>NC_092346.1:5481497-6207282 GCF_963676685.1 Mytilus edulis | reverse complement strand
ATGACAAGTCAACTGGGTTTTGAGTTGAACATTTTGATTGTGTATGTTTATAAGGGTTTGAATAGGATTTATATAGAAGAAGAGAGAATATATATGGACAAAAAGTGCACCAAAGGGCCAAAAAAGTAAATAAAGAGACACCAAGAAAACTGAGAATATAGAATAATTGGGGAAAATATGAAGACTACAGAAAAATTACTTACAACTATAAGACAATATTCAAGACCCTCGTATGTGTTCAAATACAATCTGTATACACTATAGTATATGCTATAAAGTTCCGTTCTCAATGTTATTTGCTCGAGCATGACTGTCTGATTCTATTTAATTTGTAAATTGATGTCCAGTGGCAAACATTTCTAGAGTCGTGTCATTCAGGAAGTAAATACAAGAAAAAATGAATCTGTTCATGCGCGGGTTGGTTAAAAATAGAGCTCCCTACATATATCTTGTTTAAAAAAATATTTATTTTACTCAGCTATATATATATATCTTCAAGGCACCATCTTCTTCTGTTACATGGAATTGTGATACTGTGAAATTGACTGATTAGATTTCATTTTAGATTGCCAAAGTTGAAGTAGTAGAGACCATTTCCGTGACCTGTGTTTGTTGCACTCTGTGGGTAAAATCCAGTAGTTTTTTTTAGCCTACTGAGATTTTGATAACTTATTTTCGAATGATGGAACCATATCAAAATAATAAATTGAACACGGGTTTGACAGTCAGTAAACTGTCACACAAGAAATAGATTGAATGTTGCATGTACACTAGTCCAATTTGTAATGTTGTCTTTACGTCCTTCCACATTCTTTTTTTTCAAATTCGAATATATTATGGGAGTCTGTCAATGAAGCTAGAGATACATTTAACGACCTTGACTGGCTACACAACCCTTGCACGGTAGATAAATACATCATACACAGATACACTGGCTGGTTAAAGGGACAATAAACCAGAAGTGTAAATTGCCCCAGGTATTTTAAGTATATTGTGTGTAATGTGTCAACAGCCACGTGTTAGTGAATTCACAGTCGCTTGAATTTTAGTGATATATGTATGAAAAAAAAATTAAAAAAATACTGTTATATATATTATACATATAACAGTATTTTTTAAAAAAAATTTCGTACATATATCACTAAAATTCAAGCGACTGTGGTGAATTCAAAGATAATCAAAATGATCTAATTCACGTGGTAATCTACCATGGAGCTACGCATCATCGCACATCGCAAACAACTAGCTTTGCATTGCAAGATATTTAATTATACCCCCGCTTTGAAAAAAAGGGGGGTATACTGTTTTACCTCTGTCTGTCCTTCTGTCAGTCCGTCAGTCCATCCGTCCGTCAGTCTGTCAGTCAGTCCGTCCGTCCCATGAATATTTTTCGTCACATTTTTTGTCAGGAACTACACTACCAGGATTTCTGAAATTTGGTTTCAGGCTTGATATAAGTCAGCTATACTTGGAACTTGATGCGTTTTCAGATTCATCACTCAACAACTTCCTGTTTACCGAACACTTGTTTGATTTTACACATGATAGCCAAGTTGAAAATTTTTCGTCACAATTTTCTAAGGAACTACAATACAAGGATTTCTGAAATTTGGTTTAAGGGTTAATATAAGTCAGCTGATGCGTTTTCAGATTCATCACTCAACAACTTCCTGTTTAGGGAGCTACCATTTGATTTCTATGGGGGGGGGGGGGGGGGGGGGCTAGGATGAAAAATTTTTGTCCTGCATTTTTTTTTAGCTGTGATCTCTGTCCTGCCTTTTTATTTTTCACTCTGTTCGGTCCTGCCTTTTTTTTTAGTTGATCCTGACTTTTTTTTACCTAAATTGTCGTCCTGACTTTTTTTTTTGCAAGTGTCTCATCCTGCCTTTTTTTTTTTACTCAAAACTCCTGTCCTGCCTATTTTTTTTCAAATTTCCTCCTAGCCCCCCCCCCCCCCCCCCATAAAAATCAAATGGTAGCTCCCTTACCGAACACTTGTTTGATTTTACACATAATAGCCAAGTTGAAAATTTTTCGTCACATTTTTCTCAGGAACTACAATACAAGGATTTCTGAAATTTGGTTTAAGGGTTAATATAAGTCAGCTATACCGTGGTAACCAAGGTATGTAGTTTTTAACTGTTAATATGGGAATTGGTGAAAAAGTCATAGTTCAAAGTCATAAATGAGCGTAAATAAGTGTTCCGTGAAAATTGTTTTCGAAAATCTAATTTGTTCATAATTCTTTTATGTAATAAACTTATTTAAATAAATTTGTACCTTCCCTTGTCTGATCACCAGCATGGCGAAAGGTATTACTCCCAAATGTATTGTGAGGTGACCCGTTCAGGTATTCAAGCGATTTCCTGTCGGACTTGCAAGTTCATGCATCGCTTCACTTCTAAGGGTATTGATCAGTGTATACGACCGATAACTTGAAACTTTCCATTTTGAACTATCAGGTGTATAGTATAAATCTCTGTCTTGCGTGTCCGATATACTATTCATTATTAAACGCATAAGCTTGTTTATAAATTACATTTCTGTTGTAAAGAATATTATTTATAAAAATCTAAATAATTCCAAAAAAAAAAAGATTTGATAAAATAAAAATCTGTTTTCACATTTTTTCCAAGGGTAAATTTGGGGGAATGTAAGTACTCATTCTCAAAAGTGAAGGACAGTTTGAAACGTACAAGAAATATTGATTTAACAAAAATATACGCACTTATCGACCATTCTTTTATACGCCTTGATAGAAAGTTACGGAACTATAGATAGTTGCAATTCAAAATTATATACATTTTTACATTGAACATAAGAAAGAAACATACATTTTGTTTATTTGAGTTAAAAGTTTTGTAAATAAACTAGTCCTCGTATGACAACAGTATGTTATCATGGGATGTCGATGGACGAAGAAGAAGAAGAGAACTTATTTGAATTAAATACAGGTCGATATTTAACTTGCTTTGGGTTCATCGAAGTTATGGACATAGTAAAATCACAGATTTCTATTTCAACAAGATTGTTCTCGAGCAAAGGAAGGAGTTGTCATCACAATTGTTGGCTATAATGTATAATGATGTGAACATGGTTCTGAAAGTACATTATGCAAAATTTCCTGTTCCGACATGCATGTTATATATGCCACTGGACAAACACTAATTATCCCCAAGGGATGTGAATATTTTGCTGGAAAACTATTGAGTATCAAAGTTTCAAATTAATTTCGGGATTTATTTTCTTTCTTGGTATTCAATATTCAATAACAGAAAAAAGAATAAACTGCTTGTCCGCTAAATAGGGGTATTCTTGTTATAGTTATATTAAAAAATAGGGATATATGACATTAAATTGGTTCTGTCTTTTTTTTTAAACATCGTTAAAAAGATGTGTGTCTAAGGTGAACGACACAAGAACCCTGTAATACTAGTACGAGAGCATGTGAACATTCCTTCTCAATAATATGGTTGTATTGGAAATCTTTTCATACAGATTGACAACTCATGGTCCGATATGCATGTAATATTTGCCACATGACGCCCATAGTTCTTTCTACCATCATCATCTTATTCTTTGATATTGCTGTGAACATCGATGGTTCACACCCAAACAAAATGGGAGTAATGTACCTTCTGATAGCTTCTCCGTGTTATACACTTGTGAAACTTAATATATAGACGAAAGTTCGGTATTGAAATGAATCTGCATCTCACAAACAGGATTTTTAAATAACGATTTTGAGCAATCGTTGTAGGTTCATGAATATTCATATGGTGCTTTTCTTTAGCGCCAATTGGAAAAAACGTATCTTTAAATAAAGTTTACATTATTAAACATATTCCTCAGAAATCAGTTATCATAAAACCATATGAGTCATGATAAACCTTGATAAAACACAGTTCTGTTATCATAAAACATAAAATAATGCACTATGTAAACTGGAGTAAAATTATGCGAGTTCTAAGCACTGTACATGTACTATAGTAAAGTTGTAAGCCTGTTCTGTCACAAAACTTGTAAGCGATGGTCCATGCAGTTATATTCATGTCTGGAAATGTCCTTGGCTGTTTATCCAAAAGATATAGTCTGGTTTTTTTCTGTTTCCCATCGTTTTTTGAGAAATGCATTTAAGAGTGAATCGTTAACTGGGTAAAGACCAGTGGCAAATATCTCTCTGTTCGTTCTGTCGATTTGGGAAGATATTTTCTAATTCATTTGAAAATATCTATATGTGTTTGCAATGTTCAATGCTTGGACTTTGAAAAGGCGCTTATAAAGCTAACTAAATATTATTTTGATAAAAGAGGTAATACAACAAATTTAATTTTTCAAACAAATAATTCTGTAAACATCGCGTGTGAGGGTTTACACGGAGTTAAAAGAAAAGACAACAGGGCAAATCTGATGAAAAAAAAATCCCGAAAATTCGTAGTAACAGGAAATTAAACAGTATGTACCTCAAACAAATGTACCTCATGACCTGTATTATGCTGAGGTACAATTTTTTTGGTGAAAAAAATATAGAATGATGGAAGTGTTTCGATGTGCTATTGTAAAATCCTTTGAAAAAAATGGGTAGGGTTCACCAGGACACTGCTTAGGTAGCACTTCACAGAAAATATAGTTACAATTGAGCCACAGAATGTTGAATAACCTTCCAACCCTGGCCTTCTAATACGTTAGGCCAACTGTTAGTGTCATACATGCAAAACTACAGACCTATCTACGGAGTGCTACCATACTCACATGCTCCCGATACTAGTATGTTGAAGAAGTAATGAAATTAATAGAACCAGAGCCGGATTTAGTGGGGAATGGCGTTGATGGGAGTTTTTAATAGTCTTGATTTGATTGATTGATATACATGGAAGTTTTTAACGACACTGACTCAATGACTGGCTATACAACACATAGAAGTTTTTGACGACATTGACTGCCTAAACAGTCCTTTGAGTTTCTCAGTCGGCTATAAAGGGGAATGACACGGTGTCCGCCCCCTTTTGTTGAAAAATAAATATTGATTATATAGGGAATCACTTGAGAATGACTGGAGCTGGTCCTCTCATGACATTGTCAGTTAGTCTCCCCTCTCCTTATATATAAAAAAAATCTGGATCTGCCACTGAGAACAAGTTTAATAAATTAAAAAAAAGAATGTGTCACTAGTATACACGGATGCCCAATCCGCACTATCATTTTCTGTTTAACAGACCAGGGACTACCAGGGACTTTCTTTACTTAGTATAGAAAGTCCCTGAGTGGACTGAGGAAATGAGGTAATTCTAATTTGGCATTAAATTAAGAAAGATCATATCATTGTGAACATGTGTACAAAGTTTAAAATTGATTGGATATCAACTTCATCAAACACTACCTCGACCAAAAACTTCAACCTGAAGCGGGACAGACGGACGAACGAACAAACGAACAGACAGACCAGAAACAATGCTGAGAATGGAACATCCAAAGTATATATTTTTAATCTTTATTGCAAAATTACACCCATAATGGTCAAGCAATATAAACAAACATTGTAATATAAGGTAATCTTATACACTCCCACTCCTGAAACACAAACAAAATTAAAAGTCATCTGATTGCAATCTTAATACTGATGAAGTCGCTTTATCATTGATTTATAAGATACAAGTTGTGACCTTCGAAATTATTTTATATTATTTTATTTGTATATTTTCCTATAGACTTTTAAGGTACCTCCGTTGTCCTTAAAAAAAATCCCTTCCATAATATCCAAAACTTCATCGTTGATTTGGAAAAAAAATGATTTTAGATTATCGATTATCAATTGAAATGAACCTACTAGAGCCTCAACTTTCAAGCGCACAATCATTACACATCACTTTAACCCTGAGTTGACATTCCACAATCGGTCAGTATAAACATCACCTGTGTTTATAGTTACAGGGTATTTCCCGCCGTTGGACAATCCCGTGCAGTCGACACAATTGATGTTTAACATTCTCTATTATGAGCGAGGTCAAGTTTTAGATCAAGTTAATTACATATATTTTTAACGTTAATTATTTAATTATTAAAAAAAAACGTATCATCATTTCTTTTCTTTTCTTTTTTTTTGCTAGTATAGTAAATAAATCTCAATCCCGGGATGTAGATACACTTAACATTAGACCTGGAAGTGCCTTCTTATAAATGGAGAAACTGTCTTTCACATTAAAATTTAAAAGAATATTATCGCTCAGGCATATTTTAAATTTTGTAATAAGGGAGCTACCATTTGATTTTTATGGGGGGGGGGGGGGGGGCTAGGATGAAAAATGTTGTCCTGCATTTTTTTTTAGCTGTAATCTCTGTCCTGCCTTTTTATTTTTCACTCTGTTCGGTCCTGCCTTTTTTTTTTTTTAGTTTATCCTGACTTTTTTTTACCTAAATTGTCGTCCTGACTTTTTTTTTTGCAAGTGTCTCATCCTGCCTTTTTTTTTACTCAAAACTCCTGTCCTGCCTATTTTTTTCAAATTTCATCCTAGCCCCCCCATAAAAATCAAATGGTAGCTCCCTAAGATGATTGATTGTTGGTTGTTTAACTTCCAGTGGCAAATATTCCATAAATGTCAGGACGAACTTAGTTTTAAGATCGAACTCTCAAAATATAATTGAAAAACAGTAATGATGACAGAAGAACTTTCGGTGTTGTTCGGTGTGAGCCAAGGCTCCGTGTTGAAGGCCGTACTTTAACCTATAATGGTTTACTTTTTTAAATTGTTATTTGGATGGAGAGTTGTCTCATTGGCACTCACACCACATCTGCCTTTATCTATTTGATACGTGTGAAATAACCATCCAATCTTTTAAAATATAACTTATTTATATTTAAAAAAGTAACAGATTAGTTTACAAGACGTGCATTGACGTACTTTCATATCTTTAAAATGGAACTTCTTTGTCTAAAAGACAACCCACGAGTTGTCGAAATCCAGTTGCATGCATACTATATACATACATATGCATATTATGCATCGACGATCGCTGTATTACGTAACATACTGCTATACCAATTAACCCCTGATATCAACTAAGGTTAGAACTTCCTCCAAGCCGTTCATTTTATTTTTGTTTCAATAAACGGTTCTTGAATCAATTATAATTTCTGAAGTATTTACGACGAAAGCATTATTCTCAAATCGTCTTACACAATGATAAAATTGTATTTATACCACAATTGAAAAGTAATTTAATAAAACAAATGACAGATGAACTGATTAATTATAAAGATGAATGTATGTCCATATGCTCATATATATACACATTCGGACTAAAATTCGCAACTTGTTATTATCTCATCGTAGCATATTGTTAATTTTGCTAATATATGCCTTCAACCCCAAGAGGTATAAATGTGCATTTCATTCTGAACGATTAATGGATCAGCAGGTGATCAAGACCGTTTTAAAAATTCCTATTTGCCAATGAAGGTTAAATGATCTGCGGCCTCAGAAATACACATGTATTTTTCCACCATAAAAGCAGAGACATGTATACATATATGTCTCTGATAAAAGTAAACCTTTCACCCCGAGAAATATATAATCTGTTTCTCTCTAAATTTACAGAAACATTATGTGATAAATTTTTGAAAATTCCTTATATCTCAATCGATTAATGATACTAGTAGTTCTGTAAACTTCTACATATATCACAATCTGTACCTCAATACAACCGTCCCTCACACTTAACGGATTATACAACGATCAATTAATGATTGAACGTCGCTCACGCATAACGGATTATACAACCGACCTTTTAATAACCGTCGCTCACGCATCACTGGTTCTATCAATGACTCAATACACACCCGTTTTATCGGACAAACGGATAATTCCCTGAGACACGGAAAATCTCCGGAGAACCGCAAAATATTCTGTAAAACGGAAAATTTACGATGAACCTCTATTAATTATCCGTTCCGCGCAGATTGTCCAAAAACACCGATTTTTTTACAAAAATCACGGTGATTTTCCAAATAGGTCTGCCAGTGAAGTCAATACATGGATGCCCAATCCACACTATCATTTTCTATGTTCAGTGGACAGTAAAATTGGAATATTGCTGATATAAATATCTGACAAGAAATGTACAAGAGAGATTGCTTACAATTCAATTCTTCTTACATATTCAATTTCCAAAGGGGAATAACTTTTTAAAAAATAATTGATTATCGAACTTTCTTTTAAATACTTCCTTCAAACTAAATCACCTATATTTTTGTAAAAGTAAAACCTATTGAATATTATTACCAACCTTGTCTGGGTGATGCTGTAAAGCTAGTTTTTTGTATTTCTTCTTTATATCCTCTAAAAAATAATAAAAAAACTTTTAAGGCAAAAATGTCTATATTCTACTTATCACTATTTTATGTATTCCCAAAAGTCAACCTTGTGATCAAGGATCCGGAAATTTTTTCACCTAATTTCGGTCATTTTCATATTTATACTTAAAAGTTGGTGCCCCTTTTCAAAATAAGTTTGTCAAAATCTCATTACTGCACGAGTATGCTCATACTCGTAGCATCAACTAACTTGTTTCACTGTTGCATAGCATTTACTTCATGATTTATCCTACTATTTTCTTAAAATCGATCAAGAGCAATTAAGGGAAGGCAACAGTTTAAAAATAAAATGATTTTAATGACTCAAAACGATAATTTTCTCAGTCATCGCTTACTCTTCTTTCGATTCTGAAGTTGAAATTCAAACTGGATGTAACTTGACAATACTAAAACGAACAATTCTGGACTCATTTCCAGGATCAGTTTTGTTTATTAAATTCACAGGAAATCATCGGCTTTTTAATATTTTACCTTTAATAGTGTAAGAATATTAATGATAATAGTTGCACTTGCTTTATTTAGCATGAAATCATTTCAAATTTACGATTTAGTGTCTAATATGCGGAAGAGAATTTCACGCATGTGTATTACATAGTATAAACAAAGCACGTTTGTTAGTAGTGAAAAAATACTTTTTTCTACGATAATTAAACCAAGTTTTAATTTAATTTTAAATCCACAATTGACAATTGTTTTAGCTGAAAAGTAATTGAATAATGAAGACAGTTGTTGTGGATTTTTTTATAATATTAGATCTGAGCTTGTGATTTTAAAATAGCCAGGTGTGAATTAAAAACACAGGTAAAGAAATTAAGGATCAATAGCCAAGAACTCCCTGAGGCATTAATATAGTTATTAGAAGGGCCCTCAGGATTATAACACTATACTGGAGTGGCAGACAGTTTTATTACAGGAAAGGGATAACAAAACAATATAAACAAGTTCAAAATGGCAATTTAGAAACTTGATTTCAATGAAATAATCGAAATGTATTCTGTTAAAAATTAAATTTGACCTAAATCCCAATTACTAATTTAGGACAAAGCTTTCAGTTTAGGACAAGACTGACAAATATGACCATTTCCGGACCCTTGTTCTGGATACTATCTAATGATCATAAACAAGCTTCTTTCCAAGTTTGGTAGAAATCCAGGATTGTTTAAGAAAGTTTTTAAAATTTCGAAAACTTTAACCAGAGTGAATATTTGTGGACAGCGCGGACAATGGAAATTTTGGATCTTCAACAAAAGTTGAAGGGTCGAAAAAAATCAGGTGCAGAGCCAGGATTTTGAAAAGGGGGACCTGGCAAGTGTTAGTACATGTAGTAATGGTATTTTTACAAAATATATGAGGGTAGTAATATGGAGGTACCTTCAAGATGAATCCATGACAAATCGCCCCACTGTTACATCGCCCCACTTTTTCACCAACTCACCCCACTTTCTGAAAAATCGCCCCCCTTTTGTTTACCAACTCACCCCACTTATAAATAAGGGTAAGATCCCATTGAAAATAGGTTTGAAAACTTACTCCATTTATGAAAAGGGTAAAAATCCCTCTGAATTCAATTAAGGTCTGCCAACTCGCTACACTGGTGAAAAATAGATAAATCCTGATGAATTTAGTAATGCAAACTCGCCCAACTTGGTGCAAAAGATGCAATCCCGTTGTTTATCTATGTTCCTGTCCCACTCATAAATAAAATCAAAATGAGTGACGCGAGAGGCTTGGAAATCTGGCCACCCACATTATAAGTTATATGGTTCGCTGCTGACCCCATACCGATCCATAGAGGGTTAGTAAAATACATAGGGGGTGAGGCCGGAGACCGAGTCCCCTATGAATTTTATTCACCCTCTATGGATCCGTAGGGGGTCAGTAGTTAACCATATAACGAATTTATCGGACGCTGGACTTTTTCTGTGGCGTTTTGTTGAAAAATAAACAATGCAAGTTGGTAGGAGAAAAATTAACGGAAGTTATCCATTTTCACAAATGTGGCAATTTTTTTAAAGTGTGGCGAGTAGGTAAATCATTTGGAGCGAGATTTTTTAAAAGTGGGGCGAGTTGGTGAAAAAGTGGGGTGATTTGGTGTGGGGCAATTTGCCCGTGGGGGATTTGTCCTGCTCATGACGAATAATGGTAAAAATTCTTGCCAAATGACATTTACGATAATTTTTGATGCATGACCATAAAAAGTACTCTTTCTTTTAGACGATAAAAAAATGACTGATTTTGACAATTCACGTTAATTTTTTTTCTCAAAATAAGGGTAGCGATAATTATTTCAGACCTTTGACGAATCAGGATAAGGATATTATGACGAATCAAGTAAAATTTTAACCAATTTGACACTAACAGTAGCCGAAATTGACCGTTCGACACCTGACGGTAAAGGGCATTACTACCCTCTCATATAGACTATACACCTTATTGCTAATCCCGGCTGACCCAGCCGCTTGAACTTTTGACGCACACAACAATCACTTTTCCATTGTGGCGTCAGATATTTTGCTTTAAGACGTCAAAATTTAACGGGAACCTGTGTGATTTCCAGTAATGGCGGACAAATAGCGATAAGGTGTATAGCAATCACTAGATTAACCAAATGTGAAATGAATAATGGCAAATATCTACAAATATGGGTAAGGGGACAGCAGACCACTTTTTAATTTGCACCTCCCTGAAGATGAAGTTTCAATGCATGAATAGTAAGTGTTTCAAAAGATATGAATTCAGAAAATTTACAAAGGAGGAAACAGCAGTCGGTCTTAGGTTAGATTTTACATGTGCAGCATTTTCATGCGTCATGAAAAGTGAAAATTCTAAATTAAATAGTATATCAAGCTTTGACAAGTTTTATTTTCTTCGTTGCACTTGTTTTACCGTTGGTAGCATCGTTTTGCAATCCTAAAACAGAAAGATATTTTTTTCGACCCTCTGCAAGATTTAGCGCCATTCTTCATATTTTTTAGTAGGAAACTGGTTCTCTGTTTGACTTTTTCACCGGTTGGACTGGCTCTTAATCTAAAGAGGACTGATTCCTTGTCAAAGAGTCTAGGTAGGAAACAGAAGATTGTTGTTACGAAACCAAAGACGAAATTCGCTTTCATGATTACCATGATTAGGGGCACTAAAATTAATTTAATTTACAGTGCACCTACTGATAAGACGAGGTGGGTATACTTATACTTTGTTATTGAACACCTAAAATAGAGACTGTATAGACCAATACACCTTATCGCTAATCCCGGCTGACCCGTCCGCTTGAACTTTTGACGTCAACAACAATCACTTTTCCATTGTTGCGTCAGATGTTTTGTTTTGTGACGTCAAAATTTTACAGGAACCTGTGTGATTTCCAGCAATGGCGGACAAATAGCGATAAGGTGTATAAGGCAATATAATATTTATTTTTACTGACATGTTAAAAGTTTAGGGTTTTATTAGACCATATAATACACCTTATCGCTATTTGTCCGCCATAACTGGATATCACACAGGTTCCCGTAAAATTTTGACGTCAATACAAAATATCTGACGACACAATGGAAAAGTGATTGTTGTATGCGTCAAAAGTTCAAGCGGCCGGGTCAGCCGGGATTAGCGATAAGGTGTATTATGACGTCTTGAAAGGCTATTATACTTTTTTGCTTTGACACCATACAGTTGTGTCAAAGCAAAAATGTATAATTAAGAAATAATTCATGGGGGCTTGAATATATCGTGATTTTACCCTTTATGACAAATATTTTACCCCTGAGCGATAGCGAGGGGTAAAATATCGGCATAAAGGGACAACCCGTGGTAAAATCTAGATATATTCAAGCCCTCATGAATTATTTCGATTCTGATAGGACACATACGGCAATTCTTTTGGATCGAAGCGCTCTAGGTGTAGGCAAATATTTGCCGTTCCCATAAATAAACGTACTAATAAACTAGCGTAAAAGAACGGAGCAAACTGCATTAGTGACATGCTTAAACTATTTAAAATAATGTATTTAAACAGTTTTGGATGAATTTGAATGATAATTTATTTATATGTCTTATATGATGTACAATAAAGGGCTTTTGCCACATTTTAGCATCATTTGTGTATGTTTCCTTGTGATGATTTTCGGATTCACAAGCGTGTATTTTCCCGTAAAATGCTTACATTCTAACGTCATTGTTCTATGACGTCGGGTATCTCATTCATAAAAAAGCATATGACGTGGGAGTACAATCGGAACAGCACTGGCAATATATTCATATTTTACCACGGGTGTGTACTCAAAGCGTTTGAAGGACGTCATGTTAGAATAGCCTTTTTGTTAGGGAGCTACCATTTGATTTTTATGGGGGGGCTAGGATGAAAAATTTTGTCCTGCATTTTTTTTTAGTTGTAATCTCTGTCCTGCCTTTTTATTTTTCACTCTATTCGGTCCTGCCTTTTTTTTTATTAGTTTATCCTGACTTTTTTTACCTAAATTGTCATCCTGCCTTTTTTTTTTGCAAAGTGTCTCATCCTGCCCTTTTTTTTAACTCAAAACTCCTGTCCTGCCTATTTTTTTCAAATTTCATCCTAGCCCCCCCATAAAAATCAAATGGTAGCTCCCTTATGCGTTTACTTTTCTACATTGGCTAGAGGTTATAGGGGGAGGGTTGAGATCTCATAAACATGTTTAACCCCGCCGCAGTTTTGCGCCTGTCCCAAGTCAGGAGCCTCTGGCCTTTGTTAGTCTTGTATGATTTTAAATTTTAGTTTCATGTGTATAATTCAGAGTTTAGTATGACGTCCATTATCACTGTACTAGTATACATATTTTTTAAGGGGCCAGCTGAAGGACGCCTACGGGTGCGGGAGTTTCTCCCTACATTGAAGACCTGTTGGTGGCCTTCGGCTGTTGTCTGCTCTATGGTCGGGTTGTTGTCGCTTTGACACATTCCCCATTTCCTTTCTCAATTTTATTTCAATTTATCATAATTATTTGGACTAAGGTTTTATAGAAAATTTCCTTGCCAAAATGAGTATCAAACCTTTATAGAACATGTAACACGTTCACATCATATATTTTTCAAACCGTTGAATAACTAGATTTATGTCTAACCTCAAAAAGAATATTTATATAGATTAGATCGTTTGTTTTTCCCTTTTTTATACGACCGCAAATTTTGAAAAAATTTTCGTCGTATATTGCTATCACGTTGGCGTCGGCGTCGTCGTCGTCGTCGTCGTCGTCCGGCGTCCGAATACTTTTAGTTTTCGCACTCTAACTTTAGTAAAAGTGAATAGAAATCTATGAAATTTTAACACAAGGTTTATGACCATAAAAGGAAGGTTGGTATTGATTTTGGGAGTTTTGGTCCCAACATTTTAGGAATAAGGGGCCAAAAAGGGCCCAAATAAGCATTTTCTTGGTTTTCGCACCATAACTTTAGTTTAAGTTAATAGAAATCTATGAAATTTTGACACAAGGTTTATGACCACAAAAGAAAGATTGGGATTTATTTTGGGAGTTTTGGTTTCAATAGTTTAGGAATAAGGGGCCAATAAAGGGCCCAAATAAGCATTTTTCTTGGTTTTTGCACAATAACCTTAGGTTAAGTAAATAGAAATCTATGAAATTTAAACACAATGTTTATGACCACAAAAGGAAGGTTGGTATTGATTTTGGGAGTTTAAGACCCAACAGTTTAGGAATTAGGGGCCAAAAAGGGACCCAAATAAGCATTTTTCTTGGTTTTCGCACTATAATGTTAGTATAAGTAAATACAAATCTATGAAATTTAAACACAAGGCTTATGACCATAAAAGGAAGGTTGGTATTGATTTTGGGAGTTTTGGTCCCAACAGTTTAGGAAAAAGGGGCCCAAAGGGTCCAAAATTAAACTTTGTTTGATTTCATCAAAATTGAATAATTGGGGTTCTTTGATATGCCGAATCTAACTGTATATGTAGATTCTCAACTTTTGGTCCCGTTTTCAAATTGGTCTACATTAAGGTCCAAAGGGTCCAAAATTAAACTTAGTTTGATTTTGACAAAAAATGAATCGGTTGGGTTCTTTGATATGTTGAATCTAAAAATGTACTTAGATTCTTGATTATTGAAGTTTTTTGGTCCAGTTTTCAAATTGGTCTACATTAAGGTCCAAAGGGTCCAAAATTAAACTTTGTTTGATTTCATCAAAAATTGAATCCTTGGGGTTCTTTGATATGCCAAATCTAACTGTGTATGTAGATTCTTCATTTTTGGTCCTGTTTTCAAATTTCAAATTCTACATTAAATTCCAAAGGGTCCAAAATTAAACTAAGTTTGATTTTAACAAAAATTGAATTCTTGGGCCTCTTTGATATGCTGAATCTAAACATGTACTTAGATTTTTGATTATGGGCCCAGTTTTCAAGTTGGTCCAAATCAGGATCTAAAATTATTATATTAAGTATTGTGCAATAGCAAGTCTTTTCAATTGCACAGTATTGTGCAATGGCAAGAAATATCTAATTGCACAATATTGTGAAATAGCAAATTTTTTTTTAATTAGAGTTATCTTTCTTTGTCCAGAATAGTAAGCAAGAAATATCCTATTGCACAATATTGTGCAATAGCAAGAATTTTTTTTAATTGGAGTTATCTTTCTTTGTCCAGAATCAACTTAAATCTTTGTTATATACAATATACAATGTATATACACTTTTTACTACCAACTGATAAATTTAAATAATCTTTACCATTCAGTGATAACAAGCAGTTTTTTTACATCTTAATATTTTATGATGTATTTAAATGAGTAGTTATTGTTGCAAACTCCATTAGAAATTTGAATTGATATCAGTTTTGAAAAAGGGAAACGGGGATGTGAAAAAAAGGGGGGGGGGGGTTAAATTTTTCTCATTTCAGATTTCATAAATAAAAAGAAAATTTCTTCAAACATTTTTTTGAGAGGATTAATATTCAACAGCATAGTGATTTGCTCAAAGGCAAAAAAAACCTTTTAAGTTCATTAGACCACATTCATTCTGTGTCAGAAACCTATGCTGTGTCAACTATTTAATTTTAGATTTAAAAAGTTTGAAGAAGAAATCTTTAATTGATTTGTAAAATCTTGGCATTTGTTTTGTGTAAAAAAAAACATGTAATGTCAAAAATTTGATCACAATCCAAATTCAGAGCTGTATCATGCTTGAATGTTTTGTCCATACTTGCCCCAACTGTTCAGGGTTCGACCTCTGCGGTCGTATAAAGCTGCGCCCTGCGGAGCACCTGGTTATGGTTGAACACAAGTAATTTTGGGGCCCTCTTTATAGCTTGCTGTGTGGTGTGAGCCAAGGCTCCATGTTGAAGATGGTTCTTTGGCCTATAATGGTTTACTTTTACTAATTGTGACTTGGATGAGAAGTTGTCTCATTGGCACTCATTCCACATCTTCTTACATCTATAAACACCATCCAATAATCATTGAGGTGACCCCCTGGAGTCCACCAACGGTAACCAGAATAAATCATAGATATAAATAGATAATAAACTTGTGCACTAGAATTTTTCTAGGTCTGTTTGAGTTCAGAAATAATTCTTTCACTCCATTTCTCTGAAAATTAGTTGGTTTACAGTATTTGTCTACGTTACACCAAATAAAGTGCCAGCCAAAATAAGTTAATTCAAAGTACATACATGTAGACTGACTATATTCCATATTTTCTTTTGGCAATTGTGTTGTTTATGTGTCTTCGCCTTACATGTATGATTTTCCCTCTTTTTTGACAAATTACATTTTAACATTTTAGGTTTTGATACAAAAAAAAGGTAAAATCACAAAAATACTGAACTCCGAGGAAAATTCAATCGGAAAGTCCCTAGTAACATGGCAAAATCAAATGATAAAACACATCAAAAACGAATAGACAACAACTGTCATATTCCTGACTTGGTACAGGCATTTTCAAATGTAGAAAATAGTGGATTGAACCTTGTTTTATAGTGCTAAACCTCTCACTTGTACGACAGTCTCATCAAATTCCGTTATATTTACAACGATGCGTGAACAAAACAGACATAATAAATAAAATAGTCAAAATATTGGTACAGCAGTCATCACTGTGTTACAATTTAAAAAAAAAAAGCACAAAAGCATCTATCAAACATCGCTTCACGTGTCCAACGTCAGAAAATCTAACGTCACATATGAAGAAATTTTGTCGTTCAATGTTTATACAAAACAATTTTATAATTTCACATGGAGAATGTTGGCATTTTGGGTTAAAAAATCAAAAGTATGTTTGAATTAATTTCAGAAAGTCACTTGTATGTTATACAAATTCAACATATTAACAAAAAATGTGAGCTTGTTTCTAAAGCACCACAATGGCAATTAGGGTTTCTACTATAATTACTAAAAATAAATCTTTTTTTTTTCTTCAGGTTTGTAACTTGAATAATCAAATATCTAGCCTCATAAATTGTTTTCCTCCTTTTCAGCTTGTTATACAGTTACTGAATTAATAAATGCTTGTAAACCAGATGGATACTCACTGTGAAGAAATGTCAGGATATTATTTAAAGAAACTTGCCAAGGGAGATAATCAGATGGATACTCACAGTGAAGAAACGTCAGGATATTATTTAAAGAAACTTGCCAAGGGAGATAATCAGATGGATACTCACAGTGAAGAAACGTCAAGATATTATTTAAAGAAACTTGCCAAGGGAGATAACAAGATCACTCTAACAAATTGTTATTCTGAAGCTATTCCAGACAAACTTGACCTTGAGCGATTTGAAAGAGGTCAACAGTTTTTCAGGCGAAACATTTCAGCATGCCTTTTTACAATGATGTGTTCACTGGTATGTGGTTTGTGTGTCACTAACTTATTAGAGCCGTTGGTCTTTACTGGAAAATCAGATACACCTCGGAAATCTTTAATTAGATATCTTAAAACAATGGCTCATGTCGTACAATGGCATTGTGGGAATGTTTGGGACATAAATTCAAAAGCAAGAAAATCCCTGCAGATAGTTTGTGGATTACATGACAGAACAAGGGTTGATATGATGAAGAAGACAGAGAAATTGTATGTTTCCCAGTACGACATGTCACTAGTCCAGGCGGGATTTATGGGCGCTATAATCATGTACCCTAAACAGTTTGGTATAAAAGCTAGTCAAGATGATCTAAAAGATTACGTTTATTTTTGGAGGTGGATAGGATATTTGTTAGGGATGGAAGACAGTAATAATATCTGTGTAAACTCTTTAGAAGAAGCCATTGCTATTTGTCATGAAATAGAGAATGACATTGTCTATCCAGCTTTACACAAACCTCCGCCACATTTTCATCACATGGCCAAAGCTTTTACAGATGGATCAAATATCTTCCGTAATTTCAAATTTTTTACACCTGAATCAGTTATTTCATTTTCGTTGGATTTGGCAAAGAAGGAAAGACTCCCGCATTCATTTGTTGACAAAATCAGAATCATTTTCTTGAAGGTGTTTGTAAATCTTATTTATTATTCCAGTTTATTTAGAAATTTTATGAACAGAAATGTAGAAGACTTATGTCTTGCTTTACAAGATAAAAGGTTTGATGCTGGTGATGGAAAATAATTTTATGTTTTATTCTTATAATTTATAATATTCGTAATTATTTTCCAAAAGTTGTTGTGATAGAGTTATTTTTTTGTTCAAATTTGCACAGAAATGGAATAAGATGCCTTTGTGTCAAATTGAGAATATTTGATAAAAGTCGACATAGTCATAATAGTCAATGATACAGGAGTTGTATTTTTTATCTTTAAATAGTTTTTTAAAAGTATTTATGTGTTTTTTGAAGTTTTGGATAATTTACTGTTATTCTCTATTTACATGATTGATTTAAGATATTTGTTTTATTAAGATTATTTTTATAACATTGTTGAAATAAAATTGAATTTACCACCTTTGCAATATGTATATGATGAAAATGTACTGTTCTACAAACAACATAAGATAGCATACCAGTATCATAAAAACAAACTAAAAATCTGACACCATCAGAGTACAAACAAAAAAGAAGATGTGGTATAATTGCCAATGAGACAACTCTCCATGAGAGACAAATGACTCAGAAATTAACAACCATAGGTCACAGTACAGCCTGAGTCTGCTGCCTTCAATAATGAGTATAGCTCATACCTCAGAGTCAGCCTGTAAAAATAACTTTTAATTGTCAGTATGATGGTCTGTATACACAAATTATGTGAGATAAATATTAAAATTTAGTCTATATTAGTAATATGATCAAATGATGATACTTTATGTTCAAAATGATATATATATTGATGATGTATATATAAAAGTTATTTTGTTTGAACTATTGGGTACTTCTGTGTATTGATATGTAAAACGGAGCATAGTAGCTTCCAGTGCTTGAGTATGATCACTGGTTAGTATAAACCAGTGTGCTCTTTGTAATTGTGGTGTTGTATGTCTTTGTGATTCTGCAAAAAATTGTGGTGTTGTAAGTCATAGGGGTGCTGTAAGTAATTGTGGTGTTGTATGTCACAGGGGTGCTGTAAGTTATTGTGGTGTTGTATGTCATAGGGGTGCTGTAAGTAATTGTGGTGTTGTATGTCATATGGATGCTGTAAGTAATTGTGGTGTTGTATGTCAAAGGGGTGTTGTAAGTTATTGTGGTGTTGTATGTCATAGGGGTGCTGTAAGTAATTGTGGTGTTGTATGTCATAAGGGTGCTGTAAGTAATTGTGGTGTTGTATGTCATAAGGGTGCTGTAAGTAATTGTGGTGTTGTATGTCATAGGGGTGCTGTAAGTAATTGTGGTGTTGTATGTCTTTGTGGTGCTGTAAGTAATTGTGGTGTTGTATGTCAAAGGGGTGTTGTAAGTAATTGTGGTGTTGTATGTCAAAGGGGTGTTGTAAGTAATTGTGGTGTTGTATGTCATAAGGGTGCTGTAAGTAATTGTGGTGTTGTATGTCATATGGGTGTTGTAAGTAATTGTGGTGTTGTATGTCATAAGGGTGCTGTAAGTAATTGTGGTGTTGTATGTCATAAGGGTGCTGTAAGTAATTGTGGTGTTGTATGTCATAAGGGTGTTGTAAGTAATTGTGGTGTTGTATGTCATAATGGTGCTGTAAGTAATTGTGGTGTTGTATGTCATAGGGGTGCTGTAAGTAATTGTGGTGTTGTATGTCATAGGGATGCTGTAAGTAATTGTGGTGTTGTATGGCACAAGGGGTTGTTAGTAATTGTGGTGTTGTATGTCATAGGGGTGCTGTAAGTAATTGTGGTGTTGTATGTCATAGGGATGCTGTAAGTAATTGTGGTGTTGTATGTCATATGGATGCTGTAAGTAATTGTGGTGTTGTATGTCATAAGGGTGCTGTAAGTAATTGTGGTGTTGTATGTCATAGGGGTGCTGTAAGTAATTGTGGTGTTGTATGTCATATGGATGCTGTAAGTAATTGTGGTGTTGTATGTCATAGGGGTGCTGTAAGTAATTGTGGTGTTGTATGTCATAGGGGTGCTGTAAGTAATTGTGGTGTTGTATGTCATATGGATGCTGTAAGTAATTGTGGTGTTGTATGTCATAAGGGTGCTGTAAGTAATTGTGGTGTTGTATGTCATAGGGGTGCTGTAAGTAATTGTGGTGTTGTATGTCATAGGGATGCTGTAAGTAATTGTGGTGTTGTATGTCATATGGATGCTGTAAGTAATTGTGGTGTTGTATGTCATAAGGGTGCTGTAAGTAATTGTGGTGTTGTATGTCATAGGGGTGCTGTAAGTAATTGTGGTGTTGTATGTCATATGGATGCTGTAAGTAATTGTGGTGTTGTATGTCATAAGGGTGCTGTAAGTAATTGTGGTGTTGTATGTCATAGGGATGCTGTAAGTAATTGTGGTGTTGTATGTCATAGGGGTGCTGTAAGTAATTGTGGTGTTGTATGTCATAAGGGTGCTGTAAGTAATTGTGGTGTTGTATGTCATAGGGGTGCTGTAAGTAATTGTGGTGTTGTATGTCATAGGGGTGCTGTAAGTAATTGTGGTGTTGTATGTCATAAGGGTGCTGTAAGTAATTGTGGTGTTGTATGTCATAGGGATGCTGTAAGTAATTGTGGTGTTGTATGTCATAGGGGTGCTGTAAGTAATTGTGGTGTTGTATGTCATAGGGGTGCTGTAAGTAATTGTGGTGTTGTATGTCATAAGGGTGCTGTAAGTAATTGTGGTGTTGTATGTCATAGGGGTGCTGTAAGTAATTGTGGTGTTGTATGTCATAAGGGTGCTGTAAGTAATTGTGGTGTTGTATGTCATAAGGATGCTGTAAGTTATTGTGGTGTTGTATGTCATAGGGGTGCTGTAAGTAATTGTGGTGTTGTAAGTCATAGGGGTGCTGTAAGTAATTGTGGTGTTGTATGTCATAGGGGTGCTGTAAGTAATTGTGGTGTTGTATGTCATAGGGGTGTTGTGAATTAGTTTGGTGCTGCATGTCATATAGGGGATAATGTATGTTAGTTTGGTGCTGTTAGTAATTGTTGTGTTGTATGTTATCGAGGTGATATTAGTAATAGGCCTTTCCCACCTATAGGACTGGTTGAAGATTAATCTAAATTTAACGAATGTACTTTGAGAAATTCCTAGATGCAGCTAGTATCAACAACTCACCGAAACTGTTGTTTTCTATATGTTTAGCAATGAGACCTTCCTTTTATAATAGCCTTGAAATATATTTTCTATACATTTGCAATTTTAACCAACAAATTAAGCACAAAGATATTAGACGGATATTGCTTTTTTTTCAATTTTCTTTAGTAATGTAATACATCTATGATGAGCAGTGACCTTGAAAATTGACATATTGACCCCAAAATTAATAGGTTTCTGTTCCTTCTCGATATCTTCCATCTATATAAGTTTCGTTTCAATTTAAAAATAAGAAATCTAGTTGCTTTCCTGAAAGCATTGTGAATAAAGCGTCGGCTATATGCTACTGAAATTTGTTTCTTTCTGATAGCCTTTATTCAAATATGATCAGATATAAAACTTTTTTCTTTGAGGGAGCTGTTTCATAGGAAAATGAAAGTAGAAAATGGAAACATGTAAAAAAAAAAACCACCCAAAAATACATTAGTCGATAAAAACCTGTCTGCAAATGGACTGAGACACACTATAAATGGTGCTAGTTTAAGTGCAGTAGCAATTATTTCAAGCATATTCAGGACTTTAAAAACGAGCTTTATTATAGAAGCTGATCTAATTGTGGGGGACATAGCCATGGTAAACTGTTCTAATAAGCCACTTATTTGGCAAACTTTTTATTTTGTTCATCTCAGCAATAAGGACGTTGTATTTTTGTGTCGTTTGAATATTGTTCCCTCGGGAATTAAAACCATAATATTATGGTTGAGAATTTGGGACGTACAGTTCTATTTATACTCTAATGTTATTTACGTTGACTTGTGGACACTATTTATATCGATAAGCTATGTATCAGTGTTTCTACATGTTGTGAAATATCAATTTAAACATAAAACGGGCTGTATTTTAGTTGGGAGTTTATAATGACGATTTGAACTCAAGCTTCGGGTAAGAATCTCTAGTATATGTATTAATTTTAGTCTTTAGTATCTGGATTGTCTTAATGACAATCATACCCCGTCTCTTATATTGACTGTAGTGTCATTTTCTCAAAACATATTTAAATGTTAAATCCTACAGTTGCTTGGGTAAAAAACATTCCCTTTTCTATATATATATGAATAGATATTTATTTAAATATTTTTAGTTAATATTTATTTGATATTTGCTAATACTTAAACTTATTTTCACTTCCTTAAATTGTTATTATTCGTATCCGTATATTTTTACTAGTGTTAAGCTAGCCGGCGTTTACTTAATATCCATGAGATATTTTATATTCCATACAATGAGAGAGAGAGGATTTATCTAAGATATAATCCTTTTAAACTACCGAACATATTTCGAATTATGAATTTGAATACGAGTCCCTCTATAGTATATATTCAGTCCAACTAAAACATATGGAGTATATCAAAATCAGTTGTTCTATATTTTAATAAGACTGATATCTTTTGTCTCTCTTTTAAATCGTCTCTTGTGTAGAAAGGGCAATCATACCACATCTTCTTTTGTACATTACCATGAAAAAGACTATCAGTCATGAATAGACACGAAGAACGCAACACACATCAATACATATTTGAAACTTCTACTGCATGGCTAGGTTCGTGGTTTTGGACGGACACATACATTGTAAATGAGCTATATTTGGTCTACAAAATGATTGCACTTAGGTGAAATTCACCACATTTTCATAGTTGGTTTGAACGACGCTAAGATACAAGTTAAAATTGATCGTAAGTTATACTAAAATGTTCAAGACTTGCGAATATTTTTACTCGTAAGATTGTTTGTGAAAAGAGCGTCAGCATTGTCCAGTACAGCATTATTGATCTCAGCTACATTGTACCTTTTCAGTAAAATGGCAGAATGTGTAGGGTCTACAGAACAAAATGTTGAGGTGCGCGGAACTAATGCAGATACAATTGAGAATCGTACAACCAATCAAAAGAGAGATCAAAAGAGGCAGATGCAGCGACCTCGACCTACGAGAGTAGTATCTGTGAAGAAACGATCCCTAAATCATATGGGTTTCAAAGATCTAGAACATTGGTTAGAAGACACCAACAATATATACATTGGTAGGGACATGACCCATTATGTTCCTGGGGCTGTTGGTAGCAAGTGGCAAAATCCTTTTAAGGATGAGAAACTTGGGAAAGAGAAACGAGTAGAATTGTATGAGGAATACATTTTGTCAGATACGAAAACATATGACGGAAAGACACTGTTGGAATCAATAGAAGAACTTCAAGGAAAAACTTTGGGATGCTGGTGTAAGCCTGAATTTTGCCATGGTGATGTTCTTGTTCAAATACTAATGAGATTAAAAAAGAGTAGTTAACTTACTAACTATCCTGCTGATGGGAGCTTTGAATTGTAACTAAGTGAAACAAATAAATGGAGATGTTCGTGTGCAACAAATTATCAGTTTGAAGACAAGTGCTCCTCTAAATTATGTGATTAAAAAAAGAAGGGAGATACCAAAGTGAAAATATGATATTAGAAATCTCAGAAATATATACAATACTGTGGCTAAAAAGAAAAACGACGAAACCAAAATAGCAGTCTACATATAGCACAACATAGAAAACTGAAGACCGAGCAGCATGAACATATTATATGATAATTTGTTATAAATGTAATCTCATAGATATATATAAAGATTATTATATTCAGATATAAAGCTATTATGATATATGTTATTAAAAGAACCAGTATATTTTAAATTAGAATAGACCTATGGTTGAATACATGACATAACTTATTTGTTGACCTCTAAATACTTTCTTCAAGTTTATGGCTGACCCGAAGGGTTACTGTTACGTATGTAGAAAACTTGAAAAAAGGATCAAATAGGTTCATGACATAAAATATTGAGATGTTTTGATTTACTAGTTTTTTTTTCTAATCTGATCCTGGCATCACACTATTGCATATAAAGATTTGGCATAATTTGTCTCACTTATGTTTATTCAACATTCATTAACTCTAATCAATGTTATGGTAAAATCTGGGACTATCATACTAACAGTAAGCTGCTATAGGGCGATGATTATAACTACATATCAGAGTCGGATTTAGGGGGGGGGGGCGGGCAGGGGGGGCCCCTTTTGAGAATTTTTTTTGTTGCTTGTATAGGGAATCACTGAAGCGTGACGAGATTAGGCAGCCAGTGTGCCCCCACTTATGAAAATTTCTGGATCCGCCACTGCATATTATAAAGCCAACGTATTTTATAAGAGTAACAGGAAGGGTTTCACATTTGGAGCTGGATCTACTTACCTTTCGGTTCGGTTTGTATTGCTCAGTCTTTACGTTTCTATCTTGTGTTTTGTATATTGTTGTTTGTCTTTTGATCGTTTTAAGTTTGTTTTTATACGACCGCAAAATTTGAAAAAAATTTCGTCGTATATTGCTATCACGTTGGCGTCGTCGTCTGCGTCGTCGTCTGCGTCGTCGGCGTCGTCGGCGTCGTCCGAATACTTTTAGTTTTCGCACTCTAACTTTAGTAAAAGTGAATGGAAATCTATGAAATTTTAACACAAGGTTTATGACCACAAAAGGAAGGTTGGTATTGATTTTGGGAGTTTTGGTCCCAACATTTTAGGAATTAGGGGCCAAAAAGGGCCCAAATAAGCATTTTCTTGGTTTTCGCACTATAACTTTAGTTTAAGTTAATAGAAATCTATAAAATTTTGACACAAGGTTTATGACCACAAAGGAACGGTTTGGGATTGATTTGGGGAGTTTTGGTTTCAACAGTTTAGGAATTAGGGGCCAAAAAAGGGCCCAAATAAGCATTATTCTTGGTTTTCGCACAATAACTTTAGTTAAAGTAAATAGAAATCAATAAAATTTAAACACAATGTTAATGACTACAATAGGAAGGTTGGTATTGATTTTGGGAGTTTAGGTCCCAACAGTTTAGGAATTAGGGGCCAAAAAGGGACCCAAATAAGCATTTTTCTTGGTGTTCGCACCATAACGTTAGTATAAGTAAATAGAAATCTATGAAATTTAAACACAAGGTTTATGACCATAAAAGGAAGGTTGGTATTGATTTTGGGAGTTTTGGTCCCAACAGAATAAGGGGTCCAAAGGGTCCAAAATTAAACTTTGTTTGATTTCATCCAAATTGAATAATTGGGGTTCTTTGATATGCCGAATCTAACTGTCATGACTGTGTATGTAGATTCTTAACTTTTGGTCCCGTTTTCAAATTGGTCTACATTAAGGTCCAAAGGGTCCAAAATTAAACTTAGTTTGATTTTGACAAAAAATGAATCAGTTAGGTTCTTTGATATGCTGAATCTAAAAATGTACTTAGATTCTCGATTATTGGCCCAGTTTTCAAGTTGGTCCAAATCGGGGTCCAAAATTAAACTTTGTTTGATTTCATCAAAAATTGAATAAATTGGGTTCTTTGATATACCAAATCTAACTGTGTATGTAGATTCTTCATTTTTGGTCCTGTTTTCAAATTGGTCTACACTAAAGTCCAAAGGGTCCAAAATTAAACTTAGTCTGATTTTAACAAAAATTGAAATCTTGGGGTTCTTTGATATGCTGAATCCAAAAATGTACTTAGATTTTTTATTATGGGCCCAGTTTTCAAGTTGGTCCAAATCAGGATCTAAAATTATTATATTAAGTATTGTGCAATAGCAAGTCTTTTCAATTGCACAGTATTGCGCAATGGCAAGAAATATCTAATTGCACAATATTGTGAAAGAGCAAATTTTTTTTAATTAGAGTTATCTTTCTTTGTCCAGAATAGTAAGCAAGAAATATCTAATTGCAAAATATTGTGCAATAGCAAGATTTTTTTTTAATTGGAGTTATCTTTCTTTGTCCAGAATCAACTGAAATCTTTGTTATATACAATATACAATGTATATTCACTTTTTACTACCAACTGATAAATTAAAATAATCTTTACCATTCAGTGATAACAAGCAGTTTTTTTACATCTTAATATTTTATGATGTATTTAAATGAGTAGTTATTTTTGCAAACTCCATTAGAAATTTTAATTGAGATTAGTTTTGGAATAAGGGAAAGGGGGATGTGATTAAAAAAATTGGGTTCAATTTTTCTCATTTGAAATTTCATAAATAAAAAAGAAAATTTCTTCAAACATTTTTTTGAGAGGATTCATATTCAACAGCATAGTGAATTGCTCTAAGAGAAAACAAAAATTTTAAGTTCATTAGAACACATTCATTCTGTGTCAGAAACCTATGCTGTGTCAACTATTTAATCACAATCCAAATTTAGAGCTGAATCCAGCTTGAATGTTGTGTCCATACTTGCCCCAACCGTTCAGGGTTCAACCTCTGCGGTCGTATAAAGCTACGCCCTGCGGAGCATCTGGTTTACTTATGGGGTCCCTTTAGTATAATTGTCTCTCTTTTAAATCGTCCCAAGTCTAGAAAAAAGGAGAAAGCTTATCAAAGGTCTGTAATGAACACGCATGAAGAACGTAACACACATCAGTATTTAGAATAACCACTGCAAGGCGAGGTTCCTGGTTTTGGCCAGACACATACACTTCATATCCCCCATTTTTCTTTATAACGAAATTACAAAACGTCCAATAACATTATATTTTAAAACCTCGTAGATCTGTATAAATGCACATGAATACAAGTAACACAAGGAGGGCAATGAGGTATTACAGAGATTTAAGATTGTTCAAAATTACTGAAAACAAGACATATTACTGATCCTGATGCTTAATATAGAAACCATCAAACATTCCAACATTGTCCATCTTCAAGAAGCACCAGGAACAATGCTCGAAGTCGCTTGTGCAATTTCAAAAGATTTCTAAAAAATTGCAAAAATGAAAAACTTACAACTGATAGATATAGGAAGATGTGGTGTGAGTGCCAATGAGACAACTCTCCATCCAAATAACAATTTAAAAACAAGTAAACCATTATAGGTCAATGTACGGCCTTCAACACGGAACCTTGGCTCACACCGAACAACAAGCTATAAAGGGCCCCAAAATGCATGAAATCACAAATGTGTGTTTGGTAAATTAATATGAACTCACTAATTATAGAAAAAAAGGTTTAAAAAAGAACAGTTTAATTATTAATTCATTGACTAAATAAATTGCTGTAATGTAAATATACGTTTATCAATTATAAAAAATAAATAATTCAAAGGTCGTTTTTTTTAAAACTTTTTGGTTTAGGGCAATATAACCACGAAATGCTAAGTGCAAAATACCATTTGTTAAAAGGATATGCTAGTGAACTCCTGTTTTACCTTCCCAAACACATACAATCAAGATAATTCCAGAAATTTGGCTGCATTATACGTTTATAGTATTTCTTTTTTATATGTCCAAACCGATTGAACTATCTCTAAGATATTTATCAATTTCGTTTTTATTTTATTTTAGACATTTTTGAATAATGGCTCACTGTGTTCCGACCGAAGACAATGTTAAAAAAATACAAGCAGATATCGAGGACAAAAATGAGACTAGTACTATCAGAACTCAGACTGAAAGACCTCGGCCAACACGTGTTATATCTGTCAAGAAACAATCATTGAATCGTAAAGGATACAAAGACCTTCAGCACTGGCTGACAGACCCAAATAACATATACATCGGCAGGAATATGACTTATTATGTCCCTGGAGCTGCGGGTAGCAAGTGGCAAAACCCATTCCCGGCAAAAAAACATGGCAGGGACAAGTGTATAGATTTGTATAGGGACTATATAATGAATGATACAAAATTATACGATGGAAAAACTTTATTAGACTCAATAGAAGAACTACGTAGTAAGACACTAGGGTGTTGGTGTAATCCAGAACCTTGCCATGGTGATGTTCTCGTACAAATGCTAATGGGATTGAGAAAGAAATGACATTAATCGGGATGCTTAAATTCATTTGTGAATAACCGGGGACTTTCTTTAATAAGAGTTAGTATTGAAAGTCCCTAGAATAACACAAGGCTTCAAAAGACCCTCAATCCTTGGATGTCAATTTTCTTTTCCTTGTTGCAAAATTTGCTTATTTGCAGATTGTTAAAGAGACTTTTTCTAGGTCTTACATTAATGATTAAAGTCATTTATTAAATGGTAATAAATGCAAATAACTAGTGCAATAATTGGCCTTGTTGATCTACTATAAGATCTTATTTTGTATTTTTAGATTTCTCTGTAACTCCAATATTTTTTGACAAAAATGGATAAAATAATAATTTAAATAACTTTGTCTATAGCAAGATGGTTGACAATTTTGGCCTTAATGACTGATTGAAGCATTTTAGATTTTTTACTGTTTGTGCTTAAACTTAAAAACTGAAAAAAGAAAAGATGTTTGAGGGCAATAAATCTTTTCTGGGGTCAATTGACACTTTTATATATATGTTGATTTATTTGTAGATCTTAACTGCTTTTGCTAAATATTCTTGCTCTCTTTCCCTTTTTATTTCCTCAAAAATGTGTAAAATGGTAAGTCAGGGGCAATAACTCCTAATACAAGATCGTTTACCATCTCTGCATGTGATTTATTTAAGATCTAGTTGTGATTGGGTCAACTGATGATTCTCAAATGTTTACTTATTTGTGAATCATATTTTGTTGAACTTATATTTACCATCTAAATTCTCTATATCAATATATTTTATTGACATTAGGCCCATAATAGCCATTATCTTTTATATTTATGAACCAATAGCACATTTTGAAATCCTGTATATAACACATAAGGAGTCCAAAGAAAATCTGAAAAAAAAACAAAAAACAAAGCACCAGTTGGTATGGTAGGTCGAAATTGACCATCTAAATAATAAACTGTTATCATAGAGATATGTCTCACCTTTTTGTAATTTTGATTACAAAATGTATGCAAATGTTGAAATCAAAATAGCAATACTTTAACATCTTACACAAGTTATGCAAATATTCAAAGTCAATGAACCATGACTGAGTAACATGGCTCAACAATCTCCATAGATATGAGATGTGTCAATGCTAATACAACTGCATACCAAATACAATTGACTTATTATAAGTTGTTCCCAAACCTAAATACAAACATTAACTGGTAAACTATGAAAAAGTTACAAAGTCAATGAACCATGAAGAGGGGATGGGGCTTAATAATCACCATGGAAACAATACTTGCAGATGCCAATAAATATGCATACAACACATCATTGACTTAACATTAGCAGTTCATCTTAAACTGATCTAATCACAAACTAATACATGTAAACTAAGATAAGTTTCAAAGTCATTAGACTGTGATTGAGGGGCAAGGCCAAATATTCTCCATGGAAATGAGAAATGAGATGTGCCAATGCGTATACAACTGAATACCAATTAACATTGGCCTTCCACTAATGGTTCTCCTTGAAATGACCTAATCACAAACTAAGACTGATAACTTTGAAAAATTTTCAAAGTCAATAGACCATGACTAAAGGGGTGGAGCCAAATTATCTCCATGGAAATGATATATGCCAATGCTTGTACAACTGCATACCAAATATCATTGACCTCCTATTTGTGGTTCACCATAAACTAGACCTAATCACAAACTAATACATTGTTGACGCCATCGGCGCGGGAAACAGCATACCTATGTCTCGCTTGTTGACTCCGTCAAGGCGAGACAAAAATCTGTACTGTTTTTATAGTTAAAAAATATATTTTTTTGTCTTTATATCTTTATATATTTTTAGACCGTAGGCTGATCCAGGGGGTGGGGGAGAGGGAGTGTATGTTACTTACTTATCTTGATGACAAACTTCAACATCATGTTTATATTGGTCCATTAGAAACCTTGTAGAAAACCTACTCTATTAATTGGTATTCCATCTTGTATGGACTGTCATGGTTCTATAAATAGCACTATCAGATATAAATTGAATCACATTCAAAGTTATGTTTATCCATTGGACAACAAACAACAACAAACAACTTTAAAATAAAATATGTCATTAGTTGATTTCAAACGGTTTAAAAAATGTGCATGCTTTTCTCAGATCAGCTATCGATTACAAAAAGACAATCTTATTTTGGAAAATGGTTTTATTGCACAAAGTAAAAAACAAAGAGTTACATAATAAATACATTTTTTGGTGGTAAAAATGACAAAATATCACATTTATTGCACATGATATTTGCTGCAATTAATTTGTTTAAATATTGGATTTTTATACCTATAAGATGGAATAATCAAAATGTAGAGAAACATGGATTTGTTCATTTTAGCAGATGATACAAAATAAAATATAATATAACAATGGTTCATATATATCTGCATACAATCTTGAAGAATAAAGAACAGTGTACCTGCAATTAATTTAAAAGGTTCTTTTTGTTTTGCATAGTATTAAAATATAATTAAAAATATCTTTTCAAAACCGATATACTTCTTTTCTGAAATCTGTGTCTAGTTTAAGCTGAATAATGTATAGAACAACCAATTAGGGAACAACCCGGAAGAAAAAATAGTATATAAATCACACACAACAATTTTTACACAGGGCTTTCAAAATATGTAAAATATATGGAAATTGTAGGTATAAAATGTGGTTTCGACATGAAATGATTGTCACTTTGTTTAAATAAATGGCTTTGAAAGAAGAAAACAATGGAGTCTTGAATTAGTAGTTTGGTAACTGATTGTCAGAAAATTAATCAACAAAATACTTAACAATAAAATAGATATAAGAAGATGTCGTTTGAGTGCCAATGAATAAAATCTCCATCCAAGTCACAATGTGTAAAACACATGGTGAATATTTGTTGCATTCAAACTAGTATCAGTTCAGGTTTTGGTCACTGAATTGTTTATTGTGTGGTTTAATTAAAGACCAGTTTGAATGTAACACATACACTCTCAGTATGTGAGTCAACAACATAATTATTTATGAGTTATCACCCCTTAATCTGAGATAAACACATGAAATCTACATAATGTAAATAAAGATAATAATTTGATATTGATTAAATATCATGAACTTATATTAACTTGAAGCTTTGTAATGGTGATATGGAAAAACAATGAAAATATGTCAACACATTCAGACAGTAACTTTACAATTAAAAAAAATAAACAGTTTGTTTTAAATAAAATTGCCTGATTAAAGGAGATAGACACCTAATATTTCTTATGTCTTTACAATTACAACACAGAAGTGTCATTTATGAAATTTGGCAAGAAAACAGTAAAATACATTATTGATAAATCAAATAAGACTTTGACACATACATGCACATTGATAAAAGCTCTCATCTACACATACACATAAACACATCAATCAACAACACAATGGTTAAGCTTAAGTCAAAATATAACAATTTACCGGGAAAAATAACTTATCACAGAACACATTCTTGTACTAAATGCCATTTATTCTGAACATTCTTGTAGACTTTTGAAAAGGAAAAAATATGTTGAATGAAAAGATAAAAAATTTGTAAGGGTTCCGCGTAACCCAGTGTCTCGCCTATTTTTTAAATCTCAGGCTTAACAACAATGAGGAAAAAAATCAATAAAAATATTCCTCTTGTTACTATTTTATGATTGTAGGAAAATCTAAGTCCATTTAAAACTAAATTACAGAAAAAACGGAGTAATCTTTTTACAAACTTTACTTCTGGATACAATCTTATGATCATAAATAAGCTTCTGTCCAAGTTTGGTACAAACCCAGGATAGTTTAAGAAAGTTATTAAAATTTTAAAAACTTTAACCACAGAGTGAATGTAATGGTTCCCCGCAGAAAAACTAAGTCCATTTAAAAGTAAAATATGGAAAAATGGATTTAATTATTTACAAAATTTACTTCTCCATGGATACTATCTTATGATCATAAACAAGCTTCTGTCCAAGTTTGGTACAAACCCAGGATAGTTTAAGAAAGTGATTAATATTCTAAAAAATTTAACTACAGAGTGAATTTAATGTTTCCCTGCAGAAAAATCTAAGTCCATTTATAAGTAAAATACGGAAAAAATGGAATTTTATTTTTACAAAATTAACTTCTGGATATTATCTTATGATCATATACAAGCTTCTGTCCAAGTTTGGTACAAACCCAGGATAGTTGGAGAAAGTTATTAAAATTCTAAAAACTTTAACCACAGAGTGAATGTTTTGTTTCCCCGCAGAAAAAACTAAGTCCATTTATAGTAAAATACGGAAAAAATGGAATTTTATTTTTACAAAATTTACTTCTGGATACTATCTTATGATCATAAATAAGCTTCTGTCCAAGTTTGGTACAAACCCAGGATAGTTTAAGAAAGTTATTAAAATTTTAAAAACTTTAACCACAGAGTGAATGTAATGGTTCCCCGCAGAAAAACTAAGTCCATTTAAAAGTAAAATATGGAAAAATGGATTTAATTATTTACAAAATTTACTTCTCCATGGATACTATCTTATGATCATAAACAAGCTTCTGTCCAAGTTTGGTACAAACCCAGGATAGTTTAAGAAAGTGATTAATATTCTAAAAAATTTAACTACAGAGTGAATTTAATGTTTCCCTGCAGAAAAATCTAAGTCCATTTATAAGTAAAATACGGAAAAAATGGAATTTTATTTTTACAAAATTAACTTCTGGATATTATCTTATGATCATATACAAGCTTCTGTCCAAGTTTGGTACAAACCCAGGATAGTTGGAGAAAGTTATTAAAATTCTAAAAACTTTAACCACAGAGTGAATGTTTTGTTTCCCCGCAGAAAAAACTAAGTCCATTTATAGTAAAATACGGAAAAAATGGAATTTTATTTTTACAAAATTTACTTCTGGATACTATCTTATGATCATAAACAAGCTTCTGTCCAAGTTTGGTATAAATCCAGTATAGTTGAAGAAAGTTATTAAAATTTCAAAAACTTTAACCACAGAGTGAATATTTGTTGACGCCGCCGACGACGCCGACGCCGACGGAAAGTAGGATCGCTTAGTCTCGCTTTTTCGACTAAAGTCGAAGGCTCGACAAAAATGGAAAGCTAAAAATAAAATACTGCTTTTTCCCTACAGTATAATTGAAAATAGAAACTGGGAATGTGTCTAACGAGAAAACAATCCGACTGAATGACATAAAACAGCCTTAGGCCACCAATGGATCTTTCACAAAGCAGGAAAATCTTGCATCCAGAAGAATATTATTTTCATGGCAATTTGTATTATGTTCAACCACCATCAATGTGCCAAAAATCTTCATTTTGCCCAAGTTACTGTTTATAAAACAATGGGATTAAGTATCAAATATCTAAAATTACTTATTCTAATAAAAAGAAACATATTCAAAAATTTATTAGAATCCAATACGGTTACACAGAGATTTAACTGTTGATGAAAAGTGAAAGGGGGAAGGGATACATACTGTTGAACAATGAGGACAAAATCTGTTACAGTATTTAAGGGCAATAACTCCAATAGGAGGTCATTTGACTGTACTGAAGTAAATGAACAATAGGCAGAGCTAAAATTTTCTCTATAAATAGCAATTTTCAAAATAATCTACAAAACTTACATTATATATACCCCTATGTTCTATTTTAAGCCATCTGGGCCATCTTGGTTGACACATTTTTTAAAAGAGTTACCTCAAAGATGGTAATGGCCAAGTTTCTTCAAATTTGGCTAAATAGTTTCAGTAAAGATGAGCTACACCCTTGCACAGAAAGGGTCTTACAGACAAATTTAAAGAAATTTTTCATATCTCAATAACTTTAGAATTCAGAATACGCCAATCAAATTGCTCGATTTGTGACATGCTTCTATCATATATTATATGTTAAGACTCTTGTAAGTGGATGAATCAATCACTGTAAAAGGCTGGATTATTTGGGTTAATATTGTACATGTATTTGGCCATGGCAATTTTGTTGTTGTTTATCTTTGATAACCTTATTGAAAAAAAATCAACATATTTTTCTCCTTTTCTAAAAAATACAAGTCACATAATAAGGCAGGAAATATACAAAGTACTATGAATCGTGATCCTGGTCGGAATGATGTTTTATGTGCCTATGACGTAGGAATGAATCTGAAGTATTATCACTATCTGGTAACAGTTCCTCTGTTGTTTCTCCACCTATAGTCTCTGTTTCACCAAACTCTGGCAAACTTTTGGATGTAGATAGTCTTTTGTCTGAAAAAAATAATTGTTATTACTTTCATAATCATTTAATTTGTCAATAAAAAGAAACATCATTTTAACAACTTAAATCTTATCAAACTAGAGGCTCTAAATAGATTGTGGTGCTCACCTAGGTCTATATGTATCTTCAATATTGTAGACTTCTGTTTACAGTTTCTCTCTATCTTATTAAGATTTTGCCAAAAACACAAGAGGGTAAACAAAATCATCATTTGAGGGCAATTATTCTTATCTACTAACTTTTCGGCAAAATTTCTCCTGATTGTTTTGCTGTTCAAAGTTTCTATTTAACGGTATGATGGATAGCAGTTAACCATTATCGCTTTTAGTTAAAAAATGCACAAAAATTGTTAAAATGGTCTTTAAGAACAACAACTCTAATAAGAAGTAGTCTGACAATTTTACTATACTGAATTATTTGAAAATCTTGTCTTGCTGATCATTTTTTTAGTTTTAAGTTTCTCTATATCTATTACAGTACCGGTAATTTTAAAAGATAATATGCGAAAATGTCAAAAACTTGTTAAAAATGTAATTACAGAGCAATAAGCTCAATAACCAGTTGAATGAAGTATTCAGCCATTCTATCTTTCTGTTGTAATCTTAAGGATTTTAGGCAAAGCCGCAAAAATATTTTTTTCAAATATTTGATCAAGGGCAATAACTCGAATAAGGAGTCGACTGGCGATTTCCATTACTTGACTCATTTTAAGAATTGTCTAGCTGATAATTTTTGCTGTTAATTTTTATTCTTTATTAGGTCTTTCCACTTTTCGTGGAAAGACCTTCTGTTTTTCTTCTGATTATTTTTCTTTTTTTTTCTTTTTTCTTTTTTTTTTTTTTTAGGTCTTTCCACTTTTCGTGGAAAGACCTTTTGTTTTTCTTCTGATTATTTTTTTTTTTTTTTCTTCTGCCGTCTGAGATGCTTTTTTGTCTTACAACATATCGAATGGATTTTTGGCCAATGATGTTGTTCAGTAATGGGGGTTTCAAAACTCACCCTGAGTGACCGAACACTTATTCTTAGGAGTTATCTCCCTGCGTCCCCTTTTTCTTGTTTTTTTTGTTTTTTCTTGAATTTTGCTTGTTATCGTTATTCCACAGAAACTGTGACAGTAAATGATATGATGTGTTTGCCAAATAACTGTTAACAATTAGGCGCAACTTCAACCTATTTCAGTCAAAGTGTTTTGGTTAACCTTTATAGGAGTTTTCTCCCATTATGTATTTCAAATCAGTATTTCTCCACAACCATACAAGTGATTGACCTCCGGTCTTTTGTTTTGGGTTCACTAACCTATGACCTTGAAATTGAGATCAAGGTCGAAGGTCAAGATCATGGTATAAATTTTGAATTTTGCTTGTTATCGTTATTCAAAAGAAACTGTTACAGTTAATGATATGATTTGTTTGCCAAATAACTGTTTACCAAAAGGCGCAACTTCAACCCATTTAAGTCGAAGAGTTTTGGTTAACCCTTATAGAAGTTTTCTCCCCTTTTGTATTTGAAATCAGTATTTCTCCACAACCATACAAGTGATTGACCTGGGGTCTTTTGATTTGAAATCACTGACCTATGACCTCAAAATTGAGGTCAAGGTCAAAGGTCAATTTGACATTCTAGATTTTGACCTTTGCCAAAAATTCTTTCTGGCTCATTATAAAACAACTAAGTCTTCTGCATAAACCTATCAATCTTATTTTTTTTTTATATCAGTTTGATTTACCACATTACATCAACACAGAGTGACATTTTCTAACATCGTTTTTTAAATTTCATTCTTATTATCGAGGTGGAAAGACCTTCAATTGTTCTCTGAAGAATTGGTTTTTAATGTATTATAGTTTTACTATGCAATAATATGCAAAAATGTAAATACAGTATGTAAGGGCCATAATTCCAATAACAGGTCATCTGACAGTTTTGAAGTAAATGAACAATAGGCAGAGCTAAAATTGTCTCTATTAGTAGTGATTTTCAAATTAATATACAAAACTTACATTATATACCCCTACCTTCTATTTTTAGCCATCTGGGGCATCTTTTTTGACACTTTTTTAAAGTGTTACCTCAATGATGGTAATGGTCAAGTTTCTTGAAATTTGTCGGGATAGTTTCAGAGAAGATGCTCTTTGTAAAAGTTAACTGACAAGAGACAACTATGACAGACAACAAGTGATAGGTAAAGTTTACATGGCCCAGGTGAGCTTAAAAGAGTCAGTTTAGTAAGCTGAAACACACAATCATTCTATATTTCTAATAAAGATAACTATTTCTAATATTTTCTTTCTATATTCATGATATGGGAGTAAGAGGATTTTTCAATGGAATAGGACAACTCACCTTCTTTTTCTTTGTCCATCATTTTCCGTATTCTTTTTCTTCTTTCTTCCAATGATTCAAAATCGTCATCATATGAGTTGTATTCACTGCTGTTAGTTTTTTTTGTTGACAAGCACTGATACCATGACAACAAAGCAATAAACAACAACATAACTAAATTACAGGAGATTCCAAACAGAGCAGACATCATTGGCCAGTGGTATAGGAAATACCTGTAATATCAAGCATATAATACAATAATAGAGCAGACATCATTGGCCAGTGGTATAGGAAATACCTGTAATATCAAAAATGATACAAAAACAAAGACAAAGATAGAGACAGAGACAACAAATATATAAGTAGATGGTTGTTGTTTCTTTGAGACACTCCCCATTTCCATTCTCAATTTTATTATATAATTACATGGAGAATGTGTTTAATAATGGGACACAGATTATGTCCTCGCTTGAATATGTTATAAAGGGACATAACTCAACAGTAAAAAGTAGCGCCAACCTAATCTTAGAGAACAGAAACCAATTTCAAAAATCAACAACTTGCTATCTGATTAACATTAACACTACAACTCATATTATTCATTTAAAACATATGCTGTTCGGTATGAGCAAAGGCTCTGTGTTGAAGAACGTACTTTGACCTATAATGATTTACTTTTATTAATTGTGACTTGGATGGAGAGTTGTCTCATTGGCACTCATACCACATCTTTTTTTATATCTATATATGTTATTATTTCCTAGATCTATACCTTACCTCAGCCCTGTAAATTTAGCATACATCTTGAGTACCATTGTATATAACTGAACATGTAAATTCTGAATTTCTACAATAATACCAACAGCTGGATTGTACTGTAAGTGTAGAATAATATACATTAAATTTTGTATCACTGTAAACCATGCAGATACTGGAAGATAGCATTCAATTATAGAATTCCCTAACAGGAATTAAAAACAATTTACAATACACCAATGTAGTTGTATATCTATGTCGTTCTATGTTGTGATGTTACACTATTGTTTCAGATATTAAAGGGTGAAGGTTGGTACCTATTAAAAGGTTTAAACCCGCTGCATTTGTTTGCACCTGTTGTAAGTCAGGAACCTGTTGCTTAGTGGTTGTCGTTTGTTGATGTGGTTCATAAGTGTTTCTTGTTTCTCTCTTTTTTTTATATAGATTAGAGTCATTAGACCAGACTGATTAGACCATTGGTTTTCCTGTTTGAATGGTCTTACATTAATCATTTTTGGAGCCCTTTATAGCTTGCTGTTTGGTGTGAGCCCAGGTTCTGTGTTAAAGACAGTACTTTGACCTTTGATGGTTTAATTTACAAACTGTGTCTTGGATGAGTTGTCTCATTGGCACCCATATCACATCGTCTTATACCTTATTTGACTGTTTAAATCTGATTTAATGATTTCTTTTTCAAAATAAAATAAGATTGTATTGATGTTAAACCCATAACTTACTGCATCATCCACATAATTAGAGAAGAATTCTATCATTAACATCTGCTTCTGTTCTACAAAACCTGACAATAACAGAGGAGAGAAAACAAAGGTATCCAGGACTCGTAATAACTCAGATCTGTAGTGAAGCATGGTCTGTAAAAAGAAACAAAATAGTTACATATACTTTCTACAAATATATATATACAGACGGAACAAGTATAGTATAGCTGTATCATTGCATTGAAAAGTTTGTCTTCCTACAGAGATAATATATATTGAAAATAGTTTAACACAATTGATTTCTTTGAGTTTATACATTTTCTGCTCCCATTATTTTTAAAAATTAAATAAAAAGCAGCTACCTAATCAATATTACTTTAAATAATCTGATTACAAAAAGGAACTCCGACATGATGATATGATATGATCCTGAAATCTTATCTAAAAAAAAATTTGATTGTAAGCAGTTAAATGTTCTTTGGAAAACTTACGGTTGTCTCTATTAGGTACTACATGTAAATGGCTATCTGATTATCCTGGTTTTTTTTTTAAATGAATGCATTTTTCGCTACTTGGTGACCTTCTGCTGTTGTTTTTTTCTATGGTCGGGTTGTTGTCTCTTTGGCACATTCCCCATTTCCATTCTCAATTTTATTCCCTTCTTTTATAGAAAATTTTGTAGGAGTTAAAAAAAAAATCTGAGTAGACATTTCCATATAAATTTTTATTATGTTTATCTAAATGTCTTTTACTTATCTTCCACTCTATTTGTTATCATTAGACATTAGTCTAAAATACATGTACATCAAATGTTTATTTTTGTGGTCATAAACCTGTTGTCTCATTAATATATACACAAATGATGACACATCTATATTATTATTGATATCATAAAAACTATAGAAAAATCATGACCAATATTGAAATCCTATGCCCAATTATTGCTTCTTGGTTATTTATTGATATTCAAGACTTACTTGACTGCTACAACAATCATCATCTCAACACATCTTGTCAAAGTAACAAATATATTTTAACACATTATTATAAATTACATGCAATGGTTAAAGTTATATTGTAAGAAGAGGACATAGTATTTATTTAAGATCTATAGCATAGAGTATTAAAAGGTTACTCTACACCTATAAAAACAATACAATGTTGTAATCTTTTTAATTGATGCAATGTTCTATCAATTTTGTAAGATGCAAGCTTTTACTAAATAATGATAACTAATGTTTCATTCCAGTCTGGTAAATAACTTCTTATCAGCAAATCCACATTGATATTGTATTCTACAATTCCTCACCCCCCCCCCCCCCCTAATAAAATGGAGAAGAAAAAAACTAACAAATAAAATAAATAAACATTAAAAAGCCTAAACTTATTGGCTGAAAGCATATGGTTCTAGTGACTTATGGTTAGAATGGTTATGTGTGAGAACATGATTAATTTAGGGTTAGTAAAGTAGTGTAGTGTTGATGGTTAACAGCCAGTTAACTGAAGCATCACTGTTTTCCTTCTTACATAAATCTATAAATAGTCATACTACTGATGCTTAAGAAATCTAAGTAAGATAAAATACATGCTAAGACTAAGAAGAGAAGAAATACAGTGATTGTTATGAATATGACACAAACCTGATTATGTTGCTTTGGTTAAAATATTTATTTTGTTGATAAAATAATTTTGAACAGTAGAATCATTAACAGATTAATACATTTTCGTTAACCAAAATATTTAATGTCATAAGAAAATTAAAAGAATGAATTAAAAACTCCTGATAAATATATGCCTAAGGATCATGAATTTTTATCTTGGAAGATGAAATCAATTATTTTCAATATTTAGGTCAATAATGTAGAAAACAAATCTACAAAGTTTTAAATATAGTTTTTTTCAGTTGTTTGCATTGGGCAATTTATTTTCCCTCACAATAAATCAGATTTGAGTCTTCCGTGTTATTATTGTGCAAGGATTAGTATAAATACATACACCTACACTTACTGATCTAGTAGCAGAGGACAGGCTCTCACCATTCTTATTATACAACTGTAATTTTACTATAAACATTCCTAAAACGATAAACACAGAATTAAACTATTACATTTACTCCAACAGTATTTCAGAATGAATTTGATGTAGGGTACTTATCAAAACATAACATCATGCAGAACTGGCTGGTAAATAATACAATTTCATTTCAAAACTTTTTGTAGTAAAGAATTGACAAAAAGAAACTAACATCCCTCAATTCATCCTATCAAATATATGAATATAAACATCCTTTTGTCCACCCTTAATAAAAAAAAATCCTTCTGTCCATCATATGATACTAACCTAATTCTTTATTTACATTAGATTCTGGTAAATCTAAATTTAAAACAATACTGTACAGCTGGCCTGTAACAAACATCTACAAAAGATCAAATGTTAAAGAAAAAGAACAACATGCATAGCCATATAAAATTCATGTAAAGCAAAGAAGAAATTTGCTCTTAATTTAAAATATCCTAATATTTCTTTTCATTTTTTAGTTCAATGATATTAAAGATGGAGCTAATACTTAATAAAATAGATCATCAATTGTACTAAAATATATATGCCTACTAAGCATGGGTATATTTTCAAATGTTGAAATATCAAATGATACCATTATATATAAGTTTAAACAAATTTTCCCCTACTGTAAAACAAGTATATATCAGCAGTGTTACGGTCTTTGAAAATACAAAATGTAGTAGAAAACACCATACCATCATAGCCATTAGATTTTTTTTTTTTTTTTTTTTGTCTAACTCATGGTTTATGATAACACTCTTGAATACTGGGCCTAAATAAACTTTCGCCACAAAATCAACAATCTTACATAGTAAATATCATACCAAGTTATTTCTCCTGTTAATATTCGCAACATGTTAAATATCCTTGAGGAGTGATTTTTTAGTCTTAAATTAATAAGGGTTCCTCACTTTGAAGCCCATAAGAAAATAATACATGTAGTAGCATATTGTTTCTCTTCTATTTCATATCAATTTTCTTATATCTATGAATTTTGTTTACAATGTATTCATATTATTTGTTTGTTTCATTTCATGTGTATCACAAGATAAAGAACACTTACATTTTCTTGACCTGACTTTAACAGGGATATATTTGCTGATGGAAAGGAGCAGGCACCTATTCCAACATCGCATGTCCTGAAATTAAATGATGTATTAGTTCTGTATCTAAGCAACACCTCTTAGGTTAATAAAGAAATCAACAACTTGATCAATCCCATGAAAAAATAAAGGTAAAAGATCAAATATAGATTTCAAATGTCCTTTTTTCTGAATGATTTATGACAAATATGAGTTCAAGAATGATGTATCTAAATTTTTAAAGCCTTATTGCTATTTGGCAATCTCGAACACTTGTCCTGATCTTTTGTGACTCAAACAACAATCAATTTTACAATTGCTTTCAGCAATGATTTGTATAGTTAGTCTTACTATACATAAATCATTGCTTTCAGGTATACTCTCTGTGTCAAGTGGAGTAACATTTTGATTGTTAACATTATTTTAACAAATATTTCATCATCATTCGTCGATCTAGCAGCACCCCATTTCTCCTCTCATATAATTTTTGGTTTACCCTAATGGAAACATGTCCCACATACATGTATCCTTTAATTTTCTTCATGCACAAATATTCGAAGACACTTCTCATCTTGCATCAATATAAAAACTTACCTAAAGTTGAGATGAACTGGAAGAATATATGATTCTGTTGGCATATAAGAATAATAAAAACTGCCATACATGAAAACAGACAGCCATAGTAAAATTATAAATACAAATATCACAATGATAATTGTTGTTACTACATTTTTTAACTTGAAAAAACTTTTTTTTGTTGTTTCTTGAAACCAGTCTATAGTGTTTCTTATGAACATCAATATCATTGCGAAAGTTCTGGCTTTGTTTACATCTGAAATTTTTCGAACTTTGAACCTTGAAATTTAATTAGTTTCGGACTCATTTTTTTCTAAAATTTTGTTTTAAAATACAGGACAATTTTTTACTTTAGATATGTCTAATAAATGGATTTGTTTATTAATGAGCTATCAAAGAATATAAAAGAATATCGAGTCAAATGATTAATGTTGATAATTTTACGAAACTACAGATAAACTAAATCCGCCATTTGGTTCAAGAAAATAGAGAATGGCACAATGAAATTAATATATTTTTCTGGTTTCTAGTCACATTTTTACAACTGTTCTGTATCCATAAAGAGGTATTGATTGCTGTCACCAAAACATATATATTTTATTGAAAAATTATGACTCATAAGATGATACACAGTAATACATTCTCACACACCATGTCCGTTTTGAAGATTCAACAAACTGTTGAATGTCACGTTTTTGACAGGTTTTGTTTAAGAAGCAAGCCAAGCAGTCCTTTATTTTCAAACCCTGCTCGCACATCAAGTCAATATTCTGTTACCACTAAGAATTTTTATATTGCAGAGATATGAAAGTATGGTTTACCCTTCCCATTTCACAAAAAATGGCTAAATCAGTATCACTAAAATTCGAATACAGAATACTAAATTACTTAATGAATTAAAAATTCTTTTGTTATTTTTCTAAAAATTAAGTTCTTACTGAAAACACTTTTGCATTAAAGTAAAAATAGTGAATTGCCTTGGTTTTCAATTGATTATAAAGATAACCTAGGAAAAACAGCATATGATATGAACCAAACAGTGATTATTTAAAGGCAGTGTCTGCGCGTACCCGCATGTGGGTACGATTAGTCAAATTGCCGTTCTAGGCTGCACGTACCCACATCCGGTTTTCTATTAAAATGCCATCGGATCGGGAATGAAACATGAAATATATACAGAAATTATCGATAATATGAGGATTTCGTGTAGAAAGAGTGAAGAGTATGAAAAATAATATTTTCAAATTTATTTAATAAATAATGATACATAATAAACATTGCAAAATTAAATGCACAATGATGTAAAATGAAACTGTACAGTCCCTGTAAAAGAAAAACATGATAGAAATTATAATACTATTATAAAATTTAAATGAAAATTTAAAGAATAACATTTTAATCATTTAAAAATATATCCATATGATATTTTAAAAATAATCTTTTAGTAAAATGTAAAACAGAAACTGAAATTTTAAAATATATAAAACTACTAAAATTAAAGCTTGAGTTTATAAAAATTAAAGAAGCAAGTAATAAATCAATATAAACCAATTATAAAAGATTCATGCAACTAGTTAAGATTTCGAACAAATTTTACATATCCAATATGATTGTTTTGGCACAGATTTCAACTCTTACTCTGCACATTTCAAATGTTGCCAGTCTAAACAGCAATCACATGCCAAGGAGTCCTGATCGTGTAGGTTTTTTTTTACACTTAATACATATCCAGTCGCATGTTTCCCTTCTTTCCGTGATCTTAACTTTTAGTTGTTTCCAAGCTTGTTCACTTGCATAATATATGTGTGTATATTTATAAAAATTCTGAGTAGTTTTAATCAATTTATTCACTAATTGCAACAAATTCTGTATATATTTCACGTTTCATTCCCGATCCGACGGCATTTTATTATAAAACCGGATGTGGGTACGTGCAGCCTAGAAAGGCAATTTGACTATTCGTACCCACATGCGGGTACGCGCAGACACTGCCTTATTTAAATGATTTAAAGGGAGACCACTCTGTTCCAAACTAATATGAATCAGGGTCTGCTCACCCCTTCAAAATCACATTCGTTCTGATTTACGTTGACTCCCTTTCACGTTTGCACCCAACACTTTCAACACTTTTACTCTCTTTTATAAAGATTTTGTTTTGAATATTTTTTATGCCCCACATTGTAGGTGGGGCATTATGTTTTGTGGTCTGTGAGTCCATTTGTCCATCCTTCTATCCCGTTTCAGGTTTAAAGGTTTTTGGTCAAGGTTGTTTCGGATGAAGTTGAGGTCCAATCAACCTGAAACTTAATCACATGCCAAATAATTTTTTTGACCCCATTGAACATATGAAATGATAGTGCAAGTTTCAGGTTAAAGTTTTTGATGACGTTGAAGTCCAATTAACTTGGGACAAAGTACACATGTTCCCTATGATATGATTATTTTAATTTAAAAGCCAAATTAGATTTTTTACCCCAATTTCACGGTCCACTGAACAAACATGTAGAAAGTGATAGCGTGGATGGGGCATCCTTGCACTATGGACATATTCTTGTTTAATTATGTTTTAACTTGCATGGTTAGTGTAAACCTGGATTTATGTTGTATTATTTATAAACCTATTGCAAAGATAATCATGATAATCTGTTAGGTTAGGTAAAAAAATAGAATGCATTTATTGTTTTACTATTGTCACCAACTTCATGATCATGTGTTTATTATATTCATTGACATTTTTGATAGAATAAATTGACTAAAAATTGCTTCAGCTTATGAAACATAAAAAAATCTTATTTAAATCATGATAGAGCATTTTGATTTATTATGATTTTTCTATTTGACTTTGTATATGAGTTTTTACTGTTTTTGATTCAAATACATGTATTTTGTAGACCATGGCCCTAGATCAGTCAGGGCAAAAGATTTATCCAGGGGTGACATCCCCCATAAGTTTAGATGGCCCCAAGCCTTTGGATATTAAGCTATCCAACAAGCTGGAAGAAGCAATGAGACCATATGGAGTGTTTGAAAGTGATGAAGAATTAGCACATAGGTAATACAAACTATTTTCCCCCTTTATTAAGGCTGTCATTAGTTTAAATTGATATGGAACATACAATGATGTACGAAATGTCACATGATTCCAAATTGACAGAAAGTCCACAATCAGCTGATTCAGATTCTCCAAACTTTTACACCTACCAACTATAAACAATCAAGATTTTATCTTTTTCATCTAGTGTGCATGGTTGAAGAACTTATTACAGGGTTCGACACTAATGCTAGCCCGCTAGCCCGAGACTAGTAACTTTTGTGTCGGGCTAGTAAATGTCCGTGTCGCGGTAGCCCGAGGGCTAGTAAATTTATTTGTCATTGAACATCAATCTGTTGTACTTTCGGCAAAGTCGGCAAAGTACAGTCCAAACGCCGGTCATATCTGACAACTTCGTCGAATATTGTCTACACTGGTTTCACGACCTCTTTATTTACATACAGATACAGATACTGGAGGGTAAAATTTCTACCGTAAACCAGTCGCCATATACAGTCAACTCGGCCTAAGATTACTCTGCCCTTAAAGTAAGAATGCACCACGTTTCAAGATAACCCGTTTTGAAACAAACAATAATTATACTGCATATACATTTTGGTTTTATTATATTTTATCATTAATCACAACAGAGATCCTGATAAATCGTGTGCATAGTTTAGCCTTATCTATTACATAGTCGTCGCGTAAATAGTTTAAATTGGAAATGTCCTTTCGTTCTAAAAATAGAGCGTTGAAAGGTTCCCTGTTGAAATTTTCCTTTACTCCAAAGGTACACGTGGTGATGAAAACTTTTCGAACTTCTCTGTCTTTATCGAATTAGCATTTGTCATGTCGTCATAATTCATTTCGTATTGCTCGGGACTTATCATTACAGTTGCAATGGACTGAAACGAAAGTAAATTTCCGGTAATAATATTAAATGTGATTAGCTTCTTTTTGAGAGCTGGGGGGGGTGATGATGATAACAAGACTAAGCCATTGGTATCAGAAAGCGTCCATTGCACATACTGGGATGTATGCATGTCATAATGCATTAGCGAGAACAGGGTTAAAACTCGTCATGAGACAAATTAGTCCGAGATTACTCTGACGTCCAACAGCTGTTTTACATTGGGACAATTCGTGCCAACAGGCCTTAAGATTGAAGAAGATTGAAGTTTTGCCAGACAAGCTGGGGCCGTGGGACATCAGAGCTCGTCCCACGGCCCCAGCTTGTCAAGCAAAACAGCCGTTGGACGTCAGAGTAATCTCGGACTAGAGACAAATCAGTTGGAACATGAAGACTCAGCTTCAGAAACCAAAAGTAAAATAGGGGACAAGTCAACTTATGTAAATAAAATTAATCAAAAACATTGTTTTTAAATTTGATTATTTTAGTTGATGAGTTTTTTGTAAGCAGAAAAAAGTGTCCCATGAAATTGTGTCTTCTGATATTTCACAATTCATCTGTGAAATTTCGTTCAGGGACAGAATATCACATTTTTAAACTATAAAATAGTGTCCCCCTTAGTGAAAAATTGTCCAAAGTGCTTGGACATAATTTCATGGATGTTTTATAAAAATATGTCACAAGGGACAATTTTTCATAGTGTACCTATTTTTTTCTGTCCCTAAAAAAGGGAAATAATTTAGCAATCATTGAAATGTTTTACTCAATTCATTAACAGTAAAAATGCAAGTTTTGACAAACAAATTCCTGCCGTTAGATTTTTTTTGGTGTTCATTTTTTTTTTTTTTTTTTTTTTTATGAAGATAACAAGTATGAAATAGTTATTTTTCAGACTGAAAACATCTTCTTAAAAGGCCTCAGAATGCAGGATTTTGCATCTAAATTTCAAAAAAAATTTGGGGGGGCATGCCCCCAGACCCCCCTAGCAAGTTCGCAGGCCTACGGCCTGCTCACTCGTGGGCCGTTGGCCCACTCACCGGGCTACCTGACACAGACCAGGGCTAGTTGAATATAATTTTTACTAACCCTGCGGGCTTGTACCTACAAAAGTTAGTGTCAACCCCTGTATTAAATGGCTTTAATTATCAAATCTTTTCATACTTATGAACACTGAAAGGTTTTCAGCAAGCTTTGTATGAATAAATATATTTAAATATTTATCATTCATTAATAGCCAGGAATATGCATGAATATTATTGCTGCTAGCTATATATAGACATTAGCAATCCACCATCTTTTCATGAAAGAAATGAAAACAGCACATTGGATAATTTCATGCGTCTGGATTTACCATCATCAAGAAAGCTGAAAGTCGAATATTTAAAAGTTTAGAGCTACATGACAAAACAATATCTAAAAAATAGCTAATGAAACATTTTAAATAGAGATTTTTCCACATTTATGAATAATATGTCAAATTTGTTTGTAATATATGCAACATACATGTACCTTTTCAACTTCCTGTTACTGCTCTTGGCTTATTTTGAACTAAGTTTTATGGACCAGGAAAACTGCTTGTCTCTTGCCTACAAGTTGTCATAAATGACTACCACTACCAATGGACGATAATGATTGACACTGCAATATTGCAGAGAATTGTTCCGAAAACATCACCATAGCAACATAGTGGCATTAAGTATAACTCTGTTGCTGCTCTGACAATATATTAATATATGATTGTGATTTATTTTTTAGAATGGAAGTACTGCACAAGATCAATACTATGGTAAAGAATTGGATCAAAGATGTCAGTCGACAAAAAGTAAGATAGGAATACAGACCTGCCAACTTTTGAAAATCTCCATGGGGGATTTAGTGCGCGACCAGATTTTTAAGGGACAATTTTTGCGGCATTTCTGTGTGCACTGTTTTTTACTCTTAAAATAGTCTCATGTCTCTTCTTTTTTCTTTTGGTATACTGATGATGATCTTATAAGCCTTGATTTCTTTTATTTGCATGATTCTTGTACTTATTTTAAAATTGACAAAATAACTTAAGAATAGAGAAAAATGGCATTAAAAAATAAAGGATACTTAGTGAAAACCCCCCTTTTCCCCCTCCAAAAACCTTCTTATCTTTGGACCATGCCTCAAAAAACCTAAACCTATATGTCTTAAGTTAGAAGGATAAATACACAGATTTTGATTAAGTCTATCAGTATTAATGAGAAAATGGATAAAAGTTGAGTTATCTTTCTTTGTGTTCGGAGGTGCTCTTACCGGCGGAGGTTTATTCACAGTAGAAGAATACAAAATGGCGTCGATTTTAAATCAACAGACACTTGTCTGATTTTAAAAATTAAATAGATTTCAAGATAAGCGATGTTTTTTTAAGAGTTCATTACAGTTCTCATCTTTAAGTTAATTACGATTTCGTTATGGAACTATGGTAAACGTTGCAAATTGTGCTCGTATGATAAATTGATTAAAAATGAAAGGCCAACTGACCGACTTTCTGTTAACAAATAATAATATTAATTAATTTTGAGGATTGTTATGACCCATCAGGTAATCCGATTACTTGCAACAACAAATTATGACACCTGTTGTGACTGTTGATTAGCGTAGTATTGTTAACTTGTCATAATATGTCCCCAGGTAAAATTATAGATTATTAGAAAAACTTCTCGGAAACCAAATATTTTTTTCTGGTATATTTTGTGAAAATCGGGATTTTGACTTGTTTTAGAATCCCGATATCGGGATTCGGGTTGAGGGATGAAAATCGGGATGATACCGCAAAAATCGGGATAGTTGGCAGGTCTGGGAATACTGTGAATTGGAATGCATTTATTATTATTGAACAATGGAAAATGTCAATGAAATCAATGTACTTCCAGCTTTTTATATAAGAATTAAAGAATTTAGATGATGATGATAAGCAAGGAATATGTAATTTTGTTTTTGGAAAGATTAGAACTTGTTCTAAATCTTTACTTAGGCACCAGCCTCCCTAACAACAGGACAGGTTAGCTACTGTTACTAAATGTATTCACACTGAAATATAGTTCCTTATGGTTCTGATATATGTGCACATAATACACATATAAACTGAAAAAAACTGGGTATATTATTGGAGCAGTTCATTCAAGAATGTATGTCATTAGGGTGTGTTGATGTGCAGGCTTTTAAAAAACATTTTGATTAGGTAACTGGGTATTGATTCAACTAGTATGATTGACAACTGTCATTATCACTAAACAATCAGAGACAAGGTGAACCTTTAATTACAATGCCCCACCTCCTAAACTGCTAATATTATTGACCACATTACCTATCAACCTTAGTCTTACATAATTATACAGACCACTCAATATAATTCTTAATACACAAGTATTTGACCTCATAATTGAATACACAAATGTGTATATTAGATGTTTGATATTTATAAGGATGATAGATTTATTTATTGCCAATTACCTTTGATCTACATTACATAAAGTGATTCTGTAAATTATATCTGAAAGATAAATGATTAATGGATTAACAAGATCTTAAAAAAATGAAATATGAATATAAATATGAATAAATAAAAGGTATTCAAGTAAGGCCTATAATTTACTTGATAAATTTCCAATAATCATCTGTAATTAATCAACAATTAAATTAGTACACTTTTTTTTATCAGGAATTGGCTTGAAACAGTTTAAAAATTTTAAAACTTTTAATTATAACAAACCATTGTTTATTACTTTATTTCCCATCAATCATTATGTCTATTTTAGTCATTTGAATTTTTATTAGAAGTGAATACATATGTTTGCAATCAAGAAAGAATCCACTTTTCAATAAGATAAGTTTTTTAATTGGTTACGTTGAAAAAGTATATTTTCAATGCCCTGTGTTGAAAAATACTTTAAAAATTGAACAAAAGGCACTCTAAAACTTTTAATCTTCAATGCCCTATAACCTCTGTTTCAACTTATAAAATGCCCCATAACAACATTTTTCAATTTTGTTTGTTGACACTTTAAAGTTTTAAGCTGTTGGTCCAGATTTATGTCTTACAAGGATAGTTGGTAACATTTACTAGAAGAATTTTTGCATTTTTTTGTTTTTTTGAAACATGTTCAGAACCGGCAACATAATTTCGATAAGATATAAACTGCAGTTTAAATAAAATTGTGCAAATTAAGAGACCCATATTATTTAATTTGAGCTCATTTTATCCTCATACTGGAAAAGCAAGTTTCCTTCTAAAGACCTGCTGTAAATGCAATTTTCAGCAATAGTGCTTTATAAATGTTCATTTTTCCCCACCATACCTTAATATGAAATAATTCAAACTACTCTTCTAATCTTTCAATGAGTGATTTCCATCACTTTGATTAATTACATCTTTCATTAAGAAAAGAGGGGCGTCGGTGGCTGAGTGGTCTTAGTTAGCCTTTGTTAGTCTTGTATTATTTTAATTTTAGTTTCTTGTGTACAATTTGGAAATTAGTATGGCGTTCATTATCACTGGACTAGTATATATTTGTTTAGGGGCCAGCTGAAGGACGCCTCCGGGTGCAGGAATTTCTCGCTACATTGAAGACCTGTTGGTGACCCTCTGCTGTTGTTTTTTATTTGGTCGGGTTGTTGTCTCTTTGACACATTCCCCATTTCCATTCTCAATTTATTAGTAGTTACTACTGTGATCACTAGCCAGTCAACACTGTGGTTGTGAGTTCGAACCCCGTCAAGCGTGTGGGCTCGACTCCAATCTTAATTGACTAGGATTGTCAGTTTTCCTATTGAAGGTCGATGGTTTTCTCCAGGCACTCAGTCTTCCTCCACCAATAAAAACTGGCCGCCACGAAATAGCCTAAATGTGGTGTTTAAAAGTGGCGTTAAAACACCAGTGATATTGTTTGCCTCAAATTACAGCCGAAATTCGGCCTTTTCCCCTAGAGAAAATTCCCAATTACTAAAAAAAATGGCTTAAAATTCCTCCCAAAAAGTTTTACATTTTCCCCAAACAGTGATGGCATTGGTAGTAATGTTTGTAAATATCGTATTCATGTTATTATTTTGATATTAGAAAGCACTTTTGAGATCCGGTTTTCTGATCAGAATCATCATGGTGTTTGTAACACATCTAGTTTTCAATGCATTAAGTACCATCATTGCTTCTGTTTCTTTCCCCTCTCCGAAATGTTATCTTTCAGATTGAAAATGTCTGACAACCACAACATACATGAAAAAACAGTGCAAAAAAGACAGCAAAGGTCAGCAAAAAATCAGAGATGTGTTTAGAATAATATACATGCAAATTTCCCAATTTCAAAAAAAAATATGCATTTTCCCAATAAAAAACGGTAGAGGTAGTTATGAAAAAAGACAACAATATCACTGAACACCAAAAATAAATCAATCAATTTAGAAAAGTTTGATTGATGGCAAAATTAGAATTGTCAAACCTTTCTATACAGAACTTTTGACTAAAATGATCAAGGCTACAGGGGTTCAAATTAACATTTTTTACTGAAAAGTCCTGTACCTTAAAAATGGTAAAGTGGAAGGTACAGTACACCTTAGGAGGAAAGGTCCAAACATTTGACTTTTGATTAGATAAATTTTAAGGTTTTTTTGTTCCTCTCACTAAAACTCATTACCACATCAATTTAAAAGTTATAACAAAGTGTTTCATGCAGAAATTCATATGTTTTCTGAAACTGGAAAAATTAAAGTCAGTCGGGTGCAGCTAATAACCAAATCAGAAATCAGACCGTAATTCTTATAGGTCTGGGACCACAGCTAACTAACTTGAACCCCTGGGCTATAAAAATGATCTCAGAGTGTAGAAGGAATTTCAAATCATATTCCTGACAACCAACATACTTTTCTTGATTAACTTTGCATCCATGTACATGTACTTAAAATAAGCCAATGACATAATTGTTCAAAAACTGAACTTCCCTTCTCACATTTATTATAATAGAACAATTCTTAATTAATTAAACTGAATAAACAGATATCAAATCAATGCAATTCATTTGTCCTTTTACAGAATAATATTCCAGAAGATAAAATTGACTCTTTTGGTGGCAAAGTGTGTACATTTGGTTCATACAGACTTGGTGTTCATACAAAAGGTAAGTTGGTTCATACAGACTGTCCCTCATACCAATGTTGTTAATGAAGATTTAAAGGAAAAGTGATGTTGATTATTAATATCTTACATAAGTTGAGGATTCCAGTAGGCTCATATAGTATTAAAAATGTGACAGCAAAAAAGTATAGTAAATTGGTTTCAGGCATAACATGGGAATAAGAATCAGAATTATTTATTTTAATGTCACATACCAATATAAAACACAATGGATACGTAATTAAATAATTTGCAATTAAAAATTAAATAAAATATTGGTACCCATCCAAATTACTGACTTATACGACATTTGAAATGTAACAAATACGATAAACAATTAAATACAACCACATATGCCTCTAATTAGATGATATTATAGCTAAGGTGTACATAAGTCATTTTGTTAATTTTAAATATGTTTAATAGGTGCTGATATAGATACACTGTGTATAGCACCAAGGCATGTAGAAAGATCAGATTTCTTTTCTTCCTTCAATGAGATTCTGTCACAACAACCAGAAACAAAAGACTTAAGAGTAAGTAAATGTAGAAAACTAGAAATAGAAATTACGTTGTAATACATTTGTAAAAGGATTTGATAATAGTATAGAAATATATTTTCAGGGTTTCCCCTCTGTCAATTTCTTTTTTCGTTACATCTTTCGTCAAAACATATTAATTGCCATAATTATTATTTTTCGCAAAATGCAAAAATGGTGAGTGCCAGTGGAAATCCTGTATATTTGGAAGAAATATATGTGTTGAAAATTAACTTTGAAACCATCTCTGTATAGCGAATTTGATAAGTTGATGACTCTCATATCTTTTTAAGAATGCATGAAATATTGCCTTATCCCTTCTTTTATCTGTATGAAGGAAAATGTGTTTTAATAGTGTAGAAAAACAGAACTTGGTGTAATTTTCTAATGATAAAAGGGCATGTATCAGTAGTAAACGGGGGTAACTGATCAAATATAACAACTGTTCCAAAATAGTAACTATATATATTTTGATTCCAACACATAACATTTTGTTTCTAATTTTCTTGTGTATTGATTGATCATTACAGGCAATAGAGGAAGCTTTTGTACCAGTTATAAAGATGGAGTTTGATGGAATAGAGGTAAAACTATTTGTTGGAAAAGATTGTGAGATTCAATGAGAGATTTATTTAAAAAACAGTACACCAAAGTTAGAATTGATAAAGCCTTTTCCATCTATCAACTGGGAGTTTTATTAGATAGTGCTATCAAAGAAATAAAGATAATGCTCTTAACAATTGTCGATGTACTTCATGTTGAATACCACTTAATTTAAGATTAAGAACAGCAATAACAAGGCCTTTATTTTGCTTTGGGTTTTTGCTTCATGTTAAAGTGTTGTTATTTTAATTTTAACATTTGCATTATTGAAATTACAAAAAAGCAAGACATATTAGTGGCTAACCGTGCAGACTGATATCTCTGTGATAACAGTTAATGTTAGTTGTATAGAGATTTTTGTGACATGAATAAAACACCATATTCCTAACTTTTCCAAAGTCGCATCCATATTTAAAAAGATAATGTTTTATTGTGTATTTTAAAGTGTGCACAACATTTTTTATGTTATTTCGAAGAGACAAAAAAAATATATGTCATATCTTATAATTTTAATTTAAATTCATCTTTAAGCCAGAGAACATCATGAAGAAATGTTGATATCACAGTCACATGACAAAATTATTCTATGAGCTGGTAGACAAAACATTGTCAGCCAAACAGAACATGGGTTACTTACAAAATAAAATTATAATGTTTTATCGTTTATTATTTTCTGATTCCAGCTTGATATGACATTTGCCAGATTGTCTCTGCTATAGATTGATGTTTTATCATGTATTATTTTCTGATTCCAGCTTGATATGACATTTGCCAGATTAGCTCTGCCACAGATTGCTGATGACATTGATTTAAGAAGTGAATCCTTATTGAAAAATCTTAATGAAAAATGTGTCAGAAGTTTGAATGGTAAGGAAATTTAGTTTTAATAAAATTATTAATGACAACTTTAAGATCTGAATTCATAGTTTAGAATTTATGCAACCTTCGATTAAAACAATCCAGGAACAAGTCAATACCTTAATTTATTTTAGAATTGCATTTAGATTCCAACTCAGCATGTCAGTCTAGAACAAAACAGGGTTTCATTTAAATCATTAAAACATGCTTTCTTTCTAATATGTGTGTAATGTAATATTCGCATCTGAACATTACGCATCAATCTATTTAGAAAACAGGTAAATTTGAGTGTTTGGTCGAATTAGCAAAACAAAATCCAACCCAAACAAACATCTTAGAAAACAGGTAAATTTAAGTGTTTGGTCGAATTAGCAAAACAAAATCCAACCCAAACAAACATCTTAGAAAACAGGTAAATTTGAGTGTTTGGTCGAATTAGCAAAACAAAATCCAACCCAAACAAACATCTTAGAAAACAGGTAAAGGAGTAGGTCCGGTAAGGGCCCTTTTTGGCCCAAAAATATAACAGTTTTACAAAATTGTTAAAATGTAAACTTTTACTTATTTATTGGACAGTTGAATGCTTCTGCTACATAAATATGGGCTGTTTTTGACAATGCAATGCACATATATCGGGTTGTAGCACCATTAAGTCATGCTAAATTACTGAAATCTTGAAAATTCTATCATTTTAGTTAAATTTTAGACGGTTTCCGTGTAAAACGAAAGTGGCCGCATTCGTGTTCATCCTTAATATTGCAATGTAAGTTGTATTTTATGATAATACATCAGTGATGCAAACAGTTTTTTTTTCCTGTCAGACATTGGGGCCTTCAGGGTACCAAGTTTTGCCAGACCCATCACATTTCTGCCAGACCTATATTTTCACTCAAAATTATCTATTTTTGTAATATTATGAAAAAAAAAAAACAGCCCCCCCCCTTTTTCCATTTTACCATCCCTTTAGTAGATGTAGAGTATAAAAAGTATTATCAGTTTCACCTCAAGAAATTTCTTATTTTTCATGAATAAATGTTAGCAGTTAATAAAAATGAAAATTGTAAACAAAGCATTCAATTTGTGATCATGGATTACAGCTTTAATTAATTGAATTTGGATATAGATATTCAACTTAAGGTACAGTCAGGCAATGTTTTTAATTTTTTTATGGATTAAAACTAATTTGAAAGAAAAGTTTAAAAAATAAAACAATTTTTGACATCAAAACAACAGACGATCTGAAATATATTATGAATATTCAGTGACCTATATATTTTTTGAACTCTGCTAGGGAGGTCAAAGTTACATCAATTTTCAAACCAATGGTGTGTATTCCATGTATTCTCTGTTACAACTAATCAACTGCGTTTGATATAAATATTTCAATAAATTGAGATGTCAAAACTTACCATTTCAAAACAGAAATTTATACTGCAAAAGGTTTATTTTTTATTTTTTAAGGAGGGATATTTGGAAGTTGTGTCAGGCTATAATATTTATCATTAAAACAGTTTGAACCCCCGATTTCTATTATGTAATCGAAGCCTTGCATGTTGTTCTATCTAATCATGCAACGTGGTTGTAAAATCACAATTTTATAAACAAAATACTCTGCTGGGACTGACAGGGAATTCAGTTTTGGCTGACCCAAGCAGACTAAAATATTGCCGGCCATCAGGTCCTGCAGGGCAACTAGTTTTGCCGGACATGCATAAATTCTGCCCCTTAGGTCCGACATGTCCGATGATTAGTTGCATCTCTGATACATAACATATATAAAGGTTGTGGATGAACACGGATGCGGCCACTTTCATTTTTGACAAAAACAATCTGAAAAGTGACGTTTTTTGGCATATTTGAGAGATTTTTCATATTTGAGCTTCAATCGGATCGTTTTTAATGACTTTATCAGTTAAAATCTTTCACATAAACTAATTGAATCAAGTGAAATAGACACTTAAGTGTTTAAAAAGTGGTCTAAATCTTTCGTCAGATGAAACTGAAATTTGAGGCCAAAATGAGTCCTTACCGGACCTACTCCTTTGAGTGTTTGGTCGAATTAGCAAAACAAAATCCAACCCAAACAAACATCATTCTACTTTGTACAGCCTTCAGATGAGGAGATTACTATCAATTATACTCTGTACATTGTCAAGTATAGGTTTTGTTAAGATGATTAAAAAAAAAGAAGGTATAAACTTGATTTTTCTCTTGTATTAATTCATTTAGATGACTAATAGTATGAATGTTTTAACCTGATAGTACATAGTCAAACCTGATTAAAACAAAAAGATAAATATAAATTGTGTATTTTTTAGGTTGTAGAGTGACAGATGAAATTTTACATTTAGTTCCTGATAAAGACGCCTTCAGAATGACATTACGAGCCATCAAGTTATGGGCAAAAAGTAAGTTGATAACATGATTGTATGTTGTAAGTACATATATGTAGATGTAGAAATTTATAAAAAGTGTGTGGATAGAACCATGAAATTTAATATGCTAGAAAATAAAATGTTTACTCAAAAATAAATCTACAGTAATAGTTACAGCTAATTTCCTAATGCATATAGAACAAAACTTTGGTAAGCTTGCTTGCTTTGTTTGTATATTGTACAATCATTAGAATAACACCCAATTAAATTCAAATATGATATATACAGGTAAAACTATGCCTATATAAATTGTTTAAAGATGTCAATCTTATTTACAAAGCTTGAATAAATAGTTATACAAACAAAGCAAGCAAGCCAACCAAAGTTTTGTTCTACATGCATTAGGAAATTAGCTGTAATTCTTTGCAGGTAAAGATGGACTGTTGATTGATTATTATTCTAATTTTTCTTTGATTCTGTGGGTAAAGGTTAACCACCAATTTAAGTGTTTGACAAAGTATTTAATGATGTACTTAGGTGAGGTTTTGGAATCAGTGTCACATGTTTGGACTCCTTGACGTTTTTCCATACGATACAAGATATTTTGCCCCATAAAGGCTATTGATCTTTTAACATAAGACTTAAAATAGTTCATAAAAGGTCATTTGACAAAATTTAAAGCAGATTCTTGATTTTCTTTCTTTTGATTTGAGACACAAATGATACCAATGCAAATATAAAGTAAAAGTCCTAGTCAGCCTTTTCCCGCCATATTTTATAAATCAAATATCTCGAAAAGGGGCTGCAAGACCTATCAATATTTTGAGCTTATTTTGATCCTTAACTAATACTCTTCCAGGTTAAAGTATCAATTTTGAATTCATGATTTATTTGATTTTACCCTAGATCATCTAAGTACATCCTTAAATATTATACTGGACTTTTGAAGTTCCACAAAATAAAAAAAAAACCAAAACAATTTTTATCTCTATCCGCAAAAGTTGTTAACCAGGAAATAAAGAAATCCATATTGACCTTGTTAATCTTTCTTAATTTAATGATATAGATATACTGTGAGTAAATGAGAAAAGCATTGGGAAATAGGAATTTAATGATATAGATATATCCGTCTGTTCGTTCGTATGTCTGTTCGTTCTTCCTTTCGTTCAAGTTTTTTGTCAAGGTAGTTGTTGATGAACTTGAAGTCCAATCTACTTCAAACTTAGTACACATATTCCTTATGATATGATCTTTCTAATTTTAATGCCAAATAAGAGTTTTTACCCCAATTTCACGGTCCATTGAACATAGAAAATGATTCTATGCGATTGTGGCATCCATGTACTTGGGACACATTCTTGTTTATATCAACTTTTCTTTTCAGAAAGAGGAATATACTCCAATGTATTAGGTTTCCTTGGTGGTGTATCTTGGGCCATGTTGGTAGCCAGAGTTTGTCAGCTTTATCCAAATGCAGCACCTGCAACTTTAATACATAAATTTTTCATGGTATTTTCAAAGTGGTGAGTAAAATTAATGACAAATTTTCAGGAATATAAATTTTTGTAATTTGTGGAATATTGATTCAATGATAGATCCCTGCAGTCTCTGTTAAATCAGAACCTGTTTAGCTTGTTCACTCCACCATTTTCAACATGAGAAAATTCCTGTTCCAAGTCAGGAATATGACAGTTGTTTTCGTTTGATTTGTTGAATCTTTCATTTTGCCATTTGATAATGGTATTTCTCAATCATTAATAGAGTTCTAATAGATACAAATTGCCAAAATATATTAAAACTAAATATCAAACTAAGTTTGTAATCAACATAGTAAGAACCTGAGTAAAAACAGTTTTTTGTGTGCTTTACAGTGATTTTCATTCTCAATCTACTTATTAAATTTTCGTATTATAAGTCACCTGAATGGGAAATAATTATGGAATTTAGATTTTCTAAAAATGATGTCATTACAATTGATAAAATAGTTTTTTTTACTTAATTCATGCTGAAATGAAATTGTGATTGTATATAAATGAAATTGGTACACTGAATGAAGTTTATTCAGTCACCAGAGAACTCCTCTATCTAATGATTTTTTGTGAAGAGAATTACAATCCATTTCAAAGGGAGATAAGTTTTTTCAATATTTGAATTGAAGACTTGTGAAAATCAGCATAACAGGTTGCTTCTGAAACATGAATTAACCACATGAGGTTGCTTATTTACCATTGCATAGTTCTACTAATGGAAAGAGCTGAGTTACAATTATCAATCTATGTTTTGTTGTTTTGTTTTTGATCATGGATGTTTGATATTTATTGTAGGGATTGGCCTCAACCTGTTCTGCTTAAACAATTACTACAGGAAAACAAACTTGGTTTCCCTGTTTGGGATCCTCGGGTAAGAAATTATGTTAGATATAATGATATTACTTAACAAATACTACTTTATTTAATACCAGTTTAAAGGGAGATAATAACCTAATAACTAAAAACTAAGCTTGAATTAAACAACAAATAAAATTTGAACCAATCTGACTGCTAATTGCAAAATATTATTTCTATATTCCACATTTATAAATGTTTTAAAAGTATAAAAATCATATTTATTTTATTGTCTAATTAGTAAGTAATGCCTGTTTAATAAATTACGAAAAGCCACATTTTGATCTTTGCAGCAAAATCAGTGTTAAATTTATAATTATTTATAATGATCATCACTGTCACGAAACATATGAAACAACTGATCTTTTATTAACAAAAAAATATTGCGTTCAGCTCTCAATAACGTCAAAAGTATACAGTGTCAGTAGTTATTATATGACCGCAAAAATTAAAATAGAATTTGGTCGTATATTGGTATCACGTGGTTGTCGTCATCCGAAGACAGATGGTTTCCGGATTATAACTTTAGTATAAGTAAATAGAAATCAATAGAATTTGAACACAATGTTTATAACCACAAAAGGAAGGTTGGGATTGATTTTGGGGGTTATGGTCCAAAAGGTTTAGAAATTAGGGGCCCAAACCTGTCGAGAAGACCGCGGAACCTGCAACGTCCTGGAAGAAACATTGTAACCAAAGTCAACATCACCTTATCTTTTTCTTAGTAACTAGTAAACGTCAAACTGCAAAGCTGTTGTGTATTTTATCAGAGTTATATTATAAGATATCGTCCCCACAAAACCAAGCATTTTTCAAGTTTCAGGACAATAACTTTTGTGTAACTGTATGGATCTCTTTGACAATGTACCGGGTACCACAAGGTTCCATATAACAAAGGAAAGGCTGAGATTGAGTTTGGGGTTAATTTCCCCGACCATGTAGGAATAAGGGGCTAAAAAAAAGCGCCAAAAAGAAGCATTTTTCTAGTTTACAGGCTATAACTTTTGTTTAAATGTATGGATCTCTCTGAAATTATATATTAAAGTTTCTTACTACAAAGGAAAGGCTGGAGATGAGTGTTGGGGTTCTTGCTCCAAGGAGGGTTTCAATAAGTTGGGTGCCAAAAAAGGGGCCCATATAAGCATTTTGTAGTTTCCAATCAATAACTTGTGTTTAAGTGTATAAATCTCTCTGAAATTATACCACAAGTTTCCATACTACAAAGGGATGGTTATGGGGGTTATGGATCAAATCATTTAGCAAATAGGGGCAAAAAAGAGGAAAAACAAGTGTTTTTCTAGTTCAAGGACAATTTAAACAATTCTTAAGCAGTTCCATCCTGGCGAACTATGATAGGTTGTCAGGCACGGTTTTTCCGTGACACTGATCACATTGAAGTCATGTGTATTGGGACAGTGTTCATTGTCACACAGATTAGAGAAAAAGACAACACTATATATAGCCTTAAAATTGTATGAATTTAATTTTTAGGTAAATCCATCAGATCGTTTTCATCTCATGCCAATCATCACACCAGCATATCCACAACAGAACTCTACATTTAACGTTACCACGTCAACACGAACAATCATGATGGAAGAATTTATGATAGGTAAATATATTATATATCTTTAAGAAAATATTAGATGTGGTATGGTTATCAATAAGAAAACAGTCCATTAAAAGATCCAAGGACAAGGATATAAGTAGCTATAGTTCAAAATAATGGTAAGTGGGTTCAACTCCAATCTTAATCAACTATGAGAGTAAGTTTTCCAACTGAGGTCATGGATTCCTCTGCCAATAAAAACTGACTGCCATGATAAAAAGTGATTAAATCAATCACTAAATACTAAGTTCAAGCTACTACAGTGAACAATACAATAACAGAATAAAAGGGAAAAATAAGTTAATGATGATGGGAGTTTTTAACAACCTTGATTGACTTTACAGGTCCGTAAAATAAAAAAGAAAAGTTGAGCTTATCATTATCAATTTGTTGGAAAAACTTAATTCCATCTATAAATATTTGTTTTCTTTTTCTAGGTTTAGAAGTAGTAAATAAAATATATACATCAGGAGACAGTTGGGATAAATTATTTGAGCCATCAGGATTTTTCCAGAAATACAAGTAAGCTAGAATGAATAGAGGATATTATATGTCTTTTTCAGTAGTACAACCATATCAACTGGAGACTACTATGATTTTAAGAGCTCTGCTAGAGGGATTTTTTTAGTTGATAGTTGCGACTGTATCTTCTTTTGTCCTGTTACACGACTGTCCCATATTAGGGACAGGATTGAGTGCTCATAAACAGGTTTAACCCCACCACTTGTGAACTGGTACTATCAAACTTGTGTCATGCATTTTTTTCACCATATTTCATCTTTTCTATTGTTTTAAGTTTAATTCACGAAAAGCTTAATAATTTCAAATTAGTCCGTCAATTTTACATGTATTTAATGAGAAATGAATATATGCACAGTTCTACAATTTTTTCATTGATTGATATTTTAATTGATTGTTATTAGCTACCTTGGTCTCTTCATACTAAGTTTGTAATATCTGTTACAGTTCTTCTTTTAAAGCATGCAAAACAAACAATTGATTAACTTGCTTGCTATATTTGTTTGGATGTTTGTAAACAACAGGTAGGTAGTCTATTTCAGTGTGTTTACTATTTACTGGAATATGATTGGACAATAAATATTAAATTCATTTCATGTCAATTCTTATTGTCCAATGAAATCCCAGTAAATATTAAAACAGACTGAAACTCTGCCTACCTATTGTTTGCAAACAACCAAGCAAACCTAGCAAGCAAGTTGATCAATGTTTTGTTTTGCATGCTTTTATAGAAGAACTGTAAGTTGAAATGTACTTTATTTTCAGTTTGTTTATGATGTTTAAAAACATTTAGTTATTTATTCCTTTACAGGCATTATATTGTGGTAATAGCAAGGGCAGAAGAAGAGAAGAATTATTTAGAATGGTAATTTAAGGAAGCTGGCTTGTCACGTTTTGGATTTTTTGTCAGATTTTCGGAATCCTCTGGTTTTACCCATTTGAATGCCTTGAAAAATTTGCCCGGTGACCCCCATTTTTCTTTTTGTAAATCTTTTACATGTATAATGAATGATATGCCATCTGTAAAAGTGTTATAAAATTTTAATTACTTCTTAACAGTTTTTGAGAACTTCAACCTGTCAATGATAAAGCTATGAAAAGTCAAGAGAGAATATTTTCCCGCCAAAATTTCAATGGCTTATATCTCGAAAACAAGCACGGTGACCTATATATTTTTTTTGCTCTTTGGATTCCTTTATTAATTCCCTATCTATATAAACTAGTGTGTTGAAAAGTTAATTACTTTGAAACTGAGAAGCGAACTCCCTTAACTTTTAATTCCATTCCAAGATTGAGAAGTAAAATTAAAATTTGATAGAATTTAAGGGTCAGATTTAAGAGCGAGTGTTACACACATGATCAGCTAAGTACAAAGATTTCTATTGGCCTTTTAACTTGTAAATGGGGACTATGGTAGATATTTGTGGAGTTATACAAAACCGGGCTCATACTTATTTCACATATCAAATAATATACATGTAATATTTGTCACTGGACGTTGAACATCAATCCATCACCATTTTATGACAAAATATATCATTGTACAATGAACATTATTAAAGTATATCTTTAAATGAATTACTGTTGAAAATGTTTTAACAGTAGAATTTTTCAATGCCGCTACAGAAAAATACTGTGATTCCATCAACACATAATTTCCTGCTTTCAGACTTGAAGATAATATTTATCAATGCATTGATCTGATTTTAGTAGACTAGTAGATTATATGTATACATATTTTTCTAATAACATGTTTCCTTACATATAATTCAGGCATGGTTATATAGAATCAAAGATAAGACTCCTGGTTGGAAACTTGGAGAGAAATATGTTTATAAAAATAGCTCATGTAACTCCAGAATCTCTGGGACCATTAACAGAAAGGTAAGGTGATTGGTTGGAAAATTAGGAGATGTGAAAAGATTGAACAGTTACGTTTGTACAATATTTATGGGTAACAGACTTTAATGTATGAGGATTTCAATGGTGAAAGTCTGATAATAAAATGCATTTTAAGATATTGAAGGGCTGTTTCATGAAAAAATGCAGTATTGAGGGAAGACACTTTTAAAATTAGATAATGTCTATAGCACCAATTTTAGAATTTTATTTTCATTTTGATTGGTAAAAATGTAGTTGAGTTATCCATGAACCTCTCCTGGGTCAAGTTAATAATTTTAGAGAACAGCCATGACATTTTACTGTAAGCAATCAACATTTTGTTCTTTATGAAAATTAAGAAACTGAAATTTAAATATTACTCTGAAGAAAATCTTTAATATGTTGGGTTACTATACTATTTAGATATTAGACTAATTTGTTGCTATTTTTTTCAGTGAGAATCCATATATATGTAAATGGTTTATTGGACTAACATTTGCTAAGGTAGAAAATCAAAACGTAGATTTGACCTACGACATACAGTCATTTACAAATCAAGGTAAGATAAATATTTCTTTAGTCAGTAATCTTTTGGAAGAATTAAGTTTTTATCTTCAACTTATCTTTTCATAGTGAAATCCTTCAGATCATGTGACTTCTAATTATTAAAGGATCTGTTTCTATCTTTTAAAATTTACATGTTTGAATTAACAACGAACTGAATATCGTAATTTTTTTGTTTACTGTGATAATCTTGAACTAACAGTAGGGTTTAAATACAGTGATGTAAGAAGTAATATGTATAAAAGATATTTTTTACATCAATGAGACATCAACCCACTGACAAGAAAAAAAGATTTATAGGTCTAAATGAAAGAATAATATAATGAGTGACTATCTATTAAATGATATACCTGCTCCCTGTGAGGTGTGTTTAGGTAGTTCTCTCAGGGCACTCTTGCTTTCTCCACTTATAAAAACTTGCTATCTTGATATGGCAAAGTGTCCTGAAAGTTTCATTTAACATCAACAATCAATCCATCATACGGTTTATATTTTTCAGTATACAGACAAGCACTACACATTAGAATTTTAAAAGAAGACATGAAAGTGGATATTCAGCATGTCAAACGGTAAGTTACATAAACACAGACCAGTCTTTGATGCCTTAGTGGCCAGGTGGTCTCAGTCATTCACTAAGCCTTTGATGCCTTAGTGGCCACGTGGTCTCAGTCATTCACTAAGCCTTTGATGCCTTAGTGGCCAGTTGTCTCAGTCATTCACTAAGCCTTTGATGACTTAGTGGCCAGATGGTCTCAGTCATTCATTAAGCCTTTGATGACTTAGTGGCCAGGTGGTCTAAGTCATTCACTAAGTCTTTCATGCCTTAGTGGCCAGGTGGTCTCAGTCATTCACTAAGTCTTTGATGCCTTAGTGGCCAGGTGGTCTCAGTCATTCACTAAGCCTTTGATGCCTTAGTTGCCAGGTGATCTCAGTCGTTCACTAAGCCCTTGATGCCTTAGTGGCCAGGTGGTCTCAGTCATTCACTAAGCCTTTGATGCCTTAGTGGCCAGGTGGTCTCAGTCATTCACTAAGCCTTTGATGCCTTAGTGGCCAGGTGGTCTCAGTCGTTCACTAAGCCTTTGATGCTTTAGTGGCCAGGTGGTCTCAGTCGTTCATCTACAGTATCATTATATACTTACAAGAAAATGTGGTCTAATTGACAATGAGACAACTCTCCACCAGAAACCAAATAACATAGAAGTGAACAACTTAAGGTCACTGTACAGCCTCCAATAATGAGCAAAACCCATAGCCTATCTTCAACCCAGGCTTTGAAGAACAACTCCACACATAGCAGGTTTTTTTTACTCTGTTATTAGGAATGCCAGTTTTCTTGATAATATTTTGTTGTTTTCTCCAGGCAATCAGACTTTCTCCACCAATGAAAATGACCACAATATAATCAAGAGATGTCAAAGAGAATTTCTTGTTCCTCTCTGTATATAAGAAAACTAGTGTTTCATTTTATTGCCATTTTAGGAAAACATGACATCTTGCACCTGATGTGATTGAAAAGAAAATAAAGAGTGTTTATTTTTTATAAATTTATGTTTTACTGCTAAGATTTTTAGTCATTTTTGGTTATTTATTGCTATGTCAGCACACAGATTGAATTGATGCAAAACAAACAATACAAACTGTAGAACAAAACATGAAAAGGCTAGCTAGAAAAGATAAATATTAAAAAAACTTCATTTGTCTTGCAGAAAACAGTTAGAATCGTTTGTTCCACAATCAATATTACAGAGATGCAAAGGAGCAGAGATTAAAAGAAAATCTGTAAGTTTATGTTACCATAGAAACATACAAACAGTTTTATTGAATAAAGAGTGAAAAATTACTAATATATCTTGTAAAAAATTATATTTGACTTGTTTATTTTCTTTTTTGAATAAAATGCTCATGGTTAAGTTTCATTTGCAAAATGAACATGCTTGTTTTCCCCCTTCAAAAACGAAAAACATTGAAATTGGAGCTTCATAGAAATAGCGTAGAAAGTGAAAATGTTATGATTTTAACTGTATTTTGATATTTAATTATCAAGTCTTAATATACATATGGCCTTCAACAACGAGGGTAGCCTTATTGCATACAGATTTTAGTATATTGAAAGACCCCTTTGATAAAATAATTGAAATAGTTAAGATACAGCCTTCTTGTGCATGTAAAGCAAACCTCAATCCGTTTTAACACATATATTTGTCTTTTTTGTACAGGAAGGTAGATCCAGTGCAGGCACTGGTAGTAAGAACTCACAAGCATTATTGACACACAGTAAATCAGATACAGATTTAATACGCACAAGCACCCATGTCATAATAGACACATCAGACGGAGAATCGAGCCACGATGCCCCAAGTTGTGAAACAGATACTAAAAATAAAGTTAACGGAGAGGTACAGTATATTTTTCATGTCTTTTTTTCACTTAGGACAACAATCTCATTATGGCAATCAAAATTAATTAAATTATGGTTATAAAATTACTAGATAGCAGAATTGTATTTGAAGGTATTTGACAATGTGATGGTCCCTAATTGAGTAATCTGGCAACATGTCAATTTTCAGATTTAACTGATATGAAAGAAAACATTGCAAACCATATATACATTTTAAGATTTATCACACCACCTCCTTGTGTGAATAAATATGTAGTGCATATATTATAGTATTTATAACACTGTAGCCAGAGTTTCTAACTTAATTCAGAAGAGATCATATTAGAAACATACAAGAATTTAAGGTATCAAAGACTACACCATAAGGATAACAAGGAATAAATGGACCGTATGATAGAAAAATTAAATATAAACCAACTCCATCTGAGATAATATACTTGCCAAAAAATACAATACCAAACAGCACATGTATTACTTGTATCGGTTAAATTCTGTATTGAAAAGATAACAAAAATGAATTGACAAGAAGATAGAAATCGGTTCCTCTATCATCCACAGAACAGGAAATGAATTATCAATATTTGGACATTACAATATTAATATTCTTTTTGATATCTTTATTAGTTACCACATCCATTATCACCCACATCATCAGACAGTGCAATGCAGAGTCCATGTAGAAAGAGAGAGGGGTCTCCTTCAGGGGCAGAGAGTCCAGTTAAAAGGTCCAAATCAGAAGACGAAACACAGGTATTGTATAGATATGTGTTTCTTTTAAATATTTTCACTACACAGTCAAGATGGCCTTCAAGATAAGACACTCTGAAATGTACAAAATTAAATCTTTTGCAGGCTAAAACATACCAAATAATTTCAATGTCTATGTGTGTTTAACAGAAACCGTCTAAACACAGCTTGGAAAAACAATTTAGTAATAAATTATTTTACTTTTTTATGGCCCTGCAACGAAGTTGTCGGTGCCATATAGTTTTACCCTTGTCTGTAATTCCGAAATTATGTAATTCCGTCATTCCTATTCCGTCATTCTGTCATATCTGTCATTCAGTCATTCCGCAACAAACCATTATACAGAGTTTTTTTCTAAACGCCTTGAGATATTGGGCTGATTTTTGGTATGTGAGTTAACCATGATGAGTTTCAGATCAAGTTTAAGCTTTGTTCTGCTCCCCTAATTTTTGCTAAAATTACATGCTTTGGACTTTGATAAATTGTTGAAGATCACTGTTATACAGATTTTTTTCAAACGCTTTCAGATATTGGGATGATTTTTGGCATGTGAGTTAACCAAGATGAGGTTCAGATTAAGTTTAAGTTTTGTTCCACTCGGCTAATTTTTGCCGAAATTACGGTCTATGGACTTTGATAAATTGTTGAAAATCAAGAGTTATACAGACCCAATTTTCTAAATGCTTTCAGATATTTGGCTGATTTTTGGTATGTGAACTAATCATGATGAGTTACAGATCAAGTTTAAGTTTCCTTCCGCTCTGCTCTGTTAATCCAAAATTAAGGGTTTACAACTTTGAAAATTGTTGAAAATCACAGTTATACAGACTTTTTTTCTATACACCTCCAGATTTTGAACTGATTTTTGATATGTGAGATTACCATCATGTTTGTGTTCACATGTGTTATTGAAATTGCAGATTTTTCAACTTTTTGATACGTGACCATTTGTGTCGCTTTGACACATCTAGTTTTTATACGACCGCAAAATTTGAAAAATTTTTCGTCGTATATTGCTATCACGTTGGCGTCGTCGTCGTCGTCGTCGTCGTCGTCGTCGTCGTCGTCGTCGTCGTCGTCGTCGTCGTCCGAATACTTTTAGTTTTCGCACTCTAACTTTAGTAAAAGTGAATGGAAATCTATGAAATTTTAACACAAGGTTTATGACCACAAAAGGAAGGTTGGTATTGATTTTTGGAGTTTTGGTCCCAACATTTTAGGAAATAGGGGCCAAAAAGGGCCCAAATAAGCATTTTCTTTGTTTTCGCACTATAACTTTAGTTTAAGTTAATAGAAATCTATGAAATTTTGACACAAGGTTTATGACCACAAAAGAATGGTTGGGATTGATTTTGGGAGTTTTGGTTTCAACAGTTTAGGAATTAGGGGCCAAAAAATGGCCCAAATAAGCATTATTCTTGGTTTTCGCACAATAACTTTAGTTTAAGTAAATAGAAATCAATGAAATTTAAACACAATGTTAATGACTACAAAAGGAAGGTTGGTATTGATTTTGGGAGTTTAGGTCCCAAAAGTTTAGGAATTAGGGGCCAAAAAGGGACCCAAATAAGCATTTTTCTTTGTTTTCGCACCATAACGTTAGTATAAGTAAATAGAAATCTATGAAATTTAAACACAAGGTTTATGACCATAAAAGGAAGGTTGGTATTGATTTTGGGAGTTTTGGTCCCAACATAATAAGGGGCCCAAAGGGTCCAAAATTAAACTTTGTTTGATTTCATCAAAATTGAATAATTGGGGTTCTTTGATATGCCGAATCTAACTGTCATGACTGTGTATGCAGATTCTTAACTTTTGGTCCCGTTTTCAAATTGGTCTACATTAAGGTCCAAAGGGTCCAAAATTAAACTTAGTTTGATTTTGACAAAAAATGAATCAGTTAGGTTCTTTGATATGCTGAATCTAAAAATGTACTTAGATTCTTGATTATTGGCCCAGTTTTCAAGTTGGTCCAAATCGGGGTCCAAAATTAAACTTTGTTTGATTTCATCAAAAATTGAATAAATGGGGTTCTTTGATATACCAAATCTAACTGTGTATGTAGATTCTTCATTTTTGGTCCTGTTTTCAAATTGGTCTACACTAAAGTCCAAAGGGTCCAAAATTAAACTTAGTCTGATTTTAACAAAAATTGAAATCTTGGGGTTCTTTGATATGCTGAATCCAAAAATGTACGTAGATTTTTTATTATGGGCCCAGTTTTCAAGTTGGTTAGTTATTGTTGCAGACTCCATTAGAAATTTTAATTGAGATTAGTTTTGGAATAAGGGAAAGGGGGATGTGATTAAAAAAATTGGGTTCAATTTTTCTCATTTGAAATTTCATAAATAAAAAAGAAAATTTCTTCAAACATTTTTTTGAGAGGATTAATATTCAACAGCATAGTGAATTGCTCTAAGAGAAAACAAAAATTTTAAGTTCATTAGAACACATTCATTCTGTGTCAGAAACCTATGCTGTGTCAACTATTTAATCACAATCCAAATTTAGAGCTGAATCCAGCTTGAATGTTGTGTCCATACTTGCCCCAACCGTTCAGGGTTCAACCTCTGCGGTCGTATAAAGCTACGCCCTGCGGAGCATCTGGTTGAATGATAGTTTGAATTTTGTGATTTGTTTTGGTTATTATTATGCCCCATTAATGGGCATTATGTTTTCTGGTCTGTGCGTCCGTTAGTCTGTTCGTTCGTTCGTCATGCTTCAGGTTAAAGATTTTGGTCGAGTTAGTTTTTGATGAAGTTGAAGTCCAATCAACTTGAAACTTAGTATACATATATCCTTATGTTATGATCTTTCTAATTTTAATGCCAAATTAGAGTTTTTACCCCAATTTCAAGGTCCACTGAACATAGAAAATGATAATGTGGATGGGGCATCCGTGTACTATGGACCCATTCTTGTTTTTTATTTAACTTTATTGTAAAATTATTTTCTGTTTTGAAATAAGCCCTTTAAAATTTCCAGTTGTCCAAATGATGTTATTTCAAATTTTAACATATCAGTCCATGTCAACTTAAGTTTATTTACCTTAACGCAATTTCCCTTCTTAACACTGTGATCTTGAATATTTTCAGAACATGCTGGGTTCACCCATGGTTGTAGATCCACAGTCACAAAGTCCAAGTCGGAAAAGAGAAGGATCACCAGTAAGGCCAGACAGTCCTGTTAAACGGACCAAATCTGTAAAGGATGTCCAAAGTTGTCAGGTTAGGCCAGGAGGATTCTATTTTTAGTCTGTCATCAAGTTACTCATTTCCAAAATAGTGCGAAAGGGGGAGGCACAGACATTGGGTTAAATTAACCATATACTATAAAGGGGGAGGTGCAGACATTGGGTCAAATTAACCATATACTATAAAGGGGGAGGTGCGGACATTGGGTCAAATTAACTATACACTGTAAACCAATATTTTTGCAGATACTTTTTTATGTGTTTTTTTAGTCCATATCACAATAATATTTTTAGATCTCAGTTATCAGTGTATTCAGAGAAAAGCCATAAGTTTGATATTTTAACAAAAAAAATGAAATCGCCTTATTTTTTTTAGTTTGCAAAATAAATGCCTACAAAAATGAGTTGGTTTACAGTGTGTAAATTTGAAGACATCTGGATTGGTGAACTTCTTCAAAATATTCTTTCCAAGATTCAATTTTATACATTAAAGACACTGAAGGATTTTCATGTAGTTGATTAAATTGAAGTAACTGTTTAGTAGAAATTTTCCCTGTCATTTTATAGATAATGAGTAACAAAGGTGACAGACTACAAATAGATAGAATTTGGCCTTTTTCCTGTCCTGAGGTTCAGACTGCAGAATGTGTTGTCTTAAATGTGTTGTTTTAATTTATTACTTTAATTAATTTGCTGCAACTATCTTTTGAGTTTATTTGGATTTGTTTGCCAATGATATTGGAATATGGCTAAATAGAATTAATTATTTGGTTCAAAGTTACTTTCAGACTAAGATTACTTTTGAATGCAAATTAAATGAAAAGATATTTCTTGAATTTCTCTTAAAATTTGCTAAAGATATTTGTCTCTGGATGTGAATGCATATAACAATAAATTATCAAACATTTTTAACTGTGTTAATGATTTTGTGTCTAGAGGGGAGTCAAGATAAGTGTGTTTAGATAGAAATCTTTTCTGTGTTAAAGAGAAAAAAGGGAAAAAAATAAAAATTAAATGTGCAAAATAATCGATTTGTCTGTTTTGTTGGAATTTTCAATATTATTTAATACCAACAAATAAATATATTTATGGTCAAAATGCTACTACTTCTATTTTCAGCCTCCAATTGAAATAGGATCACCAATGCATATAGACGCAGAATCAGGCGATAGTGTGAAAAATGTTGAGGTATGTTTAAATATCTCAAGTCATAAACAGATTTTACATCTTACTTTAAATTGTTTGTATAAATCTAAGAGCATGTTCATGTCTTTTGAGTGTTAATTAAGCAGAATCTTAAGAGTTTTATATTTTATGATAAAAGTTATCAAGGTAATTTCTTAAGAAGTTCCCAATTAACTAATGTGATTATGTTTGCATCATGTAGGGATAGTATCTTCCTTTGTAAAAAGAAAGACAATACTTTCAATCGACTGTATGTGACCTGCTGTTAGGCAAAACTACTGCCTCTATCCAATGTATACTAATTATCTGGTAGCATCCCGCATGACCCATTGGATGTAAATTGTGCATTTTCTCTCAACATGATTAGAAAAGAAATAATTACTGGTGGAAGTTAAGCAAACAACATCTAATCATTTTATTGTGATTCAAAAAATTAATCTACTATTCTATTAGTAACAGAAAAATTTAAAGAAATTTCCTCTGAATTCATTTATTTTTGGAATAAAATTGAGAATGGAAATGGGGAATGTGTCAAAGCGACAACAACCCGACCATAGAGCAGACAAATGTAATCAAATGCCAATTTCATTGGTATTTGAAATCTATATTTTCCCCAGTGTGCATACATTCTTATAGTTAATTTATACTTCATTGACAATTTATGTGTTTTACGCTTACAAAGCAAAAAAATTTCATGAAAATTTATAATCCATGAATAATTATGAATCCAAAGATTATGGCTCACTATAGAAAACCACAAACTTTCTGTCACAGGGTATAAAATTTCCAATGCAGACTGAAGACAAAAAATGTAATACCAAACCTATAATACCAAGACGATTTGTAGTGAGTGACATTGTTCTCTCCTCCTATTGCATGTATCTTAAATACCAGCATGGATTTAATTATTGATGATTTAACAGCACATGTTCAAACAACCATTTCACTGCTAATTTATTTGGAAAGGTCGTTATTTGATTAGGAGATTGTCTTACAAGATTAACACATTTTTAATATTTTCCATAAAAACTTGATTATCATGGATTGTTTAATATATAGATATAAGAAGGTGTGGTATGATTGCCAATGACACAACTCTCCATCCAAGTTACAATTTGTAAAAGTAAACCAATGAAGGTCAAAGTAAGGTCGTTAACACAGAGCTTTGTCTCACACCGAACAGCAAGCTATAAAGGGCCCCAAAAATTACTAGAGTAAAACCATTCAAACGGGAAAACCAATGGTCTAATCTATATAAAAAATACAAACGAGAAACACTTATAAACCACATCAACAAACGACAACTACTGAACATCAGATTCCTGACTTAGGACTGGTGCAAAGAAATATGAATGGTCAGAAATATGCACTTTATCATGTTGATCAAGTAGATTTTAAAAGCCAACCTTAGTTTGACTACCAGATTGGCTAACCTGAAAAGTCTTTTTCGGAAGATATAATTTTTTCGGAACTCGAATTGATATCAATTTACATTTGATATATTGAAGAATTTCCAACATATAGTGTGAATTTCAGTCATAACTTTAATTGTTGCAAAGCAGCTGTAGCTGATATCATTTTTTTGGGGGAACAATCAAATCTATTTCGATGGCTTCAAAGGGAATTTGAAAATGTAAACACTGTTGAATCCATTGGTTGTCCATTAAAGTATCTTTCAGAACAACTCTCATTTTCCCAAGTTGAACAACAATTGTAAAAAATCCTAGAAAATGCAATAACTGCCATTGTTATAGAAAGATGCATATTGAAGATGCTTTGTAGATTTTCCACCTTCAATGATGACCTCAAATTTACCTGCTTTCATCTGAATTTTTTATTGTGATGTCACAGACAAAAGCTATCATGCCTGATGAAATCACATAGAAAAACAGATTGCAGGCCATTGAAAAAGAAAGATAAATTTAGGTTTTGAATATACTGAATAATTGTGTAGCCTAATTATGTTTTTCTCTGTTTTGCAGCATGTGAAACGACTACCCAGTGCTGAAGTACCAGATCTGATGAGTCCTAATGCAGCACCTGCTCAAGCTGTTAATGTGCCTAGAAATAATATCAAACTCAGACTCAAATAAAACCTACCTCGTACAGAACAAAGGTCAATATGTAGGACACATTGTTAAAACCAGAGGTACTCACAAGATATGAGTTCCACCAAAAAAAGGAGGTCAGATAATTTGACAAATCAGGAAAATTTACACAGCAGGTGGCTATATGTGAATAATCAACAAGCTTTCTATTCAATTCATTGTTAAACATCAAGTTGGTTCATGTTCAGTTACTTTTGTGGCAAGGTTATTACTCACATAGATTTGTTGATGAGTAGAAAAGAAGAAAATTTATGAAATCCATAAAAATATGTAAATTGATTTGATTTTTAATATCTTGAAGTTCAATTGAATGTTTCTTGTGCATCATTCAATTTCAGTTATTTGTAAAAGAATTTCAGTAAGAAGCAAATTGGTTTGTATGTAAATGTATTATAGAACAAGAGTGTTGGTTTCTTTCCTGCCATAAGCTCAATATCACTCAATCTAATTCAAGCAGATTTATGGATTTAAAGCCTTTATATTTTATTTTTGATACTTGTCTGAGCGTAATAGCAAAATAGATTTTTGTCAATAAGATGTTCAAAACACTGGTACATTAAGTTAAGGAAAATAATCAAATGTCTTGCAGAAATCTTCCATCATATTCACCAAATATACAGAGTTAAATGAAAAAAGTTCTGAATGTTACATTTATTATCAAAATTTCATTAAATTAAATTTCACAAAAACTCTTACAAGAATAGTCGGAGGTAAGTTAAAAATTCAACCTCAATTTTTCAAATAAGAATTTCTTGTGCTACAGTCTAATATAGTTTGACTAAAACTAAAATGGTTGATAAGTTTAAAATGTGTTCACACATTGATACATACATGTTCTGGTTGGAATATTTTATTAGCTCTTGTTTTGAGTTTGGTTCATGTAGAAAAATGTTGCACATTAGATACACTTATCAGCCTTTAATAGGAATATTGTGTCAATTCAGGCAGGAGATTTTGTTATTATAGATTTCAATAGTCAAACAGGTACTTGTATAATTGTCAAGATTAATGCCTCCACATTGGAGAATCTCTTACATTTATTATGGAGATTTATACCTCCACACTGGAGTCTCTTGTATGTATTTCAGAGATTTATACTTTGAGCGTCTCCTACCTGTATATTGGATGTTTATACCTACACACTAGAAAAGTCTTGTGTATGTGTGTTGTGCAAATGTATATATGTATTTCATTGTTATATTTTCTGTAAAGTTGAAAGTTATTTATAGACTTTATATTATAGAGTTGTATTTTATTAACTTAGTGCTCTAATAAATTTAAACATGGAGGATTATTCCCCTTTAAATGATATAGATATAATGGCAGCTCTCAGCAAATTAACCGGAGAAAATCTTCTTCATGCATTCAAATTTAAGAACAGTATTTTGTAGCTAGCTTAGAGTTTCGCTAAACCAACCAATTTAATATTACTATGTTTCAAGAACCAATTCACCTTTTTAGAATCTAAATAATCATGGGTTATTTCATTGCTCGTACCCCAAAATGAAAATAACATCACGTCATTGGTTGAATTTCCATCGATTATGACATTTTTAACCAATCACAACGTTTTGGTTTACACTTTTGAAAATATTACCCAGGATGCATTAGATTCTGAAACGGCGAATTGTATCTTTGTTAATAAAATCTATCCACAGAAAAATTCTACAAAATTTATTTTAAATGTTACAGTTGTAACACTATAGAATTTGTTGTTGTCCATTTAGTTAAAATGATCGCAGGCTTAACAGAAAGTCTAAAACAGTAAATCTATGTATATAGTCATTATAGATAATAGATAATAATTTTTTATTAGATAAAGATACTATTATTAGAAAAGGATTGCTTTTAGCTATAAAGTGTACACTAGATTGATTTTCAATTATGTTATATGCATATTTAGTAGTTCAGCAGCTAACGGTTATAGACGGTAGGCTTGTGTCAAACTAATTACTATTTAAGAAATTTTATTTAACATACAATTTATGTACTTCGATTTTCACTAGCAATTTTATATACTGTGGATTCATTATTATTTGTTGGATACCAACTTTCAGGGATAACAGATGAACCACTGAATTAAATGTTTAACTGATAACAAAATTTCCATACACTTGTACGCAGACTTTTGGCCAAAATCTATGAATATGTAAATTTTCTGTAATCCACGTAAATTGGTACCCACGAAAATAAATGAATCAATCCATAGTAGTATTGTATTTACTTGCTGGCTATGTTGTTCACAGGCTTCTGCTTAATGGTGAAAAATCGCTATTTTTATGCCCCACCTACAATAGTAGAGGGGCATTATGTTTTCTGGTCTGTGCGACTGTTCGTCCGTCTGTTCGTTCGTCCGTCCGTTCGTTCGTCTGTCCCGCTTCAGGTTAAAGTTTTTGGTCAAGGTATTTTTTGATGAAGTTGAAGTCCAATCAACTTGAAACTTAGTATACTTGTTCCCTTTGATAAGATCATTCTAATTTTAATGCCAAATTATAGTTTTGGCCCCAATTTCATGGTCCACTAAACATAGAAAATGATAGTGCGAGTGGGGCATCCGTGTACTGTGTACACATTCTTGTTAGAAGAGAAAATTTTGATTGGAAAAATAAATAAAACAAATATAACTATAATGCTGCAGAAACCCTATAGAAAAACATTTATTTTTTGTGGCATTGTTAGTATACTGTGGTTTCATAATTTTTGTGGGATACCAATTTTCTGAATATGATGACGATATTTTTTTGTAGACTTTGGCATTACCACAAAATCAAATATCTGTGAAATTAATCTATCAATTCACAAAATGTGGTACCCACGAAAACAAATGAATCAACAGTTATTTCTTAATGAAAATGATAATATTTCTGTTTTCATGCCAATATAAATATACATGTATCATGTTTTTCCTTTGTACAGTATGGGCAAAACTTGTAAGAGACATACCTGTTAGTTGCCAGTAGTATACATGTAATTATAAACTTGACATCATTAGCAAAAAGAAAAGGCTAATGTGACATGCAATTGTAATATTTAGTGAAAAACAAGTTCTTTGTTCTTCAAGTAATTATGTTCATACTTACTGACTTTGTTTAATATTCAATGATATATTATAGAGGAAAAGATAGAAGTTGATACAAATATGTTCAAATAGACATGTGTAATGTATAGCACATGTACTGTTCATTTACGAAAACCATGACCTGTTGTGATAATTACATGAATACAATTGCAATCTTTGATGTTCAATTGAACTAGACTAAAAAAAACAACCTAAAAATACTTGTATCTATGGTTTCCCTAGCTACTCTTTAATACATTTTGCAAATGCCTACCTATCTTTTTTGGGGGGATGGGGGAGTTTTGGGAGTAGTAAATTATAACAAAATTGAAGCTGTTCCTTATATATTTTATAGGGGAGGGGGAAAATTACTCAAATACAAACTTTCTTACCTACCCAATTTTTAAAAAGGGGAACCCTAAATACTTGTAATGTTTTGGTTGGCCTAAGGTGTAATTATAGTATAATTTAGTCCATTGTCCATGAATGACACATGCTGAAGGATACAGTTGGTTTTGTTCATGATATAACCTTAACATGGCATACATGGTGTAAACTATGTCTTCAGGTTGTACTCTTTGTTTTCATTGTGTGAAGTAAGTTTATATGGTGTGAACTGGATCTTTGAATATACACTTGGTAAATAAGGTGTTGAATATGTTAGCATTGATTAAATGGTGTAAACTGTATGTTCATACTGTAAACCTTGTCATCAATTGGGCACAATTGTTTTAAGTTGTGTATTTAATGGTATAGAATTGGTCTCCATATTAAACTATGTAAACTTGGTGTCCATAGTAGAAAACATAAATTTTGTCTCCATAGTAGAAACTGTCAAATTGGTCTCCATGGTAAAAATAGTCAACTTGGTCTCTTTGTATTTGTTTTCAGTAGTAAATTTTCTTCACAGAATGTTTGTAATCACATTAATTTGATCTCAAATTTTTACCAGTATTCAGTGATTTTCAATAATTAATGCACACATTAATTTCTGAATTCAGAGTAAAGAAAAGGATGCCTTTATGTTCCATATTTTTTTGAGATCATAAAAAGATATAGTGGTATCAATTATTTTTTTTCAAATTTCATTGTCATCATTTTTCACTTGTTTACATGGTTATGGATAAATATTTCATGGTATGAGTTTGTAAGTAAAAGTAGCCTGATCGTCTGTATGTTTTATCAGGTTGGATAAATGATAAGATTAAAAGAGTTAGAAATCATCATTAAAGGGAGATAATTCAGTATATTCAGAGCTCTCCTGGAAATGTTTGAAATAATTTTTCACAATTCACTTATATGAACGAAATTTAAATGATCATTGTCTCTTTCTACAGGTATTACTTTTCATAATGGTATTTCTATTGAAGTGCATTATATGTCTCTTGTACAGTCATTTAAGAAATTTCACCAAAAACAATATTAATAAAAAAAAAGTTAGATGTTGCAAAAAGAAATAAGTTCCGTAGTTAACAAAGAAAAGAAATAGTTTACATAAAAAACATCTTTTTGAACAAATATCCTCTTACCAGACTAAAATTCTGTTTGAAATATTGTATAAAGATCAGCTTGCTTATTGTTATATTTGGGTTAGTTTAGGTAAAATTAATTATTTACTATATTTTGTATGTTTTTTTCTAATTTGTATTTTTCTGTATTTTATGTACTTTTTGCAGTTTCTAACTATGATTGTTTTGTACATCATTGCTTTAGTGCTTAAGTTCAGATTTGACATTGAACTAAATAATGAATTTCATCTTCTATTTTTCATCTCAACATTGCATTAACTGGTTCATATATATTTTTCAGATATCATACTTGTTTCACACAATTTGTGAGCTGTACAAAGTTCAACACATATGTTGTATAAATTACTATGTTTATTTGTGAGGGAGGAATCTTTTTACTTTATATGTAAAGACTATATGTGTGTACATATGTGAACATTGTGTTTCTGTTAGTGTGTTTGTATATATAAATGTGTAAAACTTGTACAGTGATGACAGAAAGTTACACAGAGAAAGAAAGGTTGTGTGATGTGAAAAAGAATGAACAATTAATTGAGTGAGGTAAGCGAGGAAATATATTAATTAAAAATTATAAAATTAAAAAAATCAAGAAAACAATAAAAGATATGTGATAAACATTGGGTTATCTTTTTTTTATTCAGGATGCATTTTAATTCTTTCAAAACATTACCAGTAGTTGGTGGACATGAATGTGTTTCTTGGCTCATTTTAGTTTAACTGTAGGGAAAAAAAGCCAATTACACTTGTCAGTTTTTATATGACCGCAAAATTTGTTGAGGTCGTATATTGGTATCACATCGTCAGCGTCCTCTGAAGACAAATGGTTTCCAGATAAAAACTTAAATATAAGTAAATAGAAATCAATAAAGTTTTAATACAATGTTTAAAACAACAAAAGGAAGTTTGGGATTGATTTTGGGGGTTGTGGTCCCTAAGGTTTAAGAACTAGGGGCCCAAAACAAGCAGTACATAAAGTTGTGTATAAGTATTTCAATTGTTCTGAAATTTTTATACCATAAGTAGAAGGTTGGGATATATGTTGTGAGTTATGGGGAAAACAGTTAAGGAATAAAGGGCCAAAAAGGGGCCAAACCAAGCATTTTTGTAGTTTCAAGACAATAAATTGAAGTTATCTTTCTTTGTCCAGAATGGTTGTTGAATCACCTAAAACCAATGCTTCTTTGAAAATTGGAGTTATCTTTCTTTGTCCAGAATAGTAGTTGAATCAACTTAAATCAATGCTATATACTATATACAATGCAATATTCACTTTACTACCAACTGATAAATTAAAGCAGACTTTACCATTCAGTGATTACAAGCACTTTGATTATCATTCTAGGGTTATGCCCCTTTACCAATTTGAAAAATTGTAGAATTTTTTAGTTTCTGTTCTCTTAACTTAAGTTTGTCTGAACTAAATTTAATGAAATTTGTATATAATGCTTATTACCTCTTAACTCAGTTTAAGTTCAATTTTTGGCAGCTTCACTTTTACAGTTCTTGAGTTATGTCCCTTTATAACGTTTTATGCTAGTGGGGGCATCATCTATGTCCCTTTGACACATTCCCCATTTATTTCAATTTTTCTCAAATCAGATTTCAGAAAATATATAAAAAGAAAATTTCTTCAAATATTTTTTTTGGAGAGGATTAATATTCAACAGCAAAGTAAATTACTCACAAGCCAAAAAAAAATTAAGTTCTTTAGACCACATTCATTCTGTGTCTGAAACGTATGCTGTGTCATATATTATCACAATCCAAATTCAGAGCTGTATCCAGCTTGAATGTTGTGTCCATACTAGCCCCAACCGTTTAGGGTTCTACCTCTGCCGTGGGTTAAAGCTGCGCTCTCTGGAGCATCTGGTTAAGAAGTTATGTTTTGCAACGTTTGCACCTCAGTGTTTTGTTGTTTAGTTGTTACCCTTGGTTTTGGTTTGTTACCTGGATTTATTTTATCTCAATCTATTTATGACTTGCTAACAGCAGTATAGTACTGTTGCCTTTATTGATAGTATCACAATGCTGAATTAGGAGATTTGTTTTGCTTGTTGCTTTCTTCATTTACCAGTGCAAATTAATGTTTGAATCTTGTGTCATTAACCTTTATGTGTTTTCCTAATTTTTCTTTATTTTGTATGGATTATTTTAGAAATTGTTTAACTGTTTTGAAAAGATAATGATTTTCAATGCCTATCATGTCAATCTATCCAGATTTAAGCCATGCATTCTGTTTCCCATGTTAGTACACAGCTAGAAAATATATGACAAAAGCATAACACAAACTGAGTTTGTTAAGACTGTGAAAAGGGTGAACTTGAGTTCTTCAGAAGAATAGATAGTTCCTGCTCCACTTAAGGCACATAGGGTTATCTATTGCAAGTTAGATAGGTTGATATATCACATTCATATGTTTGCATTCGAATTTAAACTGTTTGATTCTGCTGACTTTTCTTTTAAGGTATAAAACCACTAGTTCATAGCCCCATTGCTTTCTATGTTAAATTCTGCAATTTCAAGCTTTAATTGCTACTTTATCTTAAGTTCAAATAAAGTGGCAGTTATTTCATATCAAAACTGTACCTTAGCCTGACTTATGCTGAAAAAAATCAACATACCTTTGCTTTAATTGCATATTGGAGCGTACTGGTATCCCGAAGTTTGATAGTACAAAAACAGAAATTCTGATCTGAACAACAGGCCTAATGTGCCCTCCTATCAAAATTTCATATACTTCTTTATTATTCAAATAAATCTTTCAACAAGGGTTCTACAGTGATACCAAGTCCACAAGCTTTCACTTAATACAAAAACTACCCAATATACCCTCTATTGACAAAGATACAGCTATGTGCAGGAACTTTTTTGTTTAAATATGTACTCCTTTCTTGTATGTTCCTTCCGACCGTGCCTGAATTAGTGGTTCTATACCTTAATATAATACTTGATATGATTGCGAATTAGACAACTATCCAAAAGAAGCAACTGTAGGTCAATTTAAGGATTCAACAATGAGCAAACCTATATAATGTATAGTCAGTATTAAAAGGCACTGACATGACAAAATGTAAAACAATTTAACCCCAATAAATCAACAGCCTGATTTTGCCAAATCAATAAACTTTAACAAATTCATGAAATATGACCAACATCATCCAATAACAACCACTAAAATACAAACTCCTGACCTGGAACAGGTACATATAGGAATTTTATACGACTGACTTACAAGTGAGAGGTTTAGCTAGCTATAAATCCAGGTTTAATCCACTATTTTTTACCAAAGAAAATGCCTGTACCAAGTCACGAATATGACAGTTGTTATCCATTTGTTTGATGTGTCAGAGCTCTTGATTTTGCCATTTGATGAGGGAATTTCCGTTTTGAGTTTTTCTTCATTGGTATTTTTGTTATTTTACATCTAGGTAATCCCTAATCCTGTACTAAGTCTAGAACAAAGTTAATTAGTTGATAAGAACTGTACTGTCTGAATTATTTATCGACCAGTTGTCAGTTTACATTAAAATCAGAGCTATTGACATCTGAATGTCCGTAGCTAATGCTGCTAGTATTTTTGTAATACAAGTCTTAGCTCAGAGCATATAAAAATTTATTTTGAAACCGGATGCGGGGACGCATACCCTACGAATGTCAATTTGAATACTCATCCCCGCATTTGGGGTCTCGCAGGCACTGCCTTTTAAGAAAGGTATTGCTTGATATTGGTGATTCCTAATTAGAAACACGATTCCAAGGAAATTTTCAAACTTCCATTGCTCTTATTATTAAGTTCAAAGTTCCCCAGTAAGGATGAGGCACTACCGATTGATCTAGGGATGAGGAACTACCGATTGATCTAGGGATGAGGCAATACCGATTGATCTAGGGATGAGGCACTACCGATTGATCTAGATTAAGGTTGATAATTGGTCACAGCCTTCCTTGTTCATGCGGAACTAAGAAATTCCAATAAAACACAAGTTATCATGATCGACCATTAGGAACAAGCCCATACATTTTTGTCGAGCCCGCGACATTTGTCACAAAAGCGAAACATTGTGTTCATACATTCCGTGATCGTCGGCAGTGGTTCGCAAATATTCAGTGTGTGGTTATAGTTTTTATACGACCGCAAAATTTGAAAAAATTTTCGTCGTATATTGCTATCACGTTGTCGTCGTCGTCGTCGTCGTCGTCCGAATACTTTTAGTTTTCGCACTCTATCTTTAGTAAAAGTGAATGGAAATCTATGAAATTTTAACACAAGGTTTATGACCACAAAAGGAAGGTTGGTATTGATTTTGGGAGTTTTGGTCCCAACATTTTAGGAATTCGGGGCCAAAAAGGGCCCAAATAAGCATTTTCTTGGTTTTCGCACTATAACTTTAGTTTAAGTAAATAGAAATCTATGAAATTTTGACACAAAGTTTATGACCACAAAAGAACGGTTGGGATTGATTTTGGGAGTTTTCGTTTCAACAGTTTAGGAATTAGGGGCCAAAAAAGGGCCCAAATAAGCATTATTCTTGGTTTTCGCACAATAACTTTAGTTTAAGTAAATAGAAATCAATGAAATTTAAACACAATGTTAATGACTACAAAAGGAAGGTTGGTATTGATTTTGGGAGTTTAGGTCCCAACAGTTTAGGAATTAGGGGCCAAAAAGGGACCCAAATAAGCATTTTTCTTGGTTTTCGCACCATAACGTTAGTATAAGTAAATAGAGATCTATGAAATTTAAACACAAGGTTTATGACCATAAAAGGAAGGTTGGTATTGATTTTGGGAGTTTTGGTCCCAACAGAATAAGGGGCCCAAAGGGTCCAAAATTAAACTTTGTTTGATTTCATCAAAATTGAATAATTGGGGTTCTTTGATATGCCGAATCTAACTGTCATGACTGTGTATGTAGATTCTTAACTTTTGGTCCCGTTTTCAAATTGGTCTACATTAAGGTCCAAAGGGTCCAAAATTAAACTTAGTTTGATTTTGACAAAAAATGAATCAGTTAGGTTCTTTGATATGCTGAATCTAAAAATGTACTTAGATTCTTGATTATTGGCCCAGTTTTCAAGTTGGTCCAAATTGGGGTCCAAAATTAAACTTTGTTTGATTTCATCAAAAATTGAATAAATGGGGTTCTTTGATATACCAAATCTAACTGTGTATGTAGATTCTTCATTTTTGGTCCTGTTTTCAAATTGGTCTACACTAAAGTCCAAAGGGTCCAAAATTAAACTTAGTCTGATTTTAACAAAAATTGAAATCTTGGGGTTCTTTGATATGCTGAATCCAAAAATGTACTTAGATTTTTTTTATTATGGGCCCAGTTTTCAAGTTGGTCCAAATCAGGATCTAAAATTATTATATTAAGTATTGTGCAATAGCAAGTCTTTTCAATTGCACAGTATTGTGCAATGGCAAGAAATATCTAATTGCACAATATTGTGAAATAGCAATTTTTTTTTTAATTAGAGTTATCTTTCTTTGTCCAGAATAGTAAGCAAGAAATATCTAATTGCAAAATATTGTGCAATAACAAGATTTTTTTTTAATTGGAGTTATATTTCTTTGTCCAGAATCAACTTAAATCTTTGTTATATACAATATACAATGTATATTCACTTTTTACTACCAACTGATAAATTAAAATAATCTTTACCATTCAGTGATAACAAGCAGTTTTTTTTACATCTTAATATTTTATGATGTATTTAAATGAGTAGTTATTGTTGCAAACTCCATTAGAAATTTTAATTGAGATTAGTTTTGGAATAAGGGAAAGGGGGATGTGATTAAAAAAATTGGGTTCAATTTTTCTCATTTGAAATTTCATCAATAAAAAAGAAAATTTCTTCAAACATTTTTTTGAGAGGATTAATATTCAACAGCATAGTGAATTGCTCTAAGAGAAAACAAAAATTTTAAGTTCATTAGAACACATTCATTCTGTGTCAGAAACCTATGCTGTGTCAACTATTTAATCACAATCCAAATTTAGAGCTGAATCCAGCTTGAATGTTGTGTCCATACTTGCCCCAACCGTTCAGGGTTCAACCTCTGCGGTCGTATAAAGCTACGCCCTGCGGAGCATCTGGTTGATATTTTAAGTAACTTTCTTAAAACTATCCTAGATTTCTACCAAATTTGCATTGGACAGAAGCTTGTTTATGATCATAAAATAATATCCAGAAGCAAAGCCCATACCGCATAGTCAGCTAGAAAAAGCCCCGAAATGACGAATGTAAAACAATTCAAACGAAAAAACTAAAGACCTTATTTATGTACAAAAAAAATCGTAAGGGTTCCACGGAACCCAGTGTCTCGACTACTTTTGCTGTTAATCACATGCTCAACAAATATGGAGAAAAAAATAGTAAAAATATTCCTCTCGATACTATCTTTTTATATGTAAGAAGCTTCTGTCTAAGTTTGTTAAAAATCCAGGACACTTTATGAATCTAATAAATGTTTTAAAAACTTTAACTGAAGACTGTATATAATGTTAACTGGAAGAAAAGTCCATTTATAAGTAAAATACGGAAAATACGGAAAAACAGGTACAAAATGTTAACAAAATTTCCTGCTAGATACTAGCTTTTGATCATAAACAAGCTTCTGTCCAAGTTTTCTACATTCAGGATAGTCTGAGAAAGTTATTAAAATTTTAAAAAACTTTAACCAGAGTGAATGTAATATTTCCTGGCGAAAAAACTAAGTCCATTTATAAGTAAAATAAGGGAAAAATGATTTTTTTTTTACAAAATTCACTACTAGATACTATCTTATGATCATAAACAAGCTTCTGTCCAAGTTTGGTACTAATCCAAGATAGTTTTTAAAAAGTTATAAACCCTTACAAACCCTCATTCAAACCAATACAAACTTACAGCTATAATTTCGGATATTGCAAATCACATACTTTTCAAGCATTGGAAAAGATGAAAAAGAGAAAATATCTTTTCTTAATCTTTCCTTTGCCATCAAAGGTCTCGATGGCGTCAACTTAGGCAATATCCTTCATCATAAATTGAATCAATCGAGAATACCTCCTTATTTCAAAGACCAGTCTGTACCAATAATTTCTTACACCTATACCACTCATATTGCAACTAAAATTTCCAATTACAAACATATGGAACGCCGTAGCTGCCTTATGTGTACTTGTTTTTAGATACGCTTATACTTTTCAATATATGCACATAGTTTTTCTATATATGCACATACTTTTTCTCTATATGCACATAGTTTACTTTTTATGCACATAGTTTACTTTATATGCACATAGTTTTTCTATATATGCACATAGTTTTTCTATATATGCACATAGTTTTTCTATATATGCATATAGTTTTACTATATATGCACATACTTTTTCTCTATACGCACATACTTGTTCTCTATATGCACATAGTTTACTTTATATGCACATAGTTTTTCTCTATATGCACATCTGTTACTTATTCGTTTTTAATGCGCGGAGTATACGGTTGCACTTTGAATTAAATCGTTTTTCAATTGTGTTCATTTCATTGGTGGTAACAATGTGTTCTTACAGATGAAATGACCCTATAAGCGCGATTGCAACCGTTCCAGTGCTCGGTTAATACCCTGTTACTTATTCACTTATAATACATTTGTTGTACGTTGCACCTTTTAAAAAAGGATTTTCAATTGTGTCCGTGTCTTTGATGGTAACAATGTGTTTTAAAAAAATTGAAATTACCCTATTAGCGCGCATGTACCCGTTCCAGCGCTCGGTTAATACCCTGTTACCTATTCACTTATAATACGTTTGTCGTACGTAGAACCTTTTAGAAAAGGATTTTCAATTAAGTTCATATCTCTGGTGGTAATAATGTTTTCTAAGAGATGAAATGACCCTATCAGCGCGCATGCACCAGTTCCAGCGCTCTGTTAATACCATGTTACCTATTCACTTTTAATACGTTTGTTGTACGTTGCACCTTTCAGAAAAGGATTTTCAATTTTGTCCATGTCTCTTGTGGTAACAATGTGTTCTTAGAGATGAAATTACCCTATTAGCACGCAAGTATCCGTTCCAGCGCTCGGTAAATAACCTGTTAACTGTTATATAAAATTAAAGTATTTACATGTTTCTGCTTTTGCACATATTTTCCTTGGAGAACCCTGACAAATATGGTTGAAAATCAAATATGATGAATAAAAGATAAAAATTTGCTCTCCTTAATGAACATTTATCATTGTCATAGAAAATTGTAGATTAAAGCAATGTCCCTATTTTTTGGTGGCAGCTTTGTGACAAGTACAGCTTTCTCTTAAATGTTAAATTTACTATTCTAATAAATTCAAACTCTGAATGTTTACACTGCCATTACACATGGAATATTTAAACAAAATCATCCAAAACGTACAAACAAAAATAAGTCTGAACATACTACACTACACATAAAAAGTATTACAAACGTATTATAAGCGAATAAGTAACGAATAGGTAACAGGGTATTAACCGAGCGCTGGAACGGGTACATACGCAGTAATAGGGTTATTTCATCTCTAAGAACACATTGTTACCACCTGAGACATGGACATAATTGAAAATCCTTTTCTAAAAGGTGCAATGTACAACAAACGTATTATAAGTGAATAGGTAACGAATAGGTAACAAATAGGTAACAGGGTATTAACCGAGCGCTGGAACGGGTACATACGCGCTAATAGGGTCATTCAATCTCTAAGATCACATTGTTACCACCAGAGACATGAACACAATTGAAAATCCTTTTCTAAAAGGTGCAACGAACAATAAACGTATTATAAGTGAATAGGTAACGAATAGGTAACGAATAGATAACAGGGTGTCAACCGAGCGCTGGAACGGGTACATGCGCGCTAACAGGGTCATTTCATCTCTAAGAACACATTGTTACACCAAGAGACATGGGCACAATTGAATTTTTTTTTTTAAAGGTGCAACGTACAACAAACGTATTATAAGTGAATAAGTAACAGGGTATTAACCGAGCACTGGAACGGTTGCAATCGCGCTTATAGGGTCATTTCATCTGTAATAACACATCGTTACCACCAGAGACATGAACACAATTGAAAAACGTAACGTGCAACCGTATACTCCGCGCATTAAAAACGAATAAGTAACAGATGTGCATATAGAGAAAAACTATGTGCATATAAAGTAAACTATGTGCATATAGAGAACAAGTATGTGCGTATAGAGAAAAAGTATGTGCATATATAGTAAAACTATGTGCATATATAGAAAAACTATGTGCATATATAGAAAAACTATGTGCATATAAAGTAAACTATGTGCATATAAAGTAAACTATGTGCATATAGAGAAAAATTATGTGCATATATAGAAAAACTATGTGCATATATTGAAAAGTATAAGCGTATCTAAAAACAAGTACACATAAGGCAGCTACGGCGTTCCATACAAACACGTTTTGCAGAATCTAAGTATTGGCGACTTCAAGTCTAAACCTCCTGATTGCACTTGTGCTAGTTCCCAATTTACATATAATCTTTTTGGCCACATTATTACCGGTGACCTCAACATTGTTAATAACACTTCCCTACGAAATGTGTTATCGAAAGGTCCAAAATATCGTGAGCCGAAATCCATCAACTGGAAATACAACTTTAAAATTTTGATGGATTCAGTCGAGGATTATGCCAGGCAATGGGCTAAGCGTGAGAAGGAAGACGTAGAACTCTTTCCGAATGGATTAAGGCAGTGAGGTCGTTGATACAAATACGAATTAAAAAACTGAATGGGTCTATCAATGCCCATGCTTCGTCAATTTTTAAAGACCCTAAAGTTTCAAACACTTATCCTACCTTCATGACAAATATGTTGTTGTCCCCGCAGATAAAGCCCAAACAACATAATTTTTGTGTGTAAAACTCATTACATTAACTGATTGATAAACGAATTAGGTTTTGACAATTCAATTGTAAACCCAACACATACCCTCACGACACTTACCAAAGAGGAAATCCTGGATAATCATAGGTCTGTTCTATGTACCTTTGGAATTTCAACCAAAGATGATGAACTGGATCTTCCATCACTGTATTGGATATCTAAACTGCATAAATGTCCTTACAAATAACGGTATATTGCTGGGTCTTCAAAGTGCTTCACGAAACTTCAAATTATTAACATCTATGTTATCAGCAATCAAAGACGGGCTTCAAAGTTATTGTGAAACTGCCTATTCTAGAGGTGGCGTGAATCAGATGTGGATACTTAAAAATTCCAATCTAACTCTCATTCAAACAAAAAATTCTCTGAAACTGACATTATTAAGATGCTTGATTTCTTGATTGACAACATATTTGTTACGTTCGGAGGACGTGTTTTTCAACAGACTATCGGCATTCCAATGGGAACAAATTGTACCCCTCTTCTTGCCGACTTGTTTTTTTTTATTATTATGAGGCTGACTTCATACAGGAACTTCTTAGGAAGAAAGATAAGAAGTAAGGAACATCCTTTAACTCTACTTTCCGCTATATAGATGATGTTCTTTCATGCACTAAATAATTCAAAATTTGTTGACTATGTCGAATGCATCTATCCCATTGAACTAGAGATAAAGGATACAACATATACAGTTAAGTCGGCCTCATATCTTGACTTACATCTAGAAATCGACAATGAGGGTCGATTGAAAACAAAACTTTACGACAAAAGAGATGATTTCAGCTTTCCAATTGTGAACTTTCCATTTCTAAGTAGCAACATTCCAGCAGCACCTGCATACGGTGTATATATCTCCCAATTGGTACGATATCCCCGTGCTTGCATTTCCTATCATGATTTTCTTGATAAGAGGGTTGTTGCTTATAAGGAAGTATTAAATCAAGAGTTCCAAATGGTGAAGTTGAAAACATCTCTTCGTAAATTTTACGAACGCCATCACGAGTTGGTTAACCGTTATGGAATAACCATTTCACAAATGATATCGGATATGTTCCTTACGACGTAACTACAATCCCCTTCCCTTTCATGAATGTGACCTACCGAATTAGACTACTTACCGGATTTGTTATAACACAAGCAAAACGACGGGTGTCACATGTGGAGCAGGATCTGCTTACCCTTCCGGAGCACCTGAGTTCACCCCTAGTTTTTGGTGGGGTTCGTGTTGTTTATTCTTTAGTTTTCTATGTTGTGTCATGTGTACTATTGTTTGTCTGTTTGTCCTTTTCACTTTTAGCCATGGCGCTGTCAGTTTATTTTCGATTTATGAGATTGACTGTCCCTCTGGTATCTTTCGTCCCTTTTTTATAAAAAAATTAAAAACTTTAACCAGAGAGTGAATGTAATGTTTGTGGCAAAAAAACTAGGCCACTTATAAGAAAAATGCGGAAAACAGGATTTTTTTTTTATACAAAATTTACTTCTTGATACTATCTGATGATCATAAACAAGCCTCTGTCCAAGTTTGGTAGAAATCCAGGATAGTTTAAGAAAGTTATTAAAATTCAAAAACTTTAACCACAGAGTGAATATTTGTGGACGCCACGACGACGGAATGTAGAATCGGTATAGCTCGCTTTTTCGACTTAAGTCGAAGGCTCGACAAAATGTACGGAAAACAAATATGTAACACATCAACAAACGACAACCACTGAACTTCAGGCTCCAGACTTTGGACAACTTAGTTTTTTTCTTTCAATTAACAATTACATTCACTCTATGGTTAAATAAAAAAAAAATGATAACTGTCTTAAAAAAACCTGGATTTCTACCAAACTTGAACAGAAGCTTTTTTCTGATCAAAAGCTATTATCTAGAAGGAAATTTTGTAAACATTTATTTCCTGCTTATCCGTATGTATACATTACTTATAAATAGACTAAGTTTTTCTTCCAGTTAATATTACATACAGTATGCAGTTATAGTTTTAAACATTTATTAGATTCATAAATAATCCTTGATTTTTACCAAACTTTGGAACAAGCTTCTTGCAATCAAAAGTTAGTATCTAGAGGGAAAATTCTCTTATTTTTGTTGAGCCTGCGACTTTTATTCGCAAAAGCAAGACAGCGATCCTACATTCCGTATGAGTTAAGGGATAATCATCAAGCAATGTATAAAATCTTCTTTATCATGTGTTCATTTTATAAATCTATAGATTTGATTGCATACTGTATTCATTTTTTACTAGCATAACTCTTTCGTAAATTTTAAACGTTATAATTTCATTTACTGTAAACAACGGCAATCGTAGGCGAGACACGGGGTTAACCCATACGAATTTCAAAACTGTATTCGTTAAATAGCAATTGCATCAGTCAGTCAGTAAAATTAACAGCCCCTCTTAAGATGGTTGTAACTTTAGGATGGAGACATAAGGAATTATAATTTAATAAAATATGCATTGAAGACCTGTTGGTGACCCTCTGCTGTTGTTTTTTATTTGGTCGGGTTGTTGTCTCTTTGACACATTCCCCATTTCCATTCTCAATTTTATTTTCTTGCAAAACCAAAAACTTGGTTAGTCTTTTGTCTTTTTTTTCCATTTATTTATGTGCAACAGATTTGGAAAAATAAATAAAGAAGATCAAAGAAGCCAGGTTATTTTTCCATTAACAATCCGAACTTTTCTGAATGGGTTCCAGAGCTAGAAATTGAAGAAACAACAGACACGGCTTCCTCCGTCTCATTTTTAGAGTTATACCTCGAATTTGACATAAACAGTCACTTCAGAACAAGAATTTATGACAAACGAGACGATTTTTAATTGCTTTGTAACACGGAACCCGTGTCTGAGCAGAAAGTGGATGATTCAGGGGTGTTTCAAGGAACGTCTCGTCCTTTTTCTAAAAAGGATCATCGGAAGGTACCAATTAAGACCTTGTTGATAAATATTCCGTATCAACTTCACAAATAATACACGATAGTCTTGAAGTATCGATTTTGTGTACTAACGTGTTTTAGTATTCTTTTTTTTGTCTTTATTAATATTACTGTTACTGTTTAAAGTCTGTGTTTGGATGATATCAATTTGACGTGAATCCGTCATTTTGTTATTGTGCTATTGTAAATTTTTGTGTTCTTGTTTTTCATTTTTGCTAATGTGCTTTTGTATTTATGGCTTTTTGTGCTTATTTGTTACATATTTGTTTGTTTTATAAGGATTACGATTATAACACAATGTTGACTCCTGTACCCTTATTTTTTTTAACATTTTGACCTTTTACAAATGTATGTCTGTTTGTTTTGTTCACTAATCGTTGTCAATATAATGGAATTCGATGCAACTGTAGTACAAGTGAGAGGTTTACCTAGCTATAAAACCATGCTTTATCCACCATTTTCTACATAAATTGAACATCGGTAAACTACTGTTGCTAAAATATTCTGCATTAAATCTTTATGGCACTCTAGACCTTTATGGCACTCTAGACCATCAGTCTAATTGCCCAAAAGTAGCAGTTTTTGATTATCTGTAGAGAGGGCGACATAGATAGTAAGCAATCAATTCCTTTGCAAAAAGTTAAGGTAAACATTTTAGGAACATAAGGGATTTTACCCTCAAATATCAAAAATTGTATCAGTTTCCCGTCTGATATCCATGCCTATCCATGACTAACCGTTTTGAAACGATGAAACAATATGACTACTTATCGAAGTTGTTGCACGGTAGCGACGATTTTTCCGAATTTATATTAAAATCGGCTAATTATCTTGAAAACTATAATAGATAGAGAGTACTTTAAATAGCATAAACATGATAAATGATCAGCTAGACAAGACCTACAAGTATGTTAACATGGTCGTAATTTACTCCTGATATGAACTATTGCCATTGAATTAAGAACTTTTGTTAATCTTTTGTTTTTTTAATCATAGAAGTAAATAGAAAATTAAAATGTCAAATATTGTCAGCTATACGAGATCTACAAATCAGTCAACAGATTGTCGATGGTGGTATCAGAAAAAAGTAAAAATTACAAAACATCGAATTCCGAAGGAAAATTTAAAACAGAAAATCCATTTTTAAAAGCTGAAACACATCAAACAAATGAAAACAACTGTCATATTTCAGATTTGATACAGGCATTCCCTTATGCAGAAAATCGGGCAGAAAATGGTGGATTAACCCTGGTTGTATAGCTAGCTAAGACTTTCACGTGTATGACAGTCGCATAAAATTCCCTTATATTGACAATCCATTAGATTGTGATAAGGTCGGGTTGATGGGGACTTACTAGTTGGTCAATAAAATTTGGTGACAGTTGTGTTTGTATTGCAATACAAATTTAAGTAAAGATTATTTAACCACGCTCCCTCAGTCATGATCCTTTGATTGGAAACTTTTGCTTATTGTTGAAATGCGCATCATGGAACAGGAACTGGTCGATGCCTAGCTCTGCTCGCAGAAAATTCGACATAGGGATAGTCATCCGGTGGTGTTAGCTCAATTCTTAAAAGCTTTATATTTTAGAAGGTGGAAGACCTGGATGCTTCATACTTTGTATATGGATGCCTCATGTTACAAAGTTTCCGTCAGTCACATGTCCAATGTCCTTGACCTCATTTTCATGGTTCAGTGACCACTTGGAAAAAAAGATAAGATTTTTTTGTAATGTTAAATTCCCTGTTATTATAAATAATAGGATAACTATATTTGGTATGTGCGTACCTTGCAAGGTCCTCATGCCCGTCAGACAGTTTTCACTTGACATCGACCTCATTTCATGGATCAGTGAACAAGGTTAAGTTTTGGTGGTCAAGTCCATATCTGAGATTCATTAAGCAATAGGTCTAGAATATTCAGTGTATGGAAGCATTGTAAGGTGTACATGTCAAACAGACAGGTGTCATCTGACCTTGACCTCCTTTTCATGGTTCAGTGGTTATAGTTGAGTTTTTGTGTTTTGGTCTGTTTTTCTTATACTGTATGCAATAGGTAAACTATATTTGGTGTATGGAATGATTGTAAGGTGTACATGTCCAGCTGGCAGGTGTCATCTGACCTTGACCTCATTTTCATGGTTCAGTGGTCAAAGTTAAGTTTTTTAGTTTTGGCCTTTTTTTCTAATACTAAATGCAATAGGTCAACTCTATTTGGTGTATGGAAATATTTTATGATCTATGTCAGTTGTGCAGGTTTTATTTGACCTTGACCTCATTTTCACGGTTCATTGCTCAGTGTTAAGTTTTTGTGTTTTGGTCTGTTTTTCTTAAACTATAAGTAATAGATCAACTATATATGTTGTAGGGAAGAATTGTAAGCTGTACATGCATGCCTGGCATGGTTCATCTGACCTTGACCTCATTTTATTGGTTCAAAGGTCAATGTTAGTTTGCTTGGTTTATGTTTAGTTTATGTGACAGTTGTAATAAAGCTTTATGTTTAGGACTATCAACAGAATATCAATGATTCGTAAAGAAGGCGAGACATTTCAGTGTGTGCACTCTTGTTGTCATATGGCTCATGATGTGTGTACTCACGTGTTTGAAAAAAGGTACTTCGGTTCTTGCATGAACATCCGAAGTGTGTGTTATCAAAATTTGCAATTACACCCAGATTTGTATTCTCTCAATCGATCTATGACTTTCGAACAGCGGTATACAGCTGATGTCTTTTTTGGAAAAAGTAAAATAACAAAAATACCGAATTCCGAGGAAAATTCAAAACAAAAAGTCCTTAATAAAATGGCAAAATCAAAAGCTCAAACACATCAAACGAATGGATAACAACTGTCATATTCCTGACTTGGTACAGGTATTTTTTCATGTAGAAAATGATGGATTTATCTGGTTTTATAGCTAGCAAATCCTCTCACTTGTATGACAGTCCTTTAAAATTCCAAGGATGAAGTCTGACAGAGCGATTTGGAATGTAATATAGATTAAATAGTGTTGGAGAGCGTCACTTCTTGAAATGTGGCGTAGACCTAGTGATTTTCCCAGTAATCTCTATTGGTGTTATCTTTGTTTTTGAAGAAATACAAGGAGCGGATCCACGATTTTTTAATAGATGATGTAACTCCCAACAATTGCATATTTATTGCCGAGTGGAGCAATTCGAAACATTTTTTAGACGATTTTATACAAATCAATTATACATACCGTGGAAAACAGGATACTTTTTAATGTCTTTGGCGATCAAAGAGTGCCGGGCGTTCGTTCTCTACGCCCCCTTGTATCTGCCAATACAAACTATACCGGTATCATTTGTGACAAGTTATTTGTTCTTTCACCATTGAAGAAATCTCTGACGTAGTTTCGACTGTTTTCAAGTTAAGGAATACAAAAGCGTATGTGTATAACTAAATATTCTTTTTTATATAGGAAATCTATTAATAGTAGTATGAAATCAATGTGTACGGGTTAAAGTCCGTAAAGTAATAATTAATAGAAAATCTTGATCGATTTTTGACAAACTGTTGTTTGGTTAAAGCTATATTAGTATATGTAATGCGGTAACGATGTTTTCCATTGAGACAACTATATCCATGCGCCGAGACTAAAAATCAAGGATGTAAACATCTTCAGCATGTGGGCAAACCCAATGGTGTTTGTCGTATAAGAAACTAGAAATAGGATGACCATTATCATGGATAAAATGTGAACAATGCAAAAGAAAATAAACAAACAGCCTGTTTAAATCTAATATAAATGAATACTTTATTGCAAAAATTCCAGTTTGAATGGTTTTATACTAGTCATATTTTGGGACCCTTTAAAGCTTGCTGTTCGGCGGAGCCAAGGCTCCGTGTGAATACCGTACTTTGACCTATAATGGTGTACGTTTGCAAATTATGAGACTTGGATTGACAGTCATCTCGTGTCACTCATATCACACCTTCTTCTATCTATCTTTATGGTATAGCAACGAAAACATATTAACAACATGATAGTAGTAGAGACCGAACGGGAAAAAAACATTATAAGAAAACATATAAAATTAAGTAACAATATGTGATCTGATTGACCATCAAACATTAACCTAAAACAGCTACGATATGATATGAGATCATTGTAAAGCCTATAGTGACAATCGAAGATTTGGTAGAATTTCACTTCCATATTATATAAATGCATTCTATTTGGGTGAAATAGAAAACGAATCAAATTATAACCGAAGACGTATACCGGTATAGTTTGTATTGGCATGTTGTATCAACGATAGAATTTTAGTATATTCACGTTTTGCTGTGGGTTACCCTTTCGGTATACATGTCAAATATATCAACATACTATATAGTATATGATGAAGATGGTAATCTATATTTCAGTGAAAGGATATCTGTGAAAACTGTACACTGTTTTTTAGTCTAAATAATCTGAAAATACCTGTATCATCTGCTGAAACTTAATGACAGAAAGTTTCATTATTAGCTTTTATACTGGGTATATTTATCATATCTAAACTTAATAGTATATATAAATATATATATATATACAACTATATATATATATAAGAATAATTATTTTGTCCACAAATGTTTAATATTTTTTTTAAATGTTTCAAAGTCCCTCTGGTATTTCAAGTTTGGCGTCTATTTAAATACAACTTAATTAATAAGATTCTTAGTATAATTATAAAACTGCATGCTGGCTGTATAAATTTATCTGCATCTAATCCGGTCAGAAAATTTTCAAATCTATACCAGTTTTAAATAACTACCGTTTACAATACCATTTATGTATAAACTACATAAAAACGATACGTTTGCTTCCATAAAACCAATAATTCAAATAAGCAATAAGCATGAAACAAGCCAAAATTACACCCATACATCAAATATCTGATGAGTTATAAATAGAAATTCACCGACCAATCAAATTAAAGGACATTCGGTACTTCTCTACGCTTATCAGATTATGAAAGTACAAATAATGTTGGAGGGTTTGGCTTAGATGACAGTCAACTACAACAGATCAATAAAGAAGCATGCTGAAGATACAAGCAGGAATATTTGTGTTCTTTTATTTCTCAATTGTAAGTTTTTTTACCTTTTTTTCTTGTACACAAATATGCAATGACAAATCTGGTAAGAAAGTGTGTCACGTCACCAAACTGTCCAACGACATATTTCTTTTTATTAAACAAGAAAAGGTAAAGAAAACACTATCATTAAGAGAAATTAAATATTTTGTTTCATCTTTAAGGGATAGTTAAAAAAAACACTATCAATGTGTAAAGTGACAAGAAAATGGACAAACTTGTCATTTTAGTTCTTTACCTATAAATTTCAAGATTTCAGAGCTGTTATTTACCTCAAGGATAGCCTTGTTTACCTGATATATATATATATACATATCTTCTCACATGGATTTTCACTATGTTTCATATAAAACATTAAGTGTTTAATTGGATATATTCCTTGTGAAGCATTTTCATATATATCATGTATATATGGACTCTTTTATGTCGTCTTAAATGAAAGGTTAATTTTTTTTTCTCACAGAAAAAAATTAAAATAGCCGTTTAAGACATGATAATTATTTTGACCATGTGAATTGTTTGTATACTCTTATCCAACACCAAGAGTTTTGTTTAAATGTACATAGATGATAATGGGCTCCATTTCTGACCTGAAGACAAGTCACTTTATGTTTGGAATTTCATTTATGATCAATTAAACGATATATATATCACTCTTAATATATATGTGTCAATCCACATCATGTTGTAAAAATCCAGTCTTAAATAAAACAATTTTCATTTTTTTGTTACAATAAAACATAATTTTTGAAATATTTATAGAAAAGAATGATTTGTAACAAAATGTCCATGTTGCACTTTGTACATGTTGTATGTTAAAATATATCCAAATCTACATTTGTAATGTGACATTTCAGTAAACTTGTAGGGTGTTATTTGAGACATATAACTATTTTAAGGACTTTTTCTTGGTGAAACACACTTAACTTATTAGATTAAAAATGTACTCAACATGGTATAGTGAAAAAAGGCCATTTTTTATTAATATAATATAAGTCATATTAAAGCGACACTGGAGTCTTTTAAGTAGTTTAATTCCATTGCAGTAATTAAACATAAAGAATGTTCCATGATGTGTTCAAAAGTGAAATTGAAATTTAAAATTTTTTTTTATGCAAACATTTAATTTTTATCTGTTGCTTTTAAATCCCTTATGAAATTTTCTAATCATACAACTCATTTTAAAGTTTACATTCATTGCGACTCAAAGGAATACTTTGTATCAATCAAAATACATAAAAATCTTTTATAAAGCTACAATTTGAATAATTGCAAAGGTTTGCCAATTTTCAGAGGGTTGATAGGTACAATAAATTGTCCAACATGTCCAAGGCAAAAAGAAAATCATTTTTGAAATGAATTGATTACCAATAACAGTCATTGTGTGACAGCAATATTTTGTTATAAATGAACAATAAATAGTCATAACATTCTAGCCTACGGGGCATTTTATCTATACAGTTCAGTTCAATTTGATCAGTCAACATAATTGTCATGTAAGTCAGGGAAAGAATATGCAGCTTTTTTTGAGAGAGCAAACATTGCCATTATATGACTTTTTGTCATGTTTGTGCTAAGGTGGTGTTAAGCAAACATTAGTCAATCAATATATTGTTTTGATGGCATCAAACATTTTGCAGTATTTACTTTACATTGTGGTGAAATATAAAATTGAAAGCAGTACTGCACAAGTATAATTAAATTCCTCTTTAAATATTCAAACTACTGTTTTTGCCAATTAATAAAGTTCTAGTAAATTTAGAAATTCATACAAAAATATGACTGATAGATCATAGTTTGTTATTGTAATAAGAATGTTAATTTTAAAGCAATATTTTCAATTCTTCAAAATCATAGGCATCAACTAATTTTCAAATTTTCAAATATTTGTTTTTTAACATGTTTAAACTAAAGTACATTAAATATGTTAAACATGCAGTTCCACATGTTTTAAAAAAAAAAATATATAAATGTAATTAACATATATATATATATGTAAACAGTATACAATGTTCATTTGCTGGATGAAATTTACATTAAATGACAATACCATTATAACATTAGAATTTACAAAATGAGCTTGTTACAATTTTTATACGACCGCAAAATTTGAAAAATTTTTCGTCGTATATTGCTATCACGTTGGCGTCGGCGTCGTCGTCGTCGTCGTCGGCGTCGTCGTCGTCGTCGTCCTGCTTCCGAATACTTTTAGTTTTCGCACTCTAACTTTAGTAAAAGTGAATGGAAATCTATGAAATTTTAACACAAGGTTTATGACCACAAAAGGAAGGTTGGGATTGATTTTGGGAGTTTTGGTCCCAACATTTTAGGAATTAGGGGCCAAAAAGGGCCCAAATAAGCATTTTCTTGGTTTTCGCACTATAACTTTAGTTAAAGTTAATAGAAATCTATGAAATTTTGACACAAGGTTTATGACCACAAAAGGAAGGTTGGGATTGATTTTGGGAGTTTTGGTTCCAACAGTTTAGGAATTAAGGGCCAAAAAAAGGGCCCAAATAAGCATTATTCTTGGTTTTTGCACCATAACTTTAGTATAAGTAAATAGAAATCTATGAAATTTAAACACAAGGTTTATGACCATAAAAGGAAGGTTGGGTTTGATTTTGGGAGTTTTGGTCCTAACAGTTTAGGAATAAGGGGCCCAAAGGGTCTAAAATTGAACTTTGTGTGATTTCATCAAAAATTGAATAATTGGGGTTCTTTGATATGCCGAATCTAACTATGTATGTAGATTCTTAATTTTTGGTCCCGTTTTCAAATTGGTCTACATTAAGGTCCAAAGGGTCCAAAATTAAACTTGGTTTGATTTTAACAAAAATTAAATCCTTGGGGTTCTTTGATATGCTGAATTTAAAAATGTACTTAGATTTTTAATTATTGGCCTAGTTTTCAAGTTAGTCCAAATTGTGGTCCAAAATTAAACTTTGTTTGTTTTCATTAAAAATTGAATAATTGGGGTTTTTGATATGCCAAATCTAACTGTGTATGTAGATTCTTAATTTTTGGTCCAGTTTTCAAATTGGTCTACATTAAGGTCCAAAGGGTCCAAAATTAAACTAAGTTTGATTTTAACAAAAATTAAATTCTTGGGCTTATTAATATGCTTTATCTAAATATGTACTTTGATTTTTGATTATGGGCCCAGTTTTCAAGTTGGTCCAAATCAGGATTCCATATCAAGTATTGTGCAATAGCAAGAAATTTTCAATTGCACAGTATTGCACAATAGCAAGAAATATCTAATTGCACAATATTGTGCAATAGCAATTAATTTTCAATTAGAGTTATCTTTCTTTGTATAGAATAGTAGTTGATAATATATGTTGGAAATTTGCCAGACATGACTATGATGTCATTTTCTATTTTTATTTGCCAATAACTTTATGTAAATAACTTCATTGGAAATTTGCCAATATAAAATGTTGCTGATGAAGCTTTTTTTCCTTATCTTATCTAAAATGTTTTTAGATAATGTATGTTGGACATTTGCCAGACATGACTATGATGTCATTTTCTATTTTTATTTGCCAATAACTTTATGTAAATAACTTCATTGGAAATTTGCCAATATAAAATGTTGCTGATGAAGTTATTTTTATTGTTTTATACAATAAACAATGTATATTCACTTTTACTACCAACCAATCTTTACCATTCAGTGATAACAAATACTTTATTTTACATTTTAATATTTTATGATGTATTTAAAAGAGTAGTTATTGTTGCAAACTCCATTAGAAATTTGAATTGATATCAGTTTTGGAAAAAGGGAAGCGGGGATGTGAAAAAAAAGGGGGGGGGGGGTTAAATTTTTCTCATTTCAGATTTCATAAATAAAAAGAAAATTTCTTCAAACATTTTTTTGAGAGGATTAATATTCAACAGCATAGTGAATTGCTCAAAGGCAAAAAAAAAACTTTTAAGTTCATTAGACCACATTCATTCTGTGTCAGAAACCTATGCTGTGTCAACTATTTAATTTAAGATTTAAAAAGTTTGAAGAAGAAATCTTTAATTGATTTGTAAAATCTTGACATTTGTTTTGTGTAAAAAAAAAACATGTAATGTCAAAAATTTGATCACAATCCAAATTCAGAGCTGTATCACGCTTGAATGTTTTGTCCATACTTGCCCCAACTGTTCAGGGTTCGACCTCTGCGGTCGTATAAAGCTGCGCCCTGCGGAGCACCTGGTTTAGTCTAATAAAGTGATTTATAACAGTACAATGAAATATAATCAAGTGTTGGCTTAAGCTAGAGTACTTTCTATCTTATTAAACATTCATTTACAAACGTTGCAGTTATTAAAATTAGAATTATTGCTGAATTGTGACATATATACATGTAAACGTCTATATATATTTATTAATGGTTAAAAATAGACATAATGTTTACATGGTTTAATAAATCTCTTATCTGATTCAAAATCTGTAAGTTTAATATGCCATATGCTTTATGTTAGTTGATAATTGGATCTCATTTCAATATAGCCATTTCACTATGCTGTAGAGTATATGGAGTAATTAAGCAAATGATCAGAAATTGACATTTATAAACATGATAAAGACGCATCTAGATCTATAACGGAATACATGAAAAGAAAAACTATTCCAGGAACATTATCTTGTTAGCTTAGTTTTATTCGATCCTAGATATATATATGCATTGTGTGTTGAAGGCTGTACTTTTACCTATAATGGTTGTCTTATACAAATTGGATGGAGAGATGTCTCATTGGCACTCATACCACAACTTCTTTCAAAAAAGTATATCTTTTGAAAGGATTTAAGATAAAGTTTTTTATGCCTTTTCTTTTAACATACCTGCTGACTTTTGAAAAATCTCCATGGGTGATTTTAACCCAAACAGATGCCTATACTCCTCTTATATTGTCATAATAGATTTTCTTTAGGTCAACATCTCTAATGGGGGGTACCCTCCCCCCTCCCCCCCCCCCAATAAATTGGGATAGTTGGCAGGTTTGTATTCATTATCTATCATTCTGAAAGAGCCCACCATTTAGTTGCTACTGGTAAAGAAAATAGGGCAAGATAAAACAAAATTCTGAATAGCATACATTTGTATTTTTGTTTGGTCTCACATAATATTCATGATAGTGTTTAACAATTTTTGCTTAAGATTTTATATTGTATATCTATCCAACTTTTTGAGTAAAATAATTGCTTTGATAGAATGTGCATTTGATTCTATTAATATTTTTTGTTTAATTTTGATTTTATCCCCATTATTCTTTTTTATATAACAGTACAATATAGTTTCCAGATCCTCATTAATGATATTATTGATAAAGCTGAGAAAAAAAATCCCCTTGATACTATAAATGTTGTCAGACAAAAATTTAAACCAAGTGAAAATTTCCATCAGTACTACATGTATCTTATACTCTGGATTCTAATATGACGTGCTTTTTTAGCTTTGGGTACAAAGCCATGTTCTAATTCGAATAGAACATGGGCTGCACGTAATTGACGTCATAATTGAAACAGTAACTTCAGATGAATTTTGAACAACGCCAGAGATCAAAATTGACATTTTTGTTGGTGTTTCTCGCTAGGAAATAAAATAAAAACATTCTAAAAGCAAGTTTAAATGTTTCTGTTCTTTTTTATTGATAAACTTGATTTTTCTATAGGGATTTTGTTCATCAAATCAAAATGGCGACATTTCGAGCGTCTACTATAGGTCATCTTCGAAGTACAAAAGTTCAAAATATTCCTATTAGAATCGAAATAATTCTATCATGCCATGCTCTATGCTCATTTTAACATGGGTAGGCATTATATTTGTAAACATTTAATACCTCGCTTATGCTCGGTATCAAGATATTAACAAATATAATGCCTACCCATGTTAAAATGAGCATAGAGCAGGGCATGAAAGAATTATTTCTTAATTTTAATATATGTGAAGTTTTTCTGTGTTTTCAAAATAGGAGATTGCACTGGTATAATTTCAGTATTTGTCATATTTGTCAAGCACAATATATTTTTATGTTTTATTTCATACCATTGATAAAATGTCACTACAAAATACATTATACAACAACCACAAAAACTTCTCTATTTACTATAGCATTTCCCTAATGTGGTAAAATATATAGAGAAATATGGATTTTATATTCCCACGATAAAACACCTCTGTAATGTATAAGATAGGAGAATTAAAAGTCGTAATTGTTACTATCGGTTTATTGTATCACATTTCCCATCAACGATGATTAAAAAACAAGAGAAATAAATAAACTGTAAATGACAAGTGATGTCCGATACTACGTGATTAGGAGTTTCTATTAGGTTTCCAAGATAAGAAACAAACTTAGTCTCATGTCAGTTCAATTCTTATCTTTTACTAGTATTGAACATTAGGTCAGGAAAAAGTTAATTAGTTTCCAATTTTTCATTAACAGTATTTTTGATAATTAACTGTAACTAGAAAATATTCATATCACGTCTTTGATATGAAACTAATAGATATTAAAAAGCTTGTGGCTTACACTGTCATTGGTTTGTAAATTACATTCATGTTTTTGCATATGAAACAATCTATTCCTTATTCAACATTTTCGTAAAGGATTATTTTACGGGAAAAAATGCAGGGTTTTGTCATTACCGATTGTTTACAACTCATCCAGTTTCGATGAAGGGATAATGGTATTTAAATCGTGTTAGGTGTCTTCAGTTGACGGAGAATTCTTTTACGAGCTTAGCTTTAAAAAAAACCGCTATTGATTTAGTGTTTCTATGAAAATGATAGTCAGCAAGACTATAGCTGGCTTTTGTTATGTCAGGTTCAGATAATTTTGTTCAACACTTTTACTGTAGGTTATTTAAACCATGAAATCCGTCATAATTTTGAATTAGCTTAATATCATGGAGTAATTAAACTGCAAAATCAGAAATTTTCAAGATTCTTTTATTATATACTGAAAATAGTCACAGGAAATGTTTTACAAAAATGAAAACCTGGCATTTTATCTTTGATAGCATTATTTGTACGAAACAATTACTGAAATATTTTAACCTGCATTTTTGTCAATTGTTAAAAAAAAGAGCAAAAATAAATGCATACAAAGATTTCTGAATTTATAGCACATCTCATCATGATAAAATCTTCAGGGGTGTAACTAGTATATAGATAAGTAAAGAATTACCCAGACTACTGACTTTATACATGTACATACCTTAAATTAAAGCCCTTTAGACATTTTTTCAGGTTATTAGTTAATGAACTAAGTATCTTAATATCTGTATTTGTAAATAAAATAAGATAAAAATAAAATTGAGAATGGTAATAGGGAATATGTCAAAGAGACAACCAATCCAAAGAGCAGATAACAGCCAAAGACCACCAATGGGTCTGCAATGCAGCGAGAAAATCCCACACCTGGAGGAGGCCTCAGCCCCCACCCCCCAATAAAGATAATAACTTGTTCTGTGAAAATGGACCTCATACTAAACTCAAAAACATATAAATTAACTAAAATTAAAAACATAAAAGATTAGCAAAGGCCTGAGGCTCAAGACTTCAGACAGGTGCAAAAAAGCGGCAGTGTTAAACTTGTTTTTTGAATTCTAGACTAGAACCAAATACAAAAAAAACCAAAAAAGTCCTGTCATGTTATCATGGTTTTCAACATGATGTGAAGTGTCTAAAATTCTTTCATTTTTTACCAATAACTGCATGTAAATTAAAAAATTAATGCGTGCATATATTATTGCGATTTTGTCATTTTGGACTTCAATGCGATTTAAATTTTTGCGATATTGTAAAAAATCCGCAATAATTTCTGAATTTACAGTATTCTTTAAAATTTAGTACCCCATTATTATTCCTAATTTTTAGCTCACCTGGCCCGAAGGGCCAAGTGAGCTATTCCCATCACTTTGCGTCCGGCGTCCGGCGTCGTCGTCCGTCGTCGTCCGTCGTCGTTAACTTTTACAAAAATCTTCTCCTCTGAAACTACTGGGCCAAATCAAACCAAACTTGGCCACAATCATCATTGGGGTATCTAGTTTAAAAAATGTGTGGCGTGACCCGGTCAACCAACCAAGATGGCCGCCACGGCTAAAAATAGAACATAGGGGTAAAATGCAGTTTTTGGCTTATAACTCAAAAACCAAAGCATTTAGAGCAAATCTGACAGGGGTATAAATGTTTATCAGGTCAAGATCTATCTGCCCTGAAATTTTCAGATGAATCGGTCAATTGGTTGTTGGGTTGCTGCCCCTGAATTGGTAATTTTGAGGAAATTTTGCTGTTTTTGGTTAATATCTTGAATATTATTATAGATAGAGATAAATTGTAAAACAGCAATAATGTTCAGCAAAGCAAGATCTACAAATAAGTCAACATGACGAAAATGGTCAGTTGACCCGTTTAGGAGTTATTGCCCTTTATAGTCAATTTTTAACCATTTTTCGTTAATTAAAGTAATCTTTTACAAAAATCTTCTTCTCAGAAACTACTTGGCCAAATTAATCAAAACTTTGCCACAATCATCTTTGGGGTATCTAGTTTAAAAAATGTGTGGCGTGACCCGGTCAACCAACCAAGATGGCCGCCACGGCTAAAAATAGAACAAAGGGGTAAAATGCAGTTTTTGGCTTATAACTCAAAAACCAAAGCATTTTGAGGAAATCTAACATGGAATAAAAATGTTTATTAGGTCAAGATCTATCTGCCCTGAAATTTTCAGATGAATCGGTCAACCTGTTGTTGGGTTGCTGCCCCTGAATTGGTAATTTTGAGGAAATTTTTGCCGTTTTTGGTTATTATCTTGAATATTATTATAGATAGAGATAAACTGTAAAAGCAATAATGTTCAGCAAAGTTAGATTTACAAATAAGTCAACATGACCGAAATGGTCAGTTGACCCCTTAAGGAGTTATTGCCCTTTATAGTCAATTTTTAACCATTTTTCATAAATCTAAGTAATCTTTTACAAAAATCTTCTCCTCTGAAACTAATCCGTCAAATTAATCCAAAGTTGGCCACAATCATCTTTGGGGTATCTAGTTTAAAAAATGTGTGGCATGACCCGGTCAACCAACCAAGATGGCCGCCACGGCTAAAAATAGAACATAGGGGTAAAATGCAGTTTTTGGCTTATAACTCAAAAACCAAAACATTTAGAGGAAATCTGACATGGAGTAAAAATGTTTATCAGGTCAAGATCTATCTGCCCTGAAATTTTCAGATGAATCGGTCAACCTGTTGTTGGGTTGCTGCCCCTGAATTGGTAATTTTGAGGAAATTTTTGCCGTTTTTAGCTCACCTGGCCCGAAGGGCCAAGTGAGCTTTTCCCATCACTTGGCGTCCGGCGTCCGTCGTCCGTCGTCCGTCGTCCGTCGTCCGTCGTCCGTCGTCCGTCGTCGTCCGTCGTTAACTTTTACAAAAATCTTCTCCTCTGAAACTACTGGGCTAATTTCAACCAAACTTGGTTACAATCATCATTGGGGTATCTAGTTTAAAAATTGTGTTCGGTGACTCCGCCAACCAACCAAGATGGCCGCCATGGCTAAAAATAGAACATGGGGGTAAAATGCAGTTTTTGGCTTATAACTCAAAAACCAAAGCATTTAGAGCAAATCTGACATGGGGGTAAAATTGTTTATCAGGTCAAGATCTAACTGCCCTGAAATTTTCAGATGAATCGGACAACCCGTTGTTAGGTTGCTGCCCCTGAATTGGTAATTTTAAGAAAATTTTTGCTGTTTTTGGTTATTATCTTGAATATTATTATAGATAGAGATAAACTGTAAATAGAAAAAATGTTAAACAAAGTAAGAATTACAAATAAGTCAACAGGTCCAAAATGGTCAGTTGACCTCTTTAGGAGTTATTGCCCTTTATAGTCAATTTTTAACCATTTTTCGTAAATCTTAGTTATCTTTTACAAAAATCTTCTCCTCTGAAACTACTGGGCCAAATTTAACCAAATATGGCAATAATCATAATTAGGGTATTTATTTTAAAAATTGTGTCCGGTGACCCGCACAACAAACCAAGATGGCCGCCATGGCTAAAAATAGAACATAGGGGTAAAATGCAGTTTTTGGCTTATAACTCAAAAACCAAAGCAATTAGAGCAAATCTGACAGGATGAAAGTTGTTTATTAGGTCAAGATCTAACTGTCCTGAAATTTTCAGATGAATCGGACAACCCTTTGTTAGGTTGCTGCCCCTGAATTGGTAATTTTAAGGAAATTTTTGCTATTTTTGGTTATTTTCTTGAATATTATTATAGATAGAGATAAACTGTAAATAGAAAAAATGTTTAGCAAAGTAAGATTTACAAATAAGTCAACAGGTCCAAAATGGTCAGTTGACCCCTTTAGGAGTTATTGTCCTTTATAGTCAATTTTTAACCATTTTTTTCGTAAATCTTAGTTATATTTTACAAAAATCTTCTCCTCTGAAACTACTGGGCCAAATAAAAGCAAACTTGGCCACAATCATCATTGGGGTATCTAGTTTAAAAAATGTGTCCAGTGACCCAGCCAACCAACCAAGATGGCCGCCATGGCTAAAAATAGAACATAGGGGTAAAATGCAGTTTTGGGCTTATAACTTAAAAACCAAAGCATTTAGAGCAAATCTGACAGTGGAAAAAATTGTTTATCAAGTCCAGATCTATCTGCTCTAAAATTTTCAGATGAATTGGACAACTGGTTGTTAGGTTGCTGCCCCTGAATTGGTAATTTTAAGGAAATTTTGCTGTTTTTTGTTATTATCTTGAATACTATTATAGAGAGAGATAATCTGTAAACAGCAATAATGTTCAGAAAAGTAAGATTTACAAATAAGTCAACGTGACTGAAATGGTCAATTGACCCCCTAAGGAGTTATTGTCCTTTATAGTCAATTTTTTAAAATTTTCATAAAATTTGTAAATTTTTACTAACATTTTCCACTGAAACTACTTGGCCAAGTTCATTATAGATAAAGATAATTGTAAGCAGCAAGAATGTTCAGTAAAGTAAGATGTACAAACACTTCACCATCACTAAAACACAATTTTTCATGAATCTATCTGCGTCCTTTGTTTAATATTCACATATACCAAGGTGAGCGACACAGGCTCTTTAGAGCCTCTAGTTGGTTATTATCTTGAATATCATTATAGATAGAGATAAACTGTAAACAGCAATAATGTTCATCAAAGTAAGATTTACAAATAAGTCAACATGACCGAAATGGTCAGTTGACCCCTTTAGGAGTTATTGCCCTTTATAGTCAATTTTTAACCATTTTTCGTAAATCTTAGTTATCTTTTACAAAAATCTTCTCCTCTGAAACTACTGGGCCAAATTAATTCAAACTTGGCCACAATCATCTTTGAGGTACCTTGTTTGAAAAATGTGTCCGATGACCTGGCCATCCAACCAAGATGGCCACCACGGCTAAAAATAGAACAGGGGTAAAATGTAGTTTTTTGCTTACAACTCTGAAACCCAAATCATTTAGAGGAAATCTGACAAAGAGTTAAATTGTTAATCAAGTCAATATATATCTGCCCTGAAATATTCAAATGAATTGGACAACCGGTTGTTGGGTTGCTGCCCTCCAATTGGTAATTTTTAAAGAAATTTTGCTGTTTTTGGTTATTATCTTGAATACTATTATAGATAGCGATAAACTGTAAACAGCAACAATGTTCATCAAAGTAAGATCTACAAATAAGTCCACATGACCTAAATGGTCAATTGACCCCTTAAGGAGTTATTGCCCTTTATAGTCAATTTTTAACAATTTTCATTAATTTGGTAAATTTATGTAAATTTTTACCAAATATTTTTCTCTGTTACTAATGGGCAAAGTTCATTATAGATATAATTGTAAGAAGCAAGAATGTTCAGTAAAGTAAGAACTTCAAACACATCACCATCACCAAAATGCAATTTTGTCATGAATCCATTTGTGTCCTTTGTTTAATATGCACATAGACCAAGGTGAGCGACACAGGCTCTTTAGAGCCTCTAGTTTATTTTGAGTACCAATTTTTCTTTTAGTGTGACCCATTATTCTCTACTATTCTGTAAACCTCATTAAGACACTCATATAAAGGTTCTTTCTCAAGAACAAAATCTTATCATAATCTACCTCTTTTGATATGTTTAACAAGTGGTTGTTTTAATTTTTGTAGTAATTTCCTTGTGATGTGCTCACCTTAGTTCAAGAACATCGTTTTTCTATTAATAGTACATTTAATAAGCTTATGTATAAAAGAGTTTGTTGTCTGCTCTATGGTTGGGTTGTTGTCACTTTGACACATTCCCCATTTCCTATCTTAATTTTATCTTGTTTACATTACAGACATCACTGCAAACAAACCCTACGGTGTCTTTGATATATAATTAATGTAGGCATGTCATTTATTATTTAACTAGCTTTAAAACATAATTTTTTTATTTTTATATCACATTTAGAAGTGTTTGCTTTATATTTACAATTATAATAACATTGATGATTAAAGATGCTTGAAATATAACATGTATAAGGTCACATGTAAATCACATGACAAATGAGTCTGGGTTCTATTGTTTTATGCAAATAGAGAGATTTATTAGCTTTTCATTTCTGTTTCACTTATTGTTTATCTTAAGGAATTTTGAATTCTCAATACTACAGTATTAAAATTCTGAAATTAATGCGAATAATGGGACTAAATGAGTATCACAATACAAAATGTAATAAAAACTCTCATTCTGATATATGATACATACAACTCTAGACAGATTTCCCTGATTTTGCAAAAATCAATCACACATTAAATCAGTCCATTCTTCAAAATTCCCAATGATAAATTTATGCACGCCAATTTTTTTTGAATTTACAGTATAGACGTCTTGGTACTCTATCTTGTCTATTTTACTTATTGAATTCAAGCATCACAGATGAGTTTTTTTAAGACAAAGTGTGCATCTGGGGTACAAAATTTTAGGCCGGGTATCTTTGTGGAGTTTTCAAATGTTTGTTGGATAAAAAATCTTGAAAAATTTGGAATGTTAAGGTTCGCCTAAATTGAATGATATAACAAATTACGCTTAATTAGATTGTTTTTACATTAATCACTGGAATTTGTCATGTTTATAAGACTGATTGATATTAGTAGGTCATGTTGTACATGATACTTTACGATCAATACACATGACAATCTTACATGTTCAGTTATGTAAGGTAACATGAGGGTACTCAAATTGCACCTGTTTTGATAGTTACATGTATTTCACCTTTGATACCTGGGACTATTATATATATATATGTTAGTATAATAGTCCAAGATGATACATACAAAAGTCTTTATTCTGTAATTTGTGTACTCAGTGCAATTTGGGTACTGTTACGTTAATCTCATTTTGAAACATGTTCAAGAAAATTTCAAATATTGATTAAATAGTGAAAGAAGTTACATGTCTTTTATCACTACAAACAAGCCTCTAGCTTTTACAATTTTAATTCTGGTATCTATATGATGTGTTTATTACTATAAAAAGGAATCTAATCTTTAAGTCACAATTATAAACATTTAATATAGCCTCTAAGTCACCATTATAAACATGATATACATGTAGCCTCTAAGTCATTATTATAAACATATAATATAGCCTCTAGGTCACAATTATAAACATAATCTAGCCTATTTAAGTCACCATTATAAACATATAATATAGTCTGTAAGTCACAATTATAAACATATAATATAGTCTATAAGTCATCATTATAAACATATAATCTAGCCTCTTAGTCAAAATTATAAACATATAATATCGTCTCTAAGTCACAATTATAAACAGATAATCTAGCCTCTAAGTCACCATTATAAACATTTAATCTAGCCTCTAAGTCGTCAATTTAAACATGTAATATAGTCTATATTAAAGTCACAATTATAAACATATAATCTAGCCTCTAAGTCACCATTATAAATGATATAGTCTAGTCTCCAAGTCTAATGCTAATAATAAAGAAAAATGAAGAACTTGTTCACAAAAGCATAGAAAACATGAATATTGAGCAACACAAAAAGGAACTCTTACTTAATACAATATCTTGACTAGGCTTTAAAAATATTAGCTATTTCTTCAGAGTAAAAATTCACTCACAATCACTAGCATTCACTGAAAATTCAAAAAGAGTCATTGAAATTAACTGATTCACCTTGGATGTGCTGTAGATACAGTGAAACAAGGAGTCAAAGAGTTCATATGGTTTACATGTAAGGAACTCTTATAAGAAGCCTTCAGGTAATTAAAGTACTTCTGTGAATTGAAGTTTACCATTAGGCTTGGTTGGTGCTCATATCTAAGTGGTTGAAATGTCAATGATATCAATCTTTTTATTATTGAAAAGTAAATTAGAAACAGTTTTCAAAAATAAAATGATATTAATTGCTTTTGATTGCAAATAATACAGTGCCGTAATCCTTTCTCGTTGTAAATCAATTCAACAAATTCCTTGGTGTAATCTTCCACTTCCTCCCTGGTAAAATCTTTCACTTAATCATGACCAGTTGTTTTGCTGAAGGTTAATGTCAATGCTTTAAAATTGCAGTGTGAAATTAAGGTAATCTTGAAGTTGACAATACCATTAAAATAGATTATCCCACTGTTTGAATGGAACATTTTATAGAATACTAAGTGTAATGAGATTTAGAGCCCCTGGCTAAAAATGTGCCATTTATGAAAGGCAAATACTCCTTTTAAGTGTGGGAGGATTTTACAGCCTATTTCCTAATGCTTGTAGAGTCAAACTTTGGTTGGCTTGCTTGCTTTGTTTGTATAAATGTTTACTCAAACTTTGTAATGAAGATTATATACATATAGGCATAGTTGAACCTGTATATATTGTATGATGTTATCCCAATTATAATCGAACAATATACAAACAAAGCAAATAAGCTAACCAAAGTCTTGCTTTGCATGCATTAGGAAATCAGCTTTAATACTTGTTGTTTTTAAAAATTTAGAATTTACAGGAAAGTACTATTGTTGCTTTGATGTAGCATAAAAATGCTTCAGACACCAGAGAAAAAATAATTAACACATCAAGGCAGTTGGAAATAGAATTTTCATGGGCAGTTTGAAAGTGTAACTAAGCTTGAATGTTTTTATCAGTAAATAAGTTCATTTAAAAAAGTTGGTTAATCGAAAAGTAGACTTTGCTTAGCAATGAATTAGATAGAACAAAGTTAAAAGAAAAATAACAGGTATTTTTGGAATCATGAAATACCAAGAACATATTTATTTTTATTACTTGTGTAGATTAATACAGGAACAGACATTTGTAAATTTAATTGCATAGTAAAATTACATTATGTTAAGGGAAAAGAGAACACTGCAAAAAACTAGGTATATGGTTCAACAATATTTTCTTCAGCCATCTTTAAATAAGAATAGAATTGACAGTCTCAACAAAGGATCATACATAGCCATTATGAGAATTGATTGGTTGGTTATCATGCTTTGAAGTAGTAGCTGCTTACGCTTAGTGGTCCCTTCCTGAGCACATGCATTCATATCAATGTTTATCTAGCTTTAAAAATTTAATTTTGGATGTAAATTTTTGCTGACATTATTAAGTTTATCAGGTGACGGCATCAACCTTTTTATGATTTTTCCGGCTTGAAATATATAACATAAAAAATGTGGTGCACTCTTTAAAATAACCCGCTACACTGGTTATTCAGAGTGCCCCACAATTCTTATGTTATTTTAAATAGACAGAAAAAATATTACAGTCATTCCTTAAATTTTGGTCTCTCATATAAGTTTCTATTGATGTCTTCTGTCTCTATTTTGACTTGCCATTTGAGCAATGAATTGATGGTTTCTTTTGACTTGCCATTAGAGCAATGAATTGATATTTTTATCCTTCAATTAACATGTGAAGAGTCATTAGGTAAGTCTGTTCTTTCTAATGACTTAAAATGTTCTGGTACCAGCTAATATATTATTACAGAGACTGCAGTTTATTTTTGTCTTTTCTTCACACGCAACTTCTGTTTCTTTAGCAAAAAAGCATAGCTGTGTGTAGGATGTACATAATGTAGCAAGGAAAAACAATTAGCAACTTTAATCGAATTGCAAACTAATATATATATTATACATAATATTCTGCTCTTTGATTGGGTTGTTGTCTCTCTTTGACAAATTCCCCATTTCAATTCTCAATTTTATATTATATTTATGCTTTGGAAAATATATTTTTTGTCCATTTCTAAAGGTTGTATCAGTAGATTTCATATTTTGCATTTACGTATTGATATATACAGTAACATTGTTTAAGATCTATAACATCAATAAACAAGTATAAATATACAGTATTTTATATTAGAAAAGAGTGACAATTGACACCCACAAATCAACATGGCCTTAAATGTCAATTATTTAAATCCCTCCTTTTCATGAAAAGATCAAAGTTTGTGCCAAAAATAAAGATTTTTTTTGAAAGGATGAAATACTCCTACACTTTTGGACTCTTAATCCCTTTTTTGTTTCAGATAAAAAAAAAAACAACATTAGCTTATTCTAGAAAGAAATTAATCAAATAGTTATTCACTTTCATCAACGGGCGCTGGAAGAATTATAAGGAGAGTTTATCCTTTCTATTCAATAGCAGCAGATTGACAGCGTGTTAATCTTCTAATGTTTTCTTTGAGGCCTTTGAAACGTCCAAATGTCAAAAACTATCAAACAGCCTTAACTAATCTGATAAGTTTGAAATTACTCTTTTCATTATTTCCATACTGTTGGGGAAACAATAAGCTAATGGATGCCTTCTGCAGTATTTCTTTTGATATATTAATGTTTTAAAAGATAAATATGTCTATACATTTCCATTCAGATGGTAAATTAGTCTTTTTAATTTCATTAAGATGAAAAATTTATGTGTTAATTTTCTGTAAAATATTAGAAAATTTTGTAATTGAAGTTAATGAAATTTTTTCTGTCAAAGAACTTATAAATCATTTTGATGTTCTAAAGAAGCTAATACAAATAAAAGGAAACATTAGGTATACATCAATATGTGACAGCCACACAAAAACAATAATGACCAAAGGACATCTATATACTTTATAAAATTTTATAAGCCGCTGTAAATACAATGGTACACAGAAGAACACAGAAATTTATTTACAATAATACAAAGGAAATAAATAATAATTCTAATACATAAATATGTTCCATGTTTAAAGTGTAAAATGTATATTAAATGGAAGACTTTAAAATATGGGAGAAGACGAAGAAAGGAGTAGGTCCGGTAAGGGCAGATTTTGGCCTCAAATTTCAGGTTCATCTGACGAAAGATTTTGACCACTTTTTAAACACTCAAGTGTCTATTTTATTTGAATCAATTAGTTTATGTGAAAGATTTTAACTGATTTAGTTATAAAAAACGCACAGATTCAAGCTAAAATATGAAAAATCTACCAAATATGCAGAAAAATGTCACTTTTCAGATGGTTTTTATCAAAAATGAAAGTGGCCGCATCCGTGTTCATCCTCAACCTTTATATATGTTATGTATTATCCTAAAATACAACTGACATTTCAATATTAAGGATGAACACGAATGCGGTCACTTTTGTTTTACACGAAAACGTCTAAAAATTAACTAAAATGCTAGAATTGTGAAGATTTCATTTTAGCATGACTTAATGGTGCAGCTGCTAGTACCCAATATATGTGCATTGTATAGTCAAAAACAGCCCATATTTATGTAGCAGAAGCATTTTACTGTCCAATAGATAACTTAAAGTTTACATTTTAACAATTTTGTAAAACTGCTATATTTTGGGGCCAAAAAGGAGTCTTACTGGACCTACTCCTTTAATTGAAAGAATTTACTTCATTGTTTATAAATTTAATGAACTTGCACAAATTTCAAAGCGTTAGACTGTTGAATGGTTATATGAACTCATAAGTTCTCTGAACTTACGAATATTACATGTTTTTGTGAATATTACTTCTAAGTATTTTGTCTTTCTGGTGTTGTACAATGTTGTAAGGAATTTGCACTTGAGGAGATAATGGGGCTCATCACTAAAATCACCATCTTCACATAAAGGATAGGTCTGATTTTCTTTTTGGGTATAAGACCCCTTTTCACATTCTTTTGGCTGAACAATCAGATAGAAAGCTGTCCATACAATATCCAAAGCTCTTAATCATAATGAGTTTAATGTTATAAATCAAGAGTACTGCAGATGCAGAGAGAAGCAAACAATAATATTTCCAAAAGAAAAAGATGAAAATACAAATAACAGTTGTCCACAACAGACTGTAACAGTTCACAACAGTCCAGAACACAACATAAAAATCTTGTCATCTAAGGAATTTAGTAGATCTTTGTTGTCTTTACCTTTCTTAATTGTTAAAATTTATATTGCGATGTTAAGATTTCTTTTTTTGTGTCGTTGTGTTGCTGTCATCTTTAAGTCACAGTCACAATACTAGTAGGATAATCATCATTATTTTTATAAAGGTTGAGTTAAAAGATTATAGTCACATCTCAAAAATGTACAGTGACAATAGTATAAAGAAAGCAAAAATAAGACGTATTTCGAATTGACCATATTTTGTTGGCTTGTATTATTCACAGACATTATTTGAATGTAGTCCAAGTTTTTAGTTAATATATTGTATAAGAGATTACAGGTCAGCAACTGTATGAAAACAAAATGTTGATAAGAACAATCTTATCTGTTGCACTAGTAAATATTTTGTAACTGTTGATTCGTAACAATTGTGGGGTGGTACATTTTGTACCAGTTATCGATTTGTGCCTATGAAATTTTATGCCAGTTATTAAGGAATGTATGTTTTATGCCTCAGGGGTATTATGTTTTCCCGGTCTATACATCTGCTAGTCAGTTTGGCAAATATCAGATTCAAGTTTTAATTCAAAGAAAGGAGTAGGTTCAGTAAAACCCCTTTTTGGCCTCAAATTAGGCAGTTTTGCAAAATTGTGAAAATGTAATCTTTTAGCTAATTTTATGCCCCACCTACGATAGTAGAGGGGCATTATGTTTTCTGGTCTGTGCGTCCGTCCGTTCGTCCGTCCGTCTGTTCGTCCGTTCGTTCGTCCGTCTGTCCCGCTTCAGGTTAAAGTTTTTGGTCAAGGTAGTTTTTGATGAAGTTGAAGTCCAATCAACTTGAAATTTAGTATACATGTTCCCTTTGATAAGAATATTCTAATTTTAATGCCAAATTAGAGAATTTATTCCAATTTCACGGTCCACTAAACATAGAAAATGATAGTGCGAGTGGGGCATCCGTGTACTGTGGACACATTCTTGTTTGGAAAGTAGAATGCTTCTGCTACATAAATATGTGCTGTTTTTGACAATACAATGTACATATATCGTGTACTAGCATCATAAAGTCATGCTTAATTACTGAAATTTTCACAATTATAGCATTTTAGTTAAATTTTAGACGGTTTCTGTCTTAAATGAAAGTGGCAGCATTCGTGTTCATTCATAATATTGAAATGTAAGTTGTATTTGATGATAATACATAACATATATAAAGGTTGAGGATGAACAAGGATGCGGCCACTTTCATTTTTGACGAAAACCATCTGAAAAGTGACGTTTTTTGGCATATTTGATAGATTTTTCATATTTAAGCTTCAATCGGAGCGTTTTTAATGACTGAATCAGTTAAAATCTTTTACATAAACTAATCGAATCAATTGAAATAGACACTTAAGTGTTTAAAAAGTGTCCTAAATATCTCGTTAGATGAAACTGAAATTTGGGGCCAAAATCGGCCCTTACCGGACCTACTCCTTTGCCATGAAATGTTGGTCGCATGAACTTAAAACTCAGTAACTTGTTTATTATTATATAAGATAAAAAAAATATGTCAAATTATGTTTTTTATTCTTATTTTTTTTCAATGATGTTTAAAAATTTGTTAGTGATTGGTTTCATTGAAAATTAAAAAAAGGTTTCACTGTGAATGCCGATTTTGGTAATTCTCTTACAAGTCTCTTGTATAGTCTGATGATAAATTACTGTTCATGATCAAGCAATTATCCTGTGTCTCACATTGAATCTACAAAACAAGCATTCATGATATATAAGTGAATCACGATTAATAGATCTGCTTGTTTTTGTTGACGTGATTAACTTATCATACATAGACGTGTAATACTTATGGGACATATATATGAAATTACTAGGCAGTATTATAGACCAAGTAATTTCACGAATTTGTGAGTCATTCTTTAGTCTACTTTTGGACTTATTGCACTTATTTAGATGAGAATTTTATTCCACCTATTATTTTTTTTCATTTCAGAGCAGCACTTTAACAATAAAATGGGGATCAACAAAAGTGATGGAAATATTAGCAAAAGAATTCACAGAACACAAAACTTTCAAAGAACTTCTTCAACCTATACTGGTCCCTAGAATGGTAGATACAGACTCTCATCGTAATGTCAGAGAGGTAGGTCATGTCATTGCATGTCTGGTTCCCTGAATAGCTTCAACCTATACTGGTCCCTAGAATGGTAGATAACTGACTCACATCGTAATGTCAGAGAGGTAGGTCAAGTCATTGCATGTCTGGTTCCCTGAATAACTTCAACCTATACTGGTCCCTAGAATGGTAGATACAGACTCTCATCGTAATGTCAGAGAGGTAGGTCATGTCATTGCATGTCTGGTTCCCTGAATAACTTCAACCTATACTGGTCCCTAGAATGGTAGATACAGACTCTCATCGTAATGTCAGAGAGGTAGGTCAAGTCATTGCATGTCTGGTTCCCTGAATAACTTCAACCTATACTGGTCCCTAGAATGGTAGATACAGACTCTCATCGTAATGTCAGAGAGGTAGGTCATGTCATTGCATGTCTGGTTCCCTGAATAACTTCAACCTATACTGGTCCCTAGAATGGTAGATACAGACTCTCATCGTAATGTCAGAGAGGTAGGTCATGTCATTGCATGTCTGGTTCCCTGAATAACTTCAACCTATACTGGTCCCTAGAATGGTAGATACAGACTCTCATCGTAATGTCAGAGAGGTAGGTCAAGTCATTGCATGTCTGGTTCCCTGAATAACTTCAACCTATACTGGTCCCTAGAATGGTAGATAACTGACTCACATCGTAATGTCAGAGAGGTAGGTCAAGTCATTGCATGTCTGGTTCCCTGAATAACTTCAACCTATACTGGTACCTAGAATGGTAGATACAGACTCTCATCGTAATGTCAGAGAGGTAGGTCATGTCATTGCATGTCTGGTTCCCTGAATAACTTCAACCTATACTGCTCCCTAGAATGTTAGATACAGACTCTCATCGTAATGTCAGAGAGGTAGGTCATGTCATTGCATGTCTGGTTCCCTGAATAGCTTCAACCTATACTGGTACCTAGAATGGTAGATACAGACTCTCATCGTAATGTCAGAGAGGTAGGTCAAGTCATTGCATGTCTGGTTCCCTGAATAACTTCAACCTATACTGGTCCCTAGAATGGTAGATACAGACTCTCATCGTAATGTCAGAGAGGTAGGTCATGTCATTGCATGTCTGGTTCCCTGAATAACTTCAACCTATACTGGTCCCTAGAATGGTAGATACAGACTCTCATCGTAATGTCAGAGAGGTAGGTCATGTCATTGCATGTCTGGTTCCCTGAATAACTTCAACCTATACTGCTCCCTAGAATGGTAGATACAGACTCTCATCGTAATGTCAGAAAGGTAGGTCAAGTCATTGCATGTCTGGTTCCCTGAATAACTTCAACCTATACTGGTCCCTAGAATGGTAGATACAGACTCTCATCGTAATGTCAGAGAGGTAGGTCAAGTCATTGCATGTCTGGTTCCCTACCTAAAATTTGCAAAGCATGGGTTGTCCTCAGCTTAATAAAGAATATTTTGTTAATATTGCCTCAAAATAATTAAGTTTGCTCCCCTAACCTAAAATCCTTGATCTGCCCCTGCCCTGAATAACTTTAACCTGCAAAGGTCCCTAAAATGGTAGACCATGCATTGTATGTCTTGTTCCCTAAATAACTTTAACCTATACTGGTCCCTAGAATGGTAGATACAGATTCATATTGAAATGTCAGAGAGGTAAGTCATGTGATTGTAATTTTTTGTCTGGTCCCCTGAATGAATAAATCCTGTACCTGGCTCTAGACTACTTCAAGATGTCAGAGGTAGGTAAAGGTATATGTCTGGTTCCCTGAATATTTTCAAATTTCACTGGTTCCTAGAATGAGAGATTAACCTCAAAGGAGGGCCCTCATGGGGTTTTTGATTATGTGATTACTTGGCCGTTTTTTTAATGATTATTTGATTATTAAGCCAAATATTTCATGATTATTTGATTACCTAGGACTGTATTTTTAGTTTATGATTATTTGATTACTAAAGATAAGCAAATATTTAATGATTATGTGATTATATTGGCAAAAAAATGGTGATTATGTGATTACTAGGACCCCCCATGAGGGGCCTCTCAAAGGTAGTCTAGATCACTAAAAGAGGTAGGTTAATTCATTAATATATGATAAAAAGAAGACGTGATATCATTGCCAATGAGACAACTATCCACCAAATTTCAAATGACGAAGGTAAAAGCAATTAAAGGTCACCATACAGCATTATATGTCTGGTTCTCTTAATTACAAGAGCATACTTATAAGTCTTAGAATCTTATTCAGTTATCTAGACAAAGGCATGCTTTTAAATCATAAAATGTTATACTAAAAACTGTATAGAATATAGGAGGAACTTTATATTTTTAGAACAGAAATATAAGAATATAAAAATAAGAAGATGTGGTATAATTGCCAATTACATGCTTTTAAATCATAAAATGTATACTAAAAACTGTATAGAATATAAGAGGAACTTTATATTTTTAGAACAGAAATATAAGAATAAAAAAATAAGAAGATGTGGTATAATTGCCAATTAGACGAACTCTCCATAAGAAACCAAATGACGCAGAAATTAACAACAATTGGTCACTCAGTACAACCACATCTTTTATCTTAAATTCGTTGTCATTAAATCAGATGTTTCCTATCTTCTTGATGTGACAGCAGATGAACATTGATATTATCTTTGGGTTCTACTTTCTTTTATTTCAATAGAAAATAAAGGTTATTAACCCCAATGTATTTGCTTTAAGCAAAACGTGTCTGCAAGAAAATTGTTTGAAATTGTTTCTGCAAGAACAACAACCCCAAACAAACAAATAAAAAAAGACTTGCTGCTGCTTTTGTCTGAAATAATTGTTTCTGCAAGAACAACAACCTCAAATAAACAAATAAAAAAAGACTTGCTGCTGCTTTTGTCTGAAATAACAGTATTTCTAATCTTTAAGCTAGAAGAATGCAGCAAAAGGTAAATGAAATACAAAGCAGCAAAAACAAATAAAAGTGAATGAAACTTGATCAAATTTCATCAAATTACACAAAGCAGTTATTTCATTACACGCTGAGAAAATAAAATAAAAATATTTACTTGGTAATTTCTTCAAACAATTTAGTTTGTTTATTGGGAAATAAAGATTTATTTTTTGTATTATACCTAATTGAATTTAACCTGACACAGTAGGAAGGATACTGTTGAAGTCAGGACTGTATCCCTAAATAGAAAGTCATTGCTTAGCATTAATCTTTAAGTCAAAGGAACAGTTTGATAGCATCAATTTATTGGGTGTTAAATGTCACCATCAAAGAGGCATTGTTCCGAGTCATTTAATGTCGGATTTCCTGCTGTGGCGGATAAAATCGACGATAAAATCTACGGTAAATCTATAATGTCCATTAAAGGAAATCTGTGATTCCAATTATTACCAATACACCTCCGTTCTTCTTCTCCAGAGACAATACTACAAACGCTAATTATATTTCGATACACATTGATTATAATAACTGGCGTAAATGGGATTCGTTCCTTCATCAAGAGGGAGTGTAATTATTGTCACTTCAAAACTGGAGAGCATATTGATTTAGAATTGTTGACATATAACTTGACACCCTCTCAACATTTCTGTATGTATTTTCATAGAAACATTTATTTTTTCATGGGTTGATGGCATATAACTTGACACCCTCTAATCTTTTCTGTATGTATTTACATAGAAGCCTTTTTTTTTTTTTTCGTTTGTCGATATCATTTTATATGGTCATATGTTACTTTCAAGAGCAAACATTTACAAGACTTTTTCTGAAGAGCATTTCTATGTTTTGAAATCAAGCTCTAAGGAGAAGTAATGGAGAAAAAATGTTTCTCTTCCCAGTATCAGATAATATTTAAAGGAAAACATTGTTTGGAAGGCATGTTTTACATGATGCTCTTCAAACTAATAAATAGCTTGTATTAAAAACAACAAAAATGTAAATGAGTAAAAAGGGAGATCCCATCTGAGTTGGTTTTAAAGCATTCTATGCATTTTATATCTATAATTACCTACATCTGAAATAAGATTTTTCGTAAAAAATAAAATGTTTTAATCTCGGTGCAAATAATTTATTTTAATTTTGATATTTTAGCAGTTGACTAAATATAAAGATTTTGCTATTATTTTTTATATGTGCAGAATTTGTTTTGTCTTGCTACAAATGACATATATGTAGAAATACCTTACCAGTCTTATATGTTATTTATTGATTTAGTGCTACACAAAAGAAAGTTTTTAATGATCCTTATTAACCCCTATCACCTTTTCAATGTTGAGGAAGGTCATGACCTCACTGAAATTTGAGTACAAAACAGTTCATCTTTGAGACCTTCCATCCTTATAAGATATAGGACAGCAATAACAATGTTTTTATTTAATTTATTTCCTAGTTTTATGAGATTTTTGTTGTGCGTTCATCAAGACCATGTCCTTTTCATTTGTTAGCCACTGGGATCTGAAACATCCATCAATTTGCATAGATACATCATCATCTGTTTGGTAACCAATGGACGCAAAACAGCCATCCATCACATTTCCTATTAATTTGATGATCAAAGAGTTTAACAAGATATCAGAAGTATGTTTTAAAATTTCCCTGTGTTGAAATTTTTGTTTTGATTTTAAAGAGATTATTAATGATGGAAATCTGTTTGTAAGGACTAATTCTTAAAGATTTGAAGAAAAAAAAACATCCACTTGTATAACCGAATGCAAAATTGTTCTTTTCTTATATTTCCTAGTGCAATGTTGTTAAATTGAATTAAGGTGGTCACATGATTGTAAGTGTCTAAAGTTCAAAAGGTCATGAGTGCAATACCCAATTTGGTCAATCAAAATACTTGTCTTGTTAGCTAGCATGCTAAAAAATCTGACTTGTGTTATAAATCTAATATAAAGCAGGGAATTCATGTTATTGGCCGAAATATTTATGTAATATTTGCTGCGAGACTTAAGTAACCATCAATAAATTTATATAAATGGCAGTAACATGAACTCTCTTATATTATAGGTAGTATATTTGTAAATGTTTTATTCATAATGTATTTTATTAGCTCATTTTTAGCTCACCTGGCCCTTTCAAGTGAGCTTTTCTCATCACTTTGCGTCCATCGTCTGTCGTCGTCGTTGTTGTCTGTTAACTTTTACAAAAATCTTCTCCTCTGAAACTACTGGGTCAAATTTAACCAAACTTAGCCACAATCATCATTGGGGTATCTAGTTTAAAAAATGTGTCTGGTGACCCGGCCAACCAACCAAGATGGCCGCCATGGCTAAAAATACAACATAGGGGTATAAAATGTAGATTTTGGCTTATATCTCTGAAACCAAAGTATTTAGAGCAAATCTGACATGGGATCAAAAAAATTATCAGGTCAAGATCTATCTGCCCTGAATTTTCAGATGAATCAGAGAACCTGTTGTTGGGTTGCTGCCACTAAATTGGTAATTTTAAGAAAATTTTGCAGTTTTTGGTTATTATTTTGAATATTATTATAGATAGAGATAAACTGAAAACATAATGTTCAGCAAAGTAAGATCTACAAATAAGTCAACATGACCAAAATGGTCAGTTGACCCCTTAAGGAGTTATTGCCCTTTATAGTCATTTTTTACCAATTTTTTGTAAATTTTTGTAATCTTCTACAAAAATCTTCTCCTCTGAAACTACTGGGCCAAATTTGATCAAAGTTAGCCACAATCATTATAAGGGTATCTAGTTAAAAAAATGTGTGTGGTAACCCTGCCAACCAACCAAGATAACTTTGAAACCAAAGCATTTAAAGCAAATCTGACAAGCATTTAAATTGTTTATCAAGCTAATATCTATCTGCCCTGAAATTTTCAGATGAATTGGACAACTGGTTGTTGGGTTGCAGTCCCCCAATTGGTAATTTTTAATGAAATTTTGCCATTTTTGGTTATTATCTTGAATACTATTATAGATAGAGATAAACTGTAAACAGCAATAATGTTTCGCAAAGTAAGATCTACAAATAAGTCAATATGACCAAAATGGTCAGTTGACCCATTAAGAAGTTATTGCCCTTATAGTCAAATTTTAACAATTTTCATTAATTTGGTAATTTTTAGTAAATTTTTACAAAATATTTTCCTCTGTATGTTTATTATAGATAGAGAAAATTGTAAGGAGCAAGAAATTAAGTGCATAAAGATCTACAAACACATCACCTTGCCAAAACACAATTTTGTCATGAATCCATCAGTGCAATTTGTTTAATGTGCACATAGACCAAGGTGAGCAACACAGGCTCTTAAGAGCCCTTAGTTTTTTTTTTTTACTTATGACACAAATTAAGCTTCATCTAATTATGCTTTGACATTCTACATTCTATTTGCTGAAAACTTCAATCTTTTAAATGGCATACGTGTGATTAGCTTCATCTTGTGTCCCATGTGACAATTTTTTTATGTCCTACTTCCTGTTTGCCGAAAAAATTAATCAGGGGTATAATTTTCATCTTGTTATTGCTTTTGTCATTTGTTTATAATTTGCATGGTCGGATTAAATGTGATTTTTCAATTATGATTCAACACCCACTGTTTAATTCTAAGAAATACTCCTACTGCAGGAAATTATATGTTTAAAGAACAATACTATAGAATTATCAGGAATTACCATCTGAGTCAACAAAAATTTAGACTTTAGGGAAATGTAATTTTGAATTCTCTGTGATTAATATTTGAATAATCTTAAAAGCTGATTTACGTGGTAGGAAAAATTCTTTCCCAATGGAGTTCGTATGTTACGTTGCATAAGCTGACTTTAAGAAGAATTTAATTAAATTTGCATTTAAATTCCCTCAAATTCTTATTCCAATGTTGGTGCTCATTTTGTCTGTTAATTATTAGTGCCAGTTTAACATTAAGAATACAAAATTAAAGTTAATAAGTGCTGAAATAGAGAATTATTTGTAAGAGTAGAATTAAACATTGACAATTTGGCACTGTCAACTTTAATTTGACTTTGAATTATTTTTTCCAATTTTTTTTCAATTAGAAAAAAATACATTTTCTTGCTGATTAAAAAGATAAGTTAGATAATGTGGTATGATTTCTAATGAGGTAGCTTTTTATTATTCCCCAAAGACAAAAGAATAAGGAATTTTACAAATAGAGGACTGTGAGTCATTACCTTCAACAATGAGCAACACCCATACCAGCTATAAGCTGTAAACGGATACCATAATGATAAACAATTCAAAAGAGTTTAGTTTAAACATATTTTATATGCTTAACTGTGCAAAAGGGATGAGACACAAGTTTTAAAATCAAACTTATATAGTTTTCTCTCAAAAAGAGAAAACCAGCTACCTGATTTAAAAGATAAAAGGCAGAAGATGCCAAAAGGATTTCAATTACTTTATTCCAGCATTTTGTTTCTGGCTCATGAAGATGAAAATTTTTAAGACATTTTTCCTATATTTTATAATTAAAATTTGAGATGAAAACATTCTTAATTACATATAAAGCATATTTACACAAAATTTATAAAACAAAAACAACAAATTTTTGTAACAAATTATAAGCTAAAATCTAAGAGAACAATTACTACTTTAAAAATTTTGTTTGTTTATGAAACAATTTGTTTTTTATCCAGAACTATGCCATCAGCAATTCAACATCATCTCATAATAATTTTCACAGAAATTAATTTTCATCTAATAAAATATTTTACGACTACTCAATTGTATTTTAGCGTCAAGTAATCAATATTAGAGCATGACTTTGCGTATGATTGTTACATTTATGAGGGATGAAGGAGTGTTGTTTAATTGTTTTCCTGTAACTCTAGGAGGATCTGTTTCAACACTGCATGTTTACCGCCCAATTTCCATATTCAAATTACATCAATTAACAAGAGTACAATTAAAAATTGAAACCTTTGAAGGATGAAAGACTATATGATGGTAAATCATGTCATACAGTGTTTGCTGTTATGTTCTAATAGGAATTAAATTGATTTTTATGTTAATAAAATGTGCTGTGATGTTGCTGATAGAGATACAAATGTATTAAACTCCCGTCAGTTTTCAGACAAACAGAATTTATGAATTTTAGAGTTTCACAGTATAAAGGTTCCTTTATTTGAGACTAGCAAAACTTGAACTTAAAGATAAAAATTGAATTATAGCAAAGTTCTATTCTTTTATGAAGATTTCAGGAAATCTGTATAAAGTTTAACTGAAATTTACTATATATTTATAGTTTACTTAAAAAAAGTTTAAAAGAAACTATTTTTTTAAATTTGAATTTTGCAATTTCAAGTGGAAAACCTATAGGCTATAGCTCACATTTATGAGCAAAGTTAAATTTTTGTTTTTCTCGTCTTTCATTGTTTTCTTCTCGAGATAAAATTTACACAAGGGTATATTTTTTTCCGATTTCATCTTATTCTCAAAATAAGAAAAATATTAACAACCAAATTGAGAAATAATTCCTATTTGACAGCAATTATTTTGATTTGCTAAAACTAATACATTGACCGATTTTATTATTTGATGGAATTGTTACAAACAACTTTTATGTATTGTTTATCTGATTTACACTGAGGATGGTCAATGTACACAGTAAACACTTTAATTTTCCACAGAGATAAAGAACTAATAGATTTTATTACAATAAAACTGGACTGCTGTCATTGAAGTTATACATATTTGTCTCTAAGGAAAAATGACTTTATATTCACGTCAATTTTGATTAGTTTCCAGCATATTTTTCTACGATCTTGTAGTGTATTGCTTTGATATCAGTTGATCGTTTTCATGGCATAGACCAATCTGAAGAATATTATTATACGGATTTCTTATCAGATCTATTCAAGAACTGATATTGTTCATTGGGTCTGTCAGTGTGAAAAATTGTGTCCTCCATTCTCAACTTGAGGCCATTTTTGACATTCAAGTCCCCCCCCCCCCCTAAAAATATGAATCCAAAGAAATATAAATTATGCTTCATAACATTTATTCTGTCATACTTTATTTTACACAATTAGAGTGGTGACCTAGCTAATCAGTGAGTATGCCTTTGTTGTGCATAACATATACAACAGTATGTTTAACAAAGGGATGGATATCCTATTAGAAATAATAGTAATATACACCCACTCTATGCAGTGATTTTGTCTGTCCATTCATCCTTCTGTCCATTTTGCATCCTTTTGTCCATTCTTCCATCGATCTTCTGTCCATTTGGTCAAACACAAATATTTTTGTCACACTTTTCTTAGGAACTACTTTACAAAATTAAATTTCTGGTCAGCATCAATGCCGGTGATAAGATTTAATGACTGTGAGCACTTAATAGATCTGTCAGACACCTTATTCTGAGTTGTTAGTACACTGAATTTTTCTGTAGTACTATACTCAACAATATGCTTGTAAGATTTTGGGGGTCTTTTGGAGACAATACTTTGTGTTTTTGAATACTTTGAATAAAGAATGAGATATTCTGGGCATAACAACCTTTGCTATAAAGCTAAGTATCAGAAAATATTTACATGACAAAATAATCTTGAACTGAAAATACGTCAATACATGGAGAAAAAAACCCATTAAGCATCAAAACCATCTGACAGGTCTATTAGGTAATATCTGTTTTTAAATACCCTATGGTAATTTCAGAACATTAAAGAATGTTCCCTGCTGGTATTCCAATAACTGGTTCCCTGCTGGTATTCCAATAACTGCACTTTCACAGTAGACATTTTTTGTTCAATAAATAATGCAACCATTTATTATCAATATAACACGCATAATGCAACATAATGATTTAAAAGTAAAGATAGGTTTATGTACTTGTTATTGAGTTTATGGAATTCAAGATTCAAATTTTTGGTGGGGGAAAATAGATTGCTGCTTAAAGCTTAACTTTAGCACATTCATTTTAATCAATTAAGGTATTCATTAATTAGGATCAAGGATCTTCGAATCAACGTTTAAAGATTATTGAGTCTTTTTCTTTGATACAGATTAGCAGCTCTATGTATGCAAGTTGATAGTTGGCAGTTAACTAAAAAGTCTTTTATTCATTTGTTCATTATTCATCCATTGTTGAACCAACATAGACTAATTACTTTATAAAAATGACATTTCTTTTTAGCTCACTTGGCCTAAAAGGCCAAGTTAGCTTTTGTCATTACTTGGCGTCCGTCGTCGTTGTCCCTTGTCTGTCGTTGTTAACTTTTACTAAAATCTTCTCCTCTATAACTACTGGGCCAAATTTAACCAAACTTTGCAACAATCATCATTGGGGTATCTAGTTTAAAAAATGTGTCCGGTGACCCAGCCAACCAACCAAGATGGCCGCCATGGCTAAAAATAGAACATAGGGATAAAATGTAGATTTTGGCTTATAACTCTGAAACCAAAGCATCTAGAGCAAATCAGACAAGGTGTAAAATTGTTTATCAAGTCAAGATCTATCTGCCCTGAAATTTTCAGATGAATCGGACAACCTGTTGGGTTGCTGCCCCTGAATTGGTAATTTTTAAGGAAATTTTGCCGTTATTTTATGACTGCAAAAAATTTTTGCGTTGTATAATGGTATCATGTCGTTGTCTACATCGTCTACGTCGTCGTCGCCGTCCAAAGACACATTTAGTTTCCGGACAATTACTTTAGATTAAGTGAATGGATCTATATAAATTTTTACCAGAAGGTTTAATACCACTAAAGGAAGGTTTGGACTGATTTTGGGGGTTATGGTCCCAATAGTTAAGGAATAAGGGGCCAAAAATAAGCATTTTTGTAGTTTTCAAACAATAACTTGTGTTTAAGTGTATGAATCTCTCTGAAATTATACCACAAGTTTCCATACCATGAAGGGATGGTTAGTAATGACTTTAGAGGGTTATGGCTCAAAATGTTTTTGGAATTAGGGCTAAAAAAGGGGAATTAGGGGCAAACAAGGGGGGATAGGTTTTTCCAGTCAATAACTTTAGATTTAGTGAATTGATCTATATAGATTTTTACCAGAAGGTTTAATACCATTAAAGAAAGGTTGAGATTGATTTTGGGGGTTATGGTCCCAATAGTTTAGGAATTAGGGGCCAAAAAGGGGGTCAAAAATAAGCATTTTTGTAGTTTTCAAACAATAACTTGTGTTTAAGTGTATGAATCTCTCTGAATTTATACCACAAGTTTCCATACCATGAAGGGATAGTTAGTAATGACTTTGGGGGGTTATGGATCTAAATGTTTTGGAATTAGGGTAAAAAAAGGGAAAAACTAGGTTTTTCTGGTCAATGGACAATTAAGACAATTTAAAAGCAGTGTAAGGGAGGTAATTCAAAAACAGTAAATATAGAATGTTGGTATGTTTGCATTTTCCTCCCTTACACTACTTGTAAATTATGTATAAAGAAATGTCAGGTTTTGGACTTATTACAAAAAAAAGTGGGGTGGTAGTAGTTTTCATTTTCCCCCCCAAATTTCTCAAATTCCAAATTTTTGAAAAGTTTGAAGAAGAAATCTTTAATTGCAAAATATTGCATAATAGATTTGTAAGATCTTGACATTTGTTTTGTGTCAGAAACTCATATTATGTCAAGAATTTGATCACAATCCAAATTCCAAATTCAGAGCTGTATCAAGCTTGAATGTTGTGTCCATACTTGCCCCAACTGTTCAGAGCTCGACCACTGCAGTCGTATAAAGCTGCACCCTGTGGAGCACCTGGTTGGTTATTATCTTGAATATTATTATAGATAGAGATGCACTGTAAACAGCAATAATGTTCAGTAAAGTAAGATCTACAAATAAGTCAACATGACCAAAATTGTCAGTGGACCCCTTAAGGAGTTATTGCCCTTTACAGTCAATTTTCAACAATTTTCCTAAATTTTGTAAATTTTTGTAAATTTTAACAAAATATTTTCCTCTGTAACTACTGGGCCAAGTTCATTATAGATAGAGATAATTGTAAGTAGCAAGAACGTTCAATAAAGTAAGATCTACAAACACATCACCATCTCCAAAACACAATTTTGTCATTAATCCGTCTGTGTCTTTTGTTTAATATGCACATAGACCAAGGTGAGCAACACAGGCTCTTAAGAGCCTCTAGTTTTAATCTTCAATATTTCTGTGCATCTCATCATAAATTTCATCCATATGACTTTTGGTTTCCCATAGCAACACAAGAACTCAGTCTTTTGTTTTATCATAGAAAAACCTGGCATTTGCATGTGTATAAATGAAATCAGTGGTTAGCCTATATATAACGTTGTAAACTAAGTAATTAAGCTAACAGCATCTCAAAAGATGATAATTTTTTTTGCATTACGGTATATCATTTCATTAATTTTCATCAATGAAAAAGAATCTAAATTTTTTTTTATTATCAATAATATTATTTACTTTCTTAAAGTTCAAAATTGAATTGAGATTTTAAATGTGACAGATTGTTTTGTTTTTTGTTGTGTGAAGATTGTCTTTTTCATTTTTAGCCATGGCGTTGTCAGTTTGTTTTAGATTTATGAGTTTGACTGTCCCTTTGGTATCTTTCGTCCCTCTTTTGAAGTATGTGGTTGATAGTTAATTGTCTTATTGACAATCATACCACATCTCCTTATTTTATTTTTGCAATTCTTTACAATTTAATACTAATGAAAGGATGGAACTGAAAAAGAAAAAAAACACCTAGTAAAATATCAATCTATTATTTTCACACTATGGATAAATGGATGTCTGCATGCCATGTTGTAACACCAGATTTACGCATGTTCATGAAAGAAATGATTTGTTAGTGAATTTTTATTGACACAAGGCATCTGATTTTATGAAATCAGGGTTCTTATAAAGTAGCATTAAAAATAGCTATAATTGAAATGTCAGACAGGGAACTTGTATATGGATAAACTGATTACGTTTATAAAGGCATTATTATAGGGGGAGATATTTGTATGATGTAGAATTGAATTAACTTTTATAGTGTGGAAAATAAATGTCTTTTTGTTGAGAATTATTTAGAAGGTGAAATTTTCAGACATAAAATAATAATAGATTCCTAAAATAATCAAAGTTGTATTGCAGTATATCATTGTATTTCAATTTGATGTTTTTTTAAATATGGAAAAGGAAAAAGGAAAAATTTAGGCTAAATGAAACAATAAGTAACACACTCATTTTTTTTTCAATACACAAAAATCAGTAAGAACCGAAATAAACAAATCCACAGTGTTAAAATAGGACAAATGTGGATTTTAACGATTTTGCCTTTTGAGAATTTTATATGGCTTCTAATTTTTATCTTTTCTTTATTTTTCAGCATCTTATAAATACATTAAAGAGTTTAAATTGGCACGTAGAGGTTGACGAGTTCCAGGATGAGACCCCTTACGGAACAAAGACATTCCGTAATATTATAGCAACATATGACCCTTCCAAACCACAACGTCTAGTCCTGTCGGCTCATTACGACTCCAAGAACCTTACTGACGGCAAAAAATATTTTGTAGCGGCCACAGATTCCGCTGTTCCATGTGCTATTTTACTGGACATGGCTAAACAACTAGATTGTCTTCTTACTAAAGAAAAAAGTAATAGGGTAGGTCATTAATGCTTTGGTAGGTGTGGACATTATTGGAAATTAACAAGGAAAATACAACTATATGTCCATTGATTTTTGCATTTTTTTTTTAAGAAATGTATTTTTGAAAGGAATGACTGTAATATTTTTCTTGTCTATGAAGAAATAACATAAATAATGTGGTGCACACTGAAAATCGCCCATAGCAGAAAAAATATTACAATGATTTCTTGTACATGTAATTTTAATTCTTAATTCCGTTTCAGTATTGAGTAAATCATGAAAAAACGTTGATGGTGTCAAGGTCAAATGACAAAATTATGTCGTTGTACTCATATTAAAAAAACTTCGGCCAATTGGAAGCCAATTACATCCTAAATTAAATTATTTGTAAATATACAGCAGAAATTAGTTAAAAAAAACAAGAACTTTCCCAAAAAGATATTTTGCTACAAGATGTTTAAAATGTGGATACATTTTTATACGACTGCAAAATTTGAAAAATTTTTCGTCGTATATTGCTATCACGTTGGCGTCGGCGTCGGCGTCGGCGTCGTCGTCGTCGTCCGGCGTCCGAATACTTTTAGTTTTCGCACTCTAACTTTAGTAAAAGTGAATGGAAATCTATGAAATTTTAACACAAGGTTTATGACCACAAAAGGAAGGTTGGTATTGATTTTGGGAGTTTTGGTCCCAACATTTTAGGAATTAGGGGCCAAAAAGGGCCCAAATAAGCATTTTCTTGGTTTTCGCACTATAACTTTAGTTTAAGTTAATAGAAATCTATGAAATTTTGACACAAGGTTTATGACCACAAAAGAACGGTTGGGATTGATTTTGGGAGTATAGGTTTCAACAGTTTAGGAATTAGGGGCCAAAAAAGGGCCCAAATAAGCATTATTCTTGGTTTTCGCACAATAACTTTAGTTTAAGTAAATAGAAATCAATGAAATTTAAACACAATGTGAATGACTACAAAAGGAAGGTTGGTATTGATTTTGGGAGTTTAGGTCCCAACAGTTTAGGAATTAGGGGCCAAAAAGGGACCCAAATAAGCATTTTTCTTGGTTTTCGCACCATAACGTTAGTATAAGTAAACAGAAATCTATGAAATTTAAACACAAGGTTTATGACCATAAAAGGAAGGTTGGTATTGATTTTGGGAGTTTTGGTCCCAACAGAATAAGGGGCCCAAAGGGTCCAAAATTAAACTTTGTTTGATTTCATCAAAATTGAATAATTGGGGTTCTTTGATATGCCGAATCTAACTGTCATGACTGTGTATGTAGATTCTTAACTTTTGGTCCCGTTTTCAAATTGGTCTACATTAAGGTCCAAAGGGTCCAAAATTAAACTTAGTTTGATTTTGACAAAAAATGAATCAGTTAGGTTCTTTGATATGCTGAATCTAAAAATGTACTTAGATTCTTGATTATTGGCCCAGTTTTCAAGTTGGTCCAAATCGGGGTCCAAAATTAAACTTTGTTTGATTTTATCAAAAATTGAATAAATGGGGTTCTTTGATATACCAAATCTAACTGTGTATGTAGATTCTTCATTTTTGGTCCTGTTTTCAAATTGGTCTACACTAAAGTCCAAAGGGTCCAAAATTAAACTTAGTCTGATTTCAACAAAAATTGAAATCTTGGGGTTCTTTGATATGCTGAATCCAAAAATGTACTTAGATTTTTTATTATGGGCCCAGTTTTCAAGTTGGTCCAAATCAGGATCTAAAATTATTATATTAAGTATTGTGCAATAGCAAGTCTTTTCAATTGCACAGTATTGCGCAATGGCAAGAAATATCTAATTGCACAATATTGTGAAATAGCAAATTTTTTTTTAATTAGAGTTATCTTTCTTTGTCCAGAATAGTAAGCAAGAAATATCTAATTGCAAAATATTGTGCAATAGCAAGATTTTTTTTTAATTGGAGTTATCTTTCTTTGTCCAGAATCAACTTAAATCTTTGTTATATACAATATACAATGTATATTCACTTTTTACTACCAACTGATAAATTATAATAAATAACATTCATTGATAACAAGCAGTTTTTTTTACATCTTAATATTTTATGATGTATTTAAATGAGTAGTTATTGTTGCAAACTCCATTAGAAATTTTAATTGAGATTAGTTTTGGAATAAGGGAAAGGGGGATGTGATTAAAAAAATTGGGTTCAATTTTTCTCATTTGAAATTTCATAAATAAAAAAGAAAGTTTCTTCAAACATTTTTATGCCCCACCTACGATAGTAGAGGGGCATTATGTTTTCTGGTCTGTGCGTCCGTCCTTCCGTCCGTCTGTCCGTTCGTTCGTCCGTCCGTTCGTCCGTCCGTCCGTCCGTCTGTCCCGCTTCAGGTTAAAGTTTTTGGTCAAGGTAGTTTTTGATGAAGTTTAAGTCCAATCGACTTCAAACTTAGTACACATGTCCCCTATGATATGATCTTTCTAATTTTAATGCCAAATTAGAGTTTTTACCCCAATTTCACGGTCCACTGAACATGGAAAATGATAGTGCGAGTGGGGCATTCGTGTACTGAGGACACAATCACAATCCAAATTTAGAGCTGAATCCAGCTTGAATGTTGTGTCCATACTTGCCCCAACCGTTCAGGGTTCAACCTCTGCGGTCGTATAAAGCTACGCCCTGCGGAGCATCTGGTTAATTTTGGTAAAGGCCTTGTTGCATAAATAATTACACCCAGAACTATATGTAAAATGACTTTTTTACATACCATATGTCATTATCAACAAACTTACGATGTCAAAGTGACAGTTATAATCAACAGTAATATTGTGTTCTAATCTGCCTAAATTATATTATCATTAAAAAATGAGAAGATGTGGTATGATTGTAAATGAGACAACAACCCACTAGAGACCAAGTGCGATAGTTGTTTGTTAGCAACGGAAGGTCAATGTACGACCTTCGATATTGAGCTGAATCCAAAACGCACAGCCAGCTGTAAAAAGCAAGGTTGTTATAACAAAATGTCAAAATTCAAATGAGAAAACCAATGTTTATGTACAAAATAATTAACAAAAAACAATGTTGTATACATTACAATGAATATATGATAAATATTCATTTTTGAATAGAAATATTATAATTTTGAAAGGATTGAAATTTTTTTTTTTTTTTATGAATTTCTAAGGCCATTTAAAAACCTCCTCCTCAACATACATCATTTGAATTCATGACAATATGTAAAGCACTTGCTAAACAAATAATGCTTACACTTTCCAAATAATTTGAAAAAAAATATGAAAGGTTTACGTAGCATTTGTTTTGGATATATCTTTCAAATCATGTGCAAAATTTCATTTGGTATCTGACAACTTCCTGTCGTAAGTGGTTGTCTTTATTGCCGCCACATTTATCGGTTTTCCTATATGATTACACAGTCGCCATGTAATCGCTGTTGATTAATTTCATGCTTAATCAAGGTTTTAATCTGGTGTAAAATTCAATGTTTTGGAAACTTAATCACCTGTGAGAGGATAGCTTGTATTACAGAAAAATATTAATAAACTCGTGTAAATAGATCGGCCATTGTCTTGATTAGAAATATACAGATTATGTCTTTAATATCGTCCTCAGATGAATTTGATTCACGGTTAGATTCAGACACTACGATGAAAGTGACAAGTACGTGATCTCTATATGTCAATGTGCTAAATAAAAATTTAAATGAAATGAGATCATTTTGTAACCACACTTTACATTTTTGATTTAATCTTGGATTTTAGAATGATTATAAGAGAATTGGATTAATTTGTTTTTACTTGAAAAATTATAAAATGGAGCCTCATTATGATTCAGGCTTTAATTAGACTGTTTTTGAAATAATCCATATTTAAAGGAAATAATTATATATGCATTAAAAAAATCTGAATTTAATTACAGTGACTTCATAACATTGGGAAAGTCACATTGTGTACTTTGAAATGTTTGCAAGTAGAATAAGATTGAGGGGAACTTACAAATTGTTTTTTTCTTTGCTAAAAAATTTAACATGGCTTAAATTGATATTTTTTTGTTATACATAATTCATTTCCAATAAGTTCAGGAGACAATCCTCTTGGAAACTTAATTGACTCTTAAAAAAACTAGAAATATCAAGAAAAATAGATTTTTTAATGTAGAAAAATAATATTTTGTTTGGTGTATTTACTAATTTAAGATTAAAGGAAATCACTATTTTGGAGCAAAAAAAACCAATGTTCACCTCCTTGCAAGATTAAGACGGAACTGACTGAGCGTAAATTGTGCAAAAATGATTAGGAGAGATATTTTAATCTTCTGTTCTCTAGATTCAATATACAACTACCTGTGAATGAGTTTTTGATAAGATATGACATACCTTCTATGCTGAGTTCACACGTAATTCGAATTTGATTCGCATTAACTAATTTGAATTAGTTCAATTCGCATTCTAAATGTTTTATGTCCTAACGTCAATTCTAATTCGAAAAACAATGCCCGTCAAAATCGCTTTACTGTTCAAACGACGTTAACTTTTAATTCCTATTAACAAAAGCATATTTCTAATGCGAATTGAATAATTCGTATTAGCCAATTCGAATTAAATAAGAAGAGTGTGTGAACACGATAAGCGAATTCGATTCACATTCGATTCGAATTCAATTTGAATTAAATATACGTGTGAACGAGGCATTAGTTTGTAATTAAGATCAAAAGAACTTTTCAGTTTCAATGTTCACCTCAGTGCAAAATTAAGACGGAACTGACTGAGCGTAATTTGTGCAAAAATGATTAGGAGAGATATTTTAATCTTCTGTTCTCTAGATTCAATATACAACTACCTGTGAATGAGTTTTTGATTAGATTTGACATACCTTCTATGCTGAGTTCACACGTAATTCTAATTCAATTCACATTAACTAATTCGAATTAGTTTAATTCACATTCAAAACGTTTTAGGTCCTAATGTCAATTCTAATTTGAATTACAATGCGCGTCAAATTCGCTTTACTGTCCAAACGGCGTTAACTTTTAATTCGTATTAACAAAAGCGTATATCTAATGCAAATTGAATACTGTGGATTCATTATTATTCGTTGGATATCAATTTTCGTGGATTTCGTGGGTACAGGTAAACCACGAAATACAATGTTTAACGAATGACTAATTTCCAAAAGGTTTGCATACAGACTTTAGTAAAACCACGAAATCAAATATCCACTAATATGCAAGTTTTCCTTAATCAACGAACATTGGTACCCACGAAAATTAATGAATCCACAGTAATTCGTATTAGCCAATTCAAATCAATTCGAATGAAATAAGAAGAGTGTGTGAACACAATAAGCGAATTCGATTCGCATTCAATTCCAATTCAATTCGACTTAAATGTACATGTGAACGATGCATTAGTTTGTAATTAAGATCAAAAGACCTTTCAGTTTAAAAGAAACCAAAGTAATAAATAGTAACTTTCTTTTAAACCCATGTCTGTATCATAGAATGCAGTTATTCCACTGAGGTCCAAGGATTAATTTCCTGCAATGGATGTTTTAAGGGGTCTGTTGTATATTATTTTCAATTATTGCTGAGATATAAGGCCCTGGAAGTATTCCTATATAGGATAGAAATGTTATTTTGCCCCATTTATGGGCATTATGTTTTTTGGTTTGTGTGTCCATTCATCCGTCTGTTCATTCGTTCGTTTGTCCCACTTCAGGTAATTTTTTTTGGTTGAGATAGTTTTTGATGAAGTTGAAGTCCAATCAAGTTGAAACTTAGTAAACATACATGTTCCCTATGATATGATCTTTCTAATTTTAATGCCAAATTAGAAATTTCATCCCATTTTTACGGTCCACTGAACATAGAAAAATCATAGTACGGATGGGGCATCCGTGTACTTGGGGCACATTCTTGTTTTAGACCTATTAAGTGAAGGACAATTTATACCTGAATGATATATATACATGTATTATTAAGCAAGAAAAATATATTTAATTTCAGAAAACAGATGTAACTCCACAGATTGTGTTTTTTGATGGAGAAGAGGCTTACAACCATTGGACAGAAACAGATTCTCTGTATGGAGCTAGACATCTGGCTGATAAATGGCAAAAAACTACCGATCGTAATTTACAAACAAAAAATAATTTACAAACAATTGTAAGTTTAATTGGTATTATTTCTTCATGTTTATTGAAATCTAGAGACAAGAAGTTAAAAAGCCATGAAGAAAAAAAAAATCAAAATAACAAAAAAGCATTGAGGGACATACTAAGAATGCTTCCCATTTTTTCTCATATTCAGGTCTCCAGACATATCTTAACCAATTTAACAGCAACTAATGTATTTTACAAGTTCTAATTTGTCCCTGAGTCTAGACAACATCTTAATCAATTCAAAGAGAAAAAACAAAGATTCTACCTAAGTGAACATCAGATTGATAAATAGATGTGTTAGGGCAACATGAATTATCTCCCTTGTTAAATTACTGAAGAAGTCATTGATTGTGTGAAAAGTAGTTAGAAAAATATCTTTTTTTTTGCATAAAAAACAAGTAAAAAAGATTCCACACTTCAACTCTGAAAATTGACCAGTGTCTGCTAGCCACTTAACTAAAGAAAAAAAAATCCAGAATTAGCAAACAAAATGACATTAACAGTGACAAACTTTGATGCAGTTTCTGACGGACTGATTGGATTAAACACGCATTTCTAAAACAAAAAGTACTGAACTCCAAAGAAAATTATAAAAGGAAAGTCCCCAATCCAATGGCAAAATGAAAAGCCTAAACATATCAAACGACTGGATAACAAGTAACTATATTCATATACCATTCTAAGATTTACTGTTCAATCTTTTTTTTCCAGAAACTTCTTGTTTTGTTAGATTTAATTGGGTCAGCTGATGTAGCTTTCAGAAACTTTTTCCCAGAGACATCAAAAGAATTTGAAAATTTAGTGAAACTTGGTAAGTGCATGCATTTTTTTAATATCAGTAATGGATGTAATGCAATTTTATAAATACAATTAAACAGTTGATTGTGGTATCGAAAAAAAACCTTTCAAACTCAATTAGTTCATTAAAATGGGATTTAGAAATGTTAAACTATACTGTAAATAATTCAAAATGATTTGTAAACTTAGTATTTTTTTATTATTTTTTAGGGGGTGGGGTGACACCACGATCTTTTAAAAGTAAAGATCTTTTTGGTTATTTTTTATTTTCTTTTTCAGAAAAAGTTCTTAATGAAAAAGATTTTTTGAATAAAGAAGGTGTAAAAAAGAGGTCGCCATTATTTGTAACAGATAATAGATTTTCCTACTTTGGTGGAGGGATTGAAGATGATCACATTCCATTTCTTAGAAAAGGTAAGATTTAATTAGATAATAGGCCAGTTCCGGGGTTCCGGTTTTCAGATGAATCTGTCATGTGACTTCCATCAAAACGTGACAAAAATGTATGCATAGAAATTTCCAACACATGTTGAGCAAATGGGTGAAAAAGTTTTATTTGATACAGCACAAAATATTTGGGAAATTAAAATCTAAAAGGATGGTCACCCTCCCTCAGTCATACATCAATCACGATTATTATCATCATTACATACGGTACATTAATTATTTCTATACTACCCTACAGAATGATGATAATGAAAGTGCTGGAAACTTTTAATAGAGCAGAGATACAGGCGCGCCTTCTATCTGGTTAATGACGTCATGAAGGGGTGCAAAATTGACGATCTTTTCCAATGAAAGACATGATTCCAGAAATGACCTATCAGTCTACATGACTGTCATACAAGTGATAAGGTCAGCTAGCTATAAAACCAAGTTTAATCAACCATTTTGTACAAAAGGAAATGTCTGTACGAAGTCAGGAATATGGCATTTGTTTTTTCTTTTGTTTGATGTTTTTAAGTTTTTGATTTTGATGCAAAAAGTAACAAGGAATTAAACGTGTATTTATGTTCTTTTAAGCACACAAGTTTCAACAATATGGTATTTAAGGAATTGTACGTGGGATTTAGTTTGATAATTTTGAATCACAAATTGAATTTATTAACAACCTTTTTTGTAACTATCAAATTAAAAATAGATGTCCAATTAATACTACAGTAGTTTACCAATGTTAAAATCTTAAGATGTTAAAATGTTTAGAAGATACCATACAAGGTATTAGACACAAACTTAGGGAATCACATGAGTACCACTGTGTCCATTGATAGGGCAAGCTTCTAATCATACTAAGCCACAAGTGAATCACAATCAGTCAAAATGTCAAAATCAGGAATAGGACACAATCATAAGGAATCTATACTAGGAAGAGACTGATTTCCTTGAGTCGCAACTCTTCTGAAACCATATAAAGTCGAAAATATATGTGATATTATGTAAAAATGTAGTGTTTTGTACTTCCTAAATTTGTCTTTGAAACAATCTTTCCACAGAAAATGACAATTTTTGAGAAATATCAAAATATGAAGAACGTTATCGATCCTTATCTAATACGCTGTCACACATGCTCAGTGAATGTACTACCTGCCAAGTTTTAAAACTCTCTGTTTCAACACTTGCCTGAATGTACCGTGATTTTGCAGACTTCGTTTAGATTGCTATTTAAAATATCATATTAATATATTTTCTTTTGAAGGTGTTAAAATTCTTCATCTGATATCTAGTCCGTTTCCACGTGTCTGGCACACGATGGGTGATGATGAGACTGCTATAGACTATGATGTAACGGATAATTTCAACAGAATCTTCAGGACGTTTGTTGCTAATTATTTACGATTAGACGCAACAGATTCAAACTGTCGCAGAAAAAAGAAATAAAGTTGTTAATATTTTATATAAAGTATTTATGTTATATTTGTCAAAAATAGTGTTTATTTGTTTTTTTGATTTGAGATATATGCAATACTCAGAACAATCCTGTCATGTTTGGTTCAGAGTGGTTGATCCCAAAAAATCAAAGATCACTGACTTGAGTATACGTTGTGTTAGGATTGGTAAAAGTTAGTTTTCCAGAGTAATATGACTTAAGCCATCAGATTGAAGGAAATTTTTCACATGACATGCCCTTACTTAAGTATGCTACATGTGTAATAGAAATTTATTTCAAACTTGAAGCTGTTGTTGGCATTTTTTGTGTTGATTTTGAAAAAAAAGAATGATTTTATAAAAATATGAAGATGGAGTATCAATTCCAAGGAGACAACTCTCCACAAGAGACCAAATGACACAGAAATTAACAACTATAGGTCACCGTTCAGCTTTCAACAATGAGCAAAGGCAAAGGCCCCCCGTGCCCCCTGGATCTGCCAATGTATAGTAGTTAACAGATGTTCAAATCTCGTAAACAAGATTCAGAGGAGACACATGAAAAAAACAAACAAATCAGCAGTACATCTTCAACAATCAGTTGATTTCTAGTCAGGTTATTGTCCTTAATGACGATTTTTGACTTCTTGTAGCATTTCTGTGTAGTATTTCAAAACCGCTTTTTATTTTTTCAAAGAGACTGCATTAAAGAGCATAAGCTACGCTATATATACAAAAAAAATAATTTTGTTTTGTTTAATCTTTAATGAAAGTGAAATAGTGAAATAATAATTCACTTTTAGAAACCATTTTGGTTAAATTTTGTCCAAATATGCTAAAAAAACCTTTGCCAATGAATTATTCGCTTGAATAATTTGACCTCATTACCTTCAATCTAACCCTTAGCTAGAGATTGGTTATGCATGAATTAGGCATATTCAGTTATTAAAAGGAATAGAATGTCAACATTGAAAGTTAAACAAGGGTAAACCATCTGATTGGCTGATTTGATCCACAAAAACTAAATCTTATGCATTTAAATAATGATGATCAACATATATTTTTAGCCCACAGTATGTAACCAAACAGACTTAGAAAAATCCAATTGCATGAGTTAGTTATCTTTTTATATCTATATTTATGTTTATATCGGGTAACATTACTGTCAGCAGTCTTCGGAGGTATTAGATGACGTCTACACTAAAAAAAACACCATACAAAATGTTGATACATATCATCGAGCATTGTAAATTGTTTATTTTGTACTTTTTTTCATTTGAATATACGTTTTAGTATGTTATAAATCAAATATTAGAATTTGAAATAGGTGAACATGAATTTGACAGCTAATTCCCCAGCAACCAGATCAACAATACAGTCAGTGGCGTAGCCAGGGTTGAAATGATGTGGATGTTTTGCCGAGTCGAGTGAGCCGAAAAATGTTTTGGACCTTTTTGTGCAGAAAATATTTTTTATTTAAGCACATGTACTCCCCCAGAATCCGACACTAGTTAGATTTTTGTTTAAATTCAAAATACCCACCAATTCATATATTTATATTTTTAACCAAATTTTATTGTTTCCTTGAAACTACCATCATTCAATTCATAAATATTTGATGTAAAGTTTCCCCCCCAATCTTCTATTTGACATACCAAAAAACGTTTTAACGGACTCCATTACAGCGGCACTTCTGTATAATTTAGGAACTTCGGAGTATAGGAACTGAAGTGACTTCTCTTTCCAGGAATTTGAGTCTACAACCTTGGATTTTTTATTACTGAGCTAAACGCATGCAGGAGACTTAAAAATACCGGGCGTCCGATCGTCCGGTCTTGTTAGCACTCTCATGTGTACAATTCTTGTCAGATTAAGTGAAACTCATATCATAAGCAATGTCTTTGACAATTTTGAAAATAATTCGTAATCAAATATTTTTAACTAGTAATGTCCCTTTGAAATATAAATTGTAATGGAAATCCCAATTCATTTGCTGTGAAGCTTTTATTTCTTTTTAGATATTGAAAATAAAAAAGAAAAAGAAATAAAAGTTTTTTTTAGTTATTCCCTTGTTCCTTGGCCTTTGATAGATAAAATATGACATGTAATGTGCATGGCGGGGTATATTGGATCTTTGTTCTTTACTGAATAAAAATAAAATTAGTATTTGAACCTAAATAGAAACGGGAATTCATAAGCCTAGGACTTAGATCACGATCTATTACAAATTGATTTGTTTTATCACGTCATTTACAATGTAGCAAGAAACGATATCAGGATATGGTGTTTTAGTTGTTAGTTACTATAGTCAAATGAGAAGCCATTCCTCCACTAGGTTCAATTTCAGATGAAACATGTCCACGGGTCTGCGTATCAGTCCTCTCAGCTTGCCTTAGCTGATGACATAGACTAAATACGAGCAAAAGTTAACTTCAAGATTATAAAAAACCGGTTTTTTTCTATAGTGAACATTGATTGGTTAAATATTTCTCAGTGTGTTTGAATTTGTTTGTCAGCTTTTTGGTCATGAATGTTTGTCTCTAATATTTATTTAACTGTGCATTTGTATTCAGATATCGCAGATCAAATTTATTCGTTCATTGTGTAATCATACGTTTTTTGATTGAGTTAAGTCTGCCAATTGATATTTTATCGTATGTTTTTCTATGTTGTGATGTTATGCTATTGTTTCGGAAAAAGGGAGAAGGTTTGGATCCATTAAAACGTTTAATCCCGCTGCAAATGTTTGCACCTGTCCTAAGTCCTAATGTTTGTCTCTAATATTTATTTAACTGTGCATTTGTATTCAGATATCGCAGATCAAATTTATTCGTTCATTGTGTAATCATACGTTTTTTGATTGAGTTAAGTCTGCCAATTGATATTTTATCGTATGTTTTTCTATGTTGTGATGTTATGCTATTGTTTCGGAAAAAGGGAGAAGGTTTGGATCCATTAAAACGTTTAGTCCCGCTGCAAATGTTTGCACCTGTCCTAAGTCAGGAATCTGATGTACAGTAGTTGTCGTTTGTTTATGTAATATATACGTGTTTCTCGTTTCTCGTTTTGTTTATATAGATAAGACCGTTGGTTTTCCCGTTTGAATGGTTTTATACTAGTAATTTTGGGGCCCTTTATAGCTTGTTGTTCGGTGTGAGCCAAGGCTCCGTGTTGAAGGCCGTACTTTAACCTATAATGGTTTACTTTTTTAAAATTGTTATTTGGATGGAGAGTTGTCTCATTGGCACTCACACCACATCTGCCTTTATCTATTGAAACACTATTCTGCGATTCATGTATCAAACTAAATTATCCTAAATGAAAGACCAGGCATACTGCTTCGAAAATGACTGGACGTTATCCTCATATCCTCAGCCTTGTTACATTTTGATACTTCCGAGTTAAACTGCTGTTTTTTTATTTTTGTTTTGTCAAAATGATGTGGATGCTTGAGCATCTGAGCATACATGCAAGCTACGCCACTGACAGTACTATGTCTAGGATTATTAATTGACTATTTATTAGACCTATTGCACTGAAATTGCATTTCTCGGCTGTAACAAACTCTTTTGAGTCAAGACACAGACACAAATTTTTATGTTAATCAATTGGTGGTGGCGTCTGTAAAACTTACAAAGTACCGTTTTAGTTGTTATTTCTCATATCTCAAGACATCCGTGGTTGAGTGAACTTAGATTGATTAATTGTTGGTGTTTTAACGCCATTTTTAAGCGCCACTTTTGGGCTATTTCGTGGCGGTCAGTTTGTATGGGTGGAGGAAGCCGGAGTGCCCGGGGAAAATACCGAACTTAGATAAGAAAACTAACAATCCTAGTCAATTAAGATTGGAGTCGGGTGGGGTTCGAACTCACAACCTCATTGTTGACTGGCTAGTTATTACAGTAGAACTACTTAGACTACTTGGCCACCGAGGCCCCTTGAGTGAACTTAGAATTTCATCTACAGTTATCTATATAAAAAAGAAGATGAAGTATGATTGCCAATGATAATGCATAGAGAGAGAGAGTTTTACTTTTATTTTAAAATAAAAGTAAAACTCTCTCTCTCTGCATTATCATTGGCAATCATTCTGTTACAGTCTTTAAAAAAGAGAGTAAGGAACATCCTTCACAGTATTATACATGTATTTCCTTTCAATGAAATTAAAATTTGCCTCATATATACGCACAAACTGCTATATTTGACTAAGGTATGAAAAGGAGACGGATTGCATGACCAGATTTTCCAGTGATTTTTTGTTGATGTTAAATTTAAAAATTAGATGGTTTTTAAATGATAATCATACCACTGCACAACCAGAAATTTTATTTATCCTGGTATTGGTCAATTGTTAGATGATTTCTATCTTTCACCAGACTGTCAGTCAGTCCTACAGTTCATTTGCGTCTATCTTTTCTTACTATATTTAAATATTTAAAGTAGTTTTGATTTGATACAAAACAAAATGAGGTGGGATGAAATAAACTAGGGTTTTAGGTGCCAAAGTTAAGTTTAAATATTGCTTCAGGTTGGCAGATCACTTTTTTGCAAATTTGACAAATTTGTTGTCAGGTCAATTAAACCATGTTGGAGCCATCTTCATATTTCTAATGCTCTTCATTGCATTGTGGTTATCCAGGAACTTTGTGTTTTGCAGAAAAAAATGTATCTTTATTGTAATGCTTTGTATGTGTATAAAATAACTTTGAATACATTTGTATTCTTTTCAGTGTCAGTTACTGTTTCTGAATGGCAATAAATTACTTTTTTTAATAACGTATAACTCTTTGTGTTTGTTTTATTACAAACAAGTTGCTAGCAGCTACAAGTAGTTGGACGATTGAAATGATGATGTAAATACTGTGTAACCTGCCTTATTCTGAGTATTCCAACATTCTGCTGTAACCAACACATTTTCATGGTCTCATCATATACCTATCCTTGTAGAAAAAACCTGAGTTTTCCAACACCCTGTTCAATCCAACATTTTTTTTTCTGCCAAACTTTCAAACATGGACTGAAAATGATTAAATTGGGATGAATTCCATTCCACATACACCAACATTCAAGTAAAAAGCATATGGTATAACCTTACAGATAGTGGTGAGACCATACATACATGATCACAGTGGTGTGACTATACATACATGATCACAGTGGTGTGACCATACATACATGATCACAGTGGTGTGACCATACATACATGATTACGGGGTGTGACAATACATACATGATCACAGCGGTGTGACCATACATACATGATCACAGTGGTGTGACCATACATACATGATCACAGTGGTGTGACCATACATACATGATTGGGGGGTGTGACCATACATACGTGATCACAGCGGTGTGACCATACATACATGATTACGGGGTGTGACCATACATACATGATCACAGCGGTGTGACCATACATACATGATTGGGGGGTGTGACCATACATACGTGATCACAGCGGTGTGACCATACATACATGATTACGGGGTGTGACCATACATACATGATTACGGGGTGTGACCATACATACATGATCACAGCTGTGTGACCATACATACATGATCACAGCGGTGTGACCATACATACATGATCACAGTGGTGTGACCATACATACATGATTGGGGGGTGTGACCATACATACATGATCACAGCTGTGTGACCATACATATGTTATATTTCTTATTTTGCAAATTCGGAATTATGACAGATGTATATCTGTTGTCTAATAGTGCTAAGAGTATGCGCATGCTCATCTAACAACTCATCACACATTTTTTTTTCATTTTTACATGTTAAGGTTAAATAACACTTAGAAACTTTTCACTGATGACAGTTTTTTTTTATGGTGTTAATATTTTCTTGAATGATACAGACTGAAAGCCAAAGCATAAAGAGAAAGTACACACACATTGTGGACAGTTTTTTACGAAGAGTTACATAGAGTCATGACTAATGTTGAAGTACGTTTTTTGTTTAATTTATTTGTATATAATATGATAATTTTCTTATATTTTTGTGGTTCAAAGCAAGAACATTTACTTCAACACTTGTTATTTTACAGTACAAAAGAAAGCAACATGTGCGTTTGTACCTTCTTTTATTTTTGCAAGCCGCGACGGCTTTTCCTTCCGAGCCATTGCTTCTATAATTTTGAGCAACAATGCTAATATTCACCTGACTATTTTATTTTGGTTTAGTTTGGTTGATTTTTTTTTTTTGGCAAACTGCGTGTAGAACCAAATTTAAATTTGTTTTCACAAAACAAAACAAAAATTCCGTGGATAGTACATGTGTTACAGTACCAGTCCTTATTCTGCCTCTGTGTCCATCCTACTTTACTATTAAACCTCACTGTATTTATAACATTGTATTGACAAAAGTGAGTAAACTGTCAAATGTCAGATTTCACGATACCCATGTCCAGCAATGCAGAGTATGAGTTTTTAAAGTATCTTATATATTGGCATAAATTCAGCAAACTCACGATATTTTTTTCAAACATAAATGGCATTTATTCAGCACCTATTAATGTGGCTAAATGAGCATACTACCTTACACAACAATAGCAGAAAACAATAGAACATTATATTTGTGACAATGTATATATATTTTATGAGTGTATATAAAATTGATTAACTTGATTTTCTAATCTTATATGTCTTATATTTGTAGTTGATGTTATGTGGCTTTGGGGTCAAAGCCAATTAAGGCAGAGGGGAGATGTTATAGATATATTTTGAAATTCCGAATTTGCAAAATAAGAAATATAACAGCTTTGCAAACTTTCTTTTATTAAATATTTTATTTTTTATTCTCAAAATGAATTTGTAAAAGTGGACAATTTAGAAGAAAATAGATTTTACAGATATTTGACAAATATTGATAATTATTCATTCATTAATTATACATGCTATATTTTGAATAAAAGAAAGAGTGTAGGCAATTAGGCCTATTGTCAAAATTACAAAGATTGTCGCAACATAGGTATACGAAAATCAATAATTTAGATTAAAGTGTCAGCTTGGTTGACAAGACAAAATTATGAGTGACCAATTAAAATGTTGTGGTCAGCTACGAAATTATGTAACGATAATTTTCATTGGTAAAACGAAGAAAACCTGGGATCTCTAAGCACGTGAGCAACGACCTTTTTAAGCTAGTGTTTTGGGCTATTCGTCAGTTGCCATGAGATCTCAGTTGTAATAAAATTTAGTTATTTTGGAATTCTTCGTTTTAACCAGGTAATTCATATTTAATATTTTAAAGCCTTCTTTTTATGAAAATTACATTTCACATTTACTTTTTAATTTAGTTTTATTTATTTAATTCTATTTATTTAAAATGAGCGTTTTTAGTTTATTACATTACGATTAATATAGATGATTTTTAAGTGAAAATATACAGTAATCATTAATTCCCTAAATGTTATTTATTTCATTAATATTCATTATTACATGCGAATTTGTTTACAGGAGATTTGTTTATTTGAAGCATAATTTATTCGTAGTAAAGTTAAATTCTGTTATTTGGTTATATTTAATATTCAACGAAGTTTAAAGAAATCTTTGTTTGTCACTTTGGTTTACCTTGACAACGCAACAGAACACAAAGAAAATATTTGTTGTTTCATGTATATTGAAATCGTACCGATGCAGGATTGATCTCCAGAACAGAAATATTTGCGTATTACGTAATAGCAAGAAACATTTAATATATTACAGCTTGACATTATCTATGTATGATGAACTATAAATATTGTGAAATATATTGTATGCATTTATATGAAATTGTATTATAGAGTTGCCATGAGATCTCAGTGGTAATAAAATTTAGTTATTTTGGAATTCTTCGTTTTAACCAGGCCAGCTAAAGTCCAGATGACATAGGCTGAAAGTTAAGTACGACATTTACATGATCACAGTGGTGTGACCATACGTGCATGATCCCAGTGTTGTGACCATACATACATGATCACAGGGGTGTAACCATACATACATGATCACAGTGGTGTGACCATACGTGCATGATCCCAGTGTTGTGACCATACATACATGATCACAGGGGTGTAACCATACATACATAGTCACAAAAAAGTATGTGGCCAACGGAAAGCCTTTTTTCAGAAGAAAACTTATGACAACATTATAGTAACATCCCATGATCTAAACCTTTCCATTTTCTAGAATTCTTAATAAACTCTCAATCTAAATAATTCTCTATATTGATCTATATTAACAAGGTAAATTATTTTTAGAATAAACGCAAAGATTTTTAATGCGGTGACCCTTCAAATATGGTGAATGTCGAAAAAAAGAAGTTTACAAGTGAAACAAACATGTATACTCAAATTATTAGCAATAAATATTATTTGAGAGCTTATAAAATAGCACTTCAGATATAGACGTTGAATGTGTCTTCCGTGTCGCTTCTTGACTCTTCATATCTCTAATAGTGAAATCAGGTACGACGTTGTAAATAGTGTACCTGTCTACCTTTCATAGATAAGATAAGAAGGTGGGGAAATACTGATTTGTGAAAACGAAACCATCCGTATTGCCAAATGAACAGGAACCATGCAGATTCTAATTAATTCCAAGTCATAAAAATACTGCAAATAGAGGCCTTATCATTTGGAAGGTAATGTAACAAATATAGATATATATAGTTAGTGAGGAATGCCCACTTTCGAAATTTAATGTCACACTATTGATATTTTGAATTAACGCGTTAAAAGTGATTTAAGTTTAATATTTTCCACACACTCTTTTCTAATTTCCTACGCGTACCAGCTTGGCATAACGCATTATTAAAATTGAATGTCATGATTTAAATGTATACATACGTCAAGTTATATACATGTGAAAGTGAAAGTAAAATCAAAGTAAGGTAAACCTCATCGTTCTAATTGCTTATGTACTTGATAACTAAATAAGATTTGTACCAAATTATAACATAATATACGGTAACCTACACAAATATAGCAAAAAGAAATAACAGATCCATCATATGAAAGCAACTACATGATTTAACACTTCCTGACCCCCATTTAAAGCTGTATTTGACAAAACCGTTCTGAAATTTTTGGTCCTCAATGCTCTTCGAATTCGTACTTTATTTGGCCCTTGTAAATATTTATTTGATTTGAGTGTCACTGATGAGTATTTCGAAGACAAAACGCGCGTCAAGCGTAGAAAATGTTAATCCTGGTATCTTTGATGAGTTTATTTAACTATTATGTAATATGCAAAATATTCAAAAACATCAAACGAAAAATAATGAATAAAACAGACAGGAACCTGTTGTTCAGTGGTTGTTGATGTGGTTCATAAGTGTTTCTCGTTTCTCGTTTTAGACCGTGGGTTTTCCTGTTTGAATGGTTTTACAAAAGCCATTTTTGTGACCCTTTATAGATTGCTGTTCAGTGTGAGCAAAGGCTCCGTGTTGAAGGCCGTACTTTGACATATAATGGTTTACTTTTTACAAATTGTGACTTGGATGGAGAGTTGTCTCATTGGCACTCCTTTTTGAATCTATATAAGACATTATGTACATATACCATAAAGTGACATCGTTCTCAAAGATATTACATTTATTGTTGAATTGTATTAAACGTTTAATGAGGATTTTTGGGGAGATCAATGAAATCCCATAGACTTTATTTCAGAGATTCTCATTTTAACATTGTGAGGACAGATTACTTAACTCATTCGCCCCCAAGAGGTTTCTGGAAAATCAGGCATTTTCGAAAATTTGCAATCATATGCAAATCATATGCAAATTAGCAGACTCTTGATGCTGTCACTGATGCTCATCTATTAAACTATAATATATTGAGATTTGGGGGCGGATGGCATGGCTGGGGGGTGGGGTGGGAGGTGGAAGATTTTCTCGTGGGTTTGAACCCACCCCCACTGAAAAATGGTCATTTTCCGTCTATTTTCCTATTTTAAAACGACCTTGAGAGGTGAACATTGCCCAGACTGTGTTTCTTTGTCATTCAAATCTTACCCTATAGATACAGCAGTCAATTCATGCTAACTGGGAGTTTATGGGACTTAAGTGTCTTGCTGGCGAATTATTATTGTTAAGTCAGGTCTGCCTAAATGTCTGTTTTTACGGATTTTTGACAAAACGGTGACCTAGATTTTACAGACTAGTTTCCTATTGGCCATATGATACCTCTTTGTGTTCCTATACCACCTATGCATGAATTTACTATAATAGTTTATACCTACAATGACTACCAGTTACGTAGTGGCCATCAAAAGATGCCCACCCCCACCTGATTTTGGCTACTTTTCACGTTTTTCCGATTTTGAACTCTTAAACGGCTTTCAAAGTGCCATATTCTCACAATCAGACGTCTGAGAAGAGTTTAGGGACCATGAACTGCTTGGTTGAAGTCCCTGCTCTAATGACAGTTCAGGTTGGGCAGTTCAAAAAAGGTATGGAGGGTCATACGGGCCATCAAAGAATGGTTGTCGCCATCACGCCTACAGGTGTTGTTTTACGTGTTAGCATACGTTTATTATTCAAACAGTGTTAAACTATCTTATTATTTAAAGAACATCGGGCTTGGATCGCTACAAGCGGTACTGTTAACTAAATCATGTTGGTTGAGACAAAGTCAAGAATCAGTCAATATACATGATGAAACATAAATTTGTCTCTTAACCCCATTCAGTAGCATTCGTGTTTATATGTGTAATAAAGTTGGTATAAACTAGGAGGAATTTTGATGCAGTACCTTTGGTGTCTAAATATGCATGCTTACATTTGACAATTCAGTACAAATATAAAGCGATCACTCCATGATTGATTTTCTAGGCACTTTATACATATTCTAACGCCTGGTAATCTTACAGTTAAAATAATAAACCATGCTTATCAAGAGTTTAAATGCCTTGCTTGCAAACTGTGATTGGTTGTTTGCTCAGACATTGTACAGTTATTAAGATTGACACCTAAATTCAACGGGCAGGTGGAGTATAACAGTCTGTTTACTATATATTAAGGTTAGATTGGTCAATGAAAATCAAAATTGTATCTAATATAATATCCATTGTCCAATCAACTCTTTTTTATATAGTAAACAGACGGTTACTCTGCCTATCCATTGGAATTAGGTGCAATCTTAATTACATATACATATATTAATTTACAGTAATTGTATGCTTCTAAAAATAGATTAGCAACCTAGCTGTAAATAGTAAATGATCATTTCTGTACACTAAAAAGAATTCTTCTTGTATTGTATCAGAGATCCTTGTTTAATTCCTACGAGAAGGTAACACCTTCCGAAACGAAAGCTAATTTTTATAAGCTAAAGTTAGATCTCTGCGCAATGCTAGGGGTTGTTGCCGTAGAAGTAAGAAATAAAAAGTACAGTTCCAGCCGTGCTCGGGGAGGAAGTTACGAATCAGATCTACTCTAACATCGTTAGGTTGATTTTCTATGCACTTATACATATTCTAACGCCTGGTATTTCTTAATCATAAGAAATCCGATGGACAAGGTATAATTTGCAGTTGTCACTACACATACGCAGATATATACATATATTAATTTACAGTGATTGTATGCTTCTAAAAATAGATAAGCATCCTGTAATTATACATGTATACTGAAGAGATGAGTAAATGATAATTTCTGTACGCTAAAAAGAATACTTCGTGTATTGTATCAGAGATCTTTGTTTAATTCCTACGAGAAGGTAATACCTCCCGAAACGAAAGCTTATTTTTATAAGCTAGAGTTAGAGGAGGGGATAAGGTCTCTGCGCAATGCTAGGCGGTGTTGCCGTAGAAGTTAGAAATAAAAAGTACAGGTTCCAGCCCCGCTCGGGGAGGAAGTTACGAATCAGATCTACTCTAACATCGTTAGGTTGATTTTCTAGGCACTTTATATATATATACGATGTTAGATCTGTAAATTTGCTTTTGCAAATTTTTGTTCTTCCCACGCCGGGATTCGAACACATGCTACTGAGAGCCTGCACTGTATCTGACGCGCTAGACCACTCGACCACCTTGGCTTCACAATGATAAAGCTTTCGGTGGCCGGGTGTTACCTTTCCTCGTCAGTTTTAATCTAGCGTCGTAATACAGTACATGATATATAACATGTATAAGGCATGAAGATGGTGTTGTTACAGATCAGCTGAATTATCTATAGTAAAGGATCCTACAAATTGATGCAAGATACAGTCACAGAAATAATTATATTTATAAGTACGTCTGAACCAGTGACAACTCTACAACAGATTTATCCATCGGATCACCAGCTGACAACTCTACAACAGATTTATCCATCGGATCACCTGCTGGTGATACGATGGATAAATCTGTTGTAGAGTTGTCACGGCTTCAGACGTACTTATAAATATATATATCAAAAGTAAATAAATACGGTGTACATAATGTATATATTAAAATTTAAAATTCACAGACTACATTTCACATCAAATAATATCAGTCCGTTAAAATAATGTCACTAGCGCTTTCATGCCTTCTGGCAATCTTCAGGCGACGATTTAACAATCTCCTTGACGACACTACCGTTGGTAACGTTCATTACGTTATTATTTGATGTGAAATGTAGTCTGCGAATTTTTAATTTTAATATGTATATGTATACTATAGGATTAAGGTGCATTTTGGAGATTGATGTGCCCAATAACTGTGGTTCATCAATATCTTTTGATAAATTCAAATACTCTGTATGTCGTAAATTATTATCAAAACTAAGGTTTTAACTCTATGAGGCAAAGTTAACCTTATATGGATTTAGCCATTGCTTTTATGTCCATTTGGTTATTTATATAGCTCTTCAACTGTTTGGGTTCTGAAACAACCCTAGCTTTCAAATATTCGGCTTTGAACGTTCCTGATGAACGTAAACCCAGAAAAGCGCATTGTAATTATAAGTAATAAACGTTTGTTGTACAGAGTTTTTTTTTACCATAAACTAAGTGTCCGTCCGGTCTTGTTAGCGCTCTCTTTCGAACAATTCTTGCCAGATTTTTTTACACTTATATCATAGATTTTATATCAGCATGGTTAATATGTCTTTTGATTGAGTTAAGCCATTTCAATTGATATTTTATAGTGTATCTTTCTATGTTGTGATGTAACACTATTGTTTCAGGTTAGTGTGAAGGTTGGCGCCTATTAAAACGTATAAACCCGCTGCATTTGTCTGCACCTGTCCTAAGTCAGGAACCTGATGTTCAGTGGTTGTCGTTTGTTGATGTGGTTCATAAGTGTAGCTCGATTCTTGATTAGACTGTTGGTTTTTCTGTTTGAATGGTTTTACACTAGTAAATTTGTTTGCCCTTTATAGCTTGCTGTTCAGTGTGAGCCAAGGCTCCGTATTGAAGGCCGTTCTTTGACCTATAATTGTTTACTTTTACAAATTGTGACTTGGATTGAGAGTTGTCTCATTGACACCAATACATCATCTTCTTATATCATTTGAACAAGTTTGAAAATCAGTTCCGATGAACTTTAATTTGTTAAAAGATTTATGCCTCTTGGAAACATTCATATATGAAAAACTGCATCGTTAGCACTCTAATGTGTACAATTTTTGCCAGATTTTTATGAAACTTATATCGTAGGTTTATAACAGCAATGACTCGAACGAGTTCGAAAATCAGTGCCGATTAATAATCTTTAAAAGATTCATGACCATCCGAAAGCTTAATACTATGAAAAATTGCATTGTTAGCGCTCTCATATGTACAGTTCTTGCCAGATGTTTATGAAAGTTATATTGTTGGTTTAAATTAGCAATATTTTCAAAAATCAATGCCGATCAATTATTTTTTAAAGAGTTATAGCCCTTAGAAATATTGATGATATGGAGAATTGCATTGTTAGCGCTCTCATGTGTACAATATTAGCCAGATTTTTATGTAAGTTATAGTGTAGGTTTATATCAGCAATGTCTCAGACGATTTCGAAAATCAGTGCCGATAGAGTTCTGCACATTTGAAATATTAATTATCTTGAAATTTGCCCTGTAAGCGCCTTCACATGTACAATTTCTGCCACATTTGATCAAATTCATATCAAAGATTGATATTACTAATGTCATGAACAATTTTAAAATTAATTGCGGATTAAATATTTCGATGAGTTATACCCCTTGGAAATAAATCAAAAATTGCTCTCAATTCTTCAACTCACTAACATTTCTAAGATAATTTTAAAATGTTTAAAAACAGAAACATTTTTTTTTTTAAGTTATTGCCCTTGGACACATAAATTATGTGCAACGCGGGGGAAATTGGGACTCTGTTCTTTTATAGTTAATTAAACCTTCATTGACAAATGCTTCATTATCTAAAATACACTCTGGTGTAAACAATCACATTATATACATGTATCTTTTTTCAACTAGTATGAACTTTAAAAAATAGTCTTTGTGTAATTTCCAGTCATCCTAGCTAGGAGCAGATTTTATGGAGATTTATGTTCCAGGGAACTGTTTTATGAAAAAGGAATAAATATTATATTATATTTACATAAGTTTTCAAGAATTATTGTTATATACCATTTTGTTGCATGTGGAACATATATTATGCAAAATAAATTTTCAGTAACATAGTTTGGAATTTTTGTTATACTTTTTAATAGTCCTAAACACATGTGTTACTTTTTTACAGAAAATATTGGACATTTGATTTGAGAAATCAACGTCATACTTGCAAAGGTTGATATATCCTTATGCATATCGACACAAAATAAGCAAAAAGGTCTCCAACTAAGTACAACATTTGCTATGGTATTCCTTTGTCTTATCTACGTGATGCAAACAATCCGCATTTCTGTATAAAGGATACAAAGAATCAAGAAGATGGCTTCTCTTTCTACAGAGGAAGAAAACTATGTTAGAATGAGTTTATTGCTGACAGGGATTTCTCCACGTGCAGCTAGAGCCTTGTTTGATCGTGAATTCCAACCATCATCTTTAGAATCGTCTTTGAAGAAGGCATACAACAAACTGATGAAATTGAAAAATAAATATGTAATAAATGCAGCACAATGGAGCCTCCTGTTTACTCGTTTTCCTGGTAAGTGCAAAGCCTCGTTTTAATTGGTCACTTCAATCTCAATTTCAATTTGTATTAACCAATGACTGAGTAAATTGAAATTCTGTATGAAAAGTAAATGTTTTTGCTGTTCTATGACAGCAATCTGTAAAAAATCGTCAGTCCTGTAATGGTTCTGTTTGCAGATTTTATTGTATGATATGCTAGTCACAGTAAAACTTTCTATTAAATATTTAGCTTACGGTGCAACAAAGGCAATGTGAGCTGTAACCGTAACTTTGTGTCTGTCGACCGTCTGCTTTCCCCTGATTTGTCACTCAGCTGTCTGTTGTCCGTAAATGCCGTCAATACCAATGTTCTTATCTGGAACTGTTCAATGGATTGGCACCAAGGTATACTGCTTCATCTGTAGGATGTCTACTTTAAAGTTTGTGATGTTCGTTCAGGTGGATCAACCAACATTGCTACCATTGCTAAAAATTGTGGAACTTATGTTTTGGGTAATATTGAAGAAAAGAAATATAGCAATCAGAGAAGAATAAGTAGGGTAAAATTTCTGAAAACCTATTGGCCTGTTTTAGAGTTATCACCACGGAATAGATGACAAATTTGTGCATGTGCTTGGCTGTTATTTTGAATATCTAAAGAGCTAGGTTTAAAAATTGTAAAATCTGACAACTTGTTTAGGGAATTTTGGCCCTGATATCACTATTTTATAGTTTTGTATCCTGTTTTGGATGTAACACAACAAATATTACAGTAGCGTATAAATTGTTAATTTAATCAGCAGCTAAAAACCCTAACTAAAGCAATAAAAGGTCCATACAAGCAGAATTCACTAGGTGATTGATTCAGGCACAGATTAGCCTCTTGTTGTTATAAGCAGATGGAAATAGTATTGACCAATTACAAAAGAACCCTCTATCTCAAGCTACATTTACTAACCATGAGGAAACCCTTCTGGATAGGTTATCAATGTGTGGTTCGTTTGATTTCTTTCTCCCTTGTTTTAAATATCATATATCAAACTCGATATATACTCCATGCAGTGGTAGAATCTATGTTTTCTACCAAATCTATGATCAACTCCTAGGATAATACATTTTTTTTGTATTCATGTCAGTCTGACAAATATATCATTTGGTCTGCTCTTCTTTTTAAGTAGTCATTTAGGTTTCGGGCTTATATGTTTTTCATAAACTATACATAATAGATCATGGCACTAGACTAGACGCCTCCGGGTGCGGGATGTTTTCGCTGTGTTGAAGAAACATTGGTGGCCTTCGGCTGTTTTCTGTATCTTTGACACATTCCCCGTTTCCATTCTCAATTTCAATTTCATATATATTTTCTATTCTTGAAATGTACATATGCATCTGCATATGACCTTTAACACACCATAAGTGAAGTGATTACAGATAAGTTCGCTTGTATCTCACATAGTTGGTCCTCCAATACAAAAATAAAAACCAGTAAAAATAAAAGGAACAACAAAACTGTAAGAATACATAAAACAAGCAAATCAGCTATGCATTGGAAAATAACTGTATGATTTGAACAAAAATGTTACAGTTTGTTCTTATGTTGTACTGTTACACCACTGTCTCAGGTAGGGGAGGGTTGAACGCTCACAAACATGTTTAACCCAACCACATTCTTTATGTGCCTGTCCCAAATCAGGAGCCTGTAGTTCAGTGGTTGTCTTTGGTTCATGTCTGTCATATTTGTTTTTCGTAAATTGTTTTATTAAACATTAGGCCGTTGGTTTTCTCAAATGAATTGTTTCATATTTTTCATGTCGGGGCCTTTTATACCCGACCATACGGTATGATTTTTTTCATTTATGATGTCCGTACGGTTGCCTATAATTGCCTACATCCATCTCATTAGAAATTTGGTGGATAGTTGTCTCATTGTAAATCATACCACATCTCCTTATTTTTATATGTACAATTAGAAGACAAATTTTGTCAACTGAAGAAAGTATACAAATTAATATCGAGTATACAATTTTCAATAGCAGTAAAGAAATTGACAGGGTTGCAAAGGAGCAATCAATACAGAGTGTAAGTCATTTGATAAGACTCTACGCTGTCATGTCTGTTTTTTTCGAATTTTATAAAGGTGACTGATGATCATTCAGTTAATAAATGCCATTTAAATTATGACAGAAGATTAATAAAGATACTTATACAATGGTATTGTGTTTTCTCTTTGTAAAACACGTTTTGGTTGTTGCCTTGTGACTTTCTGCATTGTTTATAGCTTTTATTTCTGATTCGAATTTTACTCTTTATCAATGCCTAGCTTTATCATGTTTTTTTATTTGTAGATGTTCCAGATTCTAAAACCTTTGATGTCACTTTAATGATAGCATTACTGAGAAATTTGACCACACTTTCCCCTCCTCTTCGTGGATTTGACTGTTTACCTTCTACCTTTGAAACTACACCTGGAGCAGATTTAGCTAGAATAAAATACTACAGAAACTACATGGCTCACCTGTACGATGTGAAATTAGACTCTGCGATCTTCAATACTTACTGGAATGATATCACCAATGTATGTAGTGTTATTCAATTATATTTATGCCCCCTTTTTTATTCAAACTTTTGGTATCACTTACTCATACATGTTTCATGATTGAATGTTTGATGTTATGCAGGGTGTTATTACATATAGTAAGGTTTAACTTTATGGTCATGTTTTTGTTTTGTAGGTTGATTGTTAGCTTTGGTTTTGCCATTATGTTGGTGGTTTTTTTTCTTGACTCTTTTGCTTTGGTAATTTCTGCCTTTTATAAACAAATTGGTGAAAATATGTGTTTGGGATACATCATATTTCTGGCCAAACAGAACAACTCTCACGCTATAGCATTTATATCATACTTGGTGTTTGGTCTTTAGGATGTCATATTTCTTATGTCGAATTCAATCAACCTGCGTAGGGGAATGATCAATTGTAAAATATGTAAATTAAATAGCTGTCAAGTGTTATTGGCATACTTATGATAAATAACGCGTCGCCAGTAAACTTAATTTGCGACCATCAGATCCCCAATTGATGCCGTCGGAGCTTAAAATACAATACAGTTATCTCCTAAGTGTTGGAAAGTACTGGAAAAAAAACATGACAAAAATTAAAAAAAGTATGGATACTGATATCTATTAATAAGATTTCTTGTAAAAATCCAAAGAATTGTTTTATGATACTTTTTGATTTTTAATTTAAAGAGGCCAAATCATACCTTCTTCTATGCTACGACTGATTTGCAATGAATATTTTAAAAATCATTGTTAAAAGTTATAGAAGAATGCTCTGCTAGATATTTAAATATTTACATTGTTTGAAAAGTGTATTGTTTACATCTGAGTTGAACTATTTTGATCAATCCTATTATTGGGAACAATTCAAACATTTATTATTTTTAATAAAATGACATTTGATTGTATGCACCAATTAAGCCTCAAATCATACCTTCTCTTTCTTAGGATCGATTAAAGCCATTAACACTGGACAAATTTCAAGCAAACCTAAACTGAATGATCCTTAGTGTATCAAATATTAAAACTGTGTTTATTGTTCCTGTCAAGATGACCACAATAGCTATACATAGTATATGAGGGTAAAATGCATTATTTAGTTAATATTTTGCAAATCATAAGAGGGAAAATATGAAAAAGGATATAAATGCTCAGACTGTCAAGATCTAACTGCTACCCATTTACATCAATATGATCAGAATCCTTTTAAGATTCATTGCCCTTAGAAAGATGATTTTGTTTTCCAATTTCGAGTGTTTTTCTATTACCTTGAAAACTAAAATAAACAATAAGAAATGGTAAACAGCAATTTTGATCAGCAATAAATTATACCAAAATACTAGTACGTGTAGTATGACTTAAACTATCTGATGACTGCTTTTTAAAATCAATTTTACTTATTTTTCAAGTTTCTGCCTATTATCTCGCAATTTTTTATAAACTCTAAAAAGAAAAAAATTATCAGCCAAAAAAATAAAGACTTAAAAAATGTCAACATGAATAAAACCATTGGATGTTCTGAAATGACAATTTTGACCTATTTGTAAGTTTTTGTCGCTTATCTCAAAACTATAATAGATCAGCAGAAACTAGGGATATCAACTATGTGAAGAATTAATTACTAGTTGGTTTTGTTGTTCTTTATCTCAAGGGTTTTAACCCCTCTGCATTATTATCTGGGACTAGATAATAGTCCCAGGAAATATGATTCATAATTTAAAGCTCATTAATCACAATCCATATTAAGTTAACAATAATCGGATCAATAATTTAATAAACAGCCAAAAGTAAAATCACAAAAATACTGAACTCAGAGGAAAATTCAATCGGAAACTCCCTAATCATATGGCAAAATCAAATGACAAAACACATCAAACGAATGGACAACAACTGTCATATTCCTGACTTGGTACAGGCTTTTTCAAATGTAGAAAATGGTGAATTGAACCTGGTTTTATTGCGCTAAACCTCTCACTTGTACGACAGTCTCATCAAATTCCGTTATATTTACAACGATGCGTGAACAAAACAGACATAATAAATATATAATGAATACAAATTCAAACCCGATCAAACAACAGATAAATTCTGTGATCGAAAAAAATAAACACATTTTCAAAGGCCAGTTGATTTAAGTCACTGATGCATTTAACAATTCATTGAGAGTCACAAGAGAGTCTCGAGCGTCGTATGTGACGTCACTTGTTTCACTTTTTGCGTTGAAGCCTTGACTAAGTCGGGTGTCTATTTTTTGTGTTGGTCTTTGTAATGTATTCGGGTTTTGTTTTCTGTAATTAGTTAATACTTCAGTTTTATCATGTATATCTTTTATATTAATTCATTTGATAAAATTTACTGTTTGCAATAGCATAAATTGTTCTAAATAAAAAGGATGTTCTTATCCCAAGCAGAAAACCCTAGCCGTATTTGGCACAACCTTTTTGAACTTTTGATCCTCAGTGCTGTACAACTTTGTACTTTTTTTAGACTTTCGAACTTTTATATCTGGGCATCACTGGTGAGTCTTGTGTTGACGAGGCGCGTTTCTGGCGTATTGAATTTTAAATCTGATGCCTTTTGTTAGCTATTATTCATGTGTTTCTTTGTCTAATATGTTCTCCTATTTATTTGTATTGTAGTCCTGTAATATTATGTTGTCATGTTAATGTTATATTTAACATTGCCATTAAAGTGCGAGGTTTGACATGCCACAAAACCAGGTTCAACCAACCATATTTTTTTTAAAAATGTCCTGTACCAAGTCAGGAATATGGCCATTGTTATATTATAGTTCGTTTCTGTGTGTGTTACATTTCAACGTTGTGTTTCCGTTGTGTCGTTTGTTTTCTCTTATATTTGAGTGTGAATTCAAAATTACTATAAGACGTGTCACGGTACTTTTCTATCCCAAAGTCATGTATTTGGTTTTGGTGTTATATTTGTTATTCTCATCGGATTTTGTCTAATGCTTAGTCCGTTTCTGTGTGTGTTACATTTTAATGTTGTGTCGTTGTTCTCCTCTTATATTTAATAGTTTCCCTCAGTTTTAGTTTGTTACCCCGATTTTGTTTTTTGTCCATAGATTTACGAGTTTTGAACAGCGGTATACTACTGTTGCCTTTATTTAACGTGAGATCAAGTTTATTCTAATTCTCCAATTCAAGCCTTAATATGGAAAATCTATTAAATATGCCAAAAAATGTCACTTTTCAGATGGTTTTTGTCAAAAATGAAAGTGGCCGCATCCGTGTTCATCTTCAACCTAAAGTTATATATGTTATGTATTATCATCAAATACAACTTACATTTCAATATTAAAAATGAACACAAATGCGGCCACTTCCATTTAAGACGGAAACCGTCTAAAATTAACTCAAATACTAAAATTTTGAAGATTTCAGTAATTTAGCATGACTTAATGATGCTAATACCCGATAAATGTGCATTGTATTGTCAAAAACAGCCCTTATTTATGTAGCAGAATAATTCTACTTTTCAATAAATAACTAAACGTTTACATTTTAACAATTTTGTAAAACTGCCATATGTTGGGGCCAAAAAGGGGTCTTCCTTTCAAAATGGAAAGTCCTTAAAACCTGACAAAATCAAACGTTAGACTAAACTCCAGTATTCGAGTTGTCGTTGACATCCCTAGCAGAAACTATAATTCGCAAAAAATGATCAGCAATAAAGGATCTTTAAAAGAACCTATATGATCGAAACAATTGGATGACTTGTTATAGAATTAGTTGCCCCAAAGAGATGATTATTTACGAATTTTCAGTCTATTATCGCTTAAGACATAATAGAGACGCAAAACTTGTAAACAGCAAAATTAATTTGCACTACACCATCATGCTATTCTAGATAGGTGATAGATTCAGGCTCTTAGGAGACTGCTTATTAATGTTTAAATGGAAACTCCTGGTTCCACTGTGCTTTGGTTTGAGTGAAATCTCCTTATGTTCAATATTAAATATACTGTAAACCAACTTATTTTCGCGACCGATTTATTTTTGCGACTTTTTGGGAGTAAAAAAATAACGCGAATATAAATCGTGGCGAATATGTAAAACTTGGATCTTTCCTTATAAAACTACATCAAGTTATTTAGAATATCGAGAAATTAATAGCCGCGAAGTGGACTAGAAAGTGTTGAACGCGAAATAAAGTATCCGCGAAAATAAGTTGGTTTACAGTGTTCCAATTTTAGTTGCACCATCAGGCTATTACGGATGTAAGGTTACATGGCTGTTTTATGAAATGATTTTATCAATCAAAATGTTACGAATGGTTGCATGAGTGTTTTATACCATGGTCCTATCAGGCAGTATAGAATGTTCGGCTGTATAGATGGCGTGATTATATTAGCGTTTCATAAAAGGTATCAGGCAAAATGAGATGGTTGGTTTCATTGGTGTTTTATGAAAAGGTCTTATCAGCAATATGGGATGCTAGGTTGCATAGGTGTTTGACAAAAGTGTTCTCTTAGGCAATTTGGGATGCTTGGTTACGAGTGTTTTATTTAAAGCAGTTCATAACAGGCAATATTGGCTGTGTGGTTGCATGTGTGTTATAAAAGGGTCCTACCAGGCAATCTGGAAAAGGATGTTGCATGGGTGTTTATTTATAATTTTATTACTACATCAGCCTTTAACATGTTTTTGCTTTGTTACTAAAATCAATTCACAGACATGTTGTTAATATTATTCCTTTCTTATGTAAATGCTGATGTTACTAGTATATGGATATAACAATGAAAAATGCTTCAATTGCTAAACTGTCACTTTTTACCTTTGGGTCACACAATCTTGGTGTATTAGGAACAGTTTATAGTATATTCATATATTTAACTTACAGGCCATTGATAGATTAGGCGGACAGGAAATGAAGCAGGAATGTGATCATCTGAAAACCAAAACTTTAGATCAGACCAATCGAGAAATAATGCTTGATATTAAACGGTCTAATGATGAAATCAGGGAGCTGAAAGAATCTTTCGAAAGTCTGAAGCTGTCACATACTGAAATGAAGAAATCCCACGAATTATTACAAGAAGATCATGCAAATGTTACAAAAGAACTTCAAGAGATAAAATCCTCTCAGAAAGATACAGTACCTTGGAATGTTAGAGGTAAAAGTGGGGCCAAATGTATTTTATCTTTTTTAGTTTAATCTAAAAATGTGATGCAGGATGATCGCAACCGACTTCTTGGAATGATTTTGATTATTATTGAATGGTTAGGTTATGTGCTAAAAACATTGATGTCTCATGAAAGTTTATGATCAATTGGAATAATTTTGTCTGTCATTTGGCTTCTTGTTTTCTTTTTGTAGGTTAATTTTTAAAAAAGATTAATTTTTCGATCACTTGAATTAGATTCTGTTTGATCCACTTTCGGCCTTATTTTGGCCATTAAGCGTAGGAAATGCCATTAAATCATGATTCTTTTGGGAGATATCCAGCTGAAATATGTATTAGGAATTTTGGTCCTCAATGCTCTTCAACTTCGTACTTTATTTGGCCTTTTTTTTTTTTTTTTTTTTTTTTTTTTAACTTTTTTGGATTCGAGCGTCACTGATGAGTCTTTTGTAGACGAAACGCGCGTCTGGCGCATATACAAAATTAAGTCCTGGTATCTATGATGAGTTTATGTTATACCATTGTATGATGATAATTTATTATTCACCTCGTATGAATTTTACTAATCCTCTAATGATCTGAAAGGGGTCCAATCTAATTAAAAACCGATCTCTCATCGCTCCTGTTTCTGATATGTCGCGTGGGAGATCTAACGAAACCGGCTTTGAGGTCACATGTGAGTGAACTAAAAGTTATGAATTTATAAAGATATGCAAATGAGTTGACGACCTATTAATAAGCCAATCAAAAAAGTTTATGAATTATTTTGACTGACGATTTCGTCGTAAATAAAATGAGTTACATCCCTTTGCCTTACGTTAAACTTCCAAGATCGTGGAAGACTCAATTTCATTGGTCGAAAAAGACACACCTACGAGGTCACTCACATGTGACCTCAAAGCGGGTTTCGTTAGATCTCCCACGCGACATATCAGAAACAGGAGCGATGAGAGATCGGTTTTTAATTAGATTGAAAGGGGTCCATTGCCAACCATATAACTTATAATAACGAACGCAGAAAACACTTTTTTGAAACCACTATGAGATGAAATCCCCCAAAATCAGTATAATATAAGGAGATGAGGTATGCTAACTAATGATACAGCTATCCCCAAGAGTCCAAATGATATGGATTTAAACACTTATAATTTACAATTCGTCATTCAGCAATCAGCAAAACATACAGTATAGTCAGCTTTAAAAGGCCCCGATATGCCAACATGTGAAATATTTCGATTTTAAGTTCCAATGGATTATTTTATTACAAAATAATAAACTAACAAACTGTTGAGACAGAGATGTGTTTCGCTTTTTAAATTTAGGTAGTAAAATGCAAATGTTGAAATTGGAATGGCAACATTTAAACGTGTAGACCATGCAAAACAATTAAAGCAATGACTCGACTATTTCTCTTGTCGGATTTGAAACTACAAATAATTTAATAAATATTTCTCGAAAATTCAAGAGGCTGTTCTGCATTTTTGTTTTCTTTGGTTCGCAAAAGCACAATTCTATTTTAACACACCGGGCCCTATGTGCCAGGGATGGGGTAATCGTAATCGATTGTAATTGATTACATTTTTTCCAGTAATCGACAGTAATCTGTAATCGAAGACATTTTCGATTACATGTAATCGTTATTTAATCGAACACAGCAAAAATTATGATGAAATCATCGATTACTTTTCGATTACATTTCGATTACTTTAGTAAAATAGTTTGATGAAATATAACCTATTTTAAATGAAAATATGTATATATTCAATATTCATCACTTTGTAGTACAGATGAAATAGAATGTATTGATATGACTTAAAGAATTTTATATCAACTGCCTAATTTTTATTTATTGTCTCAAGCTGCATTATGTTCAACCAGATCTCCTACCAAAATTTTGAAACAAATGGATTCATGTGCTTGTCAATAGTTCATGACCTTTAATATTAATATAAAAAATAAATTTGAAATAAGAAAATAGATTTAGAATAAGTAATGTTAGGTTCTGTACTACACTAAAGTAGAAAGGTAGTAAGCTTATTTCTATAAAATTCCTTAAAGCATACAATATATAAACAGTTGATTTCTTATAATGTTATGATATACATGTATATCAAAATTGAGAAAGTACACAATGAACCAATGACTATGCATTGAATTGTTTTTAGAAATAGATACATGTATCTCTCTTTGACACTATAAATATATTTTGTTAATAATTGATTAGACAATAAAAAAAAATCTTAACAAACTTCTTGTCTTTACTTATCAAATGATCAATCTCTTCTAATCAATAAGATACATACTTTGTTTTTATTTCAATAACTGTATGTCTAATTAAGAGGAAATTTTTACATTATTTTTCCCCAGGTTATAAATTGTACTCAATTGGCAGTTTTATAACCTATAATTAGGGTGGTTATCCAAGCAAAAGGATTAAATTATGCATCTAATTATTACTTTTGATCTTTAAAATTAGGTGAACAAATAAATTATTCTATCTTTTTTTATATTTTTTTCAGAGAAAACTTCCAACCTTGTAATTAACTATGCAAAAATGTACCTGTCTTTAATGAGTAAAAACAATAAAGCTAACTAAGTCAGTATAAAAGCAAAAATTTTGAGAAAAAAACTTTGATATAAATAAGTACTTGATGAAATGCGATGTCATCTCTCATTCATGTTGAAAGTAAAAGTTTTTAATTTCTGATCCTCAGTAACAGATTCCTTCTAGAAAACAACTGCCAACTTATAACATGGAAACAATGCTTCAAATACTGGTTTTGTAATATTTTCACTATACAAATGTTGAAGCATGTAATTGACAGTAATCGAAAAGTAATGTAATTACTTTTGATAAAGTAATCGATTGCAATCGATTACATACAAAAATCTGAGTAATCGATACACATAAATCACTCATGTAATCGATTATTAATCAATTACATTTGTCAGTAATCGTGCCCATCCCTGCTATGTGCAACATGAATTATTTAGAGCACTACGTGCTGTTGTGGTAAAACATCTTTGAAATCAATTGATCAAGTTCAACCAATTTTTAGGATGAATGATTCTTGGGGTATTCAGTATTAAGTGTTGTGTTTTTGTTTCTGCCATTCAACCAACATGGCCGCCATGGCTTAAAATTTAATATAAAGATTAACTGCATTAATTGCCTAAGATGGGCGTAACCAACGATAAATAATTATATTATTTTTGTTTTGAACATTTATAAAAGTCGAATTTCGAAAAAAATATTTCGCTATTAGCAGTCAGTTTGATAAAAATTTGTAAATATAAGCTTAAAGACATCGCTGATGTATTATCGACCTTCAAGTCACTATTTCACCCTCATTTGAACATCTCGTTGACTGGTTCAACATTAAAATCATTTAATATAGGTAAAAGCAATCAGATAGTTTTCATTATAAATCAATCAAACCTAGAAAAATCGTCATTATACGATTGCACGTGCCAGTCTTTGTATTTCTATTTTGTTTAAATCAGATCGTATACCATCGACATTCTTCGGAGGTTATCCCGATTGTTGTTAAGAAGCCTAGAATACACACACGAAGATGATACATTATAACGAGTCCATACATTGCTATTTGTTTCTTTTGAACTTTTTGTAATTTGTATATACGTTCTAGTTCGATTCAATCAAATGTGAAAATTTGAGTAAAATCGATGATCATGAATTTGATAGGCAATGCCTCTTTTAATGGTAAAAATCATAAATCTGAAGATGCTTAAATGTTCAGAATCTGCATGTAGAAACCAAAGACATACAAAAGGATAAGCTGAATATTAGATATTCAAAAATGTTCGTATGACCTTCATAATTGGATGATTCCTTATAGTAGTTATTGTCCTTAAATGATGACTTTATACTTTATAATTTTATCAACTTATCATTTCAAAAAACTCAAAAAGGATAGATAGACACATGATCAGTAATGCAAGATATACGAATATGCTGATATGACCAAAACCTTTAGATGACATGACATCTTTTGGGAATTATTACTTTAAAATAAAGATTTGTTTTACAAAATTTAGCAGTTTCAAAAATACAAAACATTAATCGATAGACAGAAACTGTAAACATGAATAATTTTCAGCAATCACGAACAAGATAACGAAATTTTTCTACATTTGAAAATGCCTGTACCAAGTCAGGAATATGACAGTTGTTGTCCATTCGTTTTTGATGTGTTTTGTCATTTGATTTTGCCATGTGATAAGGGACTTTTCGATTGAATTTTCCTCGGAGTTCAGTATTTTTGTGATTTTACTTTTTATCAAGTGATAGGCTTTTTCTAATGGGACGAACTGAGGAAATCGAAATTTGTTTACACCGGCAATTCAGTTGTCAAAGGAGGTTATAACCCTTAAAAGATGACGTTTGTCCATTTCAGTTTTTCTGGCAGGAAAATGTTGAGCACAATAACATTTACTTATGAGTAAATTTGACCGGAATTGTGAAACAACTCTTTATTGAAGTTGGATGACCATAATGGAATATCTGTTTCTCATATGACGAGGGATATGTTCAAATTGCCGTAACCACAATCCCGTCCTATTTTCCTCGAATTTAACATATTGATTTATAATTATCACCGGGTTTGTACTTACACGAGCAACACGACGAGGTATGCTTACTCTATCCGGAGCAACTAAAATCAACCCCATTTTTCCTGTGAGGTTTGTGTTGCTCAGGGTTTAGTTTGTATGATGGTTACATATGTTTACTGTCGAATGTTTATGGTAGTTCAAAATATACAATTTACGTATCTTCTCTTCTCCTGAGAGTTATTAAGCTCTATGATTAAATTGATGTTGTTTATACAGGCGAACAAAAATAGTCCATAGTATGAAGAACACATATGTTTCAAGATAATGAAAAGACACACTAGAAAGTGAAATGGAACTATTTGTGTGCAGCTTTTGTTATAAACATCAATAATTACAACCCAAATATGCCAAAAGTAGATATTTTGATGAAAGTAACAAAATCGTCTGAATTTCTACCAAATTTAGGCCTAGTAAACATAGAGCGCAGGTTTCGAAAAACAACATATTCAATTCAGATGTAAAATGTTATAACAAACAGTATGCTTAAAGATCATTTTTGTCGACGCATGCGCTCTAAGTTTCCAGTCCAAAAAATGAATGGAAATCTACCTGTTTTTTTTTTTAATTTTCGTAAAAAATCTAAGTGTGTGGTACATGTATTTGTGATGTTACGAAAAGAATGATAATACGTGAATTTTCACAGAAAGGTATATTTCCAATCTAGTTTTTGTTTAAACTATGAATCACTGTAAATTTGGTCAATAAATCCAAATTTGAAATTTTAGCTAGCAATAGAAACCATTTAAGGATTTTATCGAAACTACTCCTTTATTGATCATTTGATTGAACTTATTCTGAAGGGTTACCGAGTACAATTAATACACCGAATAAACATGATCCATTACTGAAAGTATATGGGAAATGAACATAACAACGAGAACTTACTCTGCTTACTTAAATATGAAATGTGGTCAAGCTCTGATAAATAGGATCTACCAGATATGTAAACCTTGAAATTATGCCAAACCATTTACAATTTTCCAATTACTTATAATAAGTCAGAAAATCAAATGATAGCTAACAATTGTTTTTTAAAACCATCGAAATATGTCTGACTGAAATTATGGAACATATGCCAAATGCAGAGAATATATAAAGTATTAAGGTTTTCTGCCTTCTGAAAAACAAATCATCCCTATGTTACATTTTGCGCATGTAATAATTGACTGATTTTGACGTTTAACGCCACTTTTAACCTATTAGCTATATACTGGTGGTAAGTTTTTATGGGTGTATGACGCTGGAGTGCTCGGAGGGAATCACCGACCTTCGCCAGTAATACTGACTATCATAATCAATAAATGTTGGGATGGAACTGACCTGACAACCTCAGTTTTAACAGGCTAGTGATATAGTAGATGAACTACTAAAAGAAATTGGCAACTGAGGCCCCAAGTGCTTGGTAGACTAAATCAAAACTGACTATACACAAGCGATAATTATTATCCTCATTTAACTCATTGTTAACTACACAATTTCGATATAACGAGCATACTGTATTACGCTTGACAAAATAATGTGTTGTGCACAGTATATGTAAACAAATGATGGTGCCCTATTAATGTTTACAACACATTATTTTGTAAAGTATAATACTGTGTCTACCGATCATGGCACTTTGAAGTTGTCTAACGATGCAGTTCAGTAGATGATGACTTGACAATATTATTCAGGTAGAACAACCACACATGCTGCAATATCCTAACAACTACAAACTGAAGAGAAGAAAATCAATAATTATTGAATATGACTAATTCATATTTCATATTTCAGAACAAATCAACAAAATAGCTGAAGACTGGAAGAACAATGACCAGATGTTTATAATCACCAGAGCCGCAAAGCACGTACTGAAATGCATAATTGAGAATAGTTGTGTAACTATTACTGCAAGTTCTGGTGCAGGAAAGACAGCAACGCTACGACACGTCGCTTTGAAAATGTCAAATGATTATGATGTTCTTCTTGTTTCTGAACCAGTTGACATTATAAAATTTTACAATCCAAATAAGAAAACATTGTTTGTTATTGATGATTTATGTGGAAACTTTTCTGTTGATCTAAGTGACATTAAAAGCTGGGATCCACTCATTGAGCGTATAAAAGAAATTCTTGAAAACAAACAAACAAAAATAATTGCAGCATGTCGATTACAAGTCTTTCAGGATCAAAAATTTGGTATTTTATCAGTTTTCAAGTCATGTGCATGTAACCTGTTGTCAATGGAAATACGTTTGTCAAACACTGAAAAACAGTCAATAGCAGAACTATATATGAAATCAAAAGCCCATGAGATTGCTGACTATTATGATTTATATGATTGTTTTCCACTTTTATGTAAAATGTTCCATGATAATCCCAATTTTGATGTTGCAAATTTATTTCAGAAACCATTTTCAGTTTATGAATTAGAAATTGACAAGCTACTTCAGATTGGGCTACACACTAAATATTGTGCTTTAGCTTTATGTGTCATGTTCAATAATCAATTGAAAGAAGAAATGTTGACAAAAGATGTGGATGCAGATACCAAACGAATCATCAAGAACACATGTCAGGCATGTAAACTGGACAGAGGAACTTCTCTATTGGTTATACGGGACGAACTTGACTCACTTACAAATACATTTATTAGGAAGGTACAAGGAAATGTCATGGGGCAAGGTGAACATTACTATAAAGCCTTGCATGATAAAATATTTGACTTTCTAGCTTACTACTTTGGACAGAAAATAATCGAATGCTTGATAAAGAATGCAGATAGTTGTTTGATCAAGGAGAGATTCTTATTAGAAAGAGAAGATGTCCTGGATCCGTTTATTAATGTTGTACCACCAACATATCATCAGATGTACATACAGAGAATGATTGATGATTGGTCAATTGGAAAAGTTCAGGATATTTTTAGGAATATCAATATGAAGATACCTCAGTTCCGAAAGAAATTTTTATTTCATTTGTCTAAGCTTGATACAACTTTGCAAAGACAACTAGCACATACCTTTGACAATAAATGCCAACGATCTGCAGATTATTGGTTTGTTGGTTATAATAAATACGACACTGTGTTATTACATTGTTGTTTAATAGGAGATATAAATTTGATCCAGTGGTGTTTAAACCATGATGTTGATGTGAAAAAGTGTACATATGATTATCAGTCACCTGTAATGATTGCTTCTGAACAAGGTCATACAGAAATTGTAAGAATGTTGTTGGACAAAGGAGTGGACTGTAATATATGTGACATAATGCGTAAGTCAGCATTAATGAAGGCCTGTGAACATGGTCATACAGAAATAGTTGAAATGCTGCTGGATATAGGAGCAGACCTTGAATGTGACCAAGCGGAACGGTCACCTGTAATGTTGGCGTGTGAAGGTGGGCATACACAAATTGTACGAATGTTGTTGCACAAAGGAGCACGTTGTAATAAGTTTGACGACGAAAATCGGTCACTTGTAATGATGGCTTGTGAAGGTGGTCATACAGAAATTGTCCAAATGTTAATTAACAGAGGATCAGACTGTAATACATGTGACTATGATGGTCAGTCACCTGTATTGAAGGCTTGTGCATATGGTCATAAGGAAATAGTAAAACTGTTGATAGATAGAGGATCAAAGTTAAATGAATGTGACAATGATGGTAAGACACCTCTACTTATGGCTTGTGAACATGGTTTTATAGAAATAGTAAGGATGTTGTTGGACAGAGGGTTATATTATAATAAATCTGATAATAATGGTTGGACACCTTTATTGACGGCTTGTGAACGTGGTCATACAGAAATAGTAAAGATGTTGTTAGATGGAGGGGTATACTTTAGTAAATCCGATAATGAGGGTTGGACATCTTTTTTGTCTTCTTGTAGACATGGTCATTTAAATATAGTTAAAATGTTGTTAGACAAAGGAGCAGATTATGAAAAATGTGACAACTTGGATCAATCACCTGTAATGACAGCCTGTGAAAACGGTCATGCAGAAATAGTAAGAATGTTGCTAAACAGAGGGATAAACTATAATGAATGTAACAACCATGGTATAGCACTAATATTGAAGGCATGTCAGTATGGTCATACGGAAATTGTGAAATTATTGTTAGACAAAGGGGAAGACTTTAATAGATGTGACATGTGGGGTAAGTCGCCTGTAATGTATGCTTGTAAACATGGTCATACAGAAATAGTTCAACTACTATTAGACAAAAGAGTGGACTATAATAAATCAGACAAAAAGGATCAATCACCTATGATGGTTGCGTGTCGATATGGTTATTCAAATATTGTTCAGATGCTGTTAAACAAAGGGGCAGACTACAATAAATGTGATAATCATTATAAGTCCCCTGTAATGAAAGCTTGTGAACATGGTCATACAGACATAGTTAAGATGTTGCTTGAAAAAGGTGTGGATTGTAATGAGGTCGATATCTTGGGTCAGTCGCCTTTAATGAAGGCTTGTAAACATGGACATACAGCTATAGTTGGAATGCTATTGGACAAAAGGGTAGACTATAATAAATCTGACTTAAATGGTTTGACATCTTTTGCATTTGCTTGTTCTCACAATAACAGAGAAATAGTAAAGATGCTGTTAAATAAAGGAGTTAACCATGATACATTGGACAGTGTCCGCCAGTCACCTTTTATGAAGGCTTTTATCCATGGACATATGGAAATAGTAATGATGTTGATCAAAAGTGGATTAAACTATAACCAATATGACAGCAAGGGAAGATCACTTCTAATAAAGGCTTGTTCAAGTGGTCTAACAGAATTTGTCAAGATACTTTTGGACAACGGTGTAGACCATAATAAATGTGACAAAAAGGGTCAGTCTCCTTTGATGTTTGCCTGTAGACATGGTAATAGACAAATAGTAAGAATGTTGCTAGATAGGAGAGTAGATTATAATAAATGTAACAAATGGCGTTGGTCAGCTGTACTGTATTCTTGTAAATATGGTCACCAAGAGGTTTTAAGGATGCTGATTCTCAGCGGAGCAAACATTAATAGATGTGATAATAATGGTTGTTCACCGGTTATCATCGCTTGTAAACGTGGCTATACAGGAATCGTTGAGATGTTATTAGATAAAAAAGCAGACTTTATAACATGCAATAATAAGGGACAGTCACTTCTAATGTATGCTTGTAAATATGGTCGTACAAAAATAGTAAGAATCTTGGTAGAAAAAGGGGTAGACTATAGTAACTGCGACCAAAACGGTATGTCACCTCTAATGCATGCATGTAAACATGGACATACAGCTGCAGTAAAGATTTTGTTAGACAAAGGAGGAAACTCTAATTCTTGTTATGCTGACGGTTCTTCCCTCATAATGCATGCTTGTAAAAATAATTATTTAGAAATTGCAAGGATGTTAATACACAAAGGAGCAGACTTTAAAGAACGCGACAGAGATGGTCGATCTGTGCTGATGGAAACATGTGGACACTTAAATGAGAAACTAGCATGTTTGTTAATAAAGAACGATGCAGACTTAAATAAATGTGACAGATTGGGTCTATCACCTGTAATGATAGCTTGTGAAAATGGTAATGAAAAAATTGTAAGTTTGTTGTTAGAAAAAGGAGCAAATTATGATGAAATTGACAGAACTGGTACGTCACCTTTAATGAAGGCCTGTGAAGGTGGTGACACAGAAATAGTAAAGAAATTGTTAGAGAAAGGAGCAAACTTAGATAAATGTGACAGATCGGGTCAAACACCTGTAATGAAAGCGTGTAAACAAGGTCATGCAAGTATTGTTAGTATGTTGTTAGAAAAAGGAGCAGATTACAAAGAAATAGACAGAAAGGGCCAGTCACCTATGATGAAGGCTTGTGTACATGGTCACACAGAAATAGTAAAGAAATTGTTAGACAAAGGGGAATCCTTTAATAAATGTGACAGATCAGATCAGTACCCTCTAATGATGGCTTGCGAAAATGGTCATCCAGAAATAGTATGGACGTTGTTAGACAGAGAAGCAAACTGTAATAAATCTGATTATTATGGAAACACACCTTTAACAAAAGCTTGTAGAATGGGCCATACAGAAATAGTAAAATTGTTAATAGACAAAGAAGCAGACATTAATAAAAGTGATTTTGATGACTTGTCACCAGTAATGATAGCTTGTGAACTTGGTTTTACAGAAATAGTAAACATGTTAGTAGATAAAGGGGCAGAATATGTTAAAAATAACGTTTTTGGTGAGTCACCTGTCATGATAGCTTGTTACAATGGTAAAAAAGACGCCATGAAGTTATTATTGGATAGAGGAGCAGATTGTAATCATAGTGACAGTGAACATGCCTCACTTTTAGTTAGAGCTAGTGAAAAAGGGCATACCGACATTTTAAAGTTGTTGTTAGAAAGAGGGGCAGACTGTAATAAAGTAGATAAAAATGATCAGTCACCTGTATTGAGGGCCTGTGAACATGGTCATACAGAAATAGTAAATATACTGTTAGACAGAGGAGCAGACTTTAACAAAGTGGACTTTAATGAACAGTCACCTTTAATGACGGCTTGTGAACATGGTCATACAGAAATAGTGAATATGTTATTGAAAAAAGGAGCAGACTTTAATAAATTGAATTTGCAAGATCAGTCAGCCCTCATGAAAGTTTGTGAGCATGGACATACAGAAATAGTAAATATTTTGTTAGATCGAGGTATAGACTGTAATAGAATGGACTGGCATGATCAGTCATCATTAATAATGGCCTGTAAACATGGCCATTTACAAATAGTTAAGATATTAATAGAAAGAGGCGCAGACTGTGATAGATGTGACTACGAGGATCAGTCACCTGTATATATGGCTTGTGAAAGTGGTCATACTGAAATAGTAAAGGTGTTATTAGACCGAGGAGTAGACTTCAACCGAAGTGATTATATTGGTCAGTCACCTATAATGAAGGCTTGTGAACATGGTCATACAAAAATAGTTGAAATGCTGTTAGATAATGGGGCAGACTTAGATACATGTGATATGCTTGGTCACACACCGTTAATGATGGCTTGTATACATAGTCATAAAACAATAATTAAAATGTTGCTAGATAGAGGAGCAGACTATAGTATATGTGACAATGATGGCAAGTCACCAGTTCAAATTGCCTTTCTGAACTGTCAGTATGATATAGCTACCATGATTAATAAACATGCTTTAATGGAGAAACAAGGCTAAACGTCAACATGACATAAATGATGTACTTTCCAGAACGGACTTAGACAACAAGAGCAAATGAATTTTTGTTAAAGTAATTAGCAATATGTTTGTTAATTGAATATTTATGATTTAACATGTATTGGTTTCTTCAACGGAAATTGATATCAATTTTATAATTGATTAATTATATAAATAATATTGTTGCTAAAATATATGCTACTATTATTGTACCACTTTTCCGTTAAATAGTATTATTTTGACAAATTAACTACTATTCTCTAACAATATGCATGTTTTTGATAGTTTTGCTTAAAAAATATAAAATATATATTTCATACATTCTTTTACAATGTAATATTCTGGTGATGATACATTCTTGTACCGTAAAATACCGCATGACATTTATTCAACACACATGACACTGTTATCTAATGAATGAGAAAAACAATACTTAGTTTTAGGGAAGCGATGGTGTTGTATTTTTGGTTCGTTCAATAGTCCGTCATATAATAGATTTGACCTCTTGGTTAAGGAAGGTGAAATGAAATTGTAATTAATACTATGTGAACTTTGTAATTGATTAAAAAAATATATTTAAATAGTTCACCTAACATTAAAATGAGAAATAAGTAAATTTGTAGGTTTATATTGTTTATCATGATGATCAGAAGACATCAACAAGAAACGTACATATGTCTTCATTGTTAAGTGATAAGTGTCATATTACGCTGATTTCATAGTTTACTGAATTTTTAGAGATTAATGCTAATGTCTTTCTCGTTTTTTATGTAGATTCCCCGTTTGAATGGTTTTACACTTGTAATTTTTGGGGCCCTTTATAGCTTGCTGTTCGGTGTGAGCCTTGGCTCCGTGTTGAAGACCGTACCTTGACCTATAATGGTTTACTTTTGTTTTTGTGACTTGGATGGAGAGTTGTCTCATTGGCACTCATACCGTATTTTCCTATATCTAAGTATTCTTTTTGAAAATAGACCACACATCATTGTGATAAGTAAGCCACTTTTGATACTTTTTAGATAAATTTGAGAATTGTATGATGATGATTTAACAAGTGAAGACAGATTTTCTCTTATCAACTTTATGTAAAAACTAATCTTCTTACAACTAGATCACTAGATCACTAGATTGCCACTGAACGTTAAGCAACCAACAATCAATCAATCAAACTTACAGATAGACATGTTGCTTCTGTAAAGAGATCAATAACGTAATTTTAGTTACCTTTGAAATGATTTTGATGAAGCTGTAGTATTGTAAAAAAAAATTGTATACGTCAAAGATGGGACGTATTTATAGATCATCGGTGATCATCTCAATGACATTGATTTTCTCGCTTGAGCCAGTACGGAGAAAGTGAAAAAAACTATCGAGTTATGATGACCAATGATAATCTGTTCATCGCTATTTAACAAATGACGACGTTGTTAACTTCATGTCATTTACAAAGCCACGTGCTGTCTTAGTTTCTAGCGATTTTTCATATCACTGGACTCCACTGAGACCGGAAATTATCAGTCAGCAAGATGACTAAAAAATTTCCTAAAATGGCAATAATATGGTATTTCAATGCTCGTCTGTCTATCCATCCAACCGTTATAATATCTGATGATTGATAATCAATAAATGTGTAGCAACAAATAGTACTAAAATTAAGTATAAAGTATAATTTCCAATGAGACAACTGTCAACAAAACTCAAATGGTGTTGATGTAAAGAACTATAATTAACCTTACTGCCTTCAATAATAAGTAAAACCCATATCATAAGGTAAGGAATTAAAAGCTTGACAGTGAATAAACAGCACATTGCAATAATCAACTAATCATCATTATGATTAGTAAATGAATGCATTTCAGGGTGATAATCTCTTACTATGATATGATATTTCCTTTAAAAACAGACAGACATAACAAGTCAGATTGTTATCTTAGAATTGAGAATGGAAATAGGGAATGTGTCAAAGAGACAACAACCCGACCATAGAGCAGACAACAGCCGAAGGCAACCAATGGGTCTTCAATGCAGCGAGAAACTTCCACAACCGGAGGCGTTTTTTAGCTGGCCCCTAAACAAATATGTATACTAGTTCAGTGATAATGGACGTCATACTAAACTCCATATTATAAACAAGAAACTAAATTTAGAAATCATACAAGACTAACAAAGACCAGAGGCTCCTGACTTGGGACAGGCGCAACAAAAGTCGAAAAAGATAAGACAAAAGTATTAACAATACATCTTTGGGGGCTACAGCGTAAACTATTTGTTTGAAGCTTTATATTACACGAGGTAGACCACCTGTATGCCAAAAGTCGTAAAGTTCCGTCTGTCATATTACCATTGTCCTTGACCTCTGTATGTGGTTGTTTGACTGCTTGAAAACTTTTAGTTGTCATAAATAACTCACTTAGCAGTTATACGATGACTATTGTTTATTGCTATATTGGATCCTTGGAAGTTCGACACGTGTCCATAGGAAAGTGACCTCATTTTATGGAATAGCGATCAAGATTTATTTTAAGTGGTTTGTTCTATTTCTGAGATACTATACGCAATAGGAACACCTTATTTGGTGTACGGAATAATTGTTAGCTGTACATGTCTGTCTGGAAGGTTTCATTGTATAAATGGTTTTCAAAGGTACCAGGATTATAATTTAGTACGCCAGACGCGCGTTTCGTCTACATAAGACTCATCAGTGACGCTCATATCAAAATGTGTTAACAAGGGCTCTTCTTACATGAACCTCATTATAATGTCACTGTTTAACTTTGAATGAGGTTTGTTACGCAGATATTTTAAACAATAGGCTTCTTTTAATAGTTCCCATGTTGTAAAGAGATCTTAATATCGTTCGTCACCGAGATTTGAAATTCTTCAGTAAAGATCTAAATATCGCTGATAAGGCTGCTTATAATACTAGTATCATTATTGTTTGACGTAAATTTTACATTGGGGTTCTGCAAAAGGAAATCACAAATTCACAAATATTCCATCTGACTTTATTTTAGTAAGTTACATCTTTAACAGATATAAATTTCTAGCTACTTCTTTACAAGCAGAACCATACACATTGAAAAGTAAAATCACAAAAATACTGAACTCAGAGGAAAATCAATTCGGAAAGTCCATAATCACATGGCAAAATCAAATAACAAAACGCATCAAAAACGAATGGACAAGAATTGTCATATTCCTGACTTGGTACAGGCATTTTCAAATGTAGAAAATGGTGGATTGAACCTGGTTTTATAGCTAGCTAAACCTCTCACTTGTATGACAGTCGCATCAAATTCCATTATATTGTCACCGATGCGTGAACAAAACAAACATACACAATAGGTAAAAATGTCAAAAATAGGGGTACAGCAGTCAACATTGTGTTATCATCTTAATCACTATAAAAACAACAAATGTAACGAAAAAGCACAAAAAGGCATACATCAAATTAACATCCTCATTTCGATTATATATATATATTATGGGTTCCAAATGTGCACTAAACATTTTACAAATAAAGATTTATTTCGTCTTCAAGTCTATTCTAGTTACTACTACACTAAATTTAAAATAGTGGAACTAATTACTTTTGGAATATCAACAATTCGTTGAAGGTTCTTGAAAAATTGCATGCATACGATTTCAAATCTGTTCGAAGTTTGAATTGTCTACCCTATATACCGCTTCATCTCATAATCTTATTAAGAAAACCATTCACACACCTTATTAAATTGGCATTTAAAAATCAGAATGCGAATATATATGTTTAAACTCTTTAAGGTCAATTTACTAACCACAAAAAATATATATCTATATCTTTAACGGGAATCTTGAGACCAAAATTTATGATGAAAGAGATGATTTTTCATTTTCTGTTGTTAATAATTCATTTTTAGAAGATTGTTTGTGTATGTAACAATGTGTCTGAACTCAACTGAAAAAATCTCTGTATTACATATTCTGAAACCCGACTATGACTTCTTTTGGCGTCTGGCGTATTAAGTTTTAACCTGGTACCTTTTGTTGCCTATTATTCGTTTGTTTCTCTGTCCTATATTTTCTCCCATTTATTTGTATTGTAGTCCTGTCATGAAATGTTGTAATTTTAATGTTATAATTAACATTGCCATTAAAGTGGGAGGTTTTGTAAGCCACACAACCAGGTTCAACCCACCATTTTTTTCTTAAAATGCCATGCACCAAGTCCGCAAAATGGCCATTGTTATATCATAGTTCGTTTCTGTGTGTGCTACATTTTAATGTTGTGTTTCTGTTGTGTCGTAGTTCTCTTATATTTGATACGTTTCCCTCAGTTTTAGTTTGTAGCCCGGATTTCTTTTTTCTCTATCGATTTATGAATTTCGCACAGCGGTATACTACTGTTGCCTTTATTTGAAATGCGTTTTACTGTGCGTATTGCTTTGTGTTTGTGGTTTGGAGTTTAGTGTGACATCAATTTTCACTGAACCAGTACACATTTTTGTATAGGAACCAGCGGAAGTCCGCCTTCGTGTGGGGGATTTTCTCACTAGGTTGAAGACCCATTGATGACCTTCGGCTGCATTGTGCCCTTTGTTTGGGTTGCTGTCTTTTTGTCATATTTCCCATTTTCTTCCTCAATTTTATTCTAAATACTAAGGATTTTCTTATCCCAGGCATAGATAACCTTAGCCGTATTTGGAACAACTTTTTGGAATTTTGGGTCATCAATGCTCTTTAGCTTTATACTTGTTTGGCTTTCTGACTAGTTTGATCTGAGCGTCACTGATGAGTCTTATGTAGATGAAACGCGCGTCTGGCGTATTAAATTATAAGCATGGTACTTTCGATAAATATTAGCATGTCGAAATGTATTTTTCTATTGTTTTGAATGTTATAGCATTTATTTGTACTGTAGCCCTGTCATGGTTGTCCTGTTAGTGTTATATTTAACATTGCCATAAACGCGCGAGGTTTGGCTAGCCACAAAACCATGTTCAACCAACCATGTTTTCTTAAAATGTCCTGTACCAAGTCAGGAAATTTGCAGTTGTTATCTTATAGTTCGTTTCTGTGTGTGTTACATTGTCGTTTTTTATTAGTTGCACTTAAGTGTTTCTGTTGTTTCGATGTTTCCTCTGATAGTTGTTGTGTTTCCCTCGGTTTTACTAGTAGTTTGTAACCTAGATTTGTTTTCTCTCAATCGATTTATGACTTTTGAAGAGCGGTATACTACTGTTCCTTTTATTTGTTTGCTCTTACTTAAAAGGGTCATCAGCAAGCAGCACATACCAACGATAAAGCCTAATTTGATCTGGCCATGAATTAAACCAATTTTCAATACACTAGAGTCATGAGTACTTCGGGGTGCGTTGTATTTGATAAGAAACTAATGATTTAACTTTGAATTTTTCCAGCTTGATATAGTATTGATTATATAAAACTTAATATCATATTTAAGGCAAGAAGCTTTTAACGTTTAAAATTGCACATATTATGAAAAACATAAATAATCGCATGGTGACTCTAGAAAGTAGTGGTATAAAAGTGGTAAAAATAAATGAATATGGTGGTAGGTTAAATATGAAAGGAGTAGGTCCGGTAAGGACCAATTTTGGCCTTAAACCTCAGATTCATCTGACAAAAGATTCTGAACATTTTATAAACACTTAAGTGTCGACTTTAGTAGATTCAATTAGTCTATGTGGAAGATTTGAACTGATTTAGTCATTAAAGATGCTCACATTCAAGCTCAAACATTGAAAATCTATAAAATTTGCCATAATGTATAAAAAAAGAAGATATGGTATGATTGCCAATGAGACAACTCTCCACAAGAGACCAAAATGACACAGAAATTTACAACTATAGGTCACTGTACGGCCTTCAACAATGAGCAAAACCCATACCGCATATGTCACTTTTCAGACGGTTTTTGTCAGAAATGTAAGTGGCCGCATACGTGTTCATTTTCAGCCTTTAATTTGTTATGCATTATCATCAAATTCATCTTTCAATTAAATATTAAGAATGAAAACAATTGCAGCCACTTCCATTTAAGAATGTAATCGTCTAAAAATTAACTAAAATGCTAAAATTGTGAAGATTTCAGCGCATATAATGTAACAGAAGTTTTCTACATACCAATAAATAGCATTTTAAATACATTTTAACAGTTTTGTAAAACTACTATATTTTGGGGCCAAGAACGTGTCTTACTGCACCTACTCCTTTGTGGTCATTTATCCTACAATATATCTTAGTTGGCATATTCTTTTATCTACATATTATATGTAAAGAATATTTAAATGATATATTTTGACTTTAACTATGATTATTTGAGTTCAAATGAAAAAAACAAAAAAATATATAACAATCAGATGTTTAATAATTCATTAAACAAATTCAGTCTTTTTCATTTTCAAACAAGAAATAGTCACTTTGCTTTGTGAAGATAAAATCTTATTGATCATACTGTTTCACTCTGTTTGAAATCAAAACAAGTGCCATTTCTAAAATAATGTGGTCAAATAAACAATTACAACATTTGAATAAAAGTGCCATTTATGTATGAAAATGCCGAAATAAAATGATCCTGATATAGACAAAATATTTAAGGTACTAGTATCCAATTAAGTGAATTTCAAAAAATTCCAGTTCAGTTACCATGTTCATCGATCTTTCTTGAATTTCACTTAGTACTCACTGGTCAATATGACCACACAATAGTACCAGTAAATTTCTTTTAGTTTCTATCACTTAAAAGATACCCAATGTTAGATTGCACTGACTTCACCAATACAGACAGTTGGAGAGGTTTGGAGCAACATGTTTTGTGCAATTTTTAAGAGGAATATTGGCAGTACCAATGTTTGAGTTTGTACAATGCTCATGGAACAGTGATTAATTCTTATACCTTAATTTGACATATTTGCTTTCGCAACTGTCTTTAATTCTTATGTTTTGCTTTATACTTTTAAAGTTAACTCTATCATATAAAGATTAAAAATATCATAGACATTATGGCTTCAAAAAGGAATCTAATTTTTTCAAAAGAACAAAACACATTCAAGCATATAGTTTTTTTTTCCAAAAAGAGCTAAAAAGTAAAATCATAGAAATAGTGAACTCCAAGGAAAATTCAAAACGGAAAGTCTCTAAGCAAATGGCAAAACCAAAAGCTCAAACACATCAAACGAATGGATAACAACTGTCATATTCCTGACTTGGTACATGCATTTTCTAATGTTAGATTTAACCTGGTTTTAAAGCGCTAATCCTCTCATTGGTGTGACAGTCGCATCAAAGATATTTTTAAATGATTTATAATGAAACGTAAAAAATTATAAGAGTTAAACATCTATATGAAATATAATTGTATATCTAAATACTAAATATCAAGTTCATATAATGTATACATACTATTTTATTTTATAAAAAAAGGTATTTAAATAACAAGACAATACAAAGAACATAATCATTTGTTCAGCCATATCACATGCATACTACTACAATATATCAGTGTGAAACATTTAATAGTTACTCTCAATTTTACTCTGACTTGTACTTTGTATTTGTAAATCTATAGCCTGAAATAATTGTTTGTACAGAAAGAGGTAGTTTTTATAAAAACACAAAACCGAAAACATAACGATCTGTTCAGCCATATCACATGAAAACACGATATTCCCGGGCTTGTGTTTCCTATCATAATTTCCTAAATCGAGGATTGCTGCTCATAAGGAAGCTATTAAACCAAGAGTTCCAAATGGTAAAGTTGAAATCATCCCTTCGTAAATTTTACGGACGCCATCACGAGTTGGGTGATCGTTATGGAATAACCATTTCACAGATGATATCGGATATGTTCCGTTTGTCGTTACTACAATTCACTTCCCTCTTCACCATGAATGTGACCTAGCAAATTAGACTATTTACCAGGTTTGTAATACCATGAGCAATACGACGGGTGCCACATGTGGAGCAGGATATGCTTACCTTTCCGGAGCACCCCAGTTTTTGGTGGGGTTCGTGTTACTTAGTCTTTAGTATTCTTCGTTGTGTCTTCTGACCTATTATGTGTCTGTATGTCTTTTTATTTTTTAGCCATGGCGTTGTCAGTTTATTTTCGATCTATGAGTTTGACTGTCCCTCTGGTATCTTTTACCTATCTTTTAGATAACTCCAATACATAAGTGTAAAATGATCAGTGACCTGCTCTTAATTTGACTCTGACTCGTACTTTGTTTGGAAATATTGAAAAAAGATTTTAAACCATAGCTTAATGACTATCACTCATCGTCTTTGGCAAACATAAAAGGAAATGATTAAAAAAACCAACGTATGGTTGTAATGGTAACATTTAACAAATGTTAATGAGACCATTGGAATGTGAGTAATAACTAGTCCATTCTCTTCTCACTTATTCTGTAAAGGCACAACTACAAAATTTAGTTAATTAATTAGTCAAATTAGATATCTTTGAATTGAAAGACATGTGCCTTCTTCAAATGAGACTTCTTTGGAAGCCTACGATTTTTATCTAAATTAATTTCATGCGTTTATTCAGTATTGTTCTGTATAGTTCTATAGTAACCGAATTGGTAACAGTTGTTACTCAACATAAAATTAAATAGAATTGTGTCCATAAGACACATATCGTAAATATGAAAAAGTCAATGTAGTATTTAAAACTTGTGAGTCTGGAGATGACACGTTTGGTCGGTACATACAGCAGTTTGAGTGTGGACAAAAAACGTAAATAAAAAACTCAAGCACAATAAAATTGACGCCACCCAAATTGAACTTGATCTGTGTTTGATGGTAATAAGCAACGTTTATAAGTTTCCTAAACATTTGCTTAAGGCAAAAGTTAAAAGTTAAAGTTAGAGAACATACACCAATTTCGGGTTGTACGGACACACTGATGGAGAAGGGTAAAATCTTACTGATTTATCTGAAAAAGGAAGGAAACAGCAACAGCTAGCCACACGTTTTTAAGGTATATGTGTACGCTTCAATCAAAATTACAATTTTACCGTATTAGAATCGAAATGATGTCAAGTCTACATAAATTTCGATCAGATAACAATATAGTCTTTATTACTGGAAAAGATTATGGTTTGTCTACATAAACGTCAATAAGATAACAATATAGTCTAATTTACTAGCTATAAAAAACAATAACATTGAGAGTCGCACCAATCTTATATCAATATGATACAAATTAAAATAGACAACTATTTCTCGTCTACAAAGGCATCAATCACATACCAGTATATTCTTAATTATAAAAGACAATTATGACACGTCTACAAAGGCACCAATCACATAACAGTATAGTGTTAATTATAAAAGACAATTATGACACGTCTACAAAGGCACCAATCACATAACAGTATAGTGTTAATTATAAAAGACAATTATGACACGTCTACAAAGGCACCAATCACATAACAGTATAGTGTTAATTATAAAAGACAATTATGACACGTCTACAAAGGCACCAATCACATAACAGTATAGTGTTAATTATTAAAGACAATTATGACACGTCTACAAAGGCACCAATCACATAACAGTATAGTGTTAATTATAAAAGACAATTATGACACGTCTACAAAGGCACCAATCACATAACAGTATAGTGTTAATTATAAAAGACAATTATGACACGTCTACAAAGGCACCAATCACATAACAGTATAGTGTTAATTATAACAGACATTATGACTTGCCTACAAAGACATCAATCACATAACAGTATAGTGTTAATTATAAAAGACAATTATGACACGTCTACAAAGGCACCAATCACATAACAGTATATTCTTAATTATAAAAGACATTATGACTTGCCTAAAAAGACATCAATCACATAACAGTATAGTGTTAATTATAAAAGACAATTATGACACGTCAACAAAGGCATCACTCACATAACAGTATAGTGTTAATTATTAAAGACAATTATGACACGTCTACAAAGGCATCACTCACATAACAGTATAGTGTTAATTATTAAAGACAATTATGACACGTCTACAAAGGCATCACTCACATAACAGTATAGTGTTAATTATAACAGACAATTATGACACGTCTACAAAGGCATCACTCACATAACAGTATAGTGTTAATTATTAAAGACAATTATGACACGTCTACAAAGGCACCAATCACATAACAGTATAGTGTTAATTATAAAAGACAATTATGACACGTCTACAAAGACATCACTCACATAACAGTATAGTGTTAATTATTAAAGACAATTATGACACGTCTACAAAGGCATCACTCACATAACAGTATATTCTTAATTATAAAAGACAATTATGACACGTCTACAAAGGCATCACTCACATAACAGTATAGTGTTAATTATAAAAGACAAATATGACACGTCAACAAAGGCATCAAAAACATAACAGTATAGTGTTAATTATAAAAGACATTATGACTTGTCTACATAAACATCAACCAGATAACACTATAGTCTAGATTTCTAGATATAAAAACAAAAATGGCCTGAGTCCATATAAGCATGTTAGCACCAAACTAATACTAATGTGATATAAATTATAAAACATGATAATGGCATGTTTACATAAACATAAATCACATAATATATAGTATAAATTGCTAAAAAAAGAATATACACATGTATATGAAATTTATCGGAATTGTCTCAGAATCAAGTAAAAATATTTGAACGAGACATTCGATCAGGTAGAATTACAAGGCTTACTGAGCATGTCTATACAAATTCCTAACTATATATATACAGAAACATATTATCAACTTCACACATAAGTTTTTGTATACAGTCAATAAAATAGCTTTCATTTGTCTGTAAGTGCAAACATTTTTTGGTAGGGGTTGGATGACAAGATTGCTGTCCATAATAATATTCTATAGTGTCTGAATCACCAACTAAAGTATTTGATAAATGTATGTTTAAAAAGGGGGAAACAAGAGTTCACACGCTGTAATGTCTAGCCTGCTTTACTGATCATAATTGAATTCTGTTGAATAGTCGTAAAGAAAAAGGTTATACAACAACAAAAAAAAACAACATAAAATATACATTATAAAGGTTACTTGTAATTGGGGCCAAGCTCAGATATTCCCTGACAAGAAGACACCTATCTATTAATTAATAAATAAAAAAATATTTTAACTTAAAAATAAACCCGAAATTTTAGAAATTAGTTACTGTACACAAGTAAAATGCGTCAATCAAAGGAAAATTATTTTTTATGCTTATAATAGATTCACACATTTATTCAATCTTCTTTGGGGATATACCATTTCCCTCTATGAAATGCTCTGAGATACTTAGATAAGAACTTTGATTGAAATCACTGTTATAAAAAGATAAAAAAAATAATAGATAGAATGGTAAAACAGTTAAAACGCAAAAACTGATTTTTCACTAAAACAAAAACTCTTAACAATCATATATTAAAAATAAAAATTAAGTTTGATTTTTTTCTTTATCATCTTCACTTTTTTTTTAAATAGCGTTATTAAGAAATCTTGACACATTTCTGTCTATTCCTTGAAAGTCACATTAGCAACTATCATATTTGCATCTTGTTTAATGATTCTATGTAATAGAACAAATATTAAACTTTACATAATTATTATACAAATCTTGAGCTTTATTTTATAACTCGGTATATTTTTTATCTTTATGAGGTACATTTTCATGAAACTTTTAAAAAAGTGTAGACATTTTTTAATATAAACACAAAAAGAAAAACAACACTCCACCCACATAAAAAGTTGCAATGAAAATCACTCTTTTTCATCAACAATTTAGTAGTTGGCAAACAATTTAAAGAGAGGTCAAAGATTGCCTTGAAATTGCTCAAATAAATAAAATAGTGTTCAACTCGATCAAACAAACACAGTCGCAGGTAATCACATTAGGATACCATAATGTGATAATTGTCAACTATTCTCTCAATTACATTTTAACATAAACACACTTTTTGTTCTTTTAGATAGATGATACATGCGTCCATAATTCAAATGGCAGTTAAGTTCGTTTCGTCTCCTAAAATTCTGAAATCAACTCATTTCAACTCCATTACTTGATCCTGAGAATAAAGATAAGAAATTAAATTACAAAATGTAGATATATCGTAAAAAGTCATCATTTTTTTTAAACGTGGTATTTGGTCTCAATTAAAACAACATCAAGATGTGCTCTTCTTGACGTTTCAACAATGCATCTATACTACTAAATTAACGAAGTCTAATAAGTTTGCCGACATGACGTAAAACGACGAATAAAAGAATTCAACTATATATATATACACAACTCGTCTAAACATCAACCCAACAATGTTAGATGAAGCAAATTTTTTGTTCTTCCCTCACCTGGATTCGAACCCATGCTACTCAGATATCGTGACACCAAATCGCCTGCACTGTAATCGGCGCGCTAGACCACACGACCACCTGGGCTTAAAAAATGAAGCTTTCTGTGGCCGGGTGTTACCTTTCCACGTCAGTTTTAATCTAGCGTCTAACTACAGTACATGATATATAAGGCATGAAGATGTTATATATAAATATATATGTATATATAACTAATATAGGCAACGCAAGGCCCTTTTGTTTTCAACATAATTATTAATTATATAATTAATTAATAAAAATGTTTGGATCGAATCCGATACCGACGAGACCAATAGTATAGGGTTATAATAACACATCAACCTTTGTCATTACAAAGGGATTGACTCATTTCAATCATTGGCATATGCAGTTTCTGGTGTGAGAAAGAAAACCAGGACGGATTCAAATAGAAAGATTTTGAAAGCAGTGGAAACATTGCACCTTATAATTAGCATGACTTTAACAGATGATAATATACGAATACTAAATCAAGTTTCTTTTTGTTTCTTTTGTTTTAAAATGCATTGTATTATCAATGGCATTTATAGCACACCTTCTTATGTTCATACTAACGTTCTTTTAAAATAAATGTTTACATTTCTAGAGGACCAATTTATCTATATCTAATATATTTCTTAAAGGCATAACTCTTTTAAAATTTATATTGATTTTCGAACTTGTCCGATATAATGCTGATATATACGGCATTCGTTGTTGCAGTGTAATCAAGTGTTGACCCATTAAAATATCTCACCTACTGCAAATATTAACTTATCAGTTAAAATATCAATCTATTAACTGATTTGAAGGTCTATCGTAACCTGAAATGTGGTCATTTTCATGTTTATATTCAGGTCACTAAAAAAAGGCCAGTTTGTTATGTCTTTGGGTTAAGAAGTCATATGTCAAAAATGTAAAAAGTCCAAAATTTCTACATTCGTGAAAAGGGAAACGGATTGTAGTTACGACATAAGGAACATATCCGATATCATCTTTGAGACGTTTATTCCATAACGGATATTCTGATCGATGGCGTCCGTAACACTTACAAAGGGATGATTTCAACCTCACCATTTCGAATTCATATTGACCTTTAGTATCGTAAAATTAACGCAACGAAAATGCAGTATTATTACAATTTTGAGAAGGAAGTTAACGGATAGTTGGTTAAATTCAATAGTTATGTTCGTTTTACTCTTTTAAAATAACAATCTGAAGAATTTGATTCCAAATTCTTTAATATTAAGCATACAACAGTTGAAACAAGAGTTTTGGAAAGTTGAAATGAACACCAAGTCAACGGTTAAGGTCTTAAGATTGCTTTACAGCAAACTTATTCAAATAAAAAAAAATGATAAAATTAATATGATATATTACCTAGTTCTGGTGAAGTTTAAACAAATCATATTGTACCTGGTGTAAGTGTGAGGTAAATGATAGGTTTCGAGCATGATTGACTTATACCTGTTGGTGTTGTAGTGTAAATGATAGGATGCGAACATGATTGACTTTTACCTAGTGTTGGTGTAGTGTAAATGATAGGCTGTGAGCATGATTGACTTTTACCTGGTGTTTGTGTAGTGTAAATGATAGGTGGTGAACATGATTGACTGTTACCTAGTGTTGGTGTAGTGTAAATGATAGGCTGTGAGCATGATTGACTTTTACCTAGAGTTTGTGTAGTGTAAATGATAGGATGTGAGCATGATTGACTGTTACCTGGTGTTTGTGTAGTGTAACTGATAGGTGGTGAACATGATTGACTGTGACCTACTGTTGGCGTAGTTTAAAGGATAAGTTTGTGAACATAATTGACTGTTACCTAGTGTTGGCGTAGTGTAAATGAAAGGTGGTGAACATGATTGACTGTAACCTAGTATTGATGCAGTGTAAATGATAGGCTGTGAACATGATTGACTGTAACCTAGTATTGATGTAGTGTAGTGTAAATGACAGGTGGTGAACATGATTGACTGTTACCTAGTGTTGGTGTAGTGTAACTGATAGGTGGTGAACATAATTGACTGTAACCTAGTATTGATGTAGTGTAAATGATAGGTGGTGAACATGATTGACTGTTACCTAGTGTTGGCGTATTGTAAATGATAGGTGGTGAACATGATTGACTGTTAACTTACCTAGTGTTGGCGTAGTGTAAAGGATAAGTTTGTGAACATAATTGACTGTTACCTAGTGTTGGCGTAGTGTAAATGATAGGTGGTGAACATGATGACTGTAACCTAGTATTGATGTAGTGTAAATGACAGGTGGTGAACATGATTGACTGTTACCTAGTATTGATGTAGTGTAAATGACAGGTGGTGAACATGATTGACTGTTACCTAGTGTTGGCGTAGTGTAAATGACAAGTGGTGAACATGATTGACTGTTACCTAGTGTTTGTGTAGTGTAAATGATAGGTGGTGAACTTGGTTGACTGTAACCTAGTGTTGGTGTAGTGTAAATGATAGGAAGTAAGCAGCAGGATTGGGTATCATTTACAGGGTATACTTTACATATTAAACATTTGTATATTGCTTTGTGTTTGTGTCTTGTAAATGATAGGCTGTCAACTTGTATCAGTGAAGGGTAAATGTAAGCTGTGAAAATGGTTGACTGTTATTAATAGAGAATACTATGAAAATAATATATTATCTGGCATTGGTGTTGTGTAAATGATAGGCTGTGCGCACGAATGGCTGTTATTTACAGAGGATACTGAGAGTACCCATAACTCTTCTGTTATGGAGGCAAAGAGATTTATTTTGAAGTCCCATGTTATCATCAGATTTTCAAATTTTGGTAAATCCTGCGGTAAACACCACCATCCCTGAAGATCATCACATTTAATAGCCTGTTAAATAAAATAGAAACCAGTGATTTTGACTGCCGTGTTGATAATTATCTTATTCTGCAATCAGCCAACTATTGTACCAAAAAATTGGTGCCTAATCTATAATTCACCATAACAAAGAACACTGTCTCCAGTTATCATGCTTTCATCTTGAGTGAATTGTTAACATTACTGTTCTCATTAAAGGTCATATTTCGACCTTCGGGTCGTTTCCTTTTAAAAAAAAATAATACAAGGACAGCAATCAATAGATTTTAAAATATACTAAACAAAGGTTCTGTAGTTAAATTGCAAGATTTAAGTTATATATTTACATTGTAATCAACATCATTTTTTCTATTTGCTTCTTGATAGAATACAAGATAAAAGCTCTGTGAGCCTAGCTTTTTTTTCGGTTTCTTAAGGATGTACTTAGGTGAGGTTAGGTGAAAATTAATAAATTAAGAAGTTAAAATTGATGCTATAAGCTGGTAGGGCATCAATTAAGGATAAAAATAAGCTAAAAATATTGATAGGTCATGGACCTCCTTTTCGAGATATTTGAGATTTAAAATATGGCGGGAAAAGGCTGACTCGGACTTTTACCTTATATTTGCATTGGTAATATTTGGGTCCCAAATCAAAAGAAAGAAAATTAAGAATCTTCTAAAATTTTGGAAAATGACCTTTCATGAGCTATTAAGTCTTATATGAAAAAATAAATGGGTGTTATTGGGCAAAATATTTTACATTATATTGTATGGAAAAACACCAAGGAGTCCGAACATTTGACACAAATTCCAAAACCTCATCCAAGTACATCCTTAAGCTCTTACAATTAAATGTGGAACTCTCAGTCAATATATATAACTTTAAAATATTGTATACCTTCAAAATACTAAAGTTATCACATATAAAGATAATAAAAAGGAACTATTTTCAATTCGATGTTCACAAAAATTTGTATCCCATGACAAATAATAAATCGAGAGTCATTAACAAAAAGAAGAGATAATCAAATACCCATCACGATAAAATGTTCTACTTAATATGAAAGCAATCGCATATGCAAAAGACACAAAAGCTAATTCTACAATATTTAATTATATGAATATTTGATTCGTTTCCCCTAACATTCTATAATTAATTTACACAAACACGTTCTAACAATTAATTCTAACCAAAAGTGTATTTCTGACATTACTTTGGAACTTTTCACCTCTGTGTATCAATTATATTCAAAATGCCTTTAATTAATACATCATACCACATATATTAATTATATAGTGTGCATGTAAATCGAGGAGGAAATGGTCCCGAACTCTATGCAGGTTAAACAACTCTTTGAAGGGTCCATAGGTGGTTTATTGAAAGCCAAAATTTCTTTCTAATCCAATATACCCTAATTTTTATAATGTCAGACAAGCTTTCCAAATATTCAAACTTGTCAATATACTGTGCATAAACTGCATATTTCCTTAATTGTTAATTTATTTCTCCTGAATATGTATGAAGTTATTGCGACTGGGTGTTAAGCAAATAACAATCAATCAATCTGTATGTATATTTTAACAAATTGAATCATTAATTCATTCAAAATTCCTAAGTTTGAAGACCAATTTAAGGTCAATGTCAGAAACACTCTATTAAACTTACCAAAGTTAAAAAAGAATTTATATGAATAAGAAGTTTCAGGTAGTCGTCTCTAGATTCCCTCCTACGGTGAAAGGTATTGCTTAGATGTGCTAGGTGGAAACATATCTTCTTAGTACTGCTTTTTACATCTATGTAAGCACTGAATGTTTTGTATGCCAAATCAGACCGTTCTTCCCAGCTATTTGGAGCAAGATTTAATTTAAACATTTGAAGGGAATCTTCCAAACAACCATCCATTCTACATGAAAGGGAAGGGTTAACTGAAATTTATAAATACAATTAATTTGTACTGTATTCCCCCCCTGTAATTTTTTGTTATTTTAGCGGTATATTTTTTGTTGCCATAAAGCGTGGCCACAAAACCAGGTTCAACCCACCAATTTTTCTTAAAATGTCCTGTACCAAGTCAGGTATATGGCAGTTGTTATATATAATGATATATCTAATAGTTCGTTTTTATGTATGTTGCATTGTTTTTTTTGTTTTTGTTGCACTTCAGTGTCATGTTGTTTGCCTGTTATAGATGATGTGTTTCCCTCGGTTTTAGCTTGTATTTTTTTAATCGATTTATGACCTTTGAAAAGCAATATTCTACTGTTGCTAATAAATATATACACATATGTAAAAAATTAAGTAGACAATGCAGTTTTACAGGGGAGATACTACTGTTGCTATCATAAAATAATATCAGGAAAGAAGTATTTGTACTGATTTTTATAGTAGCTTGAAAGGAAGTTTATGGACCCTTTTGTTTTAAAGTGACATTAAGCCTAATAATGTAGAAAGAATTGTTTTACTAATTTTCAGGAAAAAATCACCAATAAATTTTATTCTAAATTAGATAAATAAACAGCATTGCCAGTTTATTCTGAAATCATTAATATCTTATATATCAAAATCATTTCAAAAGAACTTTTTTTCACAAATTTAATGTGTTTTAAGTCAAGAAGATATTCCAAATGGTTTTACCAGAAAAAAAAGTCAGGAGTCTGTAATTTAGCGGTTGTCGTTTGTTATATATAATTATTTATCACATCAATTAGACCGTTAGTTTTCTCGTTTGAATTTTTTACATTTGACATCACGGGGCCTTTAATGGCTTACTATGCAGTATGGGCTTTGCTCACTGTTGAAGGTCGTACGGTGACATAAAGTTGTGGAGAGTTGTCTCTTTGGCAATCACAACCTAAGCCATATTTTGGCACGTCTTATTGGAATTTGTGGTCATCAATGCCTTTCAAGAAGATGTGCCAAGTACTTGTTTGGCTTTTAACTGTTTTGATCTTAGCGTCACCGGTGAGTCTTAACTAGACAAAACGCGTGTCTGGTGCATTAAATTACGAGCCTTGTACCTTTGATAACTATTTTAGCATATAAGAAACAGCCATATAAATTTCAGAAACTGAACATGTTTAACCCCGCCATATTCTGTTTGTATGTGTCTGTCTTAAGTCAGAAGCCTGTAATTCAGAGGTTGTCGTTTGTTGGTGTGTTACATATTTGTTTTTCGTTCATCTTTTGTACATTACCTAGGCCGTTAGTTTTTTCGTTTGAATTGTTTTACATTTGTCATATCGGGGCTGACTATGCGGTATGGACTTAACTCATTATTGACGACCGTACGGTGACCAATAGAGAGTTGTTAATTTCTGTGTCATTTGTCTCTTGTGGATATTTGTCTTATTGGCAATCATACCACATCTTTTTTTTTTTCATTAACCAATAAACCATGAAAATTAGGCAATGGTCTAATTGTTTCATACGCAAGTTTGGTAATTTGTATCTTAGAATAAAAAGGTTACACATATATCGAAAACATTGGTGAATAAGAATATTTTTTAAATACAGCTATTCACTATTCATGCATTCTTTATCTGCCAAGGGCAGTAACTTAAAAAAAATGTTAAGATATTTTGATTTTGATATAATTTTTTTTCAAAAATCAGACAAGAAATATTGTCATTAGCGCTAAAAAAGCAAATTTACAAATAATCAACATTTCAAAGAGTCAAAACTCCCCCCCTCCCCCCCCATAAAAAAAAGTAAAAAATTGAAATTAACTTTATGTTTTCCACCAAAACAACCCAAAGGATATAACATACATTAAATGTTCCACAAAAATGAACAAAATGAACAAAATTATACTTACATTTGAAAGATGGTATTTTGGATTGTATGACATCAAGTCCAGTTATATCTGAGAGAGCACAATTAGAACATTCTTTCATTAAGAAAAGTATTGTTCCATTTCCAGTCAAGTCTGAATGCTTTTGGGACTTGAAACTGTCCAAAACTCTGAAAACTAATGTAAAATCTAGTGTCGGCCATTTTATTTTTACAGATCCCTTAAGTGTGCAATTAAACTTCTGCAAAAATAAAAAAGATCAAATCATAAAACAGTTATCACTGATATATCTTGTCTCATCGAAAAAAAAAATTCAAGCCTACTAAAATGTAAATTTACAAATAGTGCCACTTGTCGTGTACACATCTATAAAACCAGGTTTAATCCAACATTGTCTACATGAGGTAATACCTGTACCACGTCGATTATAACAGTTGTTTTCAATGCGGTTAATATGTTTCAGCTTTTGATTTTGCAATTTGATAAATGACTTTTTGTTTTGAATTTTCCTTTGTGTTGGTATTTTTGCTAATATTTTTTTACTGAACTTTCAGATCTCTTACTTTTATTACTGGACCGAGCAACTATTAACTGAACTCTTTGTATCAGCATACAATAAGACTTCAAAAAAACATTTATCAGCAGTAAGTGGAGTAGATGTGTTGGTTTGGAATGTCATGTCCAGATCGTACATTGGGGGTTTAAAAACGTCAACAAGAGCACGAAATTTACAAGATGTTATATTCTGTTCAATCAAGCTCTTCCATTCTATAAGATCATAGCTTTGCCACCAAATTTTACCTCTCTTCCACAGATCTTGGGTATTTCATTTTCTGAAATATACAATATATTAAATTAGTTTAAACACTTTTGTTTATAGTGGATTGGGAAACAAGTTATTGCAACTTATATTAATCTCCTGTGCAATTTGTATCGGCATTAGCCTGGTCTTTTTCAAAATCTACAAGGGTATCGTTTACGTGCAAGATATATTGCTTTCTCTTAACACGGGTCAGCCATTTATGATCCCCTTCTAACGGACTATCATGGTTTCTCCAGACCATACTCTCAGAGCGTGTCAAAGGAGATCCGAAACTTCAGTCTCTGAAATTTTCTCTCCAGAACGGGGATCAAACCAGGAACCTTTGTGTTGGTAGTCGGATGCTCTAACCACAACAGCACGGGTTTTCTTTTCAATAAGTGGAGTTAAAAATATAAACATTGATCCGATGTACACTGAACAGTATCTACAATACTAGTAAACCTAGATTAACGATCATTATCTGCTCATATTAATGAACAAAAATTGACCATAAATATCTACTCATTCTGGTGAACAAACATTGACCATCACTATTTACTTATACTGGTAGACACAACATATTCACTATTAATGTTTTACATATACTAGTTGACAAACAGAAAATCAATATCTACTCACACTGGTGGACAAAAATAGACAATCAATATCTACTCATACTGGTAGACACACATTGACCATCACTATCTACTCATACTGGTAGACACACATTGACCATCAATGTTTATATATACTACTGGACAAACACAATATCAATATCTACTCATTCTGGTGGACAAAAATTGACCATCAGTATCTACTCATTCTGGTAGATACCCATTGACGATCAATCTCTACTCATACTGGTAGACATGCATTGACCATCAATATCTACTCATATTGGTAAACACACATTGACCATAAATATCTACTCATACTGGTAGACACATATTGACCATCAGTATATACAGGATATACCAATAATTAGAAACACATTGATCATCAATATCTACTTATAATTGTAGACACACATTGACCATCAATATCTACACATACTTGTAGACACATATTGACCATCAGTATATACATGATATACCAATAATAGGAAACACATTGATCATCAATATCTACTTATAATTGTAGACACATACTGACCATCAATATCTACTCGTACTGGTAAACACACATTGACCATCAATGTTTACATATACTACTGGACAAACATAATATCAATATCTACTCATTCTGGTGGAAAAATTGACGATCAATATCTACTCATACTGATAGACACACTTTGAACATCAATATCTACTCAAACGGATAGACACACATTGAGCATTAACGTTTACATATACTACTGGACAAACATAATATTAATATCTAATCATTCTAGTGGACAAAAATTTACCATCAGTATCTACTCTTACTAGTAGACACACATTGACGATCAATATCTACTCATATTGGTAGACACACATTGACGATCAATATCTACTCTTATTGGTAGACACACATTGACCATCAATATCTACTCATACTGACCATCAATAACTTCTCATACTGATAGACACACATTGACCATCAGTATAAACAGGATATACCAATAATTAGAAACACATTGATCATCAATATCTACTTATAATTGTAGACACACATTGACAATCAATATATACTTATACTGGTTGACATTTATTCTTACGAGTGAACAAATATAAGAAATGTCCAAAATACCAAGTGTCAAGGTTTGTCTTTCTAAAGAGACTTCATCATCATAATAAAATCTTACTTGTGCAGTTCCGACTATTCCAGTGTTTTCCATTCTGTGTGCCCAGGCGAAGTTTCTGCACATCTCACTTCCACAAAATCCTTATTATTTTCATTTTGTTTCCAGCCATATCCATGTTTGCAGATCTTTTTCTCGTAGTTATAGGAGAAGCTTGAAACGTGATATGTCTTGTTTGGCACAGCCCTTTCTATTGTCGATTCATTCACTTGAGGAACTGTACATCTTAATACTTAAAATCGATATAATATATTAATATTTTTCTTATTATTGTGGTCTGTAACCGTCTGTAACATGAATAGATATGTTTTGTATCACATTGCACGGAGTGATACGAAAATCTGCATGTATGTGATTAGTTTAGCAAAACACTCAATCATTACCCCTGACAATCTTCTTTTTGTCAAATTTTATTACATTCTGAATCGTACATAAAGTACCCCATAACAGTTTAAAGAATAAATAAACTTTAAACCTCCACGAGTTTATTTATACTTTTTACTGTTTTTGGGAATCCTAGAACTTGTCCTTCTACTCAATAACAAAACATTTGAAGCAGATGGTCGAGTACACAGTTATTTCGTAGTGCATTTCATTACGAAAATAAATGAAAATAAAAAAAATCCCATCTGCGCTTTCTCAATAATACCTTTACGACGTGTTGTACTACTTTTGGGACAAATTATATCAAAATTATAGAAAACTTCAACGGCTATTACCTCTCGTCCACAGATCTTAGGTATTTCATTTTCTGAAATATACAACAAATTCAATTAGTTTAAACACATTTGTTTATAGTGGATAGGGAAGCAAGTTATTTTTTTTTTTTTTTTTTAACGTAACAATATCTTTATTGCAATCTTGCTGTAACAAATTACTAAGTTTACAGCTTTAACTTAGTATCCCTCATGTTAGCTTACCAAATAGTTAAGGGAAGCACTATTTGGCAAGGTATTATTTATTCATAATATTAGTATTCATAACATAAAATTTTTCACAAAATATATTATATAAATTAATGTGATTATACACATACATTACATTTTGTTTCTCTTTTTCATAGTATTTATTTTTTCCGGAATCAACTCCGTTATCGGTATGATCCGTGTTTCCATTAGTATTGGGCACAGTATGTGTTGTTTTTCGCATGTGCGTTATCGGGTATAGTTTGGATGTGTGTCTAAATTATATAAATATTATCCACTGGATTTAACGATTATATATGGTGAGTTTACTATTCAAATTTTCTTTAGTTATCTACTGATCTTTTTTGTCGAAATGTATGTGTGTAATTCACAAATAGGTAATTTAAGTGTAACAAGTTGAAACACTCGACATGCGAAATGATACATTATTTTTCCACATTAATTAATAAACGTACGGATATACTGTTTATAGTATAACTTTTTTTTTTTATCATTGTAAATACAAAATTTAAAATATAAAAAAAAAATGCTGTATAATTTACATGTGGTGACTCATGCATGGCTGAACATGCTTACAAACATTGATCATGCATGGTTGAACTTGATCATAAATATTGCCATATTTGGTTTGTGTACAAGAAACAATTTTGTACACAATGTTGTGTGCTTCATACATAGCTTAGTCCTGATTCAATTGAATCTTTGTAATGAATCTATTTGTTTTTATGAGTATCTGTTTAGTTTTTTTGTTATTAAAATTGTTTATTTCAATTATTTCTGAAATTTCTTTCTGGAAAATTTTTAAAATGTTTATTTTTTTTGTCTTCTTTTCTGAGACAAAATGTGATTTGTATATTGAGAAGGATATTAAAGTTAATATATAATTAATATCAAAGTATGCTGAATCTTCAATTTTGTACCCTGTTACTAAATTTTCAAGGCTTATAATGTCTTTTTCAATACCTAGGGATTTCATTAATTTCATTATTATTTTTAGAAAGTCATTATTATATGAGCAATTGACAAAAAAATGTTCATAGTCTTCCTTTTTTTTACAATGCTTACATAAGTTGTCTTCAGTAATTTTCCACTTTTTTAATAGTTCATTACTTGGCAGTATGTAGTGAATAAGTTTCCATCTAAATATTTTCAATCTATTATCAGTAAGATATTGAAAAATAAAAACAAAAGTATTTTTCAATTTAGAATTTAAATGTTCATCAAATATTTTTTCCCACATAAGAAAACCATTTGGTTTATCACAACTATTTTTCAATGTCAATAATTTATAGAGTTCTTTTGTACTTATTAAGGGAGTAATTGCCCTGTGCATAATTTTTAAATCATTTATAACTTTAACTTTAGTTTTGAATGAATCTTCAGTGCCAAGAATTGTTTTCCAATCAAATGGTATTGCTTTTTTTAACATAAATAATTGCCTTATCCAATTTTGTTTATTTTTAAGTTTAGTCAAAATGATAGTTTCAGAGATATTGCCCTGTTCATCAATTACATCATTTATATTAGTAATGTCACTTTTTATCCAATCTTCAAAGTTTAAACATTTTCCATTAAACCGGATATTATCATTTCCCCATAAAACTTGTTTTCTAATTTCAAGAAAATTTTTGGGATATTTTGTATTACCTCCCTTTACACTTATCCAATCTTTAATTAGTTGTTTATAGAAGTCCGGTAAATATTGTAACTTACTTTTATCAATGTCGTTTATATTCTTTAAGTTCATTTTAAATACAAGAAGATTTTTTCCTAATTTGTTAAAGTAAAATTTGGGAATAATTGTCCAGTTGTCATTTTTATTTTCACTTAATTTAAGAATCCAGTTGATATGCAGTGATTTTATATAAGCATCAATGTCTGTCATTTTAAGTCCACCTTCGAGAAAATCATTTGAAAGTGTTGATCTTTTTATTCTATCCCTTTTGCCTTTCCAAATAAAATTGTATATTAAAGTTTTAAAGTTTTGCAACATTTCCTTAGGAATAATAGTGTTTGATGCAACATATGTTAGGTTTGGCAAAACCAAAGATTTGATGACGACTATTTTTCCTATGATAGTAAGATTTCTTTTACTCCAATCAGATATTATTTTTTTACTTTTTAACAGTTGTTTTTCAAAGTTAAGTTTTTGACATTCTTGTTTATTATAACCAAAGTAAATTCCTAGGCTTTTGATAGGTGCAGTACACCAATTTATATCTTCAAATTTTTCCCGACTGTGTTTTAATCGACCAAGCCATATTCCTTCAGTTTTTGTTTTATTCAGTTTCAAACCTGAGAGAGTACCAAATATTTCTATTAAATTAATTGCTAGAGTTACATCCTTTTTTGATTGAAGAAATAGAGTAGTATCGTCAGCTAATTGGCAGATTTTCAGGGTATTACTCCTACCGTCTAATTTTATTTCTAGTCCTTTTAAGTTTTTATTTTCCCTTATCTTTATTGCCATAACTTCTACAGCTAGAACAAATAGTAACGAAGATAACGGACATCCTTGTCGGATCCCGCGAGATGCCCTAAAGCGGGAGGAAACCCACCCGTTATTAATAATGCATCCTTTAATATCAGAGTACATTGTCTGAACCCACCTTATAAAATTATCTTTAAATCCAAATTTTTTTAAAGTCTCAAACATGAAGTCCCATTCTAATGAGTCAAATGCTTTTGTAAAATCAAGAAATAAAATTGCCCCATCAATTTTGAAAGTTTCAGAATAGTCTATGACATCTTGTATTTGTCGAATGTTGAAACCAATATACCTATTTTTGACATATCCTTTTTGATCAGTATGTATAATCTTTGGTAGCAGGGGTTTTAGTCTTTGTGCTAAGGCATAAGCAAGTAATTTAGCATCATAGTTCAAAAGAGTAATAGGTCTATAATTGTCTAGAGAAAAGGGATCATTCTTTTTATAAATTAGAGATATTAAGCCAACTTTCTGAGTGTTAGATAGTTCTCTTTTTTCATGGCAGTAATTAAAAGTGGAGACTATAAAAGATTTAAGTTCATCCCAGAATGTTCTGTAAAATTCCACATTTAATCCGTCAAGCCCGGGCGCTTTATTGAGTTTCATTTTAAAAATTGCATCAGTACATTCATCAACAGTTATTTCCCCTTCACAGGAATTACTTTCACAGTCAGTTAACTTCTTATATTCCTTGAGAGAATCTAAATACTTTTTAGTTGCTTCTATATCAGGGTTTTTTGTAGAATATAAATTTTTATAATAATTTGCTTCCAATTTTAATATTTTGTCTTGATCTCTTGTAATTTGACCTTTATCATCATATAATTGGGTTATTGTTTTTCTACTCTGTCTTGATTTTTCCATTCCTAAAAAATATGCCGAATTTTTCTCTCCTTCTTCAACCCATTTTACCCGTGCTCTTATTTGATTTCCTTTTATTTTTTCGTTATAGAGTTTTCCTATTTCATTTTCTATATTATCTATTTCTTTTAATATGTTATTATTATTTTTATTATTGCATGTGTCTATAATATTATTTAATTCTGTTAAATTTTTTTCCAACTTGCTGATTAGGTTTTTCTTATTCTTAGCTTTTGTTTTGCAATAGCTTATTGTCTGGTCCCTAACTTCTATTTTGAAATTGTCCCACAGTATGTCAAGATCTGTTCTTGTTTTAGCTTTGTTTTTAAATTTTTAAATTATTTTCTTAATTATTTCAGCATAGTCTTCATTTTGAAGTACACTGCTGTTTAATTTCCAGTACCCTTTTCCTTTTTGGCCTCTGTTTAGATTTATTTTTAAAGAAACACAGTTGTGGTCTGTGTATTGTAATACTATTGGTCTAATGTCACATGAAACACAGTTTTTAAATATTTCTGGAGCTATTAAAAAATAATCTATTCGTGTTGACTCTGACCTGTCTTTTCTGCTCCATGTGAATTGAATTTTATTTGGATTTTTGATTCTCCACACATCATTGAGCTTTAGAGTCTTTATAAGTTTATTTAAGTTGTGAACTTTTTTCCTATTTTTTTGTTGCTTAGGTTTACCCTTTGAATCAATTTGACATAAAATTTCATTATGATCTCCTCCTAGAATAAGTTGACCTAAACTTTTTTCTTCTATTAATGTATGGACAGTTTTGAAAAAAGTATTTCTGGTTTTTGGATTGTTTGGTGCATAGATATTAACTATTGTTATTATAGTGTCATTTATTTCAATATTAACAAGTAAAAGTCTTCCTTCTTTATCTTTATAGTCATCAATTACTTTAAGGTTTAAATTTTTATTCAGCCATATGGCAATACCTCTAGAATTGCTAGAACCATTACTCAGTAACAGATTACCTTCAAATTCAGTATTTAAAGTGTTTATTAAATTATCTGTAAAGTGTGTTTCTTGCATTAGAAGAATGTCACACTTTTGGGATTTTGACCATTCAATCAATCTGTTTCTTTTATCAGGTTGTTGCAGACCTTTACAATTAACTGTACAGATATGAAGATGTTTGTTAAATACCATGGTTGGTGAGTAGTTAATTTTATTTATAATCCCTTTACCGTGTTATGTGTACTTTAAAAGTTAACTTAGGTAAAATCCCGTTAAGTAATACAATTAGGTCACACTGAAGTTGACCTTCACAGAGCACGAGACTATAAATAGACATCTTTTCAGTCGAAAAGCAAGTTATTATAACTTTTAATAATCCCTATGTTCAATTTGTAGCAGCATTAGACTGCTCTTTTGCGAAATCTACAAGGGTGTCGTTTACGTGCAAAATATATTACTATCTCTTAACAAGGATCAGCCATTTATGGTCCCCTTCCGACGGACTCTCATGGTTTCTGCAGACCATACTCAGATCGAGTCAATGGATATTCGAAAATTCAGTCTCTGAAATTTTCTCTCCAGAACAGGGATCGAACCAGGAACCTTTGCGTTGCGTTAACCACAACACTACGGCTTTCCTTTTCAATTAGTGGAGTAAAGAATATAAACATTGATCCATTGTACACATGATATTTATTAAATTGCAATATCTACAATACTAGTAAACCTAGATCATTATCTGCTCATATTAATAAACAAACATTCCAAGTCAGGAGCCTCTGGCCTTTGTTAGTCTTGTATTATTTTAATTTTAGTTTCTTGTGTACAATTTGGAAATTAGTAAGGCGTTCATTTTCACTGAACTAGTATATATTTATTTAGGGGCCAGCTGAAGGACGCCTCCGGGTGCGGGAATTTCTCGCTACATTGAAGACCTGTTGGTGACCTTCTGAGGTTGTTTTTTTCTATGGTCGGGTTGTTGTCTCTTAGGCACATTCCCCATTTCCATTCTCAATTTTATTGACCATAAATATCTACTCATACTTGTGGACAAATATATAGACCATCAATATCTGCTCCTTCTGGTGGACAAATATAGATAATAAATATCTACTCATACTTGTGGATAAATATAGAGCTGGCATGTCAGTTAACTGCTAGTAGTCTGTTGTTATTTATGTATTATTGTCATTTTGTTTATTTTCTTTGGTTACATCTTCGGACATCAGACTCGGACTTCTCTTGGACTGAATTTTAATGTGCGTATTGTTATGCGTTCACTTTTCTACATTGGATAGAGGTATAGGGGGAGGGTTGAGATCTCACAAACATGTTTAACCCCACCGCATTTTTGCGCCTGTCCCAAGTCAGGAGCCTCTGGCCTTTGTTAGTCTTGTATTATTTTAATTTTAGTTTCTTGTGTACAATTTGGAAATTAGTATGGCGCTCATTATCACTGAACTAGTATATATTTGTTTACAGGCCAGCTGAAGGACGCCTCTCGGTACGGGAATTTCTCGCTACATTGAAGACCTGTTGGTGACCTTCTGCTGTTGTTTTTTTCTATGGTCGGGTTGTTGTCTCTTTGGCACATTCCCCATTTCCATTATCAATTTTACCATCAATATCTACTCATACTTGGTGATAAATATAGACCATCAATATTTACTCATACTTGTGGACAAGTATAGACTATCAATATCTTCTCCTTCTGGTGAACAAATATTGACCATCAATATCTACTCCTTCTGGTGGACAATATTGACCATCAATATCCACTCCTTCTGGTGGACAAATATTGACCATCAATATCTACTCCATCTGGTGGACAAATATTGACCATCGATATCTACTCCTTCTGGTTGACAAATATTGACCATCAATATCTACTCATACTGGTAGACAAATATATATGACCATCAATATTTTCTATTACTGGTAGACACCACATATTGACCATTAATGTCTACATATACTAGTGGACAAATAGAATATCAATATCTATTAATACTGGTGGACAAAATTAGACCATCAATAACTCTCATACTGGTAGACACACATTGACCATCAATGTTTACATATACTACTGGACAAACAGAATATCAATATATACTCATTCTGGTGGACAAACATTGACCATCAACATCTACTAATATGGAACGCCAAAACTGTCTTGTTATGACCATTTTTCATTATATGATGTGCATTTACCTCTATATGATGTGCACTTGTCATTATATGATGTGCAAACACCTTTGTATGACGTGCAAATATACTTATATGATGTGCATAAATACTTATATGATGTGCAAATGTTCTTATATGATGTGCAAACATACTTATATGATGTGCAAACATTCTTATATGATGTACAAATATCCTTATATTATGTGCACATATACTTATATTATGTGCAAATGTACTTGTATGATGTGCAAGTATATTCATATGATGTCCAAACATCTTTATATGATGTCCAAACATCTTTATATGATGTGCAACTACACTTATATGATGTGCAAATGTACTTATATGATGTGCAAATGTACTTATATGATGTGCAAATGTACTTATATGATGTGCAAATATACTTATATGATGTGCAAATGTACTTATATGATGTGCATTTTCCCTTATATTATGTGCAAACATCTTTATATGTTGTGGTTGTGTCATTATATTATGTGCTTGTAATCTTATATCATGTGGTTCGATTAACTTCATTATATGATGTCGAAACGTCATTATATGATGTGCTTTCATCGTCGTTATGGTCAATGAACATGATTACGATTAGAATGATTACTGTCTACGTCATAACTGATTCCGATCTGCTTCTGCAGAATTGATATAAACCCGGATCAAATCTTATTTTATCTAAAAAGAGGAAAACCTTGACATGTTTGTTCCTCGATTTAAGATGAAAAAAATCACACCAAATATTGATGGAAAATTGTCAAATTATGAATTTTAATCGATGGGTCTACAATAATGAATATACGGGATCTACAATAATGAGCATACAGTTAACTTATTACGTTTTAAATCTTTTAAGCGAAAGTGCATTTTTAAGATAAAGTGAGACAGTGCATTTTAACAAAAATTAACGTTTCAAACATTTCGGCGGAAGATTAAGATCAAGCTGTTCGGTTTGAGTAAACGCTCCTTGTTGAAGGCCGTAATTTAACCTATAATTGTTTACTTTTAACACATCATGGCTTAGATGTAGAGTTGTCTCATTGGCACTCATATCATATCTTCCTATTTCTATTCATTGCAAAAGACACCAATGAACTCAAAGTCAATTTTAAAAATATTTTATAACGATAGCTACAAAATTGTCCTCTCTTGCATATATTATTATACCGGTATGGTTGATTGGTTGATTAATTTGTTGATTGATTGCTTTTTAACGCCACTTTCAACATTATCATGTGGCATTTCGTGGCAGTGAGTTTATATTGATGGAGGAAGCTGAAGTCCCCGGAAAGAACCACCGACTTTCGGTAGGAAAACTAATAATTCTATTCAATGGAGATTGGAGTCGAGTTTACCTGCCACGTGTGGGAGTCGAACTCACAACCTACATGTAAGTGTTGACAGGCTAGATACTTGGACCACTCGGCCACCGAGCCCCCCCCCCCCCAAAAAAAAAAAAGGAATTAAAGGAGATATGGGATGACCTTCAACTCGGTGCATGACATTTGTTTGCATCTTTTTATTATGTTTTCATGCATTTATTGAACACTTACATGATAATGAATGTGTGCTTGACGTCCAGCGGAAAATTTATATATATATATATATATATATATACAACTCGTCTAAACATCAACCCAACAATGTTAGATCTGTAAATTTGCTTTCGCAAATTTTTGGTTCTTCCCTCGCCGGAATTCGAGGGATTCGAACCCATGCTACTGTGATATCGTGACACCAAATCGCCTGCACTGCAGCCGTCCCGCTAGACCACACGACCACCTGGGCTCTCAAAAAAAGAGCTTTCGCTGGCCGTGTGTTACCTTTCCACGTCAGTTTTAATCTAGCGGCGTACTACAGTACATGATATATAAGGCATGAAGATGTTATTGTTACAGATCAGCTAAATTATCTATAGTAAAGGATCCTACAAATTAATGTAATATACAGTCACAGAAAATAATTATATTTATAAGTACGTCTGAGTCAGTGACAACTTTACAACAGATGTATCCATCGGATCATATATATATATATATATATATATATACAACTCGTCTAAACATCAACCCAACAATGTTAAATCTGTAAATTTGCTTTCGCAAATTTTTGGTTCTTCCCTCGCCGGGATTCGAATCCATGCTACTGTGATATCGTGACACCAAATCGCCTGCACTGCAGCCGTCCCGCTAGACCACACGACCACCTGGGCTCTCAATATATATAAAAGACTATGTGGTATGATTGTCAATGAGACAACTCTCAACAAGACACCAAATGACACAGAAATTAACAACTATAGGGCATCGTACGGCCTTTAACAATGAGCAAAGCCCATACCGCATAATCAGCTATAAAAGGCCCCGAAATGACAAATGTGAAAGAATTTTAAACGAGAAAACTAACAGCATTATTTATGTACAAAAAATGAACGAAGAACAAATACTGGTATGTAACACATCAACAGACGACAGCCACTGAATTACAGGCTCCTGACTTGGGACAGGTGCATATTCGTATGGGAACATATTAATGTGAAATGAATATTAACCTGTTTTGTAATAGACCGACACCCTGAGTCGGATTTTTAACATGCTACTTCGTAGAAATCCATTTTACCTTACGGTGTTACCCGGACAGATTATTCTGATTCCGAGCCGAACAAGTCTTCGATTTTACTCCTTAATTTAGCAGTGAAGCAGCAAATACCAATTTTAAATTCTTTGGTTTTGAACCGGCCGGAATTCGAACCTACGACCATCAACACTAGATGCTAACATGCTACCATGAAAGCACCGCCACTAGACAGTTACCCGTAATATAAAAGGAAAGCCGTTCAGATATACAACTCCGTGAACAGGGCTAACATACTGACCATTGATTTTTTTTTGGGGGGGGGGGTGATTGCGGGGGAAAAGGGGGGGGGGGGCATGTTTTTTGTAAATGTTTGATTCCAAGTTTCTTGAAAGATATTTTATCTTTTTCAGGAGGGAATCAAAATAATTGTTTCCATTGAAAATGAGAGAAAAAATAAAACAATAATGAAATTCAAAAAGATAACCATATTATTTTAAAAAAAGAGTTTTTTCATTAAAGTCGAAAAATATGTTTGTCCTGGAACAAGGAAGTACACGTCCTCCTGCCCACACTTCATGTTTACATCACGATGACCGTGAGGGCATTCCGATGTATTGTCGCAACAGATATTTTGACTTTTGTGTTTTTTGTGTTAACGCATGCGGAAGAATATCTCAAGAACGTTTATGCGGGAAAAATGAATGCCTACATAAATCCAAACTATTAGAAAATCCGAATTATTACAGATGAGTTTTCACCATGCACTTGCACTGCACTATTATTAGAATAGTAGAATAGAATGCTATAGCATTTGAATCAAAATTATGTATACATGTAACTGTTATATACAAGTATTAATTTAATATATAACAACAAACCAGAGTATACTGATTTGTATCACTACAATATAATTGTGATTATAGTGAGGTTGAATTCCCTGTCATTTATTCATCATCCAAGCACGAACTTGTCTCAGAAAAAATATATTTCTGTAAGTTAACCTCACTTTCAGGTATTGAGATGTAATTTTCTTTTAGACAAGTGCGTGTGACCATCCGCGAGAACTTGCGGTCATCCGATCTTCAGTACTTCAGTCCTTTGATACTGTTTGTTCTAGTAAATATTACATCAGCCAATGAAATTCAGCCTTCACATTTTTGAAGGTGTATATAAATCCGACAAAACCAAGAATCCCAATGGTCTTTAAACAGAAAATAGAATGGAGCGTTTTCAGATCCGCGTAAGCATAGCTTGGACACACAATATCTGTACATTAATTAGATTTGTGTCTGAATGAACATAAAAACACTGTATTTATTTTTTGTTTACTGAGGCCTGGTGGTCTCTGAAAGATAGAGAGTTGTGTTTTCAATTTTTCTAAGTGAAGATTTACGGCGGTGACTTTTAATATTTTGCGTTTATCTTTAAAACTTCAATAGATTAAACTAATAATAGTGCAATGTGTCTGAATATATTCTATGGTAAGTTTTATGGTCCCATTTTGGGCAATTTTGGCCCTTATGAGTTTTGTTGTTTTATTGCCTATTATCTTGATACTTATTTATAGAGAAACCTTTTCTTAGCAAAATAGTTTTCTCGTTTGAATTGTTGAAGGCCTTACGGTTACCTATAGTTGTTAATTTCTGTGTCATTTTGGTCTCTTGTGGAGAGTTGTCTCATTGGCAATCATACCACATCTTCTTTTCTTTTTTTTTATATTGTAAGAACAGATTTAAAAATAAGTATATTATAATTATTGTCATTTTCATCATTGGTGGTGGGGACGGGGTAGGAAAGATGGAAATTCCTCTATTTTTTTCCAAGGAATTACCGTGAAATAGGGGAAAAAAAACACAATCATTCCAAAGACATAAACTTTACATCCCCCCCCCCTAAAAAAAACCACCAGAGAACAATTACATACACCTTTCTCAATACATTTGTTCGTAATAACAAAACAAAAAAAAACCACATTAAATTCCTTTTGCATTATATAAGTTTAAAATAGCACGTCAATAGTGGATCTAGAACTTCAAGTGTAGAAGTTGTTTGCGACTTTGAATTTAATTTGGATATGCCGGTTATGGTCTCATTGATATTTATCACACCTTCATTTAATATAACTAGTTTCAGATGAAACCATACTCTGCTAGAAGAAAGTATTTGTTGAAAAAATAAGGATTTAGATTTTAACAGATGAGGCTAGCGGAGCTATGCGTAAAATTGACGTCTTTCGAGTCGAAACTATTATTTTTACTGGGGGGGGGGGGGGGGGGACAGAATACGATGAGGGTCAAACCCTAAACAGTTAGGGCAAGTATGGACATAACCATTCCAGCTTTATACAGGTCTGAATTTGAATTAATTTATCATTCAATATCTGACACAACATAGGTTTGTGACACATAATAAATGTGGTCTAAGATTTCCAAAAGTTGAAATTTGGCAATTACCTATTATATTGTCCAATATCCGAAATCTAAATATATTGCTAGATTCAGCATATCAAAGAACCATAAGAATTGCTTGTTTTAAGTGCCGTTTTGGCCCATTATTTCTATAAAGTTTTTGTCTGGCAACAAAGTATTTACGGACAACGAACACATCGCAAAAACATTATACTGCGTCAAATCTATAAATATAAACAATTAAATACCACCATTTTATTTAAAACAAAAATCAAAATTAAAGGCTCCCTGAATTTCTTCCTATCCCCTCTTTATGGGTGTTGCAAATGACCGGTCCATCATATTAGTCATTACCCTATCAATGTCCGGTTTTTGTCCATTTTTGTGTCTTTCTTCAGAAAAGTGATATATAAAGACAAACTTCCACAGCTAAAATGATCAGCAAAGCAAACTTTACAAAACAATGAACATACTGGAAATTCATGTATTTACTTCTTTAAAAAACAAAAGCCGCTAACGCAAGATATAAAGATATTGTCAAATATAAGCCTAGTACAATGAGCATAGAGCATGGCATAAAAGAATCATTTCTTTAATTTAATAACTTTAACTGTATGCCGATTATTGCAAACCTTGTATGTTCATTATTGTAGACCCATTGATTAAAACTAAACTTTGCAATTCACAATTTGAAAATTTTCCAATAATATCTGGTGTGATTTTTTTCATCTTAAATTTCGAAACAAACATGTTAAGGTTTTTTTCTTTTTACATCTCAATCATTTTCCAGACGATAGCTACATATTTGATCCGGGTTTATATTAATTCTGCAGAAGCAGATCGGAATCAGTTATGACGTAGACAGTAATCATTCTTATCGTAATCATGTTCATTGACCATAACGACGATGAAAGCACATCATATAATGACGTTTCGACATCATATAATGAAGTTAATCGAACCACATGATATAAGATTACAAGCACATAATATAATGACACAACCACATCATATAAAGATGTTTGCACATAATATAAGGGAAAATGCACATCATATAAGGATGTTTGCACATTATATAAGTATATTTGCACATCATACAAGTACATTTGCACATAATATAAGTATATGTGCACATAATATACGGATATTTGTACATCATACAAGAATGTTTGCACATCATATAAGTATGTTTGCACATCATATAAGAACATTTGCACATCATATGAGTATGTATGCACATCATATGAGTATTTATGCACATCATATAAGTATATTTGCACATCATATAGAGATGTTTGGACATCATATATAGATACTTGCACATACTATAAGCATATTTGCACGTCATATAAAGGTGTTTGCACATCATACAATGACAAGTGCACATCATGTAAAGGTAAATGCACATCATATAATGACAAGTGCACATCATATAAAGGTAAATGCACATCATATAAAGGTAAATGCACATCATATAATGAAAATGGTCATAACAAGACAGTTTTGGCGTTCCATATACTAATACTGGTAGACACACATTGATCATCAATATCTTCTCATACTGGTAGACACCACATATTCACTATTAATGTCTACATATAACAAACATAATATCAATATCTACTCATTCTTGTGGACACACATTGAGCATCAACATCTACTCATACCGGTAGACACACATTGACCATCAACATCTCCTCATACCGGTAGACACACATTGACCATCAACATCTACTCATACTGGTAGGCAAAACATTGCCTATTAATAACTTCTCATAATTTTAGACGCACATTGACCATCAAAATCTACTCATACTGATAGACACATATTGACCATCAAGATCTTATACTTTACCACCAGTATCTCTTCATAATTGTAGATGCACATTGACCATCAATATCGCTTCATACTTTACACACATTGACCATCAGTATGTAATCAAAATTGTAGCTAAAAATTGACCATTGACATTTTTTTCCTATGAGTAAACAAACATTAGAAATGTCAAAAATACCAAGTGGCAAGGTTTGTCTTTCTGAAGAAACTTCATCATCATAATAAAATCTTACTTGTGCAGTTCCGACTGTTCCAGTTTTTCTATTCTGTGTGCCCAGGCAAAGTTTCTACACACTTCACTTCCACAAAATCTTTATTATTTTGTTTTTGTTTCCAACCGTATCCTTGTTTGCAGATCTTTTTCTCGTAGTAATTGGAGTAGTTTGAAACATAATATGTTTTGTTTGGTACAGCCCCTTCTATTGTAGATTCATCCACTTGAGGAACTGTACATCTTAATGCTTGAAATCGATATGATATATTTTAAAATATTTCTCTTATGACTGTGGTCTGTAATCGATTTCTTGCATGAATAGATATGTTTTGTATCACATTGCACGGAGTGATACGAAAACCTGCTTGAATTTGATAGGTTTATTTAGCATCATAAAACGACATGACGGCATTTATATTAGTAATTCGTTAGGTTTATAATGACTATCGAAGGTTAAAGTCATATGAAACTTCAAATTTTAAATATTATTCATACATTTTTATAACTAAATGGCTAGTTTTGATTATTAAACTTCTGTATATATACTTTTTTTCTGAAGAAAATTCTTAAATTTGTGCAATTTAAGAAGAAGTTTACTTTTTTAATTGCTTGCTTCCAGAATAAACAATTTGCCGATATGTTTTCCATATGCAATGAACTCAGCGTGACCTTTCTCTTAAAAATCTGATGATCGCAATATGAATGAATCTGTCATTGAAATAAACTATTATGATCTTAGTGTACATGTAAAACACGTGCTAAATATCCATGCTTCTTTGTTGATTGTTAATTTAGGTGACAATCGGTAAACAAGAGCTGCAAAACACGTCTATTAATAAGTTACCATATTGTCACATAATAACAGACCGAGAGAATTTTTTTTGACGATTGTACGAAATGGATGCGTAAACAATTATAAAATCGTGCACAGAAGACTGATTTCATGATATATACATGTAAAGAATTGGAGAGACATTATTTTTCACCATGTTTCATATGACTTTAAGACGATGTAAATTTCATCCATGGTAACGGACATTCTTCAGTAATATTCAAAACACTCAATCATTATCCCTGACAAGCTTCTTTTTGTCAATTTTTTAAACATTTTGAAGCGTACATGTAGTCCATCAATGCCCATGCTACGTCAATCTTTAAAGACCCAAATGTTGCTAATCACTTATCCGACCTTCATGATAAATATGTTGTTGTCCCCGCAGACAAAGCCCCAAATAACATCGTTTTTGTCTGTAAAAGTCACTACATTAATTGCTTGATAAACGAATTAGGTATAGACAATTCACTTGGAAACTCAACATATACCCTCACGACACTTACCAAAGAGGAAATCCTGGATAATCATAGGTCTGTTCTTTGTTCCTTTGGTATTTCAACCAAAGATGAAGAACTGGATCTTCCATCACTGTATTGGATACCTAAACTACATAAGTGTCCTTACAAACAACGGTATATTGCTGGGTCTTCCAAGTGCTCCACGAAACCTCTTTCTAAATTATTAACATCTATTTTATCAGCAATCAAAGACGGGCTTCAAAGTTATTGTGAAACTGCCTATTCTAGAGGTGGCGTGAATCAGATGTGGATACTTAAAAATTCCAAAGATTTTTTAGAGTACATACAATCTAACTCTCTTTCATCTTGTAACAGTGTTAAAACATTTGACTTTTCTACTCTTTACACAAGTATTCCACATTCCAAACTAAAAGACAAATTGAAAGAGTTGGTATTACTATGCTTCATAAAAAAGAATGGCCAACGTAGATACAAGTATCTTGTCTTAGGGAGGGATAAATCATACTTTGTAAAGAATCACTCTGATTCAAACAAAAAATTCTCTGAAACCGATATTATCAAGATGCTTGATTTCTTGATTGACAACATATTTGTAACGTTCGGAGGACGTGTTTTTCAACAGACTGTCGGCATCCCAATGGGAACAAACTGTGCCCTTCTACTTGCCGACTTGTTTATTTATTATTATGAGGCTGATTTCATGCAGGAACTTCTCAGGAAGAAAGATAAGAAGTTAGCAATATCCTTTAACTCTACTTTCCGCTATATAGATGACGTTCTTTCACTAAACAATTCAAAATTTGGTGACTATGTGGAACGCATCTATCCCATCGAATTGGAGATAAAGGATACTACAGATACAGTTAAGTCGGCTTCATATCTTGACTTACATCTAGAAATTGACAATGAGGGTCGGTTGAAAACAAAACTTTACGACAAAAGAGATGATTTCAGCTTTCCAATTGTGAACTTTCCATTTCTAAGTAGCAACATTCCAGCAGCACCTGCATACGGGGTATATATCTCCCAATTGATACGATATTCCCGTGCTTGCATTTCCTATCATGATTTTCTTGATAGAAGGTTACGGCTCACAAGGAAGCTATTAAACCAAGAGTTCCAAATGGTGAAGTTGAAATCATCCCTTCGTAAATTTTACGGACGCCATCACGAGTTGGTTGACCGTTATGGAATAACCGTTTCACAAATGATATCGGATATGTTCCTTACGTCGTAACTACAATCCCCTTCCCTTTCATGAATGTGACCTACCGAATTAGACTATTTACCGGATTTGTAATCACATAAGCAACACGACGGGTGCCACATGTGGAGCAGGATCTGCTTACCCTTCCAAAGCACCTGAGATCACCCCTAGTTTTGGTGGGGTTCGTGTTGTTTATTCTTTAGTTTTCTATGTTGTGTCATGTGTACTATTGTTTTTCAGTTTGTCTTTTTCATTTTAACATTGAACGTTTGCAATCTTCCTTTAAGTAACATTTGTATTATTTTGTTCCATAAAACATTGTTTGCATTTATTATTTGATTGTACTATGTATTTAAATTGTTGAAATTGCGTATATGATTTTATCCATAAAATTGTCAACAGGAATGATTTATTGAACTACTTTTCAATGTTTGCTTTTTGTACATCATTTATATTTATGCAAGCCACCCTGTGAAACACTGAAACAAATAAATCTTGAATTTGTAATGAAAATTAGAAGATATACATTTGTAATTATCAATGAAACAACTCTCTATCAGAGACCAAATACCATAGAACTTTACAATAATGGGTCACCGTACAGCCTTCAACAATTAGCAAACCCATACTACATAGTGCAACTCATCGATGACATATTTTCAAATTAGATAACTATACAGATTTTAGGGATGTTTGAACAAAACTCCACTTGCATTGACTATTTTTGAACACAAAAGTTAAACCAAAATGTCAAGTAAAACTCTGTCTCATGGATAGAAATGTCCAACCAACCAAAAGTGTCTAGTAAAAGTCTAAAATTTCTACCTCATTTATCTATTAGAATAGCCTATGACAGTCGTGTTACAGTACAACATAAAAACACACATCATATTGCTACTTCCTCAAATCGAGGAGCATTTAGTAAAGTGAAGCAGAAACTTCAAGCAGGAACTTCTTAAGGTAGATGATAGGTATACGTTTCTTGAGATAGAACTTCCTTATACTTTGCTAAAATGAAGATTTTGCAATGCTCTTTTTCAAAAATATGATAAAAAGGATTGGTCATTGTGCTATTTAAGAAGCTATAACACGTCGAAGATTGCCTAAAGCTTAGAATGATCATAAAAAACAAAAAACACATTTTTGTTAAAAAAAAGTCTATAAGATAGAATTTGGAAATGAATTGTGAGACGATAGTTTTTATGATGTTTTAAGAAAATAAAAATAAAAAATGGTGTCACCAAACTCGTCTCCTTGCTTCAAGTAAAAATAATAAAAAAAAAACCTATCAGTCTAGTATACATTTGTTACTAAAAGAGTTATCTCCCAATACATGGCTTACTTAAAAAGATTCTTAAACACAAGTGTTTGGTATTTGTTTAAATATTTTGGATAAGGCAATAAATCAGCAAGTTTTCTTCATATATATAAACAGTTTTGTCAATAAAATGATGTTGACAAATAACTAGACTAATTGTGCACTGCAATAGTACAACCTAAGATGGCGGTATACCATGAAACAACCGTAATTACGCCAGTTCATTTTCACAATCGTGGAAATGGAAGCCACTGTAGGGATGGCGCGCTGCCAATTTTGCTCTTGGAAACCGATAAATTTATCCACATTGCACCATTACGATCCTTATACGTCAGTTGTATTTTAAAAGACAAATGTATCAACAAGCTAATAAGCATCAGTTAATGATCTTGTCTGCATTGATTCAACTTAAAACAATTGTCTGATCGGTTGTCAGGCGGAATTTTCGAAAATTCATAAACATTCAAAAAAAAAATCCAATTAGATATTTCGTGGAAGGGCAGACTAGATTTGTTTAGTGGTTGAAGACTATAAACCTTAGTTATCACACACAAAAAAATATAATTTTTCGAAGATATTCATTTTCATCATCAACTTGGGGACTGACGTCAAGTACTTTCAGTAAACAAATAGCTATTCGAACACACCTACTCTGTTTTTGGGATTCATTAGATAGGTATTTCACTTGACCCATATATTACATCTTTTAATACTGTGATTTTATTTATGTTATAAAAGCAACCTGTAGCTTTGATATATAAAAATGATAGAATCTGAAGCGAGACTATGCATGAAATATTCTTGCTTTGTATGATATCAAGACAAAATATTCAACTCAAACACGCCCTAACGTAAAAAGGTGAACATAATTTTTTCTTTTTGATACAATTGTTACCCATTTTTTGGAATTTTTTCTTGAGTCACATAATTGAAGGGCAGACACGAAAATTACTGAACTAATAGATTAATATGTTTTCCGTCCGTGGTATTCTTTTTAAAAACAATCGGAGGTTATGCATTTTCTACGTCCAACTTGAAAGATACCCATGTCGTCGACTTGATATTTAATGGTTCTGCTTAAGGCAGCAACCATTTGATTTTCTGGGGGGGGGGGGGGGGGGGCTATGGTTTTTTTTGGAAAAAAAAGTTTGTTTCCAGTTTTTGGAGAAAAAAATAATTTGTTTTTGATTCTGAGAAAAAAAAATTGTTTGTTTCACCCTCAGCTGCCACTATATGTAATGCTAAAATAGAAAGAAAAAAATTGTTTTCGACTTGTCGCGAAAAAAATAGATTGTTTTTTTGCCACAGGCGAAAAAAAAAATTTGTCAAGAAAAAAAACCATAGCCCCCCCCAAAAAAAAATCAAATGGTTGCTGCCTAACTATGTACTAGATAAATTGAAAAGTTATGCAAAAGGTGTTTTTAAAATAAAACACTTCGTAATTAAGAAGAAAATTGTAATTTTGTTTGTTTCTATTGACTTTTAAACTTTTTGTCATCATAGTAAACATTACAGTAAGCATGTATCGCCTTCTCTAACAAAAAGCTTCGATTCTTTTGTTATATTTCAACCGGGTTTCCGACTGGGGGAACGCATCCATCTCATCGAACTAGAGAATGAGGGTCTGTTAAAAACAATACTTTACGACAAAGACTTCTGTACTCAGAGTATTTTTGAGGTGTAATGCATCTTTAATTGTCTATTTGTTATGCTAAACCTTTAACACACCTTTTTCTACATTGGCGATAAAAAAAGAGTCGACCACTGATAGGTAGTAAGACATGTGACATTTATCCCCATCATTCTTCAGAAACAGCACGCTAAGTTAAAAATTCGATAGAATTTATTATTTTTTGCATGTTCCCCTAGATGCGTATACATCAACGTTTTCATTCTTTGGATACCTTTTTAATTGACCGATCTCTAATGACAGTCAATTTGTCTGTATACTTTTGGTTGAAATTCTAACCTTTTGTTTTAGTCTTATGGACTGTATTAAATTTAAAATTGGAGTTTGTCGTGGCGCTTTAACCCAGAATTGTTAAAACAATATACCACTTTTCAAATTTAAAATTTGTACTTATGATTTAAATATTGAAACATTGGTTGATAATTTAAGTCCAACTTTAATCACCGAGATTGTAACAATAGTTTGAATGATTTTCTATAGAAAATTCGATTTGCCTTTTGTTGTATTTGTAATAATTCATGGTAATTTATATATACATATATTTCATTTGTTCGATTGCATGTCATAGCTCAAATAATTTCCATAGATTAAATAGAGCAATCCATAAGTTCAGAGGTTTTCATATGCAATATTTAAAAATGTAATTCTGGGGTCAATAAGATTCGTTTTTCTTTACACATATTTTAATTCCAATAGTATATTTTGTATTGAATAACCATTGTTTAAATTCAGTCTTAGAACAAAAGGGTTTCAACGGGTGAGATATACTTGATAGCATGACAATGAAAGAACTATGATAATTACGCAAAGATCATTAAACACTTGACATCACTTTAAATAAAAGTAAAGGATTTGGCAATTTTTTCTAGTTTTTACAAGTAAATTTTGAAGTCAGTTCAAAATATTTCAGCTTGAATCTGCGATTTAAATAAAAGTAAATAATGTGATTATTTGTGTTAATACTCTGGATTATTGGATGACAAACTTCATAGAGTTTTCTACTTACTTTTCGTTTGTATCGTGTACATAGGGTAAGTGTGCATTATCATTGATATGTCCATAATTATAAATGAACTATTTACACAGCTTTGATGTTTTTTTAATTCACCAATTCATGATAGATACCAGACTAAATCTAGTATATACGCCAGACGCGCGTTTCGTCTACAAAGGACTCATCAGTGACGCTCGAATCCAAAAAAAGTAAAAAGGCCAAATAAAAAAGTTGAAGAGCATTGAGGACCAAAATTCCTAACAGTTTGGCCAAATACAGCTAATTACTTTACCTTATTTGACAAAACTTGTATGATTTCTTTGTCCTCAGTGCTCTTCAACTTCGTACTGTATTTGATTTTTTTAACATTTTTTATTCGAGTAACTGATTAGTCTTTAGTAGACGAAACGTGCATATACAGAATTTTAATAAGAGTATCAATGATGAGTTTATTTATTACTTTGAGAACTGTTGTACAGGAAAGAAATTTTGTAATTTATCTTATGTCCATCTTTAAGCTTTTATAACAAATAATATATCAGTGATTTTTAATGGATCAGAACATGTATGGCATATCATATATAACTTAAATATTTTTTGCTGACATCTGTTCTTATAATGAGGGTCAGCAAATAAATAAAGGCAACCGTAGTATACCGCTCTGTTCGAAATTCATAAATCGATTAAGAAAAAAACAAATCCGGGTTACAAACTAAACCTGAGGCATATAAACGGACAGTAAACTAAATCAGTGTTTTGACGTAATGAATACTACAAACTGATGATACTCTCGGGTTTTTTTAAACAATAAGTACAGTCGTCTGATTGATATGATATAAGAAAATGAATCTTAGAGATTTTTTTAAGTGGATCCGTGATCTGTCGCTTTATAAGACATACATGTTTTGTAAACTTTGTCATTTAAGCTATGAAAAACTTTCATTGTTGACAATAAACAAAATACAAGTAAATTGTCTCATTATATAGGTCATATTCGTGAAAGAGAACGGGATTGTAGTTACGACATAGGAACATATCCGATATCATCTGTAAAAAACGGATACTTCATAAGGGTCAACTCACTCGTGATGGCGTCCGTAAAATTTACGAAGGGCTGATTTCAACTTCAACATTTGGAAGTCTTTGTTTTATAGCTTCCTTTTTATCAAGTAAATCATGATAGGAAATACAAGCCCGGGAATCAATTGTGACGATAGTTTTAAATTTTGTGTCTCAACAATATCTTATTATTCTTTATATTTTGATATTGTTATAATTCACTGTATCGATAAATGTCTATGTGTGTTTTTAAAGTTCAGGTCGTCATAGCTCAAATGCATTCTATACTTAGTTGTTTGAAAAGACGTTAAAATAAGTTTGATATTCAACCTTTTAACACTGTTTTTGGTCTGTTTTAAGGTTGGTTAGATTTCTCATAATTTTACTTTTAAACACATTCTTAATTTAAGTAGTATATCATCTGATTGAATACAATTTGTTTTGATTCATTCATGCAACAAAAGGGTTTTAACGGGTATATATGATACCTAATATAATGACATTGAATGAAAAAAGATAATAGACCCGAAATGTATTTAAAAAAAGTTGAAACAAACATTATTTACAACAAGCGATTTGGCAGAATTTCAAGTTTTCGTCGTGAACAGTTTAAAGCTGAGACCTATTAATTTTCATTTTCATCGTTCACGTAAGTGAAGTTAAGCGTGTTTGAACAACTCTTGTATCAGGGAACAAACTCATCTGACGAATAAGTACTGGAGTTAAACACATTTTTTTAGAGGTTTTCTAGAGGTTATGGATGTGAAAACTAGGGCGATTATATTTATGTACATGTGACATACAAACTGAATTATTGTCAGAAGGACTTTTATGTGAAGTTAATGAGTGAGCAACTCAGTTTACACATCAATGACCTCTAGAAAAAAATGTGTTTAATCCTTATAATTTTTGGCAGAACATTCACAATATTTGATTAACATTGTTTATTTATTGGCTTCTATTTACCATCAAATACACAATAAAATGTCGTAACTGTTGAGTTACATGTGGCTGCCAAATTGACATTCGGAAATCCATAAATGTTATATATTATGCTGCATTAAAATCTAAAATGAAATGGTGCATACCTCAAAATCGATCCTTTTACGAAATGTTTTCCGAATTTGTAGCAAACAAGTAATGCAATAATCTTCAGATTCAGCGTTTGCATTCCTTTTACGACGTAGATATAAGAAGATGTGGCATGAATGCCAAATGCAATGAAAAAACTCTCTATCCAAGTCACACATGTTTGCCTTGAATCTTAACGTGGTATATAACGTAACAATATATTTTGTTATAAGTGCATGCACGAATAAAATATTTTTGTTGCATCAATAATAATAATTATTATATATTAATATCAATTTAAGGGGGTACCAAAGATACCCTAAAAAAAGCCTCCCGTTTAATTTTTCTTAATTTTATTTTTCATTGATAAACTAGGTCAACCTTAACATCTTGTTAAAAAATTAAAAGATTTTTTTATTCAGGATTTAAATTTTTAACCAAACTTAAATAAAAGGTATCAGGATCAGCCCCGAAAAGTGTGAATGCTGTGCTTCTAGTATTATTTTTTTTTAAACTAAACATTTGGAGTGCTATACTAGTCGGTTGTTCTTGCAATTTTTTTTTAAAATTTAACCGTTAGATTTTTTGGTATCAAATTGGTTCATAGATTGAGAGCAAAATCTATTAAAAAAGTACATTATGGCCATACTTTTTTCTTCGTCTTTTGAACTATAGGCCTAAGTTATTTGGCATGTGGATGTATCATCATGGGGTTAAGTGTTTTGCATCATGATGACCTTTATGTAACCTTCAAATGTGACCTCAAGGTCAACTAAATGTTGTTTTTTTCGTGAAAAACACAACCATGTAGGCCATAACTTCTTCACCTTTTTACCTAGGCCTAATATCTTTCGCATGTGGATGAATCATCATGAGATGGTGAGCCATCTTAAAATTTTGACCTTCATGTGACCTTGAACTTTGAGCTCGAGTACGAAAATTGTGTTTTTATTGTAAGAAACACTTGTGCGGGCTAGGCTTTTATGTAGTTATGAATTCATATTCATTTAAAAAATAATATTACACAAGCTTTAATCGACCGTACAAGAACATAGACACATTTTATGACATGTCAACCATTATATGCACGGAATACAAAATGGACATGTAGTCACATAAAATTGTTTTAAAAAGGAATAGTTTCTATTAAAGCGCAGTGTACGTACGTAACTACTCAACAGACAGCAAAGTGAAAACTTCCCAGGAATCAAACAGTAGAAGGACTTATGCCGAATGACTATATACCAATAATGGGACGGACGGGAGGACAGACGTACAGGGGTATAACAATACCCCCCTTTTACAGATTCAAAAACATAAAACTCAAAACTTAACGAATAAACAATTGGTCCAAAGAACCGCGGCTCATGAGAGATGAAATAGAGCTGACTTCACAATCCTTATACTGTGAAATCAAGTTCGTTAAATATAGAACTTTTTTTTAGTATTTCTGCAGAGGTAATGAAAATTAGATACAACTGGTTTTTAGTTAAAAGCATTGTAGTTACAAGTTTCACATTATGTTTTGGGCCCCTTATTATTATAGTAAACGATTACTATATTCAGTAATAATCTTGAATTGAGACTTGAGAAGAAACAGTTTCACTTGTCAATTGCAATAACACCATACGTTCTTCTTTATATTTATCATGTTTATTTCAAAATTGCATTTAAAAAAATCGAAAAGATACACAAGCATGACAAAAGCACAACAAAAGAAAAATAACAAATTTAGCTATCCCTTCGAAATTTAAATTTGATAGAGCAAAAGACGCATGTTCTATTTATATCATACATATGTAGTTTCAGATTCAACCATGATTCTAAATATACTTCCCCTAAAATTGTGGACGGGACAGAACACACCCGTTTATTTTCTATGCCTGTCAGAATAAAGGTTGAAAACAGATACCAGAAAGATATAGTATTTTTTTTATCCAGATGAATGTAAGAGTGCATTAATATGTGTAGTTTTTTGTGGACGGAATCGGATGTTTTATTCTTCTTTTTTGTCTTTGTTCCGAGACATGTAAATGATGCACTGGGGGTTGATTATCCCCCTCGGTATCTTCTAATTTTTACATGAATATAAATCATGTAATAAAATATTCAATTGCCCTTTAAAAAATATGCAAGCAATTTTAAATTTGTTATAAATTATTCGTAACCTATTTTACATTACTACGTGTATTACTAAGCCCTTAGTGTATTTCATTAAAAACTACATGTATAGTTATAAAAAGTATTGATTTTAATCAATTTGGTACGAAGATATATTAACAGAAGCATTGTGTAATTGTCCATGATTTATCTTAAAATTTTATTGTCGGAGGGAGCTATCATTTAAAGAGGGGGTCTTGGATGAAATTTGAAAAAAGGCAAGACAGGTTTTGAGCAAACAAAACAGGATCAGAAACTTGGCATAACAAGGAGGCAGGATGACAATTTATGTAAACAATTTCAGCTTAAACTAATAAAACTAATGAAAATTGCAGGTCCATAAAAAACGAAACATAAAAATGCAGAACAATGATGAATGATTACAACTAAAAAACAATGCACGGCAGAATTTTTAAATCATAGCACTCCTCCCCCTAAAATAAAATGGTATCCTTAGACTTTTGTCTTTTTGTACTTTATTTCATTTTATGTAAGAACTAGGCATTGCCAAGTAAAAAACGAAAACAGTTATGATCCTTTCTGTCTCTCTCCTTTTCTAATGTCCTGGTTTTCTTTTGGTAGATTTATTCCGCTTTGAAATTTCCCTATTATGTCTCTTTGCAGATTCATTTATGAAAAATGAGTAACTTTAAATGAATTAAAAGATTAAATGAATAACAATAGGTGTACAGCTGCTCTTATCAATAATGAAAACATTCTGGTCATGATCTTTAAACAAGTTTGCATATTACACATGATTTTAAAACGTAGCAATGAATAAGACTATGAGTAAGAGTAATATTAGATGTTCTGTACCCCCTTAATTATATATGAATATGAGTAAATGATTTAAAAAAAAATTGTTTTTAGTTTTCGTTATGTTTTGTTATGTTTTGTTGTTTGTTTGTTTTTTTTTTTTTCTTTTTTTTTGGGGTGGGGGGGGGGTGGGGGTATGTTTATATACGCGGAGGGGGGAGTTAATATACGCGCTGACACTGACAGGTAAAACTTTATAATCATGTATTGGTTTTTTCTCTGATAGAAAAATGCATATAATTAGTGTATGAGATGAAGAAATACAAAATAAAGAATAATTTAATTTTTTTATAAATTGCATACATTTTCGAAGCTTGAATTCATAATTTTTTTTCTATGTTTGAAAAAATATGTTTTTTGTTTTTAACAATAACACATTGCTGAGTACCCCTGGATCACATGCATGTGTAAAGCGCATGACTAGATGATCAAAGTGAAAGAAGTTTCGGTAACATGGAATATCGATGTGTACACCAAATAAAAAACTTCGAATGAACAAATCCAATTCAAGAATTTGTAGATATGCAAATCATCTAAGAATTATTGCTTTTTAATGACGATGTATATATATGTTTACCTTTTTGTGAGATTTACCTAATATCTTTAAAACAAGAATAGATAAAGACATATATAAGCAAAAATTATAAACACGACAATATCTACTAATAAAACCTCACAATTAAAATAGTTTAACAACTCATGATTGGAGTTATTGATATTTAATGACGAATTTTACCAATTGTTTGCCTATTATCTGAAAACCAACAATAAGTTTGCATGGTTAAAATCATGGGCCAAACCTTATGAAAGTTATTACCCGTAATGATGATATTTATCACGTTTTGTCAATTATCTTAAAAAACTTTAATGGACAGTTACACTCTTTAAAAGTAAAGCAAATCATAAAGACCAGTTCCTTTAATTTTGTGAACTTTACTCAAAATTGTCAGATAGCTTTTTTTGGAATAATTGGCCTTATAAATGATTTTCACTTTAACTGTCGTTGCTGAAGATGCAGGTGAGAGTCACAGGGTCTTTAGAGCCTTTAGTATATTTGTCTCTCTAAATATCGTTGAACTAATAAAAACTAAGTAAGATATAGCTAAATTTTGACTTTGTTTTTCTTTGTTATCAGATTTTTTTATATATTGAGTGTGTCTTACATTTAACGACCAGTTAAAAAAATAAGAATTAGATGGTAAAGAAAATGATTTTTGTAACAATGTTGGAATAATATGAAAAATGTTTGTGACTTGAATTATAGCGTAAAGAAGATTTTTCCTCCTCTCCTTTGGTGTCGTGTTCTACTTAATAATAATTGAGGAGATTCTTAAATGTTTTATTGATAATCACCATGATATAACAAAATCAATATGCTGGAAATGACAGAAATATTGTGATGTCAAAATCACTATTGAAAAATTCCATTCTTTTTATAAATACCTTTATTTTAAAAGACATTTCCAGTTTTGAATAGGGTTTGTATTGTTTACACTAGTTACTTAATATTATCCAAGTGTTCAAACGATTTAAAAAGAAGCTATTTTAAACAAAGGTATGTATCATTATGTTATTCAAAATAGCGTATCAAATACGTACTACACGAACTGATTAATTTATATTCAGCAAACAAATCTGGTTTTTCAAATTTTAAAAAGGTAGTAACAAGACAGAACCAACTGATTGTGGATTGATATTGTCACAATAGCCCGGGGGAGGGGGGGGGGGGTTACTGACTATCCTTTCGGAAATAACTGTGCCGACAGCACTTTCCAAATTATACCCTGTTCTAACCAGAAAACCTTTAGAAACATACCCTGTTTTAAACAAATATTGAAAAACATATCCTGTTTGGACACGCTCAGAAAATGTTGCCCTGGTCACAGGGCATGAAAAACGACCCTGTTCTAACCAGCAGGAAATGAAAAGGGAGCCTGTTCTAACCAACAGGGGATGAAAAAGGGACCCTGTTTTGTGGCACACTCATACCACTAAAAATATAGGAAGTAACCCCCTCCCCCGGCCACAATAGCAGTTTTTATAAAGACAATATATGATCAATTGACTGTGATGCCTAATGAATCTGCTTTATTAGTTAGTCCTTGATGTTGATTGCAAAAATATGGTAGACGTTGTTTCCAATTCGTAGGCAAAATGTATTTACAATAATACCTAGCTCGAAAGTAAATTCAAACAGTGGAAAGTGCATAATAACTGTAAAAACAAAAAACTGCCCGAAACGAGTTGGTTTGTAAATAAAACTAAAGAAATTACACGAATTATCAAACCGGGACCAATTCAGCAATTATTTTCTTTGGTTCATTCAAGATATAGCAAATGTCTATAGGAATACAAAATTAGAAAACAACATAATAAAAGTCAACAGACCTTTTCATCTTTACTATCTCACCAAAGGAGTGTGCAGAATGAAAAAGGACCGAAAATACAATAATTTAAAAAAAAAAGTAAGCATAAAGAAAGCGAGCGCTATGCTTGCTGTTCATCATCGCAACTTTGCAGTGAGACTTAAATGAGCGAAAAATTAAACGGTCAAAGATGATAGATCAATATGATGATGAGACTAAGGGAAGTTATCCACGAAAAATAAGAAATAAAATATGCCAAATCTTTTTAAGGCAAACTGTGCTTTGAGATAGAATGAAAATATAAATGATTTGAATACTATGGATGTAATGCTTTTCGTGAATAACAATTTTCATGGTTTGAGTAAAAGTTTAGTATGTTCATGGGTTCGTCAATTCCTGGATTCAGTTTTTCGAAGAAACACAATAGAGTGAAAAGTTTGAAGCCATAACGAAATAATTGTTTTGAAATTTTGTATATATTGTCTTAATCTGATTTGTGGGACATTTAAAATATGTCAATGGGTTACTTATTTGTTCGAGTTTTATTATTAACAACATTCTTCAAATTCTTCGAAAAATAATTTCTGTCAATATTGAGATGATTCATCTATGCTTACACATTATCTTGATTGCAAAGTAAACACGTCATTTTGATAATTGCACACGTGTTCTCAGAAGTGATGATACAAATATCAAATATAAGACGAATAAACGATCATTAAAGGTGTTAATTGGGCCATAATGCGGCGTTCACACAGTGCCGATTATGGCTCACGTTTGAGACCAGAAAGCACTCAGACACTAATAGTGAAAAGGTCGGATTACTATACTGAATGAATCATTGTCTGAACGCAGCCGAATAAGTTCGCAACAGATTCGTACGGAGCGGTAATGATTCAGATAAGTCGGCTAAGAACTTCGATATTTAGATGCGAATCGTAATATTTGGGTAAATCGTTACTATGTTGTAACAGATTCTGCTATATCAGATCAAAATTGTAAAAATATTCTGCGTTTTTTTGATGATATTGCATCCTGATATTGACAAATACGAGACATTTTGCGGAAACCGTTTTAGAACACTTTCGTTAAAATATTCGAATCTTAACAAAGTTATCCGATCCCGACAATTACAGAATACGATACGACCAGACCATGTCATTCTACAATACGGTACATCATACTTTGATAGGATTTGGTTCTAACAGTACCCGCTCATCCTGAATATAGCAACAGTGATATTGGATATTTAATGTCAGAGTCGGTTCACAGTCTGGTCACTGTCCGAACTGTGGCTGATCATATTCGGTTGAATCGGGACGCTGACGGGCCAGATTGGATCGTTTTCCATCATGCGGAAGATTCAAATCGATTAAGAATCGGATTGTTAAAAGGAATAATCTGGACAAATCCGACTGAAAAAGGCTGGATAGGTCGCTTTCTGAACAATATATAATTGTTGTCGTGATTTACAAAGTAAAGTTAGAATTTCCACCCATGATTCATATGATCTTTATCAGATATACTTTTGACATTATTTTTATCGGGAATGGTCCTGTTAAGTCCGGCCGGCTGTAAAAATCGTGAATAAGTAACCCCGTATTAAGCTGGGATCACACATTCACGATTTCTACTGCCGTCCTTTACAAGACCATTCCCGATTAAAATTTGCCAAAAGTCTGATCCTGATCCTGAAAATCGTGGATGGAAATTCAAACTTCAATTAAAACAAATAATTTCATCACGACAACAATCAGATATTGTTCAGGAAGCGTCGATATTCAACCGTTTTCAAACAAATTTATCCCGATAATCTCGTTCGCAATCCGCTTCTAATCCAATTTGTATCTTTCGCCCGGTAAAATTCGACCGAGTGACACAACTGCGTCCCGATTCTACCGAATATAATCAGACAGAGATCAGACAGTGACCAGACAGTGAACCGACGCTGACGGAAGTTATCTGTTCGAAAACTGTCGGCATACTCGGGATGGTCAGGTACTGTCGGAACGTAATCCTATCACAGTCCGCTATATCGCATTGCAAACGGCTTTGTCTGGTCTTAATCGTACTGTATTCTGTAATTGTTGGGACTCTGACGTGGGTATCATTGACGAATTTCGTATTAATATCCGGACTGTTCCGGAACGGTTTCGGCAAAAACGGTTAGCAATCGACAATATCTGAATGCAATCTGGACTCAATCAGCAGAAAAAAACAGCAATGAAATTTTTTTTCAGATCAATCCCGTTCCACAGGACACCGTCACGAATGCACAGAACATTGTTAGGATTTTGATCCGATAAGCAGAATCATTCACGACATAGGCACGATTGTAATCCGACAAGACAAAATCGGCTGAGGTTCATCGAATGTTACGGGATGCACCTAACTGTCCGGGTGCTTCGCCGAACTATTCGGACCCTTCCCGACCCGTAGAAATCGGTAACGAACTTAAACGACTGCGTTCAGACAATGATAGGACATTCCAGATAATTGAGGATAGTAATTCGACTTTTTCACTTTTCGTGTCGTATCGCTGTCTGATCTCAAAGGGGACCAATAATCGGCACTGTGTGAACGCCGCATTAGACCTTTCATTGATTTTAAGAAAACGGTTACATAAAAATGCTACAGATGTACTATGGAATGTAAAAATCATTCTAGTGAAATGAAGAGCAAGACCAACATGATTGTTTTTTGTGCGGAAATTATGATGAGATTAATAAACACTTCGTCATCGCACATTATCACAGAAAGTCTGACTTACATGAGAAATAAAAGGTAAAATGTCCTACAGTTTAATGCTTTTAAAGTTTAAATGGGTTAAATCTGTCTCAAGATGTACATGTAAATATAATAAATATTGCTTTTACTGCTATTCGATATATATAGATATAGAAGATGTGGTGTGAGTGCCAATGAGACAACTCTCCATCCAAATAAAAATTATAAAAGTAAACAATTATAGGTCAATGTACGGCCTTCAACACTGAGCCTTGGCTCACACCGAACAAAAAGCTATAAAGGGCCCTAAAATTACTAGTGTAAAACCATTCAAACGGAAAAACCAACGGTCTAATCTATACAACAACAACAAAAAAATAAAAAAGAGAAATAATCTAGATTGTATGCTCGTCTGCATGTACATGTTATCAAACCTACACGGAAATCTTTGCATTTCTTGATTTTGACAACAGTTGTTATATATTCTTTGATTATAATTCCATCCACGACCCACGAAAATTTATACTCAAAATCAACTTATTAAAAACCAATTGTTCTGAGAACAATTGAAGGGTTTCTCATTCATTTTCTAAATAATGAAAAAGAAACTATATTGTTAATTCCGGTTTATTTAAAGTTACAATTGCCGTCCATTCATAGTTTTCTTATACTGTGCCAAAACCGAATGGTCTCTGTAGACGTTTGTCTGAAATAAGGAAGATAATGAGTATGCACTAGGTGTAATATCAACAAATCTTAGCACGTCACATCCGGTTGTATACGAAAAAGAGTCGACCAAAATATATCCTTGGAGTTGACTGTTATAGGACATAAATCCTGCATTTCATTGCAGTAAAATATAAACATATATCTTGAGTGTTTCAAAGCATCATTATTTTGGTGTTTTTATAGAATATGCTGGAATCTTGTGGTTACATGGTTATTAATGCTTGCACACAGGAACAAAAGCGGGTATAAATGTAATAAATACGTAACTTCATGTGATGGTAGTTGTTTTATATGCACAGGTACATTTGACCTTAAACATAATTAAGTAAAGTAAAGTAAAACATTCGTCATTTTTCTATAAAATTTACTGGAAATACAAACCTTGTTGATGAATATTCCGTATCAACTTTACAAATTATACACGATGGTCTTGACGTATAATATCTAGGTACTGATAAGGTTGCTTATCATCTTAATAATCTGTTATTGTGTTGTTGGTTGTTTTTTTTTTGGGGGGGGGGTAAATTATTACTTTTACTGTTTAGTCAGTTTTAAGTAATACTAATTTGATTTGGTTTGATACTTAATATTTCAGTTATTGTGCTGTGGTAAATTTTTGTAAACTTGTCTATCGTTTTTTTCTTCTTGTGTGCTTTGTCTATACATGCTATATGCCTTTTAGTTTTTCTTGGTTGACATATTTGTATGTATGTATAGTGAATAAAATTATAACACAGTGTTGATTGCTGTACCCTATTTCTTCTAAATTTTACATGATATTGCTGTTTGCATTGTTTGCACATTGTTGTCAATATAAAGGAATTTTATACCACGGCCTCACAAAAGAGAGGTGTAGCTAGCTTTAAAACCAGACTAAATACACCAGTCTTCACATACGAAAATATCTAACCGAGTCTTTTGTTTTATGTGTATGAGTTTTTGATTTTGCCATTTGTTTATGGACTTCCCGTTTTGAATTTAACTCGGAGTTCGGTATTTTTGTTATTTTATTTATTAGTAGACAGAGCAAGAAGGTATTTGAAATAAATATTTGATTATTTATTGGTCGATAATTATTGTAACACGATGATGATTGATTTTGGTTTTTCGAACGATAAAAATTGCTTGAAAGCTATCTGTTGCCTAACTTACGACTTACGGTTTATGAGTGATACTTACATAGTGATGCATAGAAAATTGACAGTTAAACAACTACTGTAAATTTTCACCGGATCACTTCTACTATTGGTCAAGGCTTTATAAGCTGACATTGATTCGAATGTTTGTGTCGACATGAATAATCATTGATATTGCTATAACATGTATAATACAAACTTACTTTTTCAAAATTTTTAGTTTAAAAACTTTTATAATTTGGTTCCTAATACTTTATTTCGCATTTCTAACTTTGTTCATTCGAAATTTACTGACGATTATGTCGTAGACAAAACGAACATCTCGGTGCATCTGGCTTAAACGAATTTAATACTGATATTTTATAATAAGTTTAATGAAACATTTTATGAAACTTACACGAACTTTTACATCTTCATTATATAACCCACGCAACGGGTTGAGGAGGGTATAATGTTTTTGACCCGTCCGTCAGTCCGTCCGTCCGTCCGTCTGTCGTACCGTCTATTTGTCTGTCCGTACGTCAGTTCGTCCGTCCGTCAGTCCTGTTTCTTGTCATCGCAACTCCTCTCAAACCACACAACCTTTTCAGATAATAAGGACATATTATTTAATTAGCTGTTTATATGGACAGGACATTGCGATTCATTTTTTTCTAGGAGTTACGCCCCTTTGAACTTATTTACTTTAATTGACTACTGCAACAGTTTGTCATCGCAACTCCTCTGAAACATCACAACAGAATTTCATGAAACTTGGTAGATAATAAGGCCAGACTACGTAGATGTGCATATCGACAGGAAATTACGATTCAACTTTTTTCCAGGAGTTACGCCCCTTTGAACTTATTTGCTGTAATGTTCTACTGCACCACTTCGTCTTCGCAATTTCTAAGAAGCCATACTCAGAATTTCATGAAACTTTGTTGATAATAAGGACATACTATGTAGATGTGCATATTGACAGAAAATTACGATTTTTTTTCTAGGAGTTATGCTCCTTTGAACTTATTTGTTTCAATGTAATTCTACAACAGTTTGTCATCGCAACTCCTCTGAAACCACACAACAGAATTTCATGAAACTTTGTAGATAATAAGGACATACTATGTAGATGTGCATATTGACAGAAAATTATGATACATTTTTCTTTTCTTACACTTATTTCATTTCTCGAATGACAATGTGGGGACGTTGGGTATTTGAGCGCGCTCACTAAGGTTCTTTAATTTTATCTGAATTATTTTTGGGTATACTAGGGTTTTTGTCATATCTGCCAAGCACATATTCATCTGTCTAGGGAGCAGGTGATAAGGGATATAATTCGATAATACAATTAAAGACGCAACTTTCTTCCCCCTCTTTTTTTAAAAGGTTAGAATCAAGAATCAATTTCGAGGAAAATTTATTCAAAATATGATTGCAAAAACAAGAAGGCTTGGTGCCTTTTTGTATATTAAGGCAGGATGAATATTTTATTGAAGGAAAATATGCATGATAAAATGACTTTGCGCAATTCTGTTAAAAAAACTATCTATTATTAATCATTTTGTTTTGATTCGGAAAACAAAGGATGTACTATACCACTTTGCTATTTTAGGGATGCATGTTGTATCAGCAACTCTTCCTAGCCCCTTTTTTACAATATATCAAAACATGTTTAACCCCGCCGCATTATGTATGTATGTGCCTGTCCTAAGTCAGAAGCCTGGAGTGGTTGTTGTTTGTTTATGTGTTACATATTTGTTTTTCGTTCATATAAACAAGGACGTTAGTTTTCTCGTTTGAATTGTTTTACATTGTCATTTCGGGGCCTTTTACAGCTGACTATGCGGTATTGGATTTGCTCATTGTTGAAGGCCGTACGGTGACATATAGTTGTTAATTTCTGTGTCATTTTAGTCTCTTGTGGACAGTTGTCTCATTGGCCATCATACCACATCTTTTTTTTTTTACATATACAACGTTATTACGATGATAAACAACGTCAGTACACATAATCTATACTTCAAGACAATCGTGTATTATTAGTGAAGATGATACGGAATATTTATCAACAATGAAAGATATGTATAGAAAAAGAAATATACCTTTTAAAACTGCGAACACTTAGATATGATCATCAATAATTCTTATATGCTTTGCATATTAGGGAATACGTTGATGTGATTGGTCGAGAGGACTTCCGGTAGTTGATCTTTACGTTGGTTATTTTTCGATAGACGACGTTGACCGAACTTCTTTTCGTAACCAATGTAAACAAAATGGCAGCGATACTAACACCGACGTTTACGTTATTTTCACTGCACTTTAATCGTTGAATTAAATAATACATAAAAACATTCGTTTAAATGATAATAAGAAGTTGTGCAGTTTATTTTTTATCAGACAGCAAATTTCATTGAAAACATTTTTTTGCGTTAACCAACAAATATAGTCATGCGCCAGGCATTTTCAATGACATTAGTATACAATTTACGTGTGATAGAGGTAAATTCAAGTCATTCACAAACATATCATAAAAGTCCTTCGAACTTTCATTGTTTGTGGGTGAATTGGTCGAGTTTATACACCAATAAATTCCTTTAAAAAGGCGTATAATCTTATAATACATGAACATCTTCACAAATGACAAAATGACAATCCTGTCTTTAATCATGAACTGTATAAGATGTGGTATGATTGCCAATTGGACAACTTTTCACAAGAGACCAAATAAAATAGAAGCTGGATATATAGACCACCTTTCGACCTTCATCAATAAACAATACACATAACACAAACTAATTAATTTTAAATATGTTGTTTTTTTCAGTATACTAGTAGCTTAATAAGCTCTACCGAATTATAATATAATTGAACTATCCATTGGCTCCATAATAAGAGTCATTGCAATTTAAATGATATATTTCATGGATTTAAATGGGATTTTGAATATGTTTTACATTTATATATTCAAAACGCACTCAAAGGAGTTCAAAGATCATAGGATCTATACCAACAAACATCTACTGATCAGGTCACTTCAGAATTTCTAATTCATTTATGTCCTATTTTTCAGTAAATATATCACATTTTCGTTGTGGTTTTCTTCGACGTAGAAAAAAACAACCAAGAAGTATGCAAGCTTGGGTCTAATAATTGATTTTGATTGTTCAATTGCGATCTTATGCCTGACAGAGTCCAGTCTATATTTTAGAAAGGAAAAAAGAGGACTTTACTATCTGTCTATAGTTATCAGTGGAATTAAGAAGGCTTAAATAACTGTCTAAAATAAGCAGTGGAATAAAGAAGACTTTATTACCTGATTATAAATACAATGGACTGAAGAAGCAGTAACTACCTGTCTTAAATTAGGATGACATATAGAGGACTTTTGTCCAGGTCTTTAATCATAATGGAATAAAGAAGATTTAACTATGTGTCTTTAATTAGAACGGAATAAAGAAGACTGTTCTATCTGTCTATAATTAGCAAAGTAATAAAGAAGAGTTCACTACCTGTCTATGATTAAAATTTAATATAGAAGACTATTGTACCTGTCTTTAATTAGGATGGAATAAAGAAGACTTAACTACATGTCTATAATTAGAACGGAACAAAGAAGACGTTACTATCTGTCTATAAATAGCTAAGGAATAAAAGAAACGTTTTAACAATCTGTCTTTAATTGGAAAAGAAATAAAGGAGACTTAACTATGGCATCTCTTACTGTAGAGGAAGAAAACTATGTTCGAATGAGTTTATTATTAACAGGAATTTCTCCTCGTGCAGCTAGAACCTTTTTCGATGGTGAATTTGCTCCAGCTTGTTTAGGTGCAACAATAAAGAAAGAGTTTAACAAATTGTTTGACTTGAAAAAGAATCATAGAATTAATCAATCACAGTGGAACCTCCTGTTTCCAAGATTTCCTGGTAAGAGCAGAAATAATGTTTTTCATAATATACTGAGCCAAGATTCCCAGTAAGTAATACACTAAATAAAGGCAACAGTTTTCACAAGTTTTGCATCGGTTGAGAAAAAGCAAATTTGGGTTACAAACTTATACTAAAACCTTATGTTTGTACTTTTCAAAGACAAATATTATGTCCCGATGATATCCAATTGCATTAAATGGAAATACTACCTATTCCATGAATTATTGGCAACTGAACAATAAGTAAACAACAATCAACATTGATTAATTAATATAACTATTTTTTCTTAAATTGTTCTTAATTATGAAAATCGGACAGCTCTACATATTTTTTTATTTCTCCTTTTACCACATAACTCCTTACATGTTACAGGGGTCACCACACTTCGATAATTTAGGGAGAAGTGACGACTCAACAGGGAATTATATAATGATTATTATGAATAACATTTTCCAACATCTATAGCTTTAGTATTTATGGAGGTTTTAATTGTATAACATTTACTAAGGTGTTCATTCCTTGCTTTGTTGTCAAGTAGAACTGAAAAATAAAACATTGATTGAATTTTGCAGCATTTTAATCTTTTTAAACAAATTCTGTTCAGATTGGCTCACAATTGCGCTTAATAACATTAAAAAAAGGAAAAACCAAGGCCTCTCCCCCTTTCCAAAAACAAATCTTGTTGGTAACATAGTTAAGTAATTGTTCAGTATCTTGAATTTAGTTTCACTCTCTTTCATTCGCAAGCTCATAGTCAAGAGATTTATCTTATGGTTGTATCCTGCTATCTTTTAATATTTCTTTGAGTGACTTATACAGCATCTTTATACAAAAACGACAAATAAACACCAGTACTTACATGTTTCATCAAGCCATCCAAATTCTGAAAAAATTATAAACCATATGGACTCGGTATTCATTACAGAAGAATTTTCTAAACGGAAGAAAAATTACAAAATAAGAAGAGAAGAAATACAAGCCCTCCTGAAAAAAACCTCGTCAGTTGAAGTTCAATTAAAAAAGTCGACATTTTAAACCAAGACGATCTATTACAGTACAAAAACAAAAAACAAAATTAAAAAAGAGTACCTTTGGTAATTACCTTTTGAAAGCGCTTCCAAATAAACATTCAATTCTAAGAAAAATCTTAAAATTCCCTATCAATATATCAGACTACGAAAAATAGTCCCCGATTCACCTATCGTAGAATTTAAACGCGATATCTTAGTGCACAAGAAGCACAATTTAACTATTTCATAAACAACTTTTAACAATAAAAATCGTGGTTACCCTTCTATCGATAAGTGTCATGCCAATAAATGACTTACATGTCCCCGTCTTTCCACCAAAAATACCGTAAGGTCCACGTTTAATGGTCGCAAATTTTCTTTAAATTTTGAAACTGATATAACTTGAAAAACAAACAGTATTATGTATTTACTCACATGAAACAAAGCGGGATGTGGTATTCAGTACGTAGGTGAAACTGGACGATATTTATCTAAACGCACTCAAGAACATCTGTATCGTTTTAAAAGACCCTATACATTCAAAAGTATCATTTATCAACACCTTAAGAAGCACAATCATCCTATTAAATGTTTATCAGTTCAACCTTTAGAAGTAGTAAATAAGCAGCCTGGTGAATCTCATTCAAAGTTTGTACGATCACGGAAAATAATTGAATTAAATTGGATTAAAAAATTACAGACAGTCTATCCTCTCGGTCTTAATGATAATATCATGGGAATTGGTAATATATCAAGAACCGATTCCGTTAACATTTTGGATATATATAGTTTCTAAACTTGTTCGTAAAAACCGTTCTCACGGTCTTAGAAAAAATCGCAATCAAAGAAAATTTCGGACCAATCATACAAATATTTCGGACTTAATTTCTATTTCAAAAAACAACTGCAGACATTATCTGTTAACAAAGCTCTGTTCATTACCGGTTAATAGGTTAAATAAAATTTTTCAGGATTGCAACACAATTTCATATAACAGTCCTAAGTATGAAATAGTTCAAATTATCATGGCATATTGTTATTCTAAACTATTTCTAAAAATTGATCGCCCTGAAGATCATAAAAAACATTTTATTAAAATAAAATATGTCAATAAAGGTTTTGATTTTGTAAATATTGCCGTTATATTTAACAACCATTCTGTTAAAGAACAAATTCCTAGATATTTTGACAATACTGAGCTCCCTCTTGTTTGTTATATTTACAAGAAATCTACTCGAAAATTTGTGTTAAATTATAACCAATTGTGTAAAGATGTTAATATCAGTGATAACACACCTACTTCATGTAATTGTATTAATTCCGCATACAATTATAGACCCATTTCCCATGTTATAACAGGAGATCTTAACATCGTTCAAGACCGAGAGTTAAAATCATTCCTCAGTAAAGGACCTAAATATCGTCCCCTTTCAGTTATTAATTGGAATGAGAGCGTAATATCATCCACGACTCACTCCGTATTTACTGTTTGAAATGGATAAAACTTGAAAAAGCTGACAACAAATCTTTGGACTCTTTTTACAATTCAGTAATGAACATAGTTGATATACGTATTCAACATTTAAAAGAACATTTTATTATTAACAATAACCACAATAAACCTATTTCTCGTATCAAACATAAAATAAAAGAACTAGCCAAGGAATTTGTTTTTGTCCCGACCGATAAAGCTGCTAATAATATTATTATTGTTTGACGTAAATTTTACATTGAGGTTCTGAAAAAAAAATTACCAATTCACCAACATTCCAACTGACTCCATTTTCAGAAAACGACATCTGGAACAAACATAAACTTTTAGCTTCCGGTTTACAAGCAGAACCAAATACAATGAAAGTCCCAACTATGTATTGGCTTCCGAAGCTCCACAAAACACCTTACAAATATAGATTTATTTCGTCTTCAAGCCATTGTTCCACAACTCAATTGTCTATTCTTCTTACCAGTACACTTGGTACAATAAAAAACCTGATAATAAATTGTTCAAATAAGGCTTTCGAAAATAGTGGAATTAATTACTTTTGGAGTGTCAAGAACTCGTTGGAAGTACTTGATAAATTGCTGATATTGGTGGTTTTGAATCTGTTCAAAGTTTTGATTTTTCTACCCTGTATACCACATTGCCTCACATTCTCATTAAAAAAAATTCACCCACCTAATTAAATGGGCATTTAAAAAGTCAGAATGTGAATATATATTTTCAAACTCTTTTAGGTCATTTTTTAGTAGGAATAAACAAAAAAAACTATGTCAATTGGACATGCTTTGATACTATATATGACCTTGAATTTTTACTAGACAACATTTTTGTTCGCTTTTGAGATTCCATATATCGTCAGGTTATTGGAATTCCAATGGGGACTAACTGTGCACCACTTATTGCGGACCTGTTTTTTGTATTGCTATGAGTTACAATTTATGACAAAAATTAGCAAAGACCCATCAAAACAACATTTGATAAACAAATTTAATAATACTTTTAGATATTTGGATGACATGTTGGCTCTCAATAATGACGACTTCAGTATGTAAACTAAAGAAATTTATCCTGTTGAACTTACTTTAAATAAAGCTAATACTAACAATGACCACTGCCCATTCCTCGATCTTGATATCTTTTTCACTAACGGAAAGCTTAATACTAAAATTTATGATAAAAGAGATGATTTTTCATTTCCTATCGTTAATTATCCATTTTTAGATGGTGACGTTCCCTTGTCACCATCTTACGGTGTTTATATATCTCAACTTGTACGATTCGCTCGTGTATGTAACAATCTTTTACATTTTAACGCGAGAAATTTATGTATTGCTGAAAAATTATTACACCAGGGTTTTCTATATCACAAACTAGTCAAAACATTTACTAAATTTTGTCATCGGTATAAGGACATCATTCGTAAATATAGCTCAACATGCAGACTTCTTAAACGTTTAGGTATTTCACGTCCAATTGTTTATGGAAATATTCTTCATGTTCTTTATAAAGCACCAAAATGTCAGTATTCACCACAGAAACTAACAAAACCTTTAAATAGACTTATTAAGAAGGGATATAGTTACGATACTGTTGTCAGGTCATTAAAGATTGCATATTTTGGCGTTAATATTTATTCACTTATAAGGTCTTTGCATCGGAACTAAACAGATTTATTCAAAAACCAGTTGTTGGCATGACACGGGTTATGTTCTTCTCATATATGTTATGATGGTATGATACTAAACCACTAACGGGAAGGATTGTGCCTGAAATTCATATGATGAAATCATAATCTTTCAATCAGTTTAATTGAAGTCTGGAGCTGGCATGTCAGTTAACAGCAGTAGTCTGCTGTTATTTATGTATAATTGTCCTTTTGTTTATTTTCTTTGGTTACATCTTCTGACATCAGACTCGGACTTCTCTTGAATTGAATTTTAAATGTACGTATTGTTATGCGTTTACTTTTCTACATTGGCTAGAGGTATAGGGGGAGGGTTGAGATCTCATAAACATGTTTAACCCCGCCGCATTTTTGCGCCTGTCTCAAGTCAGGAGCCTCTGGTCTTTGTTAGTCTTGTATTATTTTAATTTTAGTTTCTTTTGTACAATTTGGAAATTAGTATGGCGTTCATTATCACTGAACTAGTATATATTTGTTTAGGGGCCAGCTGAAGGACGCCTCCGGGTGCGGGAATTTCTCGTTACATTGAAGACCTGTTGGTGACCTTCTGCTGTTGTTTTTTCTATGGTCGGGTTGTTGTCTCTTTGATACATTCCCCATTTCCATTCTCAATTTTAATGTATGTGAACCAAGCGGTAAACATTGTGCATCATGCTCACACATAAATGAAACCAAGGTATTTTATGACAACACCAGGAAAGAATATACCATTCAGGGACAAATAAACTAGAAAATTGTAGGCGTAGTATATGCAATTAATTGTACAGATTGCAAACAAATGTAGGACAAACGGGTGATACACTATATCAACGGATGCCATTGAAATTCCCCAAAAAAACGAATAAAGGAAACAGAAGATCTGGTAGCCTACCACTTCATTTTGCATAATCATTCGATGAAAATTAAAAAGTAACCGCCATAGAAAGAGAATTTGGAACAGAAATTCACAGAAAAACTAAAGAACCTTCTGGATAAACAAATTAAAAACTTTATAGCCTGATGGACTCAACACAATGTATGAACAATCGTGAAAATATTTTCAAAAAAAGAAGAAAAAAACCCGCAGCAAATGATGGTCATACTAGTTACTATAACGTTATGTATCAAAGTGATGTAATTGTTGTTTCAATATAATAATTTATTCGCACCTGAGATCACCCCTAGTTTTTGGTGGGGTTCGTGTTGTTTATTCTTTAGTTTTCTATGTTGTGTCATGTGTACTATTGTTTGTCTGTTTGACCTTTTCATTTGTAGCCATGTCGTTGTCAGTTTATTTTCAATTTATGAGTTTGGCTGTACCTCTGGTATCTTTCGTCCCTCTTTTATTCCAATGAAGAAGGCCGTTATGGCCGTAACGTATTGGAATTTGTGTTATAGTTAATATGTACATAAATATGCAGTCATCCAAAAAGTTTTAATAATCAGAAATGACAAGATTGCCAATGTTACACATACTACACATAATACGAAGGAACTTTTAAAACCAGGTTTATTCCACCATTTTCTACATTTAAAAATGTCTGTTCCAAGTCAGGAATACGACAGTTGTTGTCCATTCGTTTTTTATGTGTTTTGTCATTTGATTTTGTCATGGGATTAGGAACTTTCCGATTTTATTTTCCTCGGAGTTCATTTTTTTGTGATTTCATTTTTTACAATGAGTAAAAAAATCGTATACTACACCAAAAAACCAAAGGACTTCCCGCAACAATGAATAAAACACATGTAATATACAAAAGACTAAAGGACTGCCTTCAACAATTAGTAAAACTCATATATCACTTCAAAGGGCTGTCTTCAACAATGACTAAAATGCATATACTACACCAAATTACTCAACAATGAGTGATATATACGCTACAACAAAACCCAAATAAATAGTTGTTAGCATTTAACGTTCAAATAATTGTTCACAATTTAAAAACGAAATGAGTTTCTTGATCAATGCTATAAACAAATACACCAACAATGCAACTACTCCTATACCTGACTTGTAGACAAGTGCATTTCAACCTAAGTATTCTCCTATTCATAGTGGTATTACAGTAAACTCTATTCGCTTTTACTCGTATTACATTTAGTATTAATTTTTTTCTCCAGATGTACCAGATTCGAAAACTTTTGATGTGACTCTGATGATTCTATTACTGAGGAATTTGACTCCAATGGACCCTCCTCTTTGTGGATTTGACAGTGTACCTTCTATGATTGAAATCACACATGCTGCAGATTTAGCAAGGATAAAATACTACAGGAATTACTTGGCTCATTTGGATGATGGCAAACTAGCTACAGGGTTCTTCAATACTGCTTGGAATGATATAGCTTGTGTATGTATATATATCAAGGTTAATTTCTCTGATTTTGAACTAGCCGTTGGAAAGATATTCGTAACAAAAATAAGAAATTAAATTCAAATTCATTTGCCTGCAATACACTTATCATCTTATGAAAAAGTAAAATCACAAAAATACTGAACTCCGAGGAAAATTCAAAACGGAAAGTCTCTAATCAAATGGCAAAATCAAAAGCTGAAACACATCAAACGAATGGATAATAACTGTCGTATTCTTGACTTGGTACAGGCATTTTCTTATGTAGAAAATGGTGGATTTAACCTGGTTTTATAACTAGCTAAACCTCTCACATGTATGACAGTCGTATAAAATTCCATTATATTGACAACGATGTGTGACCAAAACAAACAGATATAATATCTGCGCCCATTTTATAGTAGATTTATTCCTGTGTGGCTATGAATCTCAGTGTATGACCAAACTCAGTAAAGAAAGTCGTTATTACATTTGGTTGATACGTTCAACAATACCTACCATTATTTTGATACTATGTTTTCGTTAAATAATCCAAAGCTCGCTAAATATACTACAGAAATGTAACATCTAATAGGCGCGTGACATTTTCAGAAATGACGCTTAGTAAGTGACTTTAATGCACCCACCTAACACACAGCTGAATTTTTTATGTGTTATAGTATAATATCTGAACTTCCTTTTTTGGTCGGTCGTAAAAAAATCGTACGATGCAATTTTTGTAAAAATTGAATTAAAATCGAGAAATAATTCCAATTTGAAAAATGACCAACAGTGGTTGAAGCGTAAACAAATAACATGTAGCTTTGTTTTCTGTTGTCACAATGCAAAATTATGTATGTTTAACATTTCAATGTATAAAATAATACTTTTCAAAAATAAAAGAAGTAATTTTTACGAGAAAAGAAAAGATTGTTGTATCATTTTTGGATTTTTTTTTATAAAAATGTTGCCAATTTTCATAATTTTATTCATTTCTTAGATATTTTCAGCTTGAAACTCATTTTAATGATGTTTGTATTATTCAAAAGTTAATTACTTGTTTAATAAATATCGTTATCACTGTATTATTCTGGATTTTATATACTTTTACACACTCCCCCTTTTCAATCAAATTTTCGAAATCGCTTTCTCTGTTATTTTCCTCAAGTTAACGGACCTAAACGCTTCGAAAAAGAGTATGAATAACCATGAAGGCAATTTTTTTGGTACAAATATTACACAAAGTATAAAAAAAAAATCAAAGATCCATAGAAGCTGAGATGTCAAAGTTTTTTCTTGGTAGAAAACCAAGATCTTATTATTCTTAGTCAATTTGAACTTACAAAAGGCAGAGATTATGGATAACTATTGAAAAATACTTCTTTTTCAATTGGATCAATGCACATTTTAGTTTTGCAACTAAAAGTACGCAAAAATGTGTCAAATTTGATATTTTCCCAATGAACTTGAACGTGAGATATGTCCACCTTTTAAATTACCGTTTTAACCATCGTATACGGTAGACTTATTGATGGTGCGAATTTGGTCAGTATTTTAGAGGAACCATAGTGTATGTGCTAGGACCACGTCAAGAACCTGTATGTTGACATGCTATAAATACTTTAATATATGGGGATATCTATTCATTTTGAAGTCTTCGTAGATATTTGAAATACAACAAATGTTCTACCTCAGGCGTATATATTACCTAGCCTATTTTAAATAGGATTACGTGTTTTTAAATATTCTTCGTAGTTTTACTTGGTTCGAGCGTCACCGATGAGTCGTATGTAGACGAAACGTGTGTCTAACGTAAACAATCGATCATATGCCTGGTATCTTTCTAATTGATTTGTTATTCATTATGGTTGTCGTTGGTTGCTTTTTATGATTTTTGCTTTCGTTTGTAGTTTTGAGTATGAATCAAGTTTTTTGGTATCTAATTAAAATTGTTTTAGAACCTTTATAGCTTATTATACAGTGTTAGCTATTGCTTCTTGTTTTAGGCCATATGATAAGCTATAGTTGTTTACCTCAAAGCATTTAGTCTCTGGTATACAGAGATCAAAGAGGGACGAAAGATACCAAAGGGACAGTCAAACTCATAAATCTAAAACAAACTGACAACGCCATGGCTAAAAATGAAAAAGACAAACAGAAAAACAATAGTACACATGACACAACATAGAAAACTAAAGAAATAAACAACACGAACCCCACCAAAAACTAGGGGTGATCTCAGGTGCTCCGGAAGGGTAAGCAGATCCTGCTCCACATGCGGCACCCGTCGTGTTGCTTATGTGATTACAAATCCGGTAAATAGTCTAATTCGGTAGGTCAAATTCATGAAAGGGAAGGGGATTGTAGTTACGACGTGAGGAACATATCCGATATCATTTGTGAAATGGTTATTCCATAACGGTCAACCAACTCGTGATGGCGTCCGTAAAATTTACGAAGGGATGATTTCAACTTCACCATTTGGAACTCTTGATTTAATAGCTTCCTTGTGAGCAGTAAACCTCTATCAAGAAAATCATGATAGGAAATGCAAGCACGGGAATATCGTATCAATTGAGAGATATATACCCCGTAAGCAGGTGCTGCTGGAATGTTGCTACTTAGAAATGGAAAGTTCACAATTGGAAAGCTGAAATCATCTCTTTTGTCGTAAAGTTTTGTCTTCAACCGACCCTCATTGTCAATTTCTAGATGTAAGTCAAGATATGAAGCTGACTTAACTGTATCTGTAGTATCCTTTATCTCCAATTCGATGGGTCCTTTTAATCATACTTATCAAAGGTAACGGGCTTATAATACGATATCGTTAGGCTTCTTATTCTAAATACGGATTAACAATTCAAGTGGAGTAATGTTAGAGGGTCAACGATGACCTGACACTTTGTTGTATTCTAGACATGGAACAACTGTGTGCTGTTTACGCGTTATATTACCAGTGGGAATTATGGTTGGCAATGCACCATGTTTATTGCGCATGTATATTTTTTTTTATTAAATATATTTACCTTTACCAGCAGTTGTTCATGCTCTTATAGGTTCCAACAGCTCATCATCTATCTTTGTTCCTAAGAAAACTCTCTTTTAACGCTTTCGAAATCATCAATAGATGGCGGATCTATCAAAAATTAAACAAAATTCATAATGACACGTAGATCAGTGCTGCAAAAAAACTCTAAAGTGTCCGAAACCATAAAGAGTATGTATAAGTCTAATCAAGACGATTTGAGCAAGCTACATATCAAACTTCCAATAAAAAAACAACAAAAAAAACTTTAGTTTGTAAATCACCGCATGCTAATTTTGCACCTGGGGTCAGTTTCATCATAAATCTTACGACTAACGCTGATCGTAAGTCAGGAATAGTTCAGTTTACTTACGATTAATCTTGTCTTAAAGTAATTTTTGTGGAACCGACTTCTGTATCTGAAGTTTGGTAAACATTAGTTTTGCAGCTATATATGTCACGGGCAGGATTCCATTATGATTGGATCCATATCACAGTGGCCTTATTTTAGTTTATGACCATCCCCTATTATATGATGTATATGCATACTTAGTTAGGTTAACCAAGGTTCAACAGTTCAAAAGATATGGACCGGACACAAACCAGACAAGCACGAATCATACAATGTTTGAAATCTTGACAGCTCAAATGTCAATGTCAAAATGAACTGATTTAATTTACCACGTGCCATCCCGTAAATCTCTGAACTAAGTGTGTTTAACATCAGTTCTATAGTTCAAAGCAATGCATTTCATATTTGAAATCATTAGTTTTGGATGAACTATATATCTGTATACATGTATAAGTTATCTGATTTAATTCGACACGGGCCGTAAACAAGTGGGGACTGACGGACGGACAGACTTAAAATGTGATTAATATATTCACTTTAACTTTGCTTGTGGTTGTATTAAAGATGTAAGAAAGTGATTTCCGATCTTGACAGTAATTGTAGGCTGTTAGCAAACATGAGACTATTGTCACTATTGATGTGACAAAGACGTCTACTTTTTACTCTCTTTATTGTGTTGTTTTCTCTCCCTTTTACTCGGCCAACTTACAAATATTTTATCATATTTTGTTTATTTTGCATGGCACACCATCAATTATAGTGAATATTAACACATTTAAGGTCAAATATTTGTTATTATACGTCGTTTTTGTAGAAAGTACCGTTTTACCTATAGCAGAGTGAAAACGTCAAAATGGCGTTAATTATCGCCAAACCATGAACGATATACAACTAAGAAGCTCCCCACTTTTTACTTCATCCAAACAGGGCGTTAGACAAGGGTCATTTATACAACACATTTTGCACGTATTGTCTGAGATAATCTTCTTTTCTGTAGATTCAGAGTTCATAAAAAAGTAATAGAACTAGATAAAGGCATAGAAACACAAATATTGACACATGAAAACCTGTCAGATAGAAAGTCAGGATGCCATTTATGCATCAATATTGAAAAAGCTATAAATGCCTATTTTGACCATAAAATGCCAAAATTGGTCATTTTTGCAGAAATTCTATAAAATTAAAGTTTAAATCCTTTAGTTTCATGCAATTTGACAAATTGACACCATCAAAACATTTAGGGAAGTTGCCAAAGTACAGATTCTATATTTACAGATTTCACCTCTAAGGTCCGAGAAAACAATTATTTCGTAGTGCATTTCTTTTAGAACATAAATGAAAATTAAAAAAATCCCACCTGCGCTTTCTCAAAGAAACTTTTACAGTGTGTTGTACTACTTTTGGGACAAATTATATCAAAATCATAGAAAACTTCATCGGCTCTAACTCAAAATATGGACAATTTTATGTTTAGGGCGTCTTGAAATCTTTTGACAGCTTCCGAAGTGCTAATTTTCAACCTTTTTCAGCTGGACCAAATCACTACTTTCCTTTAAAATTCTGGACCCAAATTTTTTTACAGTGTAATTTCATCCCCTACTTGCAATTTGAGGCATTACACATGGAGAAATAAATTTGGAAGGGGTATAAAAATTAATGGCAAGTAACCCACTGTCAACACTAGGGACTATATTCGTGAACAACGAAAATCAAGGGACGACAATTGTGGTATCGGACCTAAGCAAATTAAAACATAACCAAAGTTGTGTTCTTTTCAAACGGAATGTATAATTACACATCCACGTTTATTTTTTCTATATAGAGGTTAACTCCTAACTAGCCTAGCTACTGCCTGTCGATACTTTATTTTTGGCATTGTACAGGTCTTTTCTTCTTGGATGCCCATGACGTTAAAATACTAAATACCTGGAATGTGTTTTATTTGATTTTAGTCTCTACCTTACAACAAAATTATTTTCATTTACATATGTACATTATTCCATTTGCTGGGCATCAAAATTAAGGATGCTTTGGGTATAATGCCAAGGATGATAATGATAATGACGTCCCGATTCGGTATAATGCTTTATTTGATATCTTGATATACTTTTGCTTAGCCAGTGCTTTCTAAAAGCAACGGATTATAAACTATATACTGAGCCAGTGCTTTACTTGTAGCCACTGCTTTATATCTACTTGATTTGGGCCAGTGCTTTACTTGTGGTAACTGCTTAATATTTACTTTATCTGGGCCCGTGCGTGTGTTGGACTGTTTGGTATGAGTCACTACTTTGCTCATATTCAATGTTTCACCGTCTGGAAACGCTTTACCTTGTATACAGCCAATGCTTCTCTCCGAAGCCACTGCTTCTTCAGCAGCTATAATTAATTTATCACTTGGTTCCTTATTCAGGAACACTGCTTATAATTCTTATTCAGAACTATACTTAAATCTCACCTTCATTCTGTCTCTTGTTAATAATCCAACTGCTCGGCTTGAATTCTAAACCCAGAACAACGTGAACTGTGAAAACATTGGTTTATCTAGTAAATTGTAGACTTGTCCATACAATAGACTATTTCAAAAATGACTTTATCACTAAAACGTTTTACAACACCTAAGCAAATATGAGATAACAAAGCAATATTGTGACGGTTATATACTTTGTAACAACTGATCGTGGAAATTCCGGATTTGTAGGTCAATTCCTGACCCCTTAAACAATTACTAATCACCCAGTAAAATGTAAACAAATCGAAAGTGAAAGTAAAACAAAGTGTAAATGAATGAAGGGAATGAATGATATTTTTTTCTGTTGGACTGTACAATGGGATTATAAAATAAGAGAAAACCAGGTAAGTTTGAGTTTGATACCAATAAATACAGCGTCAATACCAATAATCTATACTTTAAGACCATCGTGTATTATTTGTTAAATGAATTTATGGGAAAAGTGCATATATTCTTATTTCAATTGTCTCACCTGAAACAAAATTTGCAGCATGCGTGACAAAGGAATACCTGTCTAGTTCGCTGCATTTTTAGGTGGTAGCAAAAATGTGTAAACTATTTGTCAAAAAAAAAAATGATATCTCAGAAAAAAGAGACCTGGAGGTTTCCTAATTAGTAGATAATACTAAGCTTCAGTCTGTAAACTGTCTACACTCCATAACCTCATTTGCATGGTTCAAGTAGTTCTCGAAAAAAAAAATGTATAGTTTTTCTTGTCATGTAAAAATCTCGCTTGTTATGAAGACAAGTATAATTTTGCAGTAGCTTGATACATGTGATAAGTCTAGTAAAAGAGACCCGACATAATTAATTGACTCATCTGAGGTAATAACAGTATGGTGTCCAATTCCAAATTTGTACCTGGTATTGTCTAGTTGATATGTAAAGGATGGCTGACAAACTCTTATTCCAAAGTATTTGCATCGATAGATCATATATACAGGTAAAGAATTATTAGTCACATAAAATACCAGACAGAATGAACATTTTACATATATATGATCTTTGATGTTTACCATGATTCAAAATTAAATATTTCAAAACTATAGTACATTCAGAAAGAAACAAATCGTTGCAGACGAATAAATTCAACTTTATCTCCTTGTTGCTATCTGCAGAAGCTGAGACTATATCGTATACAAAATTGCTTATCTATTATTTTGATTATAATTTCTCTGAAATGTATTTTACCAGCTTGAGTCTTATAATCTATCCATAATTATCAGGTAAAATAAGATTAACCAACATAGTTTACCGTGGTCAAATAAAAAAGGGTGGCGACAAATAAGGTTTACATGTCATTTTTATTATAATACAAACACCTGGATTGACATAAAGTTGTTAAGGATACTTAGTGATGCACCATTAAACATGCGATTTCACTGAAAATTTTGTTTGAAGTACAAATTCCTCAACTTATCTGAATTAAAAAAAATGAGAACAACACGTTTAATAATTTCATGCGTCCGAAGCGCTTGTCTGTATTAACCTTCATCAGGAACGCTCAACTTTTCTAAAATTAAGACTGTATTTGGTATATGAGATCATTGGTTAACCTTCGTGTTCGTTTGACAGGGTTCACCAAAACCTTAGTCTCATTAAATTGGTGAGTGATTAATGTTACAGTTTTATGTTTTTATTGGTTTCTCATAAGCATGCAACGTTTAGAATTAAGAGTGAGGACTTGTCCGCTCGGAGTAAGAATAATATGTCAAGGTAGATTGAAATGTCTTTCCTGCGGTCCTTGTACAAGTACTTTAAAAATCTGACTCAGCTTATTATGTCATACTATTTCAAAAAAATAGTAAATATAAATACATTAACATGTTCTCACCCTGAATATATGCATTTAATATTCATCCTTCATCATCAACTATGTTAAATTTTAGAGGTCTGGCCTTTTGGTCAGTTCTTATAAGCTTACGTTTAACTAACTTTTGGTGTTTGCAGTGATTATGTGATGTACACAGCAGTTTATAGATTCCATTTAACTTTGGCCTCATTTCTTGGTTAATTGTTGAGTTTTCTTATGGTTTGTTCTGTTTTTCAGAATAGTCTATGTCTAAACAGTTAACTATAATTGAGGTTTGCAATGATTGTATGATGTGCATACCCTTGTAACAGGGTCTTTTAGTCTTGACCACATTTTCATAAGTCAAAATTGAGTTTTTGTGGTAGTTCTGTTTTTCATATACTTTTAGCTAAAGATAAATTGTATTTGGTGTATGGAATTATTGTGTCGTTTACATATCTGTGCGGCAGCATTCATCTGACCAACATGAATGTATATCTTATTTTCACGGTTCATTGGTCAATAATAAGTTAATAGGATTTTAGGAGTGATGATGCCATTATCTTTAACACTTTTAACAAAAATACAATCAGGATTAATGATGAATTAATAGCTTTATACTTTGTCAGTCATCATTTAATAAATGCTTGAAAATGGTAGATGTCAAAACATACTACGAGAACAGAGAAAGTGTCCTTTGTGCAGAGTTGCTATCGGTCATGAATATCATTATTTAACGGAATGCGACAATCTACTGACAGATAGAGCACTACTTATTGACAAGAAATACTTATCGAACTGTAATGTTTTAAAATTAAAAGCTACTTTGAACACAAAACAGAAATCTAAACTTCGAAAATTGTGCCAATTTATTAGAATTATAAATGACATTCACCTGTCGGCTATACTGATCATACCGTTGTAATATAACATTTAATGCTTCCTCAACAAATGTACAATGCAACGATTGTTAATCAATATATTTTTTCTGTATACCTTTTTTCAACTTAGGTAGCAATAAACAGTTAGGAAAAAATATTAAAATTTGCCCTTATAAATTTTACCATCCCCTTTTCATTGCTTTCTTGCAATATCAAGCTTACTGTTTGTGTCATATATGGGCATATGTATGTAATCAGAATCTTCCATAGATTTTATATCCAGTATATAAAATGGTAAAATATAATTTCTTTTGGGTGTATCCATGGCAACAATCTGCATTTATTTGTTATAAAATATTGCAAAAAGGGGGGGGGGGAAGATGTCACATATTTCCCCAAAATTTGGCTAAAAGTAGAATTTCAATCGCTTGAAGTAATACCTTTTCTGAAACTGTGTACATATATCATTCAGCAAATCCAATGAAAATCATATGTCTTTCATCTCATTTTTTGTAAAATTGCGTCAAAAACTTCGTGTAGAAAAAAAGTGTTTGTAAACATTACATTAATTTCTTGACCGATGGCCGGTCTAGCTATGAAAATACGGATTGTCAAACAGAAAACAGACCATAAAACATGTAAAAAATCATATTGATGCTCTTATAAACCATCTTTGAAGGCTAAATTAGCATTTAGCTGTCTAAAAATGAATTTTATTACACAATAACTTTCCTATTTGAAAATCCACAGGGGCAAAAATGCGAAACTAAACTCATAACTGTGTATTGTTACCTTAGGTGAAACCAGAATAAAATGATATACTAATAAAGTGTTATTTTGGCTTATATCGCTGAGCTCTATGGTTACCCCAGGCCTTATGCAAGCTATGCTTAATGTTAGAGTACCCTTAACTTCTTATTAAGTGTCAGTCCCTGCTAACCTCGTCAGGTCCGATATATCAGGCGCATTGCCTTGCTCGTCCAGCGGTAAGAGAGGGCTACACTCGAAGAAGAGGCTGGAAGTACCCAACTGTTACCCTTGCGTCGTGTGTTCCTTTGGATCCCTTGGTGATGTACCAGAACCCTTGTGACAGATTGGGAAACCCCATAGAACTACGGGGCAATTACACTACACCCCCTCCATCTTAAAAATGAGGAACTACAGTTCCGACAAAATCGAATGTATCTTACAAAAATTTCAAAGGGGAAGACTGGCAGCGTCTTTTACTAATTCAACCATGACACAGGGTATCTAAGATATCTACCCCCTTAAATCCTGGATAAGGGGGAAATTGACAAAACTTATATTTCCCAAGGGAAAAAAAAATTACCCATGATAACATGAACATATGAAAATCTAGCTTTGAAAATCTATCATATCTATGAAGTACCAAACTCCCAACAGGTAACACACCAGAGTTGCCACAAGGTGCCAACCTCAACAGCTTCTTCAGGACAAATAACAGTCGACCTCCACGTCGACCATAGCCATATGCTATTTCAACCTTTAAGATCCTGGTTACCTGTGTCACTACAAGACAATCTACTGCTTGCCAAACATGTCTAAAATCCCTGACTCTTGTGTTTATCCTACTTCATGTCCCTCATCTCCTGCTCATGTTGATGAGCAGGAATAGATCTAAAAAATGGTGAAGCTACATATGCCTCTGACATACCCATGGCTTGGTCAGAACATACTTTGCGCAAAGGCGCGTCTCAATTATCATGTTTTTCCACACATAATCGGCTAAAAATAGGCGTCGACTACCTGTCCTTGTCTCCAAATGAAATACTGGGTTGCCCTGCGCCAGCATTCTCCCTAGTTGGACTAGATTTAAAATTATTCATTCCCAGGTTACCCTGAGTTACTTTCAGATTTGAAATTTACTCTAAAACCACCCTATCAATATGGATCCCTTGTTCCTCATATCCATAATCCTATTTCCTATGGCATCCCTTATGCCAGACATACACTTCAGTACCACCTCAGGACAGGTGTTTATCTTTATAGTGTAATCTCTTGCTCTTACTATTATGACTCGCTATATAATTCAAGTTATTTAATTCATTTTACTTTATTTCAATATCCATTACAAAGCAGTAAGACACATTCAATGTATTTAAAGCAACAATACATCTTTATTCAATATAAAACAAGTCAATATAAACATGTATACACCGTTATACAATATGCGTTAAAATACCGTGTTTGTTTACATCCGTAATTAGAAATCCAAGATCGCGCCCAAATCGCGCGGCAATAAACCTAGCGTGAACTCGCTATCACCCTATAGCAAACTTTCAAAAAGTTTTCCCAGACCCAAAAACTAGTTAATTACGATGTGATTTTCCCTACTTTCACCAGAAAGTGAAACACGTCCATCTGTCATTTGCCGTGAACGCTTAAAAATTCTTATCTCTGACACTGTTGCAGTCCGGAATGCGGTTCGATAAAATTGCTCCCCTTGTTTATTTCGCTCTCCTGTCAAATCATGTAATTTCGCTACCTCCAATGGTAGACGCTACAACGATGGGTGTCGTCAAGAAAGGTACGATTAAAGGAATCAGCTAGGAATTAGACGATCACCATTGGTATAGGTGAGTTGTTTAATAGTTGTTGCTTTGTGATAAATGCATGTTTTGGATTAATTGATCAGGAATAGCTGGAAAGGAAAGAAACGTGTTGCTACGTGAACCCGGAAAGGCCGGGACGAATTTAAAAAAAAAATCTAGAGACGATCGTTCTGAGTGTGCCACCTACACATTTAATTGTGTACACAAGCACAACATTCCCTATCTATGTAATGTGTTTTCATAATTATGTGATATAGAGCAAAAAAAAGGTAGCAGTTGTTTGTGTCTTGTTGTTAAACATTTCAAGGGGAGATAATGTTATTTTTCACGGTGTGTTTGATAGGTTTGTTACATTGTAACATTATTTATTACACACTCAGAAAGTGGATTAAAATAGCCTCCCACACTAAATTAACTGAATTTTAATTATTATATTTACCGTAATGCTATTATATAAACTTCGGAGGTTCATATCACTTATATTCAACGTTTGTATATCGGATTTTTTTTACTTTTGATGTTGAACGGTTCATAGTAAAAAAAAAATCCGATAAAACCGTTGAATGTATTAAAATGATATGAACCTCAGAAGTGTTATATGTTGTCCTTTAATATAAGACCGGAGGTTCATATCATTAACATTCAACATTTTTTATCGAATGTTTGTTATTAACTATCAATGTTCAACGGTTCAACATTGGTAGTTAAAAAAATCCGATAAAAATGAACGGTTCAACATTGATAGTAAAAAACAATCCGATAAACATGTTGAATCTTAAAGATATGAAACTCTGAAGCCTTACATTATAGGACTATCGTTTATTAGTTCTTTATCCTAACTAAATGTTGTTTTTTTGTGGTGTATATTAAAAAAAGGGGGAGGGGCTTTTAAAACACCAAAATACCTTACAAATTTCAGGATTCGACACTAACACATCCTACAATATTTGTTTACAGAATGAGAATTGAATTCCGATCCGTTTGTACGGGGAACATGTGGTTGCAACCCCCTCTTTAATTGCCTGTTCGATTTTTTTTTGTTTGCAGTGTCGAAAAGGGAGATAGACAGCAGTTTGTTTTATCAAGAAGTTATGTACGTTCTGCTATACATTTGACAGTCAGTAATTATTCTGAAGTACACATGTCGACCAAAGGCATGGAACAGAGAGTAGAGGTTTTAAAGTACCAGATGCTTATCTGAGATTCCAATTTGAACTAAAGAAAGCAATATATAAAGATATGTAGGAGAAATAATCTATATGAATAAAGTTATGTCACAAAAGGAACTTGTTTTTTTTTTATATACAGAATTTGTCAAACGTCTCCATAACAGAAGAGATGTGAATGCATCCTTCATAGTCTTGTAATACTAACGGTAATAATTTATATAATTTCTGAGATGATATAGCAGTGCTATTGGTTTCCCCTTTCTCCTTCTTCAAAGAACTTGATCATCTGAACTCTTTCTTTTTTTTTTTTTTAAATTGGAGCCCTGTTCAAGAACAGTTAAAAGAGCATATGCTTAATTTTCGTTATCTTTTAGAATCATTTTTTTTTTTTAAATAAAACAGGTTGTACATTCTACATAAAATATGCCAGTCAACCGCAAATGTTAACACCCAAAAAAGGTCTTTAGTATATTCATTTTTCAACTTACAAAATATGCCAAGGGTTTAAGCATGCCAAACATTACTCTTGTACAAAACTGTAACAGATTATCAGAGATCATCAAAGACTATCTAGTAAGTACAATTTTAACCCAAGCCGCTGCTCTTTTAAGCACCGTCTTAGCAACGACTTGGTTGATTGTAAGAGTTCGGTGCAGAGACTGAAGACTTGAGACAATAACATGGAGATAAGTATGTATAAGAACAACGTTTTCAAGAATATAGGCGGGGGGCGGGTGGGGGGTGGGGCGGGAGGGGTGCTTTCGTCGGGAAAATATGTTTGATTAAACAAAGGGAATCACTGGAGCCATACTGGAGCGAGCTCCCCTTAGCTCAGTCTTAATTCCTTGTTGATGGATTGTTTCCTGGCTTGCATTAGTAGAGTATTGTCTGCATGTTTCACACTCGAGTAATATATATACGCATGTGCAGTACATGAAATATGAAGACACCGGTGTACTACTATAGTACTTGACTTGTTATAGTGAGCAAGTATGAGAAAAATAGAGTGAGTCACCGTATAAGGTAAAAAATAATATAAGGGAACTTTGATATTCTTGAAAACTAGGGAGAGGTGTTTGAGAAAATTGAGTCTAATGTAAAACGGTTAAATAAGTAAAGACTCTTAATGTCTTGCAAATTTTCGACTGTAGGTAAACTAATAAGAAAAGAAAAAGATATAAATAGTAAATTCAAATCGTATAAATAATATTGGCGAACAAAAAAAGTATCACATTATGTCGCCGGACAATTGTAAGATGCTATAAAATAGACTAAAAATGTATCGAAAATATAGCACAAAAGAAATCATGAAATAACTCGGTGCAATCCCAATTTAAGATGCAAACACATCAAAAGAAAAACAAAATCACATCATATCTCCGCATGACACAAAACAAAAACCAACTGCAATCAACAAATAAGACGCAAAGAATAAAAAAAAAATCCATTCGCGGGCAACTACCGACTTATTATACTGTATGATCGAACACAAACATAGATCCCGCTAACATGTTTAACCCCGCCACATTATTTGTGTATGTGCCTGTCCCAAGTCGGGAGCCTGTAATTCAGTGGTTGTTGTTTGTTTATGTGTTACATATTTGTTTTTCGTTCATTTTTTTTTTATATAAATAAGGCCGTTAGTTTTCTCGTTTGAATTGTTTTACTTTGTTATATCTGAGCCTTTTATAGCTGACTATGCGGTATGGGCTTTGCTCATTGTTGAAGGCCGAACGGTGAATATGACACCAACGAAATAAGACGCAAACTAAATTACAAGAAATTGCAAGATAAATAAATGACGTATAAAAAATAATTCCGAAATACAATTGGTTAACACAAACAAAAGGAGTACAACGATATAAATTTATGCTACCCCAAAAACTCAACTTCACAATGGTCAACCAATCCGGGTAACTAAGGTGTAACAAAATGTGTAACAAAACTTTTTTAAATAATACAGAAATTATGACTGTCGGTGTAATTGTAATTGTTAAAGAAAAAAACATGTCAAACATGCAAATATTATTTAAAAAAATCAGTTTTAATCACTTAAAAGTCATGTGAGGTTACATATATAGGACGGGTGTGTTCGATTCAAAAAATAATTAACAAAACCCCGTCATATAACATCCAACTTTGAAATTGCGTCCAAATGTCAAATTAAGGTGTGCCACTTTGGGAATGGTCTTATACGATTGGCAATTCATTTCTCAATTTTTGTAATTTTTCCCAGATTTTTTCTATGTCCAGCAAAAAAAAGTAGCAGTTTATAAGGAGACCCCCTAAATGACGTAACAGCTTGACTTATGGTCGTTTTGAAAACGATTGTTTGCAAGTTGCATTGTCAACAATTGTACAATATGAAAATTAAACAACGTGAATGCAAATATTTATAATGACTTTACGGAAAGTTACTTTTGTGACATCTTGACAACCGTATACAAAGTTCATTTCACTTTTCTACCTTCTAAACACAAGAGGTCGAATTCTTTTGTTCTATTTAAACCGCATATCGGACTGGTTGGGCCAAATGTTATTTAACTTTTCCTGAATGTTTCTGAGGGTATTTAGTTTTTGTTGTATCCTTGGATTGGATCCACAAACAAACACGACTGCTTTAAAAAAAAAAAAAAGAACAAAACTATAAAATGCAGTTTTGTCTAATATGTCACAAACACAAGCAGTTACAACAAATCTGACATGGTTAACAATGATCAGCAGGTTACAGACTATCTCACGCGGATTTGTTTGGAATGGACAAATCATTTTGGAGTTATTGCCCTTGAAATGTTAATTTTTAGAAATCGTCACATTTTTTTGTTCACTTCAACCCGAAAAGGAAGAAGTCAATAAAACCTGACAAAATCGAACTATCCATTATATCAACCAACGGAACGAATAAAAAGCAAATGTCATGTTTCTGAATTTGTTTAGGAATTTTCTGAAGAAAATGATGGGTTAAATAAGTTCTATAGGTAGCAAAACCTCCCCCTTGTACGACAGTTATTTGCCGATTTGTAGTTCTTAATTAGTGGCATTTTTGTAGGTCGACCAATATAGATAGAAATTGATGTCGGCCATTGATATTGAATATAGACTATCACACATTTTGAACTAATATGTACGTTTTTGTATGGTTAATATAGCCAGAAGTTAAGATTAGTTATATGTCCTCAGAGTCAATATTGATATCAGCCCTTGAAAATCCATATCAGCCTTCGAAATTCCATATCGTGCCCTCGACCGTCACTTCCGATAACGTGTCAATCAAAAACACCATCATTAACTCACTGTAATACACATGTTTAATGTTTTCTTCAAAATGTTATTTGATTTTTTTTTTCAAATTATTAAACATAATTTAAGAGCGAGGTTTTGCTAGCCGCAAAACCAGGTTCAACCCAACCTTTTTTCAATGTCCTGTACCAAGTCAGGGAAATGGCCATTGTAATATTATAGTTCGTTTCTGTGTGTGTTACATTTAAGTGTTGTGTTTCTGTTGTGTCGTAGTATTATATATGATGTGTTTTCCTCAGTTTTAGTTTGTAACCCGGATTTGGCTTTTTCTTAATCGATTTATGAATTGCGAACAGCGGTATACTATATGATATTAATAGAAGACGTTTAAAATACCATTCAACCTTCACCAATGATCTTAACTCGTACCTGATTTGGCATTTTCTTGTTAATAAGGATACAAAAACTTTGACTTTTGCTAGGTATTTCTATTAGCGGTTTCCATTTGGTATAAGTATATATGATAATAAAGCAATTGTACTTTTAAAAAGGCGTCCAATAAGTTGACTGCTATCTATCAGCTTTGTGTGAGCTGTAAATAGTTATTAAAGGTACCAGGATTATAAATTTAATTCGCCAGATGCGCGTTTCGTCTACCTAAGACTCATTAGTGACGTTCAGATCAAAATAGTTATATAGCCAAACAAGTACAAATTTGAAGAGCATTGAGGACCAAAAATCCCTAAAAAGTTGTGCCAAATACGGCTAACGTAATCTATTCCTGGGATAAGAAAATCCTTAGTTTTTTCCAAAATTTTTATAATATGTTTTGTAACAGGAAATTTATAAAAATGACCATATAATTGATATTCATGTCAACACCGAAGTGCTGACTACTGGGCTGGTGATATCCTCGGGGAAGAAGATTCCACTGATTATTGTTTTTTATTGAGGCAATGTATTGCTGCAAGAATCCCTTTTGAACCTGCAATTTTCATTCAAGTTATCAAGAATGATAAAAGGGAAAAACTACAAAACGAATATTGTATATTCTATAGGCCATAGATAGATTAGGTTGGCAGAAATTTAAGCATAATCTGATCACGTGATTTTCACGTTCAAATATAACATTATTATCACATGAAAAAATTTTAACGTGTAAAAATTGTGTTAATTTCACATGTAGATTTTTTAACCTTATTTTAACATGAAAAGTTGTGTTATTTTCATGTCTATTTTTATAATCCTGGTACCTTTGATAACTATTTTCACATGATTATGATATAAATTTATATCAATATCACATATTTTACTTATGTAAGTGCAAGTTGTTTTTTCATTGGTCATGTTTGATGTTCATGTATCAAGTGAATATATAAGGTAATGCATGTGCATCATCAATCATATAAATTTTACCTTCAAATTTACTGTCACAAGAAAAGTAGTAATATAGATGTACATGTACCTTAACTTTCAATTCAAACAAGACTTAAATGTACAGTTAATATCACTAGCATTGCACTGATTTAAAGCAAAAGTTTAAAATTCTGAAGTTTTATTAATATTTAATAGAAAACAGACTACTGTACTTTAACCATAGTTTTGAAAGTACAGCATACAAATTGCAAAAAATGAAATTGTATGTTATTGTATGTTGTTTACTGTACAATATTATTCCTTCACAGGAATTATTCTGAATTATGCTTTGTATATGCTCTTTGATGATTAAGTCTTTTCCTTCATTTCCTCTTCAATGTTTTATTATCTTCCTTTACTTAAAGTTGACAATGGTCTGGTCTTCAATAAAATTACAAGAGGAACATTCTGTAGCAAGTCTTTTTAACTGAAATAAACTCATTTCATATTCTGATATCTTCTTTTCACAGTCATAATGATTTACTGCTTCAGACACTTATTTCCTCTTTTTATTCCTAATAGATGTTACACTCCGCCAATTTTCCCTACAAACATAAGAAAAGTTATATTGGTCAAGAAAAGAAGTATTGTTTTTGGCCCCTTGTGTATAAACTTTTAAACCATAACCCCTACCCAACCTCCTTTTGGGGTATTGAGTTCTTATAAGCTTACGGTTAATTACATTTGATGTTTGCAATGATTGTATGATGTACACAGCAGTTTATAGATTCCATTTAATCTTGGCCTCATTTTTATGGTTCATTGTTTAGCTTTCTTATGGTTTGGTCTGTTTCTTAGAATAATATATGTCCAAATAGTTAGCTATATTTGATGTTTGCAATGATTGTATGATGTACATACCCTTGTTACAGGGTCTTTTAGTCCACATTTTCATTAGTCAACCGTTGTAATTTAATATTTAATGCTTCTTCAACAAATGTACAACGCAATGTAATGTTAATAGATATGTTTTTCTGTATACCTTTGTTCAACTTAGGTGATACCAGAATAAAATGATATACTAAAAAGACTAAAAAAATCATTTTTAAACCTGTCAAAGGTGAAGTGCTATAACCCGTTTAAAAAAGATACATTTTTTTTATCAGTTAGAATAGAAAACTTAGACACAAATTATTGAGGGAGTAATGCAAAAAGCCATGTACCCCATGTGAGATTTTTCCATCACTTGCTTGAATTTGTTGTTGTCGTCCGTCCATATGTCATTCGTCGCTTAAAAATTATTTTCCTCTGACACTTTTGGGCCAAATGTTATTTAACTTTTCCTGAATGTTTCTGAGGGTATCTAGTTTTTGTTGTATCCTTGGATTGGATCCACAAACAAACACAACTACTTAAAAAAAAAGAACAGAACGATAAAATGCAGTTTTTTTTTTGGAGGTTCAATGAATGCAAGATATTTATCATACCCCAAAAAATTAAAAACTGCATACCGGTAGACCTTTATATAAAATAAATATATAATGTGCAATGTATATACATTAAATGACAAGCCTGCTTGATACAAAGTTATCAGTAACACTGAAGACAATTTTGGGATGGATGATGAGACAAAAACAATCATACTAGTACTCTTGGGTCTCCTTATGCATGTTATGTACATAATGAGGTTGCATGGACAAGTTAATATATAACGCCTTTATTTATATCTTTAACCGCCCATCACTTTTTGTCATTTTTAAAAACAGATTTTTGGCTATCTATGATACATGTACATAATATTCATGAGCAGAGACAGTCAAATTATTTTACATTTGTCATTCTGTCGCATTTTATATATTAATTAAACTTAAAGATGACTATGCATTACATGTTTTACTCATCGTTGAAGGCCAAAGCAATAATTACTAATGTCTGTATCCTTTGCTCTCTTGAGTAGAGTTGTCTCATTGGTAATCATACCACATCCTCTTTTTTTGACATTTGTTTTGACATTTGTATTGAAACTTATATTGATGTCATTGTATTAACTAACAGATGCCTCTACTGATTTTGTTGTTTGTTTACGTGCTGATTTATTGAAATATAGACATTTATCCCAATGGTTTGATTGTTACAGCCAAGTTAATTATTTATATAATACCTGCTTCTTTCACTTCTCCTCCTTTTCGAAAAGTACATTTCCTTTGTTGAGTTTTTTCCACAATGATCTCATCAATAATTTTCTCTGTGCATTTATATCTAGGAACTTGCAGACTTGTTGTATCCCTAAAACATAAATCACAAATTATTCAATTGATGGAAAATATCTTTCATTTTTATAATGGTAATATTGTTTGGTTAATAATATTTATTACACAATAGAAAAATAACTTTAAATGTTTTTTCACATGTAGCTTAAAAGTTTGTAGTAATGTCATTAATATTTAGGCTAAACATAGAATAAAAGATGGCTGTTCAAAGCTGATAAAATAAATTCTATTTCTCTAAACTCCACATGCTTCAGCTGACAATAAATGTAAATAAAATATGAAGACAAATATCCGTTGAGGAGGAGTTCCATAATTGGAAGGATATACATATAGAAGAAGAAGACAACTAATTGTTTACCACTTACCTACCCAATATATAGTTAAAATCCTTAACCTTAGGCAGTTATGCAATATGCACCACCACCACCCTCACCCCCTCCCCCTCCCCCACTTTTTTTATCAAAATTTATGGATCAATCACTGAATATGGAAAATAGTTCGTAAATCTGCTGGACTTGTGTCTTATCAAGTTTGTGTTAAGTGAGGTGTTTTTTCTAAAGGTTTCATCATAACAAACGGACAAATATGGCTGTATTTACATGCCAAAAATTACTCTGAGTACAGACTTACATGTGAAGTTGGAAAAGTTTTAATCCACTAGGTATAATAAAGTTAAATGCATTTTGTGTTTCAGAAAGATAAAATTAACTAAGTTGTGGTACAACTATGAGATGCTCCCTCAGGTAAAAAACCGGTTTGTATTGTTTTGATTGTCCTTAATTGACATGGACAAGAGGTATCTTCACAACTATAGGTGAGTTAAAGAGTTTATCTGAGTCAGTGAGTGGACAGTATCAAAGTAATTCAGGTGTTTGTTTATTTTTACACCTTCTGCAGACAGGGGAAAAAATGGCCATCACAAACCAAGAAAGGTTTTATTTTCTTAAACACAAAATGCATTTAGGGACTTATCATTAATTATCTGGGAGGGGGGCAGGTCATTTTGAAATCAAACGTATAAAATTTTCTTGATCCCCCCATAAAATTTATCTATTTTTATTTGATCCCCCCTGTAAAAACATTTAAAAAATGTTTTCCCCCCTCTAATAAACATGCCAAAATTTTAACATGCATAACACTTGTAAGTTATTTCACAGAATTTGAAAATATTGCAAACATGAAATATTCTCAGTGGATTGATAAATAAATATGGTATATTCTACAGGCCATAGATAGATTAGGTGGGCAACAAATGAAGCAGGAGTGTGATAATCTGAAAACCAAACCATTAGATCAAACCAACCAAGAAATAATGATGGACATCAAACATTCCAATAATAAAATCCGAGAGCTAAAAGAATCATTTAAAAGTTTGAAGCGGTCACATACTGAAATGATGAAATCCCATGAGGTATTACAGATCGACCATAGGAAAATGCAAAAGCAAATTGAAATAATAAAGACTTATCAAATGGATAGTGTGCCTTGGAATATAAGAGGTAAATAACTTGAGGTGATGTGGTTACATCTACTCAGTTTATTGTTATGTTAGTTTGATTCATTGGAATGTTATCAACGATCTCTGTGTTGATAGGTTGCATAATTGGCAAAAAACGAAGAAGAAAGGTCATGTTGATAATTATGGATACAACTGTTATTTATAGACAAGGGTGGTCAAGTACATTGGAATCATATAGATCAATATATCAATACTTAATATTCAAAACGGGAATTTCTCGCTACATTGAAGACCTGTTGGTGACCTTCTGCTGTTGTTATTTTTCTATGGTCGGGTTGTTGTCTCTTTGGCACATTCCCCATTTCCATTCTCAATTTTATTGGTAGTAATCGTAATACGTTTAAAAGAAACACATTAACAGACATGTTCACCATAAGCCCATACCGAAACCGAAACCGATACCGAAACCGAAACCAAAAGTAGTAAAAGGTAAATGGTAAATGTAAATAATGTTTAATTAACTCAACCATCTTTATTGTTTGGAATTTAAAACACTAGATGGAGTATAAATTTAGTTCAACAATTTACATGAATATATCAAAAAGGCATATTTGAATTCACCGAGTATTACATACACTTCAGATTTGGAAACAAATTAATTATTGATGATGTACATTAATCATGAATCAAGTTTCGTCTCAGGGAAAGACTTGTACATAGTTCTGCAATATGTGCAATATCGTTCCGACAATATATATAAAGGGAACCTATAATTTACAAATGAACCAAAACAAATACTTATAAAGGCAAACATTTTTATTTAATTATAATTGTATGACTACTGTTAATCTGTATCAGAAGAGGGTATCCAAAAAGCTTGATGGTTCTTTCGGCAAAATTAGTTTCAAACGTTTGTTATACATTTTTATGTTTTCTCTCTCCATTTCCTTTTCGTTTCTTTTTTCTGGAACCATTTTAGTGCCCCTTTTGATATGCTAGGTTCTTCAATATTCATCCTCAACTGTTACATGTTTTAAGCAAATTATTACATAGTTTAAATTGTTATCAAAAAAATAAAAACTGACTTCAACACATTTGTTATGGACATTCTATTTACAGTAGCGATTTATATTATTCAAAGTATCGCTTATTTTTTGTTCTTGGTGTTTGCAAAACCTCAAAATTTCATAAAGCTATCCATGTTATTTTGTCCAATTCTTCATCACGCTTTCAAATTATTGATAGCATATCCGTCAGCTGAAAAATGGCAATCTATGAAGGGTGATTGGCAAAGAATTGGAAGAAGATGAACGCAAATTTGTCGATGAAAAGGTTCGTGCAGAAAAGTTTGTGTAGAACATTCGAAAAGACGAATAAACATTTATTAAATAGTGTGTTTTCTTCACAGACATAACGTTATTGCACCTATTGAAGAATTATGTGCAGCTATTTCCCTACAACGAAACCTGCTTAATGTACATCATACATAAATTGCATTAATATCTAAGATTGTATATTACTTGCATTGGTGTATTTAAATAATGTTTTAATTTATTTTTGATTTTTGATAGATTCATGTGAATTGATAAGTTGAAGTAATACTTTGTCTTTTGTATTCAAATTTCAAACAATATAATGGAGTAAAAAGGTTGACCTAATTAACATTATAAACATTTACCATTCACTACTATTTTTGGTTTCGGTATCGATTTCGGTTTCGGTATCGGCTTATGGTGAACATGTCTATTAGGGAGGTGAATTTTGATAGCATGTAATGTTAGAGGTGAACACATAGATGCCAGGCTAATATCCTGAAGTTCAATTATTGAAGGAATCTTTGTAAGAGGTAAAATCTTTAGATTTGTGGATTGATAATAATTGTAAAGTCTTGCAATATTGATACATGTATCTATAAACAATTTAATGCCTCACTTTTTTAAGCAGGTTTATGATATTGCTTATACCGCTGGGTCGATGCCACTACTGGTGGAGTTTTAATTCTCCAACGGTATCACCTGCTCAGAAGTAAGCACTTATTGCTAACATAAACTATCATTGATAGAGTCATATTAATAAATGAACTGTTTACAAAACATTTGAAGTTTTGAAATACTAAGGCTTTTCTACCTCAGGAACAGATTACCTTGATGTATTTGGCGAAACTTTTAGGAATTTTGGTCCTTAATGCTTTTCAACTTCGTACTTTATTTGGCCTTTTAAAGTTTTTTGGATTCAACCGTCACTGATGAGTCTTTTGTAGACGAAAGCGCGTCTGGAGTAAATACAGAATTACTCAAAACCTGAATGGCGGCGATTCAAATTAGATTTGTTGCTGCTACCAAATATAACAGTTAGTTAGAAACACTAGCAATTTTTCAAAATTGGCATACTGGTATTTGCAAGAACAAATCAATGAGTCTTATAATTGTGAAAAAACCTTTGTGTTTTAAATCAACTGAGTTATTTATTAGATCACTTTATCTAATAAATAATTTAACAATAAAAACCACTCGATCGAATAACTCAAAATTGCATTCCTAAACTTTTGTTTATGCACTTTAATAACCGTATACAATTTGCAGTATTCAAGCTTAACGTTTCAACGTTCATCTTGTAAATCACTAGTACCTTGACCCTATGCTTAAGATTTGGAAAAAAAGGTATATACACATGACCATGTTGATATGGTCAAAATGCTCATATATCTGTAACATATTAAAAAAAACCAGCTATAGATATTAAATACGACTTCTAACACAAAATTTGAAAAAAAACCAATACGCGATGAATTTCATTGGTCCAAAAATCTTGAAGGATTAACATTCACCAGGAACGAATATTTGAAAGCCAAGGATGTATAAAATTTGAAACAGTTGAAAAGTCACACATACATTGATTCCCTTGTTCAAATAGAGACTGCTTTACAACTGCTTTTGTGCTTCAACTTTTATGGTAAGGCTACCATTTATCTATTGTATCATACGACTGCCGAATTTTTGCATTCATATTATGTTATCACGTTGTCAGCCGTGTCCTCATCATCAGGAAACATTTTGTTTTTAGTCTTAGATTTTTTTATAATTGTAATTGGCTTTAAACTAGCTGTCAGTAACTGCGAGTACTATCATATCTTTACTAAGCGTCTTTTGTTGTTGGTATGAACAAGCACCCGGCCATGTCCACTGTGTGTTTTTGTTAGATGTATTTCTATATGCTGATTATTTTAATAGTTCGTTCTAATGCTGTATTACTACACCATTGTCACAGGTTAGGGATAGGGTTTGGATTCTGCTTACATGTTTAATCCCGCCGCATTTTGTATGTATGTGCCTGTCTCTATTGCAAGTCAGGAGCCTATATTTCAGTGATTATCGTTTGTTGCTGTGTTACATGTGTGTTTTTTTGTTCATTTTGTACATACATACAGTCGTTAGTTTTCTCTTTTGAATTGTTTTAATTCGTTATCTCGGGGCTTTTTATGGCTGACTATGTGGTATGGGATTTGCTCATTGTGGAAGGCCGTACTGTGACCTATAGTTGTTGTTAATTTCTGTGGCATTTTATCTTTTGTAAAGAGTTCTCTCATTGGCAATCATACCACATCTTCTTTTATAATAACTGAGTATAAGTGTATTGATATCTATGAAATTGTACCACAAGGTTCCTTACCACAAAAAGAAGGTTGGGAGTGATTTTTGGGTTATTGTTTTATCTGTTCGGTAATTAGGGACAAAAACAAGCAGTTTTCTTGCTTTAAGACAAAAATTTGTTTATAAGTGTATGGATTTATTTGAAATTTAATCACAAAGTTTCATACCTTTAATGGTAGGTTAGAATTGATTTCGTGGATTATGGCCGTTACAATTTGCAAAAGGGGGACAAACACATTATACTGTTTTAATACTTTGCATAAATTGCTTATTTCTTGAGCAATTTCAATAGGATTTAATTCAAAGTCTTGAATTATTGGTTATCTTCAATATGGTGAATGTAATGTGTGTTTAAAATTTGAATTATGGATGCTGTTGTTCAACTAGTCCACATTGTGATCCAAAGTGTTCAAAATTTAACTTCGTTTGATTTCAAGAAAAAAAATATTCTTTGTGTTTCTTTGATTTACTGAATCTAACCGTGTAATTTAAATTTCGGATTTTCGGCTAAGTTTTCAAATTAATGCACAGTAAGGTCCAAAGGGTCCTAAATTAAAACTTGGTTTGATTTTAACAAAGATAAATTCAAGTTTTTTTTTATAAGCGGAAACTATACACGTTTAATCCCGCTGTAAATGATTGCACCTGTCCTGAGTCAGGAATCTGATGTACAGTAGTTGACGTTTGTTTATGCAATTTATATGAACTTTCCATTTCTAAGTAGCAACATTCCAGCAGCACCTGCATACGGAGTATATATCTCCCAATTGATACGATATTCCCGTGCTTGCATTTCCTATCATAGTTTTCTTGATAGAGGGTTACTGCTCACACGGAAGCTATTAAACCAAGAGTTCCAAATGGTGAAGTTGAAATCATCCCTTCGTAAATTTTACGGACGCCATCACGAGTTGGTTGACCGTTATGGAATAACCGTTTCACAAATGATATCGGATATGTTCCTTACGTCGTAACTACAATCCCCTTCCCTTTCATGAATGTGACCTACCGAATTAGAATATTTACCGGATTTGTAATCACATAAGCAACACGACGGGTGCCACATGTGGAGCAGGATTTGCTTACCCTTTCGGAGCACCTGAGATCACCCCAAGTTTTTGGTGGGGTTCGTGTTGTTTATTCTTTGGTTTTCTATGTTGTGTCATGTGTACTATTGTTTTTCTGTTTGTCTTTTTCATTTTTAGCCATGGCGTTGTCAGTTTGTTTTAGATTTATGAGTTTGACTGTCCCTTTGGTATCTTTCGTCCCTCTTGTTTTTTTATATATATTAAACTGTTGGGTGTCCCGTTTGAATGGTTTTACACTTGTAATTTTGGGGCCCATTTTAGCTTGTTGTTCGGTGTGAGACAAGGCTCCGTGTTGAAGGTCATACCTTGACCTATAATTGTTTACTTAAATAAATTGTTATTTGGTTGGAGAGTTGTCTCATTGGCACTCATACCACATCTTTCTATACATATTAAACAAAGGCGAAAGTAGTTTACCGCTATTGATTAGTCAGAAGTCGATTAAGCAAAAACAAATCACGGATTAGGATTTTTGATTTTTTGCTCAGTTTTCAAGTATTTCCAAATTAAACTTTGCTTGATTGCAACAAATATTGAATTTATGTTTTTTTATATGATGAATCTAACTATGTGTAAGACTTTTAGTCCTTTAATTAAATAGGTCCATATTGAGGTCCAAAGGGTCCTATATAATTCATGCAGTGACAAAAACATATGCTATGTGAAATTTAAGTTTGCAATCCAAATTCGGTCAGCTATGAAGTGATCAACTATTGTATCCGGATATTTCTATGTCAGTTAGGGTGAAATTTTTCTTTATCTATATTTCAGCAAGAATTAGAAATACACTTCAAGATTGGAAGGACAATGATGATACGATGTTTATTAATACAAGAGCTGCCCAGTATGTACTCAAATGTATCAAGGAAAACAGTTGTGTAACGATAACGGCAAGTTCTGGTGTAGGCAAGACAGCAACACTAAGACATGTGGCTTTGCAAATGGCAGCAGAAGATTATGATATACTAATTGTGACATATCCAGCTGACATTTTGAAGCTTTGCAATCCTAAAAAGAAAACATTGTTTGTTGTCGATGATTTATGTGGAAACTTTTCACTTGACCACAGTGACATAAAAAGTTGGGAACCAATCATTGAGGATATAAAAACAAGTCTTGATAAAACACAAACAAAAATACTTGCAGCATGTCGGTTACAGGTGTTCCAAGATAAAAAGTTTAATTCTTTATTAGTTTTCAAGTCATGTGTATGTAACATGTTATCTAAGAACATTTGCTTGTCAAAAGCTGAAAGAAAATCATTAGCTAAGTTGTATCTCAATGAAAAAGCATCTGAGATAATTGAGTTTTCCGATTTATATGACTGTTTTCCTCTTTTATGTAAATTGTGCCATGATAATGAGGAACTTGTTATTACAGATTTCTTTCAGAATCCATATTCAATTTATGAAGCAGAGATTGATACGTTTCTGAAGAGAGGGCATCACGCTAAATACTGTGCTTTGGCTTTATGTGTCATCTTTGACAACCAGTTAGAAGAAGACATATTAACAGAACGGGTGGATGAAGAAACTAGGGCTATTATAGAGAACACATGTGAGGCATGTAGATTAGACAGGGGAACTTCAAGACTTGTAATACAGGATGAACTTGAATCACTCAAACATACATTCATTACGAAAGAAGAAGACGTGTACAAAATTTTACATGATAAAATATTTGATTTTCTTGTTAAGATATATGGACAACAAATAGTTAACTGCTTGATAAAGAACGCAGTGAGTGGTTTAATAAAAGAAAGATTTGTTTTAGAAAGAAAGGATATCATGGATAAGTTTATCATTGTTATTCCTCCAGCTTATCATGCGACATACATAAAGAGAATTATTGATGAATGGTCAAATGGAAACTTACAAGATGTATTTAGTAACATTAATATGACGATAATTAAGTTCAGACAGAAATTGCTCTGTTATTTAAAAAGACTAAATGTATCTTACCAGAGAAAACTAGCAAATACATATGGTGATTACACTGTCGATGACAGTGAAGATGACAATTGTTGTAGACTCTATGATACTGTTTTATTACATTGTTGTTATATAGGAGATGTTTCTTTTGTTAAGTGGTGTTGTGATCATGGAGCAAATGTAAACAGGTGTACATTGGTTGATCAGTCGCCCATAATGATTGCTAGTGAACATGGTCATACAGAAATAGTTAAGATGCTGATAGACAAAGAAGCAGACTATAAAAAATGTGATTCTATGGAAGTGTCACCCGTAATGCTGGCTTGTGAACATGGTCATACAGATATAGTAAAGATCCTGTTAGACAGAGGAGTAGACTGTAATCAATGGGACGACTGTGGTTACTCTCCCCTTATGAAAGCTTGTATTTATGGTGATATCGAAATAGTGAAAATGTTGTTAGACAGAGGAGCAGACTGTAACAAATGTGATAACTTGATTATATCCCCAGTAATGCAGGCTTGTAAACATGGTCATACAGAAATAGTGAAGATGTTGTTAGACAGAGGAGCAGACTGTAATGCATGTGACAGGTGGGGTCATTCACCTGTAATGATAGGTTGTGCACAAGGTCATATCGAAATAGTTAAGCTGTTGTTAGACAGCGGAGCAGACTATAATAAATGTGATCTTGACGGTCAGGCAGCTGTGATGAAGGCTTGTGAAAATGGTCATACTGAAACGGTAAAGTTGTTGTTAGAAAGAGGTGTAGACTATGATAAATGTGACGTGTATGGTCAGTCACCTATAAGATATGCTTGTAGACACGGACACACAGAAATAGTAAAAATGTTTTTAGAGAGCGGAGCAGACTATGATAAATTTAATAAAGATGATCAGTCACCTGTAGTTAAAGTATTTGAACATTGTTCTACAAAATATGTAAAAATAATGTTTGACATAGGAACAGACCATAATAAATGTGATAAATATAGCTATTTATGTTCAATGAAGGCTTCTGAACATGGTAATAAAGGAAATTTTAAAATAATGTTACTCAAAGAAGAAGACTATGTTCGATGTAATAAATATCAATATTCACCTGTAATGAAGGCTTGTGAACACGGCCATACAGAAATAGTAAAAATGTTGTTAGACAGAGGAGCAGACTATAATAAATGTCAGTGGTATCATGATTCACCTGTAATGAGGGCTTGTGAACATGGTCATACAGACATAGTAAAAATGTTGTTAGAAAGAGGTGCAAGCTGTAATGAAGATGGCATATTTGGTCAGTCACCTGTAATGAAATCTTGTGAAAATGGCCATACAGAAATAGTTAAGATATTGTTAGATAAAGGAGCAGACTGTAATAAATGTGACATGTGGGGTCAGTCACCTGTGATGTTGGCTTGTGAACATGGTCATACAGAAATAGTAAAGATGTTTTTAGAGAGAGTAGCAGACTTTAATAAATGTGATGAAGATGATCAATCACCTTTAATGAAGGCTTGTGAACATGGCCATAAAGAAATAGTAAAAATGTTGTTAGACGAAGGAGCAGACTATAAAAAATGTGATAAATATGGTTATTCACCTTTAATGAAGGCTTGTGAACATGGTCACATAGAAATAGTAAAAATGTTGTTAGACATAGGAGCAGACTATAAAAAATGTGATAAATATGGTTATTCACCTGTAATGAAAGCTTGTGAACATGGTCATTCAGAAATAGTCAAAATGTTGTTAGACTGTAATAAATGTGATAAATCTAGTGGTCATCTTTAATGATTGCTTGTGAACTTGGTCATACAGAAAAAAAGTAAAAAGGTCGTTACACAAAGAAGCAGACTACAATACGTGTGATACTGATGGTCAGTCGCCTAACTTGTTAACATGATGAATAAATATATCTCTGCTGGTTACATGCTGACTGAATATACCACTTCTGTTTACATACTGACTTAACCTTTTCTGTTCTTATGCTTACTATGTATACCACTGTTGTTAACATGATTTCTAAATATACCACTTATGTTTACGTGCTTACTAAATATACCACTACTGGTTACATACTGATTAAATAAATTCTGTTTTCATGCTGATTAAATATATTCTGTTTCTCTAATTCTATGGAAATTTATTCCTTTCCAAACCTATTCTGTAAAAAAAACAACGTGTGGTTGGCGGTGATGTCAAAAATCATTGGATTATTTTAAGGGTCATAAAAGTTTTTGCTAACTGTATAAATCAAACTTCATGGAACGTGAAAAGCACTCGAAGGGGATTTTCGTTAAACAAAAAAAAAATATTTTTTAATCATTAGAGATACAGATTCTTACACAGATACTCGTGGATTATAGGATTTATCCGATCTCGACAGTTAAATTATCAATTTAAAAGTCCTCGCCGAGGCTCAGACTTTAAAATAGATGATTTAACTATCTCGATTGGATATATCCGATAATCCACTGGTATCAATATAAGAATCTATATTTACATGCTGAATAAATATACAACTACTATTTACATGATGTTTAAATATACCAGAACTATTCACTTGCTGACTAAACCACTACTGTTTACATGCTGAATAAATATACCACTACTGTTTATATACTAATTGAATATACCATTGATATTTACATGCTTACTAGTCATATAACTACCGTTTGCATGCTGACTTAACTTACTACTATTGTTAACATGCTGACTAAATATACCACTGCTGTTTATACGCTGCCTTAACATACCACTTCTGTTCACATGCTTACTAAATATACCACTACTGTTAACTTGCTGATTAAATATACCACTACTGGTTACATTCTAACTATGCTATTATTAAAATAATTTGGCACTGATGTAAATGTAAACCAATGTAATGGTCACGATATTTAATTTGAACATATTTACGTCAAGAAATACTCAATGTATATTAGATTTTTGTATCCAACTTAGACAATGGAAATCGAAGATATAACATTTACCTTGATTTTTATAAATTGTATTGTACATATTACTTTATATGTAGTTTCCTTTTGTGATTATTTGTCTTCTTATTCCAACTAATTATTGTTGTTCGTATATTTTAATTTTGTTAAATGAATTCATATCTTTTCTAAAGGAGGGACGAAAGATAACAGAGGGACAGTCAAATTCATAAATAGAAAATAAACTAACAACGCCATGGCTAAAAATTAAAAAAAGATGGATGATAACTATTTTCTTCAATGAGCGCCATAATTGGCTGTATAAAATATCTTGTTGTTTAAATTAATGTTTGTACAAATTAATAAAAAATCATTTGTAAATTAATTTTTAACAACATGAATTTGTTCGCTTACTTTCACGCGTGGTTTTGACATATTGAATTTTAAACCTGATGCCTGTTGTTATCTATTATTCATGTGTTTCTTTGCCTAATACGTTCTACTATTTATTTGTATTATTATGTTGTCATATTAATGTTATATTTAACAATGCCATTAATGTGCGAGGTTTGGCATGCCACAAAACCAGGTTCAACCCACCATTTTTGTTTTTAAAAATGGCCATTGTTATATCATAGTTCGTTTCTGTGTGTGTTACATTATTACATTGTGTTTCCGTTATGTCGTTTGTTTTGTCCTATATTTTAGTGTGAATTCACATTACTATTAGACGTGTCACGGTACTTTTCTATCCCAAATTTACGAGTTTTGAACAACGGTATACAACTGTGGCCTTTATTTTTCATCCTTAACGTTTTAATAGCTTTCAACGTTTGTACTATTTTTAATTACTTAAAATTCATTTATTTTAGTATGTCTGAACTCACGAAGATGCATACATATTAAACTTTCGTGTAAGTCTGATCGTGTGGTTTTGTCAAAGTTTTCGTTTAAGATTATTCGTACACTTTCTGGAACACATATATGTGTTATTAATCTTTCCAACAAAATCCACGAAAATTAATACTCCACTAATAATGATTAATTAAGTAACATCATTTCGAGTCATTATAAGGTTTACAGTAGTAAAAACATGTCAACCATTATGATGTTTACAGTAGACAGCACCTGTTTTTTAAGGTCTACAAGGGGAGAACATGACATGGAGTATAAGGTATACAATAGTGAGACCATTACAGATTTAGTAAGTCTGTTATAGATAATGCATATTTTAAGGTTTTTCTGGTCGTAGAATACATCGAGGGGTGTCAGGATGATCAAATGAAAGACCGACCGGAGGGAGGTCTTTCTTTGAACAATCCTGACACCCCGAGGTGTGTTCTACGACAAGAAAAACCTTAAAATATGCATTATCTCACTTATATACCGTCAAAAAAATATTAATTTTATAAAGATTTGTAAAATTTAGTATCCTATTTTACCGACAACACTAAAGTGGGATATTCCTTTCTAATGCGTTCAGGTTTTAATACGCCCTGCGGCTCATTTAGAATGTGAAATAAAACTCACTAAACAATTTAGATATAAACCTTTTGAAAATTATTATCCATACACAATAAAAAATATTACTGTAACTGCATGAAGTAAGACACAAATGTATTGTTACCATCTGATAACGGTGTATGACAAATACAAGACACATTGTAAATAAAGGCAACAGTTGTATACCGCTGTTCAAAACTCATAAATCCATGGACAAAAAACAAAATCGGGGTAACAAACTAAAACCGAGGGAAACGCATTAAATATAAGAGAACAACGACATAACACCGAAACGTAACACACACAGAAACGGACCAAGCATCAGACAAAACACCACGAGAATAACAAATATAACATGAAAACCAAATACATGAATTTGGGATAGACAAGTACCGTGCCACGTCTTATCTCAATTTATCAAAAATAAGAGAAAACACAAACGACTCAACGTTAAAATGCAACACACACAAAAACGAACAATAATATAACAATGGCCATCTTCCTGACTTGGTACAGGACACTTTTAAAGGGGAATAAAAGTGGTGGGTTGAACCTGGTTTTGTGGCATGCCAAACCTCGCACTTTAATGGCAAAGTTAAAGTTATTTATTGTACCACTTCGCTTATGGAAAAGGGTATGTTTTTTTTTCTATTTGTAATGTTATTTCTATCGCGGAAAAGTGGTTATTTTTTTAACAATTTTACTTGAATCGAATGAAAAATTCAGAAAGATTGTCTTTTGAATAGCAATACATTTTATAAAAAGATAATCAGGTTATAATTATATACCCTCCGCATCCGACCCTTTCGTGAGTTACTTTAATGTTATTCAATAGAATATAAGATTATCTTATTAGTTGATCGATCATTTGATAGATTAAAAGGTATACATAAATTTTAAAAAGTTAAGAACTGACACGACCGACCCTTTCGTGAGTTACTTTAATGTTATTCAATAGAATATAAGATTATCTTATTAGTTGATCGATCATTTGATAGATTAAAAGGTATACATACATTTTAAAAAGTTAAGAACTGACACGAAGATGAATATAAATACATGTAGGTCACAGTATGATTTCTTATTCAGTGTGTATCGTTCTGAACATGCATGAACTATTTGCCACTGGACGTTAAGTAAGCAACCAAAAATCAATTAACCTATTCAGTTCGACTAAATAAGATTTTCAAAATCTTACGCACGAATATGTTAAATCTTGATTTATTTTATGAAAGTCTACATTAAAATTCATTGGACATATATGATAATGTTTCTTTATTGTAGCGATAAATTAACAAAACTTCACGTTATTTGTTTCTAAAATTAAAATGACGGTTTCGTTTACACCTATCATCGATTGAACTTTGAAAAATAAATTTCCAAATCGGCAACAAAAAACTATTAGACGAATTAAGTTTTGAAGAAAATCATAGATTGCATGTTTATCAAGGAAAATAATGACCTCACACACAGGTCATTATTTTATGCCTTGGAGCATATATCATTGAAACATGGTATCGTCCGGGTTGATTCTGAAAAAGAATGACCTGTCGTTCTGAAAGAAAATAACTCTATATAGGTATATAAACAGTAGTGAGACAAATAGTCATTATAATGTCTACAGTAGTGAGACCATTACAGTTTTTATTAGCTTTACAAGGGAGAACATGAATGTCATCAAAAGGGTAACAACAGTGGGTGCATTACAGTTTTTACAAGGTCTATTGATTGAGAACACCACAGTCGTCATTAGATTAACAGTAGCAAGAACAAGGGAGAACTTGAAAGTCATTAAAGGGTATACAATAGCTAGAATATGAGAGTCATTATAAAGTATTTCATAGTGAGAACACAACAGCCATCAGAAGGTATACATTATTAGAACATGACAGTTATTATTTGATTAACAAGGAGGAGAATATGAACGTCATCATTAGATATATACAATAGCGAGAACAAGACAGTCATTATAAGTTTTACAGTAGTGAAAACATGAAATCTACAAAAAGAGAACATGAGAGTCATTATAAGTTCTTCACTAGTAAAATCATAACGGTCACTATAAGGTTTACAGTGGTGCAACATCAAAGTGAGCATAAGGTTTACATTTGTGAGGACAATACAGTTATTATTATATCTACAAAGGGAGAACATGACAGTTGTTATAAGATCTATATAACTTAAAGCATGGGAGTCAGTATAAGGTGGCACTCATGCGAACCTGAGATTATTTACTTTGTCTACAATAATGAGAACATGGCATTCGTTATAAGATCTCCACAGTACTAACAACAACAAAGTTAGTATTAGATCTTCAATAGTGAGAACATGAATGTCCGTATTAGGTCTACAGTAGTGACAAAATGACAGTTATAAAAATGTCGATAGTACAAGATATGACTGGCAAGTTAAGTTATAATGTTTTGATCTGTTTTCCTAATATTGTATGCAACATTTCAACTATTTTTGACTGTCTTTTTGGTATCTTTTGTCCCTCTTTATTTAACTTTGGTGATACAGGAATATTTTAGGATATACATGTCAGTCTGGCAGGTTGAATTTGACCTTCAACTCATTTTCATGGTTCATTGCTCAATAATAAATTCCTAAATTGACAATGAGGGTCGGTTGAAAACAAAACTTTACGACAAAAGAGATGATTTCAGCTTTCCAATTGTGAACTTTCCATTTCTATAAAGTAGCAACATTCCAGCAGCACCTGCATACGGGGTATATATCTCCCAATTGATACGATATTCCCGTGCTTGCATTTCCTATCATGATTTTCTTGATAGAGGGTTGCTGCTCACAAGGAAGCTATTAAACCAAGAGTTCCAAATGGTGAAGTTGAAATCATCCCTTCGTAAATTTTACGGACGCCATCACGAGTTGGTTGACCGTTATGGAATAACCGTATCACAAATGATATCGGATATGTTCCTAACGTCGTAACTACAATCCCCTCCCCTTTCCTGAATGTGACCTACCGAATAAGACTATTTACCGGATTTGTTATCACATAAGCAACACGACGGGTGCCGCATGTGGAGCAGGATCTGCTACCCTTCCGGAGCACCTGAGATCACCCCTAGTTTTTGGTGGGGTTCGTGTTGTTTATTCTTTAGTTTTCTATGTTGTGTCATGTGTACTATTGTTTTTCTGTTTGTCTTTTTCATTTTTAGCCATGGCGTTGTCAGTTTGTTTTAGATTTATGAGTTTGACTGTCCCTTTGGTATCTTTCGTCCCTCTTTTACTAAGTTTCGGTCTGGGTTTTTTTTAACGATAAGCAATAGGTCAACTATATTTTGTGTAAGTAAAGGCAACAGTAGTATAAGGCATGTTAAGGCATGTAATAAGATCATTGAAATTGTTTTTATTGGTATAAATATTGATTTTGTTATCCGTAAATTAAAAGCTAACTAAATATTCCAAGTATGTTATATGTATATACATATTCACGGATCTACAATCTGTCGATACCTGTAACTTGGCATTGCACAAGGTCATGTTTTTCTCTGGTTGTTTATGACGTCTTTACACTAAATCCATTGGATTTTGGATGTGTACGGATTGATTGTTTAGTCTTAGTTGCATGACTTTTTTTATTAGTTGTTAGTGGCTTTGAACTAGCTGTCAGATAACTGCGAGTACTCTCAGATCTGTTCATTGTGTCTTTTTGTGTCGGGATGTATAAGTACCGGGCCACGTGCACTTGTGCATCTGACGAGTTAAGCCTTTTTCAACTGATTTTTATAGTTCGTTCTTATGTGGTACTGTTATACCACTTTCCCAGGTTAGGTGGAGGGTTGGGATCCCTCTAACATGTTTAACCCCGCCACATTATTTTTGTGTGTGCCTGTCCCAAGTCAGGAGCCTGTAATTCAGTGGTTGTCGTTTGTTGTATGTGTTACATATTTGTTTTTCGTTAATTTTGTTTTACATAAATGAGGCCGTTAGTTTTCTCGTTTGAATTGTTTTACATTGTCTTGTCGGGGCCTTTTATAGCTGACTATGCGGTATGGGCTTTGCTCATTGTTGAAGGCCGTACGGTGACCTATAGTTGTTGATATCTGTGTCATTTTGGTCTTTTGTGGATAGTTGTCTCATTGGCAATCATACCACATCTTCTTTTTTATATTGTAAGATGTATATGTTGAACAGGTATTATCTGACATTGACATCATTTTCATGTTTCATTGGTCAATTTAAAGTTTTTCTGGTTAAATTTGTTTCGTAGATACTATATGCAATAGGTCAACTAAGTGTGATGCATGGAATGATTGTAAGGTGTTCATATGTGTCTGGCAGGGCTCATCTGATCTTAACCTTTCATGGTTCATTGGTCGATATTAAGTTTTCATGGTTTCACCTGTCTGTTTCTGTATACCATAAGCAATATGTCAACTATATTCGGTATATGGAATGATTATAAGGTAAACATGTATTTCTGGCTGGGTAACCTGAGCTTGACCTAATTTTTTCCATCATTTTAAGTTAATTTGATACTTACAGTGAAACTTTATATTTAGGACTAACAAAATAAAATAAATAGTCAGTAAAGCTGGCGAGACATTTCATCGTGTGCACTCCGGTAATCACATTAAAGAATTTCAAGGTCTTCAGCAGTTATAATATGAAAGACATTTGAAGGTCTACATTGGAGTAGTTATTAGGTTTTCAAAAGTGTTAGGTCTTCAGTGGTAGGAAAACAAAAATCATTTTTTGGTCGGTGGTCAAATGGTGTAATGAAGTAAGAGTGCTAAATTCACTAGCAAATTAAATAAAAATTATTAATTTACCAAACGTTGATCTGAATTGTAAATCTACGAATGTCGTCTACAGATTAGTCTAGAGTGATATACGTCGGTGAAACGAATGGAAGTCTATACAAACGTATTTGTGGCCATCGATCAGACATTAACCTGAATGCAAACGACATTCTTTACCAGTGTTATGATTTGCCTGTTCATTCCATCGTTTCTATGACAGTTTGCATTATCAAAAATAGACCACAGGACTAACCACCATAATCTTGCAACGCCTCTCGGTAGACAAAAAGAGGACTACTGGAATCGACAATTTGGAACTGCAACCTCATAGGGTTGCAATGACTAAATCGATAGTATAGGTATTATGTATAGTCATTCCTGTAACTCAGTGAATGTGATGAATATTTTCAGCTCTACTCCTCGACGTAGACACAGTCATGGTCATCGTCATTATACATCACCTACTCTGCATGATTTCCCTATTAATGACTTGCTGCTATTTATACAAAAGCCGTTAGGTGTTCATCACATTTGCACGAAACTTTAATCATCACCCCTTTCAAAACTTCAATATCTGTTCAATTTCTGTTTGTAAACCACTGTTACAAACCCTCATTTCAACCAATACAAAGTTACAGCTATCATTTCGGATAATGCAATCACAGACTTTTAAAGCCAGTTCCCATTGGAAAAGATGAAAAAGAGAAAAGATTTTTTTCTGAAACTTTTCTTTGCCTACAAAGGTCTTGATGGCGTCGACTTAGACAATATCCTTCTTCATGAATTGTAGTCGAGAATATCTCCTTATGTACCAATCATTCCTCATACACCTATAGCGAACCAATTGCAACTAAAATTTTCAATTTACAAACACGTTTTCTCAATATTGAAGTTTTTACCTCCTGATTGCACCTGTGCTATTATTAGTTCCCAATTCACGTTTAATCCGGTTGGCCATGTTACAATTTCGAGGACCTCAACCTTGTCAATAACACTTCCCCGTGGAAAGTGTTAGCAAATGGTCCAAAATATCGTTAGACTAAATCAATCAATTTAGAAATACAACTTCAAAATACTGATGGATTCAGCCGAGAGTCATGCTAGGGAATGGGCTAAACGTCAGACAGAAGACGTAGATACTCTTCCCAAATGAATAAAGTCTGTGAGGTAGATGATACAAATCAGAATTACGAAACTGAATGGGTCTATCAATACCCGTGCCACGTCAATCTTTAAAGACCTAAATATTACAAAACTCGCATCTGGAGTATTAAAAGAGGGACGAAAGATACCAGAGGGACATTCATTCTCATCGATTAATAAAAACGACAAGCAGACAATCAATAGAACACATGACATAACATAGAAAACTACAGAATAAGCAACACGAACCCCACCAAAAACTAGGGGTTATCTCAGGTGCTCCGGAAGGGAAACAGAACCTGCTCCACATGGGGCACATTTCGTGTTACTTGTGTTATAACGAATCCGGTAAATAGTCGAATTCGGTAGTTCACATTCATGAAAGGGAAAAGAATTGTAGTTACGACGTAAGGAAGATATCCGATATCATTTTTGAAACGGTTATTCCATTAAAGTCAATTAACTCGTGAGGGCGTCCGTAAAATTAACAAAGGGGTGATTTCAACTTAACGATTTGGAACTCTTGGTTTAATAGCTTCCTTGTGAGCAGCAACCCTCTATCAAGAAAATCATGATTACACGCCTCGTACCTTTGATAATTATAAGCATGTCTTAACATTCTATTGCATTGTTTAGTTGTTTATTTCTCTGTACTGAATGTTCTTGTATTTATTTGTATTGTAGTCCTGTCATGTAATATTGTCATTTTAGTGTTATATTGAACATTGCCATAAAAGTGCGAGATTTAGCTAGCCACTAAACCAGGTCTAACCTATATCATTTTGTTTCGCTTGACGGAGTCGAAAATCGAAACCTAGGTATGCTGTTCCCGGCATCGGCGGTGGCAACGGCGGCGACAAAAATGAATTAGTTTGTGATTAGGTCTAGTGTATGGTGAACCACTGGTGGTAAGTCAAAGATGTTTGGTATTCAGTTATTTTGGTATTGGCACATCTCATTATCTTGGAGATTATTTGCCCAGGCCCCTTTGGAAATGGTATATTGACTTTGAAACGTTTGCTTAGTTTTCATGTATTAGTTTGTGATTAGGCCGGTTTATATGGAACCGCTTGTAGTAATTTGATGATAGTTGGTATACAGTTGTATAAACGTTGGCATATCTCATTTCCATGGAGATTATATAGCCCTACCCCTTCAGTCATGGTCTATTGACTTTGAAACTTTTACTTAGCTTTCGTGCATTAGTTTGTGATTAGGTCGGTATTTGGGGAGCCACTAGTGGTAGGTCGTTGATATTTGGTATGCAGTTGTTTTCCCACATCTCATTTTCATTGTTTATAGACTTCTAACATTTACTAAATAATTCAAAATTTAGTGACTATGTTGAACGAATCTATCTAATCGAGCTAAAGATAAAGAATGCAACAAATACCGTTAAGTCTTTCTCTTATCTTGATTTACATCTAGAAATTAACAATGACGGTAGGTTTTAAACAACAAAAGAGATGATTTCAGCTTCCCAATTATGAACTTTCCATTTATTTGTAGCAACATTCCAGCAGCGCCTGCATATGGAGTATATATCTCACAATTGATACGGGACGGATGCCACATGTCGAGGTTGATCTGCTTGCCCTTTCAAAGCACCTTCGATCAACCAAAGTTTTTGGCAGGGTTTGTGTTGTTCAGTCTTTAATTTTCTTTGTTGTGTAATATTGTTTGTTTGGTTTTTCTTTTTTTTTTTTTGCCTTGGCGTTGTCAGTTTATTTTCGATCTATGTGTTTGACTGACCCTCTGGTATCTTTCGCTCCTCTTTTAGCACAAAAAAATTAATCTCTAGCCTGCTTGCCCTTTCAAAGCACCTTCGATCAACCAAAGTTTTTGGCAGGGTTTGTGTTGTTCAGTCTTTAATTTTCTTTGTTGTGTAATATTGTTTGTTTGGTTTTTTTTTTTTTTTTTTTTTTGCCTTGGCGTTGTCAGTTTATTTTCGATCTATGTGTTTGACTAACCCTCTGGTATCTTTCGCTCCTCTTTTAGCACAAAAAAATTAATCTCTAGCCTGTCAAAATTTGTTGGGAATTCGAACCGTGTATGTTGCAGGCTCTAGACACCAATTTTAATTGACAATGATTATTAGTTTTCCTGCCGAAGGTCGGTGGTATCACCAGCCCAGTAGTCAGCGCTTCTGTGCTGACATGGATTATCATTGTTATGGACATATTTATAAATTAATTGTTTACAAAACTTTCAAAATTTTGGAAATATTAAAGTTTTTGTTCCTCAGGAATAGATCACCTAAGTTGTATTTGGCAAAGTTTTTTGGAATTTTGGTCTTTAATGCTCAACTTCGTACTTTATTTGGTATTTTTAACTTTTGTGGAATCGAGCGTCACTGATGAGTCTTTAGTAGACGAAATGCGCGTCTGGCGTAAATAAATGTTTTTAATCCTGGAATCTATGATGAGTTTATCTCTTCCAATCTATTGACCGCCATAAAAGACCAACTAATGTTGAAAGTGGAGTTAATTAGCAATCAATCCATCGATCAATCATTAATAGATATTTCGTGGTGATAACAACAGAGTGATCGTGAGATTTTCATTGGTGACATAGAGATTCCACAACTGCAACAAGTGTATTACGATATTTCTCCACTCGAGACAGTTAACTTTTAATAATTCTTATATGATTTGCATATCGATAAATACTTGAATTGGATTGGTCAATTAGAATTTTTCTCTAAGTTTACACTTCGATAAACCATGTTTCCGAAACTACTTTCGTAATCTATTCATGCGCGATTCACAAGCTTACAGGGATTCCGGGATTTTCGGCAAATATAGATTAAAAAACAAATGCATAACAGTTGTGTCTATTTTCGTGAATATATGACAAAAAAGTAATGAAATGAATACACTAAAGCTACGAAAATGTATAAATTCAAAATTCAAACAAAATTCCGCGAACTTTCATGAATGATTTGGCGAATTTACGTCGTGGCTAAACACGACGTCATACGAATGAAAACTTTCATTGGAAAGATTATTTCGTTACGTGTACGCTTCAAATTCGAATGGTATATCTCATTAATTTGAAGTTTTGGAGGTAGGTGCTATTTTATTCAAGATTCCGTTGCATTTTTAGAACATTTAAGGATTTTAGAAAGTCAATATGGCGGCCAACTCCTTAGTTACGACATGCCAATTGTGGCATTTGATGGTTATTATAGTAGCATTTACAAAACAAAAATTTAATGTTCTCAAAATCGCTATTAGTTGGCTTAAGAATTATAAGGATTAAACACATTTTTTCTAGAGGTTATTGATGTGTAAACCGGGGCTCTTACTCACAAACTTAACATAAAAGTCCTTCGGACTTCAGTTTATTGAGTTAAGGAAAGGAGTGTACTTTTGATGTGACGTCATGAGGCATGGTCAATTTATTTGAACTCGTTAAATCAATAGACAAACAATGTATAGAAGACAAACAAGATTTCCAAAATAAGATCGATCAAGTCAACGATAGGATTACCGCTTTTTCAAAAAAAATGTGTACTATTGACGAACACCAGACACAACATTTATATGACATTGAAAACAGTGTCAAGTTGGTTAAAGTTGACCAGGACAAAAATTTTAGTCACGTTCATAACAAAATACAAAGCCTCGCCGATAGAGTAAAAGATTTACCAAGCCGTACACAGTACAACGCCAAAAACTTTGAAGTGGAAAAATCAAATGAAAATATAGATTATCGTAGTGTTAACAGCAACACAGCCAATACATCAAAGACATATATAGATCAATCGCATACAACAATAAGAAACTCTCAAATATTTCCAGACGAACGGAAAGAAAAAACATTGATAATAGGAAGTTCCATAATTAAAGGCATCGATGCAAACAAAGTTGGAAAAGATGTTCACATACGAACAAATAGAGGCGCAACAGTACCAACATTAACAGAAAAGATTAAAAAATCTAATATACAACATTACAAAAGTATTATTTTAGTTGTTGGTGGGAATGATGCCTCGTCAAGGATACATCCAGAAGCTTTCAAAGAAAAATATGATGATATGATAAAAACTGTCAAATCGATAAACCGAGGCATAAACATTGCTGTATCTGAGATTTGTCCAAGACGGAATGTTGATACAGAAATTTATAATGCAATATTACACAGGGTTTCTACTGAACATAAGTTAAAAATCATCAAACAAACAGATGCATTTGTCTCCAGAGGCGGCGATCTCGTTTCTTCTTACCACCACCGTGATGGAATACACCTCACTAATCAGGGTACAATTCTTTTACTTAGAAACATAAACAAAGTTGTAAACATTTTCAACCAAACAACTATTTCTCAGTCCAATAATGAAAGTAATGAACAGCATGGTAAAAGACAAACCATTGCAAAGACATTCAATGGTATCTGCTTTAATTGTGGCTTTTATGGTCATCATTGTAAAGACTGTCACACACTTTAGGATAAATCTGATGTATTTCAATTTGTAGACAAAGTATCAAATCATAGTAAATCATTACTACTTCATAACAATTTCGATATACTTCTTAATTTATGTCCAAATTGTAATACATCAAAATGTATATGTACTCAAAAATGTATGTCTGTAGCTGAGAATTTTAAAAACCAAAGTTCTACAGAAAATTGTCAAAAATCAGAAAATGGTAAATATGCTAATAGCCTCAGCTCAAAACCTAATTGTAATAGAAACAAACATTATCAAAAAAACTGTCTTAATCTAAAATGTAAAGGTTTCAATGCTGTATGCCTTAATGTTAGACATATTTTATCTAAATTTGACGAGTTAAAAAATATAATTACTATAAACAACAAATATTTAGATTTATTTGGATTAGTTGAAACATTCTTAAAACCTGACATTAACAATGAACAATGTAAAGTGCCGGGATACAAAATTTTCAGAAAAGATCGCCAGTGTAAGGATGGTGGTGGCCTATTGGTTTATGTCAAAGATTCTATTGCAGTTAAAAATCGATCTGATTTATCCATTAATACATTAGAAACTTTATGGTTAGAGGTAGAATTTCCAAAATCTAAACCTTTCTTCATTTGTACTATTTATAGACCACCAAATTCCCCTCAGTCCTGGATAGATCTTTTTGAGGAAGAATTTAATGCAGCTCTTTCAGAAAACAAAGAGATAATTTTAATGGGGGACTTTAATATTGACTTGATTAAAATTGAGAATAAAAAATGGATCAATTTCATAAACAATTTTAATCTTCAACAACAAATTTCCACTGCAACACGTATTTGTGACAAATCTGAAACTCTAATTGATCATATTTACACTACTAATCCTGAAAATATTGTCCATTGTCATGTACCTTCATATGCTTTAAGTGACCACTATCCTGTATGCTTAAATAGAAAAATCAATATAAAGATAAAAAAAGAAAATCATATCGAAATAAAGTATAGGTGTTTCAAAAAATTTAATGAAGATGCCTTTTGTACAGACTTACATCAAACCCCTTTTCATATTGTTGAAATGGAAGATGATATTGATATTGCTGTCGACAAATGGTATGAACTTTTTAATCAAGTTATAAACAAGCATGCACCAATGAAAACTAAAAGAGTAAAAACATTTAAACAAGCCGAATGGTTTAATGAAGAAATTAAAAACTCCATTCAATATAGAAATATGTATCATTCAAAAAAAGATTGGATAAACTTTAAAAAGTGGCGTAATAAAACAACGTCGTTAATATTTAATGCAAAAAAGGAATATTACCAAAACGCCATAACTAGTTCCAAAAATAGTAAAGAACTTTGGAATCATATTAAAGAGTAAAATCCAAAAGAGGATAATATTTTTCCACCTAAAATGCAGTATGAAAATCAAACGGTTTATAACAACCAAGATATTGTAAATACTCTTAATGTTCATTTTTCATCCGTAGCTGAAAAACTTATTGGAAATAATACTTCAGATATGGATTTTTCTATGCTACAAAATTTTACTAGTGAAAAATTAAAGAAAACTGAAAATTTTCATTTAAAACTTATTTCCATTGGAGAGGTGTGTTCTCAACTAAAACATCTTAATATTAATAAATCCGCAGGTTTAGATGGAATAGGTCCCAAATTTTTAAAATTAAGTGCAGAAATAATATCCCCATCATTAACTTTTTTAATAAACAAAAGTATAACTTCAAATCGTTTTCCGCAAAAATTAAAACTTGCAAGAGTAACTGCTATACATAAAGGAGGACCAAGAGATATTCCCTCAAATTATCGTCCAATTTCTATTTTGAATACCATATCTAAAATTTTCGAAAGACATGTATGTACACAGTTATATGAATTCCTTAACAATAAAAAATTGTTACATATCGCCCAGTCAGGTTTCAGACAAGGTCATTCCTGCCAAACAGCGCTAACTAAACTAATTGACGAATGGTTAAAATATTTAGATAATGGAGAAATAGTTGGTACAGTGTTTTTAGATTTCAGTAAGGCTTTTGACCTTATTAACCATGCCATACTTCTAGAAAAGTTAAAATTTTATCATATCGGAAAACATATAATAGATTGGATAAAATCATATTTGTCTGACAGACAACAAGAAGTCCAATACGCTAACATTAAATCTGATAAATCGTTTGTAAAGTATGGAGTGCCTCAAGGTTCTATTTTAGGTCCGCTGTTATTTTTAATATATATAAATGATTTACCACTTCATGTTAAACAATCCAATATGGATTTATATGCTGATGATTCAACATTGCATTTTCATGATAAAAACATTGAAAAAATAAACAGCATATTGCAAAATGATTTAAATGCTATACAATCTTGGTGTAACAATAACAGTATGAAAATCAATGCACAAAAAACTAAGTGTATGAAATTGGGTTCAAAACAAAAACTTAAACAACTATCAGAATTATGTATTACCGTCAACGAAACATGTATTGAGAATGTCCATTCTTTCAAATTACTTGGAATAGACATTGATGAAAATTTAAGCTGGGAAGATCATGTTGATCGTATATGTAAAATTATCTCATCTAAAGTATCACTTTTATATAAAATTAAAGTATATTTGCCAATACACACAAGGCAACTATTTTATAATGCATATATTCTACCATATATAGACTATTGTAGTTCAGTTTTGGGAAATTTATTACAAAAAGATTCAGATAGAATCATAAAACTTCAAAAAAGAGTAGCAAGAATTATACTGGAATGCGATATTTCTATTCCATCTAATTTCATGTTTTCTTCTTTAAAATGGCTATCTTTTACCAAAAGAATAAAATACCAACAATCAATTCTAATGTATAAAATTGTAAATGGGCTAACACCTGATTACTTAGCAATACTAAATATTGATGATGTGCAACGCCACAACTTACGATCTGTCTCTAATAATGATCTTTTTGTTCCAAGACCAAATACAAATTTTTATAAAAAATCTTTTCATTATTCTGCAACCAAAGTATGGAATAATTTACCACTCGAAATAAAGAAATGTCCTAATGTGGAATTATTCAAGAAACATAGTTATAATCATTTTCTTGAAAATTATATGCAAGTCAACTAATTTGTTTTCCTCTAACAAAACTATATCAAATATTGTCATTTATTACCCTTTGTATATTTCAATGATTGAATTGTGTATATACTAGTAATATATATTGTAAATTAATGTATGAATGTATGAATGTTAACTGTATGCATGTATTTTGTTTGAGGGCCTCAATGAAAATTAGACTATTTCTAATTGAGTTACCCTCTTTAAATAAAGAATTTATTATTATTATTATTATTATGGTCGCCTTTTTTCATGACGTCACAATAAGAAAATTCAGAAGAAAACAAAAAAAATTAACGTCACAATTAAAATTCAACCAATCATTTGCCGAGAACAGATTTTTCACTAGTGACGAGAAATAGTTTAGACAATTTCAAATCTCAGTCTTTTTCTGAAATTAATTCTGATATACATTTGATTTTTAAACCCTGTATGCCAACATTGCCCATGTGAAATTATAAAATTGTTTGCATTGAACGACAAAACTTTTTCCTATGTTACATATAAATATTTTCTGACGTCAGACATGCTATTTGATAGATGCATTTTGGTTTTTTGTAAATTTGTTACACGGTGATGACTGATGTACCTTTATTTTGACTATGTTATTTATCATGTCTGTTTAGTTCACGCATCGTTGTAAATATAATGGAATTTGATGAGACTGTCGTACAAAGTGAGAGGTATAGCGCTATAAAACCAGGTTAATCCATAATTACTGCATTTGAAAATGCCTGTTACAGTCAGAAATACGACAGTTGTTGTCCATTCGTTTTTGAAATGTTTTGTCTTTTGATTTTGCCATGTGATTAGGGATTTTCTGATTTTATTTTCCTCGGAGTTCAGTATTTTGTGATTTCACTTTTTTCTCACATCAGTCAGGAAATGTGAAAATAGCACAAATTAGAGAAAACATATTTCATCATGATGTCATAATCTAATGGCAATGACTTGATGCTTATTGTATCATTTTTAGTGGTAATAAAATCAGACCTGATATGAGGTCTTCAATACTATGCACAAAGTGTCATTATAGAAGGGAACACGAGACCTTATTATGTGTTCAGTTGTTTGAACACACTCTCTTTTATAGGATTCCAGTTAGGATAACATGATAGTTATTATTAGCTATAGAGTTTTCAGTTGTGAGAACATAAGAGCCATTTTTTCGGTTTTTAGTCCAGTTGCAAATATTGTAATTATGTTCATGACGAAAACAAATTTTCAATTAAGACAATATATAGGTCTTGTAATATAAGCTATACGGGAATAAAGGTCGAGGACATTTTATAACAACTGAAAAATAAAGATATATTGGATAGGGACAGCCGTTGTATATTGTATTAGGCCACCTACGGAGCCATCAAAGAGTTGCTGCAAGGGTTCCCAACGTGCACAGCTCGTGTTACTCCTTAAACAAGAAGTATCAGATTGAACGTTCCTATTCTGACCAGATGTGGCTAGGTACTTCTACCTTCCGACAAGTCACTCCCGATTTCATTGTTGGGTCTGAAGTAATGAAGACATGGAAGTCAGCAAAAGGTATTCTGTGATGGAATCTGGAGAGTTACTCTGAGGTCTTTAGTTTTGATAACTTTAGAATCATTACAATGTAGGTGTTGAAATCATTATTAGGTATACAGTTTTGAAATCATTATTAGGTTTCCAGTGTTGAAATCATTTTTAGATCTTTAGTGTTGAAAATATCAATAGGTCTGAAAAGGTATTTTCATGTCAATCATTATCATGATTATGAAGTCTACAGAAATTGAATGAAATTTTTTAAAATCCTAACAGTTGTGATATCATGAGTCCTTATAAGGTCTTCAGTGATAATAACATTAAAGTCACTATAATTTGAACATATGAAATACGAATCATAATAGAAAATATCTAATAAAATGACCAACTAAAGGTTGAACTTTCCATCCATTGATTGATGACTGTTGAACAGCGTTAATATACAACTGTTGCCCTTATGTACCAAACGAACAGTAGAAGGTTTACTATACAATGCCTATTTAAGGTCTTTATCACTCTCCTTCTGCACAGTAAATGCATGTAAACCTATCGACAACTTAGTGTTTCCTATCAAAGGCAACTATTATCCTTTGATTGTCCCTTTGCTATCGTTTGTCTCTCTTCTATTATCGTCAGTTGATTAAAGATTTATCCTATTAGTTAAGCAGCTTACAACACAAATCATGCAAATGGTGATACAAGCATGAAACTTTGTAAGAACATGCCTTTATGTGTTTGTAATCATATTAGGGGGGTAGCCACGAAAATAAATCATCCGATCATGGCGGCCATCTTTGATTTTCGAAATGACGTCTTCACAGGGAACAGACATCATATGTATGGCCCGTTTTGAATGTATTGTATCCAAAATGTTACAAAATGGAGTAAATAATTGTTATATAAGATAAAGTATCACTTTCGGTCAAATATCGGTCGATAACCCACTCGTGGTTTTATGACTATCCCGAATATGACTGTTTTATAACCGACATAATGTCAGTCGTTATATTCCACAAATCTTCGACTAATCTTCGATTGCTACATTAGGTTCAATAGGTTATGGACAATAGAGGGAGTAATTTTATTCTAGTTAACCTTTTTGAGAGGGTGTGTTCTCATTGTTATAAGACGTGTCTCGGTACTTGTCTATCCACCGTTCATATTTTTAGTTACGATGTTTTATTTGCAATTCTGATCGGATATTGATTTGAAGGAATTCTATCCATATTATTAACACAGTTCTATAATAATACTGTTGTTAATACATCAAATACCATAATTAGAAAAGCTATCTTGAATTTTATACAATTTCCAGAATTTTACCTGAGACGTTTCTCTGTGTTGCGTAAATGTATTCATGTTACAGACATACACTCTTCGTGCACTTCTCTAATAGTTGATTAGCTTCACTCGGTTATAGTTTGCTGTTGCATTTATTTATTGCTCAGATAATATTTGCGTTATTGTTCTATAAGTTCATTGTTGATTAATTTTGTTTATGTAATAGTTACTTAGGTTTTAAAATGGCGAAAAAAATTCGCTTATCAGCTTCTTCAGCAGATAGTTGGAAAACTGATTGGATAAAATGTTGTTTGTGTCAGGAGGTCACAACATACCTACTGAAATCGACAAAGGATATACAATGTTAGGCAAACATATCCATCTTTTTCATGAATTAAATGCCCTCCCTATCCCTCTTGATATTTTCGGCGATTAAACCACGGAGAGGGTATTGATAGCACAATGAAAAAAGAAAATGCCAAGTACCATAATTTGTGTAGGATAAAGTTCAATAATACTAAACTTGAGAGAGCCCAGAAACGAAATATGTCACCGATACCATCTGGAAGTTCTAGTGATTGTACGTCTCCTAAACTTTTTAAGTGTACTCCTCGTTCTATTAAAGACCAACAACAAAATCCAGTTGAAAACGTGCATAAATGTTTCATTTGTTATAAAGAGTGACCTTTATCTGTCTTAAGAGAGGCAATGACAATGAAACTAAACCAACGACTAGTGGATTGTGCAACAGCTCTTCAGGATAAACAACTGTTGGCAAAGCTGAGTAGTGGTGATGTTATAGCAGATGGAGTATCACCCGTCTTGTCTTGCAGCTGTATGTAACAATGAGAGATCAAAGAGACAAACAGAGATCGAAAGCAGATGCACACAGTAGGAAACTATAATAAAAGAAACTGCATAATTAGCTGAGCTGGTCACACAGATTTTTGAAACTCAAAGAAACTCTGAAGAGTCGGTTGTGTTTCGATTAGCAGACCTGACAAACCTGTACGAGGAAAGATTGGCACAGCTTGATTCTTCTTCTGCATGGGTACATTCTACTCGACTGAAGGACAAGCTATTGCAAAAGATGCCAGAATTGGAAGCACACCTAAAGGGCAGAGATGTACTTTTATGTTTGAAAAAGATATAGGACCAGCTATAGCGTTTGCTTGTGATTATAATGACACCATGCATATGGCAAAGACGGCCGAAATGATTTGCTGCCAATTAGCTACAACGAAAACAACATTTTCTGGATCCTTGGTCTCTGATGATATCGATTATAGCATTACCCCACCTTTGTTACAGTTGGTGAAAATGATAGAACATGGACCTGATATCATTTCGCAGTTAGTCAACGTTTCTACAAAGTCTGACTTAGCTGTGGCCCAACCTTTAATGTTTAATAATCACCCAAAAAGCCAAAAGGTTACAGTACAACAAAGACATTCAGCTGATCGTGAGACACCATTTTGTGTGTATCTTGGACTGTTACTCTTTGCAAAAACCAGGAAAAGACATCTTATAGATACATTAATTCAACATGGGTTATGTATCTCTTATGGTCGGGTACGGGATTTCCACTCAACTAGGTGAAGCTGTTGTTAAACGTTATTTAAATGAAGGTGTGGTATGCCCGCCTTTATTTAAGGGCAAAGTGTTTACCACAGCTGCAGTCGACAACATAGATCACAACACAAGCTCAACAACATCAAAATCATCTTTCATGGTACCGGAATCTCTATTTTGCAACATCCAATTAAAGATAATATCGGTGTTAGAAGGGATGAGTTAATATAACCTACACATAAACCAAAATCTAAAAAGGTACCTGAACTCCCTGCTGCTTATATGAATATAAAACCTGCATATCTTAAAACAAAACCAGAACCTCTCATTCTGTCTGAAGATATTACTAATATACTTAACCACAATTATCTATTCATGAGTTTACAAAATGGGTATGAGTGGTTAAATACGGTGAGGTTAACAAGTGAAGATATTACGTCCGAAAATATTTCATGGTCATCATTTCATTCTTCAGAGAGACGTGGACCAACTGTTGAAATGAGTCTTAGCTGCTTAATGCCATTATTTCAAGAACAAGCTCACCCAGTTGCTACCATAAAACATTCGATGGATAAGCTCAGGGATGTTGTGTCGTTTCTTAATGCTGGTCAAACTCCAGTGATTACAGCAGACCAACCGCTATTTGTTTTGGAAAGCAAAATCAATGGGAATGGCCAAATGAATACGGTGAAAAGAAATTCGTTGTTACGTTCGGTGGATTACATATTGAGATGGCATGACGTGGGAAATACTTAATGATGTAACCGAGGTTTTTGAACAAAAAAGTAAGAAACCTGTATTGGTCAGTGACGCTGATATGGAGTTGATAGAGGCATTTGTTGTGCTTATGTACGACAGAACTACAACAACATTTGACATCAACGAATCCAGACTTGAACTTTTTGCACGCAAACAAAGACAGTATGACACCATTTGACCCACTAGTGCTGCATTGCTTGATCATACCAAACTAGCTACATACCGAGTTGGCCATGTATGGGGACAGGCAGTCACACATGATCAACATTTATCCTGGTGATTGGGAACAGGTTAAGGAGAACGTAGATGGAATGTGGATTCTTCATTGGACACAATTAGCAGCAATTGCTGCATCTTGACAGGAGTTACACAAATGTGGCTGCAAGAAAACTTGTTCTTGTAATTGTAAGTGTTACAAAGCTGGCTTGACCTGTACAACATTGTGTTCATGTAGCTGTTAAAACGGAATACATCGGAAAATATTGTAGATTATTACACTAATCATTCCTCCAGCATGTCTAACATAATTACCGATATATCAAACGGAAATTTTGATTGTATATCTATACCACTATTATTTTACTCGAGTGTACGAAAATTTTCGACCCAAACCGGAAGTTGTGATTATTTTTTACAATTGTTGTCTGTTTGACATATTTTCATATCATTTTATTGTATTTCAAATAGTTTTCATGACATATATAGCGTTGAAAATGGTAAGAACAGTTTTTCAATCTCCACGATTGAGCAAAATGATGTCAATTTTGAATTCAAGATGGCCGCCGTGAAAAAAATCGAAAACATGTTGGCTACCCCTCTAATATGATAAAGTACTTCCTAATGAACGTCTATACCAAATCCCTTGCTTGTATCACCATTTGCATGATTTTGTCAAATTTCGGTACTAAGCCGCCCCACTATATAAACAAAGATAATAGATATCCATAGGGATACTCATGAAATTTTTCCGTGACCCACATGTGTTTAAATAAATGTTTTTCCGTCTTTAGTCAACCATCGCCTGACATAATATTATGTACAATGACCTGTTGTTAACCTTTGTGTTTCTATAAACAGTATATCTATATAGTACTGCACATAGTATCACCGTTCCTGCTATAAATTATACATCAGCAGAAAAAAATGCAATTATTCGAAGCTGAATTGGTAATATGTTTTTTTTTGACAAATCACCGAGGACCATGACCTATATGTGCCAAGCTGGCAGCAGGAAACTTTTGCCGGATTTTTCCATCTGTTACTACGCATCCTATTTTTTTCCGCTGCTTCGTCTAAACATGAGTCCAACAATGTTAGATCTTCAAGTTTTTTGTTCTTCCCTCGCCTGGATTCAAACTCATGCTACTAAGATATCATGACACCACCCAATCGCCGTGCACTGTATCCGACACGCTAGACCACTCGGCCACCAAGGCTTCACATTTATAATAAAGCTTTAGGTGGTCAGGTGTTACCTTTCCACGTCAGTTTTAATCTAGCGTCGTAATACAGTACATGATATATAAGGCATCAAGATGGAATTGTAACAGATCAGATGAGCTGAATTATCTATAGATTAATCCAGATACACTTGTTCTGGCCCCACCCACCTCCTCATGGGTATCTGAGAGAATTACATGTAAAGTATGTGTGTATGTACTATGCATCCAGCAGACAAAGGCTATATTCTGGTCCATGCCCATAACACAATTGGATGCAAGACCAGACCCTGAAGAGCTCATGTTTACTGAAGACGAACAGAATCTTGTACTTTAACCGTTATGCACAGGCTGGACCAGATAATTATAAAACATATAAGTTGAAATGAGACAAAATACTGGTTTGGGCAAACTAACCACAGTTTTATTAATTTCTTTCATTATATAATAAACATGACAATGAACAATGAAAGAATCATAAAAAGTCAATTGTTTCGCAAATATCAATTCACTGATAAGTCTGTGGTACTCCATACAAGAAGCTGAAAGCCTAATGACAACTGTGGTTATCATGAAAATGGAAACTAATCTACTGATACACATTAAAAATTAAAAGATTTCACTAAAATACAATATCATCAAATAAACAAAAACTACAAATAGGTGACACATACAATGACAACATATAGTCATATAAAAAAAATCAACATACACACAAGTATTGCGAGGGCTGTGGTGGGTGGGAATAAAATAGAATTGTAACTGGAATATGAAAAGCAGCCTGCACACGCTTTGTGCAAATTCAAAAGTGATCAAGAGCGCTTGTGATAAAACAAAGACTGTAATTAACAATCTGATTGGATAATTTAAATAAATCAAGAACAATGATTGGCTAGCATCCTAGATACCAACCATACTAATTAGTAAAAGATTAGGGCTGCAGAAATTATGATTTCCAATCATGATTGGATAAAAGGAACTTCCTGGATACGGTAATTAATTAAGTAAGCAAATGCTATGTTCAAGTTCCCTCTGTATTAATACTTTATTTAATAAAAATAAGCACATTAATCCAGATACACTTGTTCTGGCCCCACCCACCTCCTCATGGGTATCTGAGAGAATTACATGTAAAGTATGTGTGTATGTACTATGCATCCAGCAGACAAAGGCTATATTCTGGTCCATGCCCATAACACAATTGGATGCAAGACCAGACCCTGAAGAGCTCATGTTTACTGAAGACGAACAGAATCTTGTACTTTAACCGTTATGCACAGGCTGGACCAGATAATTATAAAACATATAAGTTGAAATGAGACAAAATTAATTAATTTCTTTCATTATATAATAAACATGACAATGAACAATGAAAGAATCATAAAAAGTCAATTGTTTCGCAAATATCAATTCACTGATAAGTCTGTGGTACTCCAAACACTTGCCCAAACCAGGTATAATGTAGAGATAGGTTAAGTAGAAAGTTTTAGTGCATTAGCAAAAGTTTTCATAACATGCAATCTATATGAAGGAGAGGGGTCTAAATAACCCTTATATGCATCACTTTTCCAGTCTCCTTGAGACTGAATTAGTTCCCCTGGAACACCACACTGAAAAGCAAATGTTGCCCCTCCTCTTCGAAAACTATGTCCAGAATAAAGTGAAGCATCAAAACCAATGATTGATAGGACAGTTTTAAGCCTAGCCAAAAACACTGCATAGGTTAAGGGGATAGTGTCCTCCCCATTTTGATATAAAAAGGCCGGGGAAGGAGTTTGAACAGCTGGTACCATTTTAAAATTTAATAATAAAGCCTGTGAGGGGCATAAAGGAGAGTTTTTTTTATAGCAGGAAGTGGAATATCTAAACAACGTTCTGCAAACTGTATAGTCTTAGATTTGGAAATGCGCAATAGGACACCATCTTCCCGAAAAAAGACATTATGTCTACTTAAATGACGATCAGTGTCAAAATCATTTACAGATGGTGTCAACAAATTAGACCTCCTGAAAAAAGAAAAGAAAGCCACAAGGCAAGCTGCCCAAAAAGCTACATCTTTTGTGTCGTTAAAGGATATAATGGCAAAAATTGTAAACAAAATCTTGGGGGTAATAGGCAACTTGGCTGTGTTGACATCCCCCAACACTCTACGTGCACCTTTCAAAACATTTGAAACTAAATAAGTGTCAATCGGGAAGCTATACCCTGCCTCAAGATGCAAAATTCTTATTATGGATAAATAATTGCACAAGGAATTATACTTCAGTCGACGAGACAGGTGGGCAATATATCTTGCTAAATTCTCTTGACTTAAGGGAACCACTGGAATACCAATTAAATTACAAAAAGCCACAAAGGACTTTAAATAAGTCATGTAAGTCTTTTTGGTTGATTCTGCATAGGCATGGCATCTGAAGTCCAGAACAATATCATCCAATGCCGTCATCTCTTTGGAGCCCTGTGAGCCTATTCAAAAGAAAAAGGAGGGAGTGACTAGACATGTGGGATTCCAAGTGGTGCACAAACAGAGGATTAGGTAAATAAAAGCGCATGAACTTTATACTCATAGAAGTATCATGCAAACGCAAAATCATGTCGGCCATGACATTTGATTTACCTGCAATGTGCACAGCTTTTATGTGAAAGTTGTTAGAAGCTGACAACTAAAACAGCTCTCTTAAATAAGACATCAAGGTAGTATTCCTTGAAGAACACTTGTTTAAACAACTAACCGTTGTCACATTGTCACAAAAAATAAAAACACGCTTATTAATTTTGCCATGCTTTTGCCCAACGCCTAGCCGCAAATACAACAGAAAGCGCTTCAAGTTCATTAATGTGCAAATTTTCTGCAAAAGGAAAATCACATTGCCAATTTACATAAAACCAATCATTATAAAAAAAACCACCAGCTCCAGAACGGCATGCATCTGTAGCTACTGATGTGACAGGATATTGATCTAAAATCAGTGATTTCCCATTGAAGGATGAAATAAAGTTATTCCACCAGAGAATATCTTGCGCAATATCGCCCTTAAGACGCGCTTTATGCCAATCCCGCTTAATACGCATAATGCAGTTGATAATTCGTCGAAGAAAAACTCTTCCGCCACGAATTACCGCAGACTTCCAGTTTAATTTCCCCGCTAGGGATTGCAGTTGCTTTTTTGAAGCATGGGAACGCTTTGTAAATGCAAGCAGCTCTGCTTTTAAACACCGCTAATTTATCGCTTGGAAGTCTGACTTCCATAGTAGAAGAATCAATTTCTACGCCAAGAAAAGTGATTTGCTGACATGGATCAACCACTTTAGACCAATTTATCGCAAAACCTAAATAACGCAGCAAAGTAATAAGCACATTCAAAGCTTCTTTGCATCTAGATTTAGTCTGCTCGCATATGAAAAAATCATCTAAGTAAGCTACAATGGTAAAGCCCTTACGTGACATAATCCTTCTTACAGCCTGGGACAAACGATGAAAAATACCAGGTGATAATTTTGAACCAAAAGGGAGTTTGCGATCAAATAAGGTAAATTCTCTACCATCAGGGAAAGTCCATCTAAAACCTGTCACCTGCTGGCTTGTTTTACTTATTTGAACGGACCTATAAGCCGATTTCAAATCCACTTTTGCCATGTAGCAGTTGGCTGTTACAAGTTTTGTTGCATCATCTAAAGTTTGAAAAATTTGTTTCGATGAGTTACCTGCAAAGTCATTGACAGCAGAACCTTCAGGTCTACTACAATCATGTATGAGCCGTATACCGCCCCCCGGCTTAGGTATAACACCCATGGGACTAATAATTTTGGGTTTTTCATCTGCAAAAATATAATTACCATTTTCAATTTCAATCAAAACTTGTGCATGTGCTTTACTGTAAAGGGGGCAAGATGGACTAGCAGACGGGTGATTTTTTGCTTGAATATTTAAAGGGATATCAGAAGTATCAATAATGTCAAAGCCAAACTCAATACCGTGAAGAAGAAATTCTTTATCAAAATCATTTTGTAATTCGTTAGACCAGGCAGACAGGATGAGGTCACGTGTAGGCTTTACCATTATACCCCGTTTTTTGGATTGCCATGCAATGAGTTAGAGTGAGAATGAGCAGGATGCTTATTTGCACAGCCTGGTACAGCGCAAACATGCTCAAACCTACAATTTGTCATAAAACATCCCTTCCTGCTGTTAAACCTTTTGCATATTTCCCGCCCACCTGATGTATGGGAAGCATATGAAATATCATGTTTAACCCCAGGTCTTGGGCCAGTGGTCTGATATTTGGAGCCTCCTGTCTGAGGCTTTACAAAACCCTTTGGACGTAAATATATGGAATGTAAATGTGGAACATCTGTACCCCAAAATCTTGAGTACCTTCAGGATGCACTGTTGATTGTCCTTGGTGTTTGTTAAGGTTATCGCCCAACGGTAACGATTGTTGCTGTTGAAGCTGTTTTGTTATAGGTTGTACGTATATATCACCACTTCCGGTTTGAATGGGCTTGAAGTGAAGTTGTTCATTCGCTGTCATGTTGGATTCGCTCCCGCTTTCCGCTGGAAACGTAGATTTTACTGCACGCAGCAGTAGCCGTTGTTGTCCGATTGGAATCTTTGACTTTGTCAAATCCTCAGGCAGGAGGCAAGAAAGTGCTTCAATGGAGTCATATCCTAGCCTGATTAACTCCGCCGCCGAATGTTCATTCACTTTTTTGCTGGCCGCCCACTTTTTGACCCGGTCAATGTCATATAGTTCGACCATCGGGTTTCCGATCTCCTCGTTTTCCGATTCAAACATTGTTTAACTTTATTAACGATTCAAGTGTTTAAAAATAATGTAAATCCAATGGCTAAATAAAATATTTACACCTGTCTGGAATATCTGTTGTGAATATTACACAATTTAAGAATTTCTCCACAGAATAGACATCCGTTGCATTAATGCGCTGCACAATCCATTCTAAATGTCAAATAAAACCTCGTTAAATTTCCTTCAGAATTCTTTAGTTCTCTGGCCAGTGATAAATAAAATAGAATTGTAACTGGAATATGGAAAGCAGCCTGCACACGCTTTGTGCAAATTCAAAAGTGATCAAGAGCGCTTGTGATAAAACAAAGACTGTAATTAACAATCTGATTGGATAATTTAAATAAATCAAGAACAATGATTGGCTAGCATCCTAGATACCAACCATACCAATTAGTAAAAGATTAGGGATGCAGAAATTATGATTTCCAATCATGATTGGATAAAAGGAACTTCCTGGATACGGTAATTAAATAAGTAAGCAAATGCTATGTTCAAGTTCCCTCTGTATTAATACTTTATTTAATAAAAAATAAGCCCTAAACGATCCTACAAAGTAGTGCAAGATACAGTCACAGAAATAATTATATTCATAAGTACGTCTATAAATATAAATATATAATCATGGTGGTAAAAATTATTGTGACAGCATCTCCAACACGTGGAGAATATAATTATAGATGAGATGAAAGAAAATGTGACGAATCGGTTAATGTGCCAGCAATCTGACGATATAAAACACCATCTACAGATAATCATACATGAATAAAGGTAGATTTGATAATCTTTTAAGGTCAAATTAACCCGGTGACCAAAAACGATTTTTAGAGATCGTCATACATGAAGGTTGATTGTTTTTTTTTTTATAGCAACCCGACCAAAAAAAACCTAATAACATCTAATGATCTTCATACATGAATAAAAAGGAGATGCTCAGAATATGTTAATGTGAAATAAACCCGACAAAACAAAACCAAAAGACAGCTAGAGATCTACATGCATATAAAAGAAATCTTGATCTATTCGTATCCTGGTATCGATGATGAGTTTATTTACAAGCAAAGTTTCAAGTATCTGTTAAAGTGAAAGCAACCTGACGATACCAATACAAATAACATAAAAAGGAGACGTGTAGTACCAGTAAATTAAACAGTAACATGACGATGCAAACGCAAATGATATCTACACAACCATACATGAATATACAGTTATAAACAATGAGATGTTAGGTAGCCTATAATATGGCAGTAACCAGGTGAAACAAACAAAAAAATTGTACGGGTTCAGCGGAACCCAGTGTCTCGCCTACTTTTGCTGTTAATCACACACTCAACAAAAACGATAAAAAAAAATCAATAAAATATTCCTCTCAATATTATCTTTTGATTGTCAGAAGCTTCTGTCCAAGTTTGGTAAAAATCCAGGCTAGTTTAAGAATCTTAAAAATGTTTTAAAAACTTTAACTGGAAGAAAAAATCCATTTATAAGTAAAAAACGGGAAAAATTGAAAAAAAAAACAATTTACAAAATTTACCTCTGGATACTATCTTATGATTAGAAACATGCTTCTATCCAAGTTTGGTAGAAATCCAGGATAGTTTAAGAAAGTTATTTAAATTTTAAAAACTTTAACCTCAGAGAGAATGTAATGGTTCTTGGGAGAAAAACTAAGTCCATTTATAAGTAAAATACAGAAAAAATAGAATTTTATTTTTATAAAATTTACCCTTGGATGCTATCTTATGAACATTAACAAGCTTCTGTCCAAGTAAGTAGAAATCCAGGATAGTTCAAGAAAGATATTAAAATTTCAAAAACTTTAACCACAGAGTGAATATTTGTGGACGCCGCCGACGACGCCGACGGAATGTAGAATCGCTATGTCTCGCTTTTTCGACTAACGTCGAAGGCTCGACAAAAATGACATAGAGAGATCATCATACATCAACAAAAAGGAGATGTACAGAATTTTGTAATGTGAAAGGAACTCAACGACACAAAAACAATTGTAATTAAGTTATCATCTTACACGCATACAGGTTATGTGATAGCAACCCGACACACAAAAACGAATGAGAACTAGAGAATACTACAGGAATAAAAAAAAGATGTGAGGTTTATGTTAAGGTTACGATACGAAACCATACGACATCAAATCAAATGATTGTACCAATGTATAGGCAAAGCTGCAGTGGGTTCTTGCTTTTTGTGGATTCCAACCGACTTGAAATCAATGTACCATGTAATTAGTACCGCTGGAACAGTTTGCCGGTTTCGTATTGTCAGATTAGTTTGTACATAGTATGCCATGTGTTCGATACCGCTACTGTCTGTATTTTATTAAGTGTAAAACGTACCTTGTAAATTGACAGTTATCAAGAATAATTTCATCCGTCTTGTATACATGGTCGTTATGCAATATAGTCCGTACCACTCTGTAATTCAATGTCTTTAGAAACTAGGTGTCTTTGTGTATCATTAGGAGCTCTAAATGATTGAAGTTTCGGAGGTAATTTCATTTTGTATCTGAGTGAACCAATGGGTCATTAGCGCTGTTGTATATTGTTAATCGATTAAGATAGCGTCATTTGTCTTATTGTCATTTTGCAATACTGCTGCTTATAGTTTTTAATTTGCCGAGTATACCACCCGTCTTGTTGTGAGTGTACTTCTTGGTTCTTGGTTGGAACACCTGTAATAGATTGCCAATCATGCTATCCGACCAGTTGTAAATCTGCTTCTTGGTTGGTACAGCTACAGTAGATTGCTTAGTAGTATAAGTTCTGTAGTATAGTCAGTGTACAACGTTCTTCATGTAGTATAACGTCAATAAACAAGTATACAACCGCCCTATAGTGAGTGCCTGTAAAGATTGTCAGTTATAGAAGGCACCGTCTGGCCCGAGAACACAGTTATTTCTTAGTGAATTTCTTTTAGACAATAAATTCAAATTAAAAAAAATGCACCTGCTCTATCTCAAAAAGAATTTTACAGTGTAGTATACTACTTTTGGGACAAATAATATTTTAAAATTATAGAAATTTCTACCAGCTCTAACTCAAAATATAGACAACTCTATGCTAAGGCGGTCTAACATTCAGTTTGACAGCTTCAGACATACTAATTTGATTACCTTTTTTTACTGGACCCAATCACTACTTAGCACAAAGATGCAGCATCCAAATCTTTTTAACATATGATTTTATCACCTTACGTAATATTTCATGCATAAAATATCAAGAAATCTATTTGGAAAGTATATAAAAAATGTATACACTGTTTACACTAGGGACTATATTTGTAGACAACGAAAATCAAAGGATGAATCAAAGGATTATATTTGTGTTCTTGGACCATCTGTCGAGTAGTCAATGTATCAATCAATCGATCGGTCTATGATTATACGAATGTATCGGATGTCATAGAGCCAGCGTTTCACTGGATCGGGCCGTGTGTACACGAATATGTGTCCGTCATGGAGTCAGTGTATCACTTTGGTGGACCGTGTGTAATCAAAGGATTCTTTTTTTTCTTGGAGTCAATTTATCACGTGGTCAGATAGTGGGTACACGAAGGTATCGTCCGACCTGGAGTCAGTGGATCACTGGCCATGGGTCGGTGACGCTGCAGTAGATTTTCCGTTTCCGATTCTATCTTCCATTTTGTGTTCAGTGTATAAAGAAGTCGTTACTGAGGGTTGCTGAGGGTATCATCCATTTTCCAATTTTTCAAAACTGAAATCAAAAATCATTCTACGTTTTACCTTCTATTTCTAACAAAGAAAAATATAAGATCTTAAATAAACGTTCCAACAATGTCTGAATTGAAAGTAATCTTAAAGTAAGTTACTACAGAGGAACACGATCCGACAGTGACTGAACTGAAAGTAAAACTTCTAGTACGTTCCTATCTAAGAACACGTTCTGACAATGATTGAACGGAAAGTAAAACTAATAACATGTCCCAAGCGGGGATCACGTTTCGCCAATTACTGAATAGAAGGTAAAACCGAACTCTCCTACTGTGAAACAGGTTCCGACAAAAGTTGCATTGTAAGAAAATCATCTATTACGTTCTTACCGAGAAACACGATCCGATAAAAACTAACCTAAAAGGAATACTTCTAATACGTTCCTACCGAGGAACATGTGTCGCCGTTGACATGAACTGAAAATAAAACTTGAAGTTCTAGTATGTTCCTACCAAGGAACACGTTCCAATAATGACTGAACTGACGGAAAATGTTTATAATTTTCTTACATAAGAGTTCGATCCGACAATGACTGAACTAAAAATAAAACTTCGAGTACGTATCTACAGAGGAACACGTTCCGACAAAGACTCAATGGAAAGCTGCTACTTTATACCACAGAGTTCTCACTTTAATTGCACACGTAAGCTTATAACTTTTTGTCTGTATTCAGTGAAAGTTTAACTAAATCAAAATTCCCTTCTATTGACTAGAACTTACAATCTTTAAAAACTTGTGCTTGTTTAAAAATTCTGTTATAAATATTATTATATAGCAGAAAAAAACTTTTAGTTCTGTGTTAAAACTTTTTATTATATTTTTTTTATAAGCTACGTTAAATTGCGGATCTTTTATGTAAGTATAAAGTAATGATTTGTCCACTCTATATATTATTGTATCACATCAATTTTGTTATATATCTGTTGTGGTTGTCTTTGTAGAAAAAGTTACACCTTACAAACTTATAAGACGTACGAAGCACCATCTGAAGCCATCAACGTTTAAACTTTGTTTGACATCAACTATGTTGAATTTGTTATAAGAGGTAAAATAGAGACAAAAGATACCTAAAGACTTTTAAAGTCATAAGAAAAAAGTAAAAACACAAAAATACTGAACTCCGAGGAAAATTCAAAAAGGAAAGTCCAAAATCAGAAGGCAAAATCAAAATTCCAAACACATCAAACGAATGGATAACAACTGTCATATTCCTGACTTGGTACAGGCATTTTCTAATGTAGAAAATGGTGGATTGAACCTGGTTTTATAGCTAGCTAAACCTCTCACTTGTATGACAGTCGCATTAAATTCCATTACATTGTCAACGATGCGTGAACAAAACAAACATACTCTAAGAGTAAAAATGTCAAAAATAGGGGTACAGCAGTCAACATTGTGTTATCATCTTAATCACTATAAAAACAACAAATGTAACGAAGAAGCACAAAAAGACATGCATCAAATTTAACATCCTCATTTTGCTTATTGTATACGAGTGAGTGGTGAAAAATAATGTTTATCCAATTCTTGAACCAATGCATGTATATTTCATAAACTTAGTCCTCTGTGCACGATTTTATCATTTTCGACGCAAATATATCGTATAATCGTCAATTTTTTCTCTCTGTGTCTGTTATGATTTAACAAATATGGCTGCTCATTAAATGCCATGTTTTGAAGCCGAAGTTTACCGATTGTCACCTTATAGTAAATAAATAACAAAAAGCATGGATATTGAGCACGTGTTTAACATGTAAAATCAGATAATTGTTTATTTTAATGACAGATCAATGCGTATTGCGACTCACCGGATTTTTACGATGAGGGTTACGCTCAGGTCACTATGCATACGGAAAATATGTCGGCAAATTGCTTCCTGGAAGCAAGCAATTAAAAATAAGTAATCTTCATCTAAATGTGGACAAATTAAAGAATTATCCTCAGAAAAAAGTATATGTACATAAGTTGTATAATGAAAACTATCCATTTAGTTATAAAAAAAACATATGCATATTTTTTTTAATTTGAGGTTTCATATGACAAATAACAGTTTACTAAAACAACAACACTGACACACCAAGTACGAATGGGATAACTATTTTACATCCCAGCTGTTTTAGATTACGCGAAAAACCATTTACAATTCATAAAATCTAGTTTAGAACGCGACATAACCATTATATGAAAAAGAAGATGTGGTATGATTACCAATGAGACAACTATCCACAAAAGACCAAAATGAAACAGACATTAACAACTATTGGTCACCGTACGGCCTTCAATGAGCAAAGCCCATACCACATAGTCAGCTATATAATACACTCTATATATTACTATATGATGTATACCCTTTAAGACCCCCGAACACGATGAGTAATATCAAACAATGACAACTCGTACCACTGGCCAATCGTCCCACACTATATCGCCACTTTATAAAAAAATCTATCAAAATTCACGTAGAAAAAATCCAGTGTATATGCTGGGATTCGAACTCAAGACCTTTAGCATATCAAGCCACGACACATACCACTTCACCAGGACGACTGGATACGAACTATCAGAAATTTAACATACTTAAAGGAAGCAAGATATTTTTATAACCGGGACGAGTTGGCAGACCTTTACTCAGTGGGGTTTAAACCCTTTTCGTTAAATAAATGAGTTGTCAGACTGATTGTTCAATTTGATTTTACTTTTTTTAAAGTTGGGCGAGTCGGTTTCAAGAGTGGGGCGATTTTTTCATAAAGTGGCGATATAGTGTGGGCCGATTGGCCAGTGGGACGAGTTGACATTGTTTGATATCTACTCATCGTGTTAGGGGGTCATAAAGGGTATACATCATATAGTAATATATAAAGTATATTATAATGGTTGTGTGGCGTTCTAAACTAGATTTTATGAATTGTAAATGGTTTTTCGTCTAATCTAAAACAGCTGGGATGTAAAATAGTTATCCCATTCGGACTTGGTGTGTCAGTGTAAGATCACCCTCTGGCCTCCGGCCATCGGGATGATCTTACACTGACACACCGCGTCCTTATGGGATAACTATTAATGCACCTACAATTAGGATTACAGGTACCATTTAAATTTTGGTCATTTTTATAAATTTTCTGTTTACAAAACTTTGAATTTTTCGAAATACTAAGGATTTTCTTACCCCAGGAGTAGATTACCTTAGCCGTATTTGGCACAACTTTTTGGAATTTTGGATCCTCAATGCTCTTCAACTTTGTATTTATTTGGCTTTTTAACTATTTTGATCTGAGCGTCACTGATGAGTCTTGTGTAGACGAAACGCGCGTCGTCTGGCGTATAAAATTATAATCCTGGTACTTTTGATAACTATTTACACCACTGGGTCGATGCCACTGCTGGTGGACGTTTCGTCCCCGAGGGTATCACCAGCCCAGTAGTCAGCATTTCGGTGTTGACATGAATATCAATTATATGGTCATTTTTATAAATTTTCTGTTTACAAAACTTTGAATTTTTCGAAATACTAAGGATTTTCTTACCCCAGGAGTAGATTACCTTAGCCGTATTTGGCACAACTTTTTGGAATTTTGGATCCTCAATGCTCTTCAACTTTGTATTTATTTGGCTTTTTAACTATTTTGATCTGAGCGTCACTGATGAGTCTTGTGTAGACGAAACGCGCGTCGTCTGGCGTATAAAATTATAATCCTGGTACTTTTGATAACTATTTACACCACTGGGTCGATGCCACTGCTGGTGGACGTTTCGTCCCCGAGGGTATCACCAGCCCAGTAGTCAGCATTTCGGTGTTGACATGAATATCAATTATATGGTCATTTTTATAAATTTTCTGTTTACAAAACTTTGAATTTTTCGAAATACTAAGGATTTTCTTACCCCAGGAGTAGATTACCTTAGCCGTATTTGGCACAACTTTTTGGAATTTTGGATCCTCAATGCTCTTCAACTTTGTATTTATTTGGCTTTTTAACTATTTTGATCTGAGCGTCACTGATGAGTCTTGTGTAGACGAAACGCGCGTCGTCTGGCGTATAAAATTATAATCCTGGTACTTTTGATAACTATTTGGAATTATCAAAGTGTAAATATAAATCATCATTTCAAAACAAAGTCCAACTACTATGATGGTTTTCGATAGTTTAACAACGGGGTTATAAAGAAAATGATATTATTTAGTTATGTGCACACATTAATCAATTTACGTTGTGTTATCAGGATACGACATGATCAAATTTACGGAGTATAATATAGAATGATAAAACCATGATTTGATAAATTTTACCAATCGTAATTGTAAATGTCTAGGTTGGGCCCATAAGATTTTGTTTTGCAGCCAGACTTGGTGTTAAAAAGGGCGATCATCTAAGAAGCACGTTGACAATACTCAATATCTTTGCTTTACTTTTTTTAGAGAATGAGTGGATACAGGGGTGTGTGTTAACGAACTATGTTTTCTTCATGGCGTTGTACTTTCCGTTCGTTAGATTTATGCTATTTTTTTAACGAATAATGGCAGAGCGTCAGAAGATACTAATGGAATAGAAATTTTATTCTAATGAGTATAAGTAATCTTTTTTCCAGGAATCTAGTTAGAATTGAAATAATATTTCGCGGTATAATTGTTTGTCCTTTAAAAAGAATTTATGTCAAATCACCGTTTAACAATGTACTGTTCGATAGGCTAATCACATGATTGGAAATTAAATCTAAATATAATAGTGTTTAATATAAGAAAGCATACAACCGTGGCAATTTGAGAATAATAACTGAAAAAAACCATCATATCACATGATTTTGACAAATACACCAGGAAGACAAACATCTAAAATCCTTGAGGTAAGTTAAAAGCTTATATTGGACTTAACATACTTTGTGACAAATTTCAGATCTTCATTTATGGACAGCATATATTTTTTTCTCGGATAACTTATTAGTGGTATAAACAGGTATAATCATCAAATTGAGCGATGGCTTTTAAAAGAAGAACATTAATTTAGACGCTCATTCTTTGCTTTTGGTAAGGATTTTAAATTCCATGTCATGATATGAAACACTGTATTTCTTTTCCTGGAATAAAAAGCTTTGCTAGAATGACCAAAAATATATTCAACTTTACCTTCACTAGTAAACGAATTTTAGTCTATAACCTTCAGTTTGAGCTTAACATCATCTAAAAAGTCTGAACATTAAATTACAAAGTCATGTTCTATCTTTCATGCAAAACATTTCACATATTTATCATATGAAGTAAATTCAGTACTATTCAAACAATTAGCTCAAAGTTAATTCAGTACTGTTCAGAACCTTTTGAGATAATTCAGTTCGATTATAATTTGTATAGTTTAATAACAACTACTAAACAGTCTGAAAAAAGTAATATAAAAAAAATACTGAACTCCGAGGAAACTTCAAAACGGAAAGTCCCTAATCAAATGGCAAAATCAAAGGATAAAACACATCAAACGAATGGACAACATCTGTCATATATATATGAAAATTAAACTGAACAGATATTGACTACAAGCGATTTGTCTGAACAATTCTGATTTTCACCGTAAGGGATAAGTTTGAAAATGACTTAATACTAGTATAAATTAAAGTAGCAACAATATCGCAATCCAAGGAACATCGAAACAGAAATGTTATAGCTAAATTAGTCAATCTCTATAAAACAGTTTGGGCTCTTTTATTGGAGGTACCTGTGCTAGGTCAGGGGTACGGCGGTTGTTTTCCATTTGTTGGATGTGTTTAAGCTTTGAATCTGCCATTTTATGTTTTTTTATATTTTGGATTTCACTTTGGAGTTAAATGTTTTTGTTATTTTTAGTTTTAATAACCAATATATTTGTAGCTCTGTGTTTAATAAGCATAATTTCGTATGATGCTATCAACTTTAAACAAAGCTGCATTTGATTTAAACTGAATAAACCAAAGTCCGATGAAGCTAGTCTAACGAAATAGTACGGTTTTTTTATAACATTTTTTAAAGTCTTTATACATGTTATAACCTAAATATATTGCATAATTTAAATTGTCAAGTAGAAGATGATTCTGTTTGTGTAATTGTATTATTGTGTGTACTGATCAATCCACACTCACATAGATGTGTATGTTATTAGTGTCTATAAAACACTTATCAGATATACCAGCTTTGAAATATTGTTTAACGCCATAGCAAAAACTCATTAGTGACACTCAAATCATAAGAACAAGATAAAGTACGAATATGGTATATGCAATTTAAACATATACATTTAGTTCCGCGAATACTGTTAACATAAATCACCCCACATATTTTCGGCGAATTGTAAAATACCATATTTGTTTTTTTAAATAGAACATGAATTGTTCAATTCCACGACAAATGTTATCCCACATATTAGAAACATTTTATTATACCGTTTTCTATAAATAGAACATGAATTGTGTTGTCTTTGTACACAGATTTAAATCACCACTATGTGTTATTTAATTTGACAATACATGCATTAGAGCATTGGTAATCATTTTAACATTACAAAGACCCTACGCTCCTACATTCAAACATAACAAAAATACGATTTAGTTCAATAACCTGTCATTTGTTGAAAATATTTTGAAAATCAAAATCCTGAATAAAGGCAACAGCAATATACAGCTGCTCGAAATTCATAAATCGGTTGAGAAAGAAACAAATCCGGGTCACAGACCAAAACCGAGGGAAACGCATCAAATATAAGAAGAAAACTACGGCACAACAGAAATACAACATTAAAATGTAAAAAGAGGAACGAAAGATACCAGGCTAAAAATAAAAAAGACAAACAGACACACAATAGAACACATGACACAACATTGAAAACTTAATAAGCAACAAGAACCCCACCAAAAACTAGGGGTGATCTCAGGTGCTTATGTTATAACAAATCCGGTAAATAGTCTATTTCGGTAAGTCATATTCATTAAATGGAAAGGGATTGTAGTTACGACGTAAGGAAAATATTCGATATCATTTGTGAAACGGTTATTCCATAACGGTCCGTGAAATTTACGAAGGGATGATTTCAACTTCGTCATTTTGAACTCTTGGTTTAATAGCTTTCTGTGAGCAACAACCCTCTATCATGAAAATCATGATAGGAAATGCAAGCACGGGAATGTCGTATTTGGAGATATACATCCCGTATGCAGGTACTGCACACACACAGAAACGAACTATAATATAACAATGGCCATTTTCCTGACTTGGTACAGGACATTTTAAGAAAAAAAAATGGTGGGTTGAATTGGTTTTGTGGCATGCCAAACCTCCCGCTTTGATGGCAATGTTAAATATAGCATTAAAATGACAACATTACATGCCAGGTCTACAATACAAATAAATGGGAGAAAATTTAGGACAGAGATACACATGAATAATAGCTAGCAAAAGGTACCAGGTTTAAAATTTAATACGCCAGACGCGCGCCTCGTCCACACAAGACCAACCAGTGACGCTCAGATGAGAAAAGTTCGAAAGCCAAAACAAGTACAAAGTTGTGACCAAAACGGCTAGGGTTTTCTGCATTGGATAAGAACATCCTTATTATTTAAAATAATTCATACTTTTGTAAACAGTAAATTTTATAAAATTACTATATGATAGATATACATGATAATACCGAAGTGCTGACTAACTACAGAATAAAAACGGATACATTACATAAAACAACATAAACCAGACATAATTATACACAGCCGAGTTAGCCAAAGCCATTAACGCACAAAGTGACGTCACATTTGAATTTCTAAAATGATTTCCCAAAATAAGATAGAATAAGGATAGAATTCAAGATTAGATTTGTAAGACTGATATGTCATTTATTAAAAACAATGAACATTACAATACCTAATGAATGGCTATTATTTATTTTGAATTTATTGAACCATAAAACTAATTTTTGACTCTTCACATTGAATAATATGCAAAGCGGATTATATAAAATGTGAAGAGTCAAAAATCGGTTTTATGGTTCAATAAAATCAAAATAAGTTATTGCCATTTATTATAAATAAATTTCTATCAAAAATAAGGCTCAAAGAACTTTAATATTATATATATATTAACAATAGCAACGTACACACATGTTGGCGTATGAATACACAACGTCAGAGTGGGCGTGTCGCCATCAAAATTGACAACATTAAAAATAAAACTAATAATTTTAACCAATCAGAAGACAGTAAATACACCATAATTTATTTATTAATTGATATCAAATTGTGGTAGTAATTAGATAATTAATTGTATTATCTAGCTATGTTGGTGTTTCTACTGAATCAAACTGAAAACCAAATATATCATATAAACTTCGTTGATCCAAACTAAAATCTAATAAATGAACTGGATGATTAATTATCTTTGCCATAACACACGAATACAACAGAATAAAACTAAGATTTACAACATTACTACAAATCTTAAGACAATTGACAAAATCCGATGACAATAACAAATATAACATCAAAACTAGATACATGAATTTGGGATGGAAAAGTACCGTGACACGTCTTATAGCAATGCGAATTCACACTTAGAAAAACAGTCCCAATCGGGAATAAGTCACGTTCGGTAATTAAAAGATCAGACGACGTAATGACAAACCACAATCTAACACGTGGTAAAAATGTCCTTATTTAGTTTGGACAAAGAAACATCGTATGGATCAACCAATTCCTGATGGTGTCCGTAAAATTTACGGAGTTAAATGTCCTCCTCATAACTTTGTTGGAGCAGTTTTTGCGTAAGGAGCAAACTCCTGTATATGATGTCCGTATAGTGTGAACAAGCACGAGAATAACGTATCAATTGAGATATGTAAACACCATACGAAGGGGCAGAGGGTATGTTACTGCTAAGAAATGGGAAATTGATAATTACCAAGCCACGTCAAATGATATCACCTATAACAGACCAAACAGTAGACGTATTATTAATAAAGACAAATTAAAGAATAATATAATACGTTAACTATTAAGATTATAAACAACGTCAGTACGCAGAATGTATACACCAAGACCATGATGTTTTGTGTGAAGTTGATACGGAATATTTACACCAAGACCATCATGTAATATTTGTGAAGTTGATACGGAATATTTACACCAAGACCATCATGTAATATTTGTGAAGTTGATACGGAATATTTACACCAAGACCATCATGTTATATTTGTAAAGTTGATACGAAATATTTATTAAACACCATTCATAAAACTAGGGTTATCACGTTATACGTCCGATACCCTTGTTACATACTACTCATCAGGTGGGCCCCGAGTCAAAACAGTTGGAAGGCCAAAACTCAAACAAATTAACCAGAATCGATATCCAATGTGTTTTGGACCCTTTTTCCTAAAAGTAGAAAAACGCTTGTATTTCAACGAATCCAACGTTAGTTGTCTATGCACTACATATTCTTTAAAAAAATATACTCAACTGTTGAGGATAAATAGCTTTCAGAGTAAGAATGTATATATATCGTGTGTGGTTCCTTTAATAAATTACGATCAATTATAATTGCAAACTACCAACAAAATTCACCAGTGCAGCTTTTATCTTGAACGTGAAAATTGAAAACAAAGGGTAAGGTGCGATAAGAGATATTTAAAAGTTGATCTAAATGTTAAGAAATCTTTACGATCGAGGAATATAGACGAATACCAAAAGTTTTTTATGTAATAATGTCATATATACATAATTATATTTACCTTTTTCGGTGAACTAGGAAAACTGCTAAAATTATGCAATTGTCCATTCATTACTCCTTTGGGGAAATATCGTGCACAGCCAACAAACAACAAAATAATTTCAAAGATGTATTTTGTAACTTTTCTTAACCCCCGTATTGCCTCAGAGACGCATAAATATGTCAACACCGGCGGTGCCAGTGAGACACATATGTACATGTTAAATTTAATTATGCACGCACCTGTTCATTACCGCATCTCTCTAAAATTACACAATACAACGTTGACGTTCTCAATAGTTATATTATCTTTAACATATTTGTAAATCAAGTTACATAAACACTTTCAGGAATAAGGTTAAATTTTTATCATTTGTATTTGTCTATTTAATTATACTCTGATTATGTTTCGTTTTAGGATTTATTTCGCCTAACATGGGAAATTCTGGAAGTGTCCCGGAAACTGTGATTTATGTATGGGTACCACGAGATGGAAATATTATTGGTCACGCGTCTATGACTCTAAGTGATGATACCCATATCAGTTGGTGGCCTAATAATAAGGATGAAGATGAAATAAAAGACTTTAGGGTTGGCTTTTTTTCAGTTTGATTATTGTTGGGTTTTTTTAATTGCATCCAGTTCATATTTTATCCACACCCCAAAAAAAAGTAGCTGATTACAGAAAATACCGAAACTTTAACCCGGCCTCGTTAAGAATTTAAGTAGAATTACAATTATTACTCGTAAGTAATCAAGATTCTGAAATATACATTGCTATATCGTTATATATTCACTATTTTCATAGTATTGTTATATGAAGAAAGACCTTTATTTTAGAGAGGGGGCGAAACGTATTTTCTAACCCGAAAAGAAAAAAACAAATAACAAAATCAAAAGGACATCGATAGACCTGTTAACTTTTTATTTGATCGTTACTGATAAAACTTTTGTAAACAAAACGCGCGTCTGGCACACAATATTATCAGTCTGGTATCTTTAATGAGTTTTATTACTGGGTACGTCAAATGCAACAAAAAAAATCTAAATTATCAACATTTATCTTATCAAGCAGATCTCCACCGTTATTGTAAAAAGACATATATTTTGTAGTTGTGTGAATAAGATATTGATCTTGTGTAAGCCAGACGGGCGTCAAAAATAGATAAGAAACACAGATGCACTCATTTTTGTTTACAAATGTAAAAATCATACGTTGTTAAAAGCACCCTGGCCCAAGCATAATATTCGCTGAAACGCAAATTATCAAAACGTTTGGATTTTTTTATTGACAACATATTTGGAAAGCAAAGAATTTCATACATATTCATTTGAAAAAAAAACAAATAACGTATAAATAATAATCCTCTCGAAAATGGCTCCATTCCGAATGCAAAGCCGGCCGCCATTAGTCTTTGTGGTCAACTTCTTTGTAATTTATTCGGCCTTGGTCTGATGTCCTGCGGTTCTATGTCAATAAGAGTTGTCAATTTTTCTAAATTAAGTGAAGTTTAAAATGCAAGAATGCCGCTGACATTACTTGATATCTGTCCAATTCTATTAGCTGTGGTTAAAAAAATGAACCTATTTTATTAGTGTTGGACAGCCAAAGTACTCACACAATGTTTATTAAGTTATATGAAATATTGGTGTCTAACAAACCAAGACACGCAGCAAGGTACTTGTTTATTGATTAGACTATTTCTTTTTTTTTCCAGGTAAACGTTAGAGCAGAAACAGTTTTCAATTATGAGGTCGATAAGATTTGGCAAAACAGGGATGCAGATCATATTATAAGAATCAAAAAAGATGATTTGGACGAAGACGACATTAAAGAATGGTGGGAACACTTCAAAAGTAATCGAACATACCATCTATTGACTAATAATTGCTGTAATGCTGTGTATGATGCTTTAAATGCTGGAGGTGCAACTGACATTGCCGGTGGTCCTCTGCCTAACATACCACATCCAAATGCTGTAAAACGATATGCAGAAACGCTACGAGAGGCTCTGCAACAACGCAACCATTAAAAACTACATATAAAATAATATAAATGAAGCAATTTGATTATAAGTACAGAAATAAGGGAATTGCAGATAAATATTGTTGGTATTCATTATAATACATGGAATAAAATAACATAAAGTAACTCGTTAAACGAAACATTTATTTTCTGTCAATGTTGTATTGAAGTCAGTTTCTCTTGACATAGGGTAGGTAGCTCTGTTCATAATCACCAATTCGGTCCAAATGAAATGCAGAAATGAAAACAGCACTATATACATTTAAGCAACCATAATGGTATACTGTATAGTTCAAGTGTTGAGAGAAGATATGAGGGGTTCATTTTATGTATCAGGTTTTTTATGATAAAAAAAAACACCAACAAATAATCACTTTGTAATGAACCTTCCCTTAGAATTCAATCGTTGTGCTATTTTTCTTTGCAATACTTTATTCTAAATACAATATTTTATAAGTTTTCAGCATCTAAACATTGTCGTGTAGTAGACCTAGGGTTTGAAAGACAACGCTTACAAATGTTTTGACAAATGGATATATGTGCGTTTTAACATGGCCTTTATTGAAAAGTTGACCAAGCATATATGTTATTCATATTTGGTTATGAAAATGATGCAGCCGCATGTACAACAATTGAAAAAGTTTTACTTCAACAAGCATTAATCAGTCAGGACTCTACTTCGTCAAAATTATCTCCCCATTACGCCAGTTCATTTTCACAATCGAAGGAATGGAAGCCATTGTAGGGATGACGCGCTACCAATTTTGCTCTTGGAAACCGATAAATTTATCCACATTACACAAGTACGATCCTTATATGTCAGTTGTATTTTAAAAGACAAATGTATCAACTCGCTAATGAGCATCAGTTAATGAGCTTGTCTGCATTGATTCAACTTAAAATTATTGTCTGATTGGTTGTCAGGTGGAATTTTCGAAAATTCATAAAAACTTTAAAAAACTCTAATTAAATATTTCGTGGAAGGGCAGACTAGATTTGCTTAGTGGTTGGAGACTATTGACCCTAGTTATCACACACACTAAAATATAATTTTTCGAAGATATGCATTTTCATCATCCAAGTACTTTCAGTAAAAAAAAATAGCTATTCGAACACACCTACTCTGCTTTTGTGATTCATTAGATAGGTATTTCACTTGACCCATATATTTCATCTTTTATTACTGTGATTTTTTTATGTTATAAAGTCAACCTGTAGCTTTGATATATAAAAATGATAGAATCTGAAGCGAGACGATGTATGAAGTATTCTGGCTTTGTACGATATCAAGACAAAATATTCAACTCAAACAAGCCCTAACATAAAAAGGTGCACTCGATTTTCTCTTTTCGATACTATTGTTACCCATATTTTGGATTTTTTTCTTGAGTCACATAATGGAAGGGCAGACACGAAAATTTCTGAACTAATAGATTGATATGTTTTCCGTCCATAGTAATTTTTTAAAAGAAATCGGAAGATACGCATTTTCTACATCCAACTTGAAAGATACCCATGTCGTCGATTTGATATCTGATTGTTCTACTTAACTATTATACTATATAGATAAATTGAAAACTTATGCAAATGGTGTTTTAAAAAAAAAAACACTTCGTAATTGAGAAGAAAATTGTAATTTTATTTGTTTCTATTAACTTTTTAATTTTTTGTCACTATACTAAAAATTGCAGTACACATTTATCGCCTTCTCTAACAAAGAGCTTCGATTCTTTTGTTCTATTTCAACCGGGTTTCCGACTGTAGTTAAAGAACATACTTTTTATTAAAAAAAAATGGTGGAAAATGATTTTTTTTCCTAATTGATGTTAAGAACTAATTGGGAAAAAAACTCCTCAGTACTCAGTCATTTTAGAAGCATTCATTTATGTTTGTTAATTGCTAATATAAATTCAAAAGGATATGCTTGAAAAGTAGCACGGTTGCTCAAGACTTTCTTTGCACTAATGGATTCGTCGTTAATTTTAAATTTTGAATTTTAAATTCTTTTGACCAACGAATAAGAAATCATGATATCATGCTGTTAGTTTCAAAAGAAGGTATCTGAAAAACAAAAACGGTTACCCACTTTTTTTTTAATTTTCTGGTGTATATTTACGAGCAGAAGGGTCTAAAGATAAAAATTCTGTGGAGTAGTACTTAATTACGTTTACTTCGCCTTAAGCACAAAAAATAATGCAGAAAACGACTGTTTACGGTTTTATAGGAAAATAATATGGATTTTGTCACAAATTGTCTTTCTTCTAATGTTTGAAGGCCAAATTGTTTAATGATTTGGTAAATTAAATCAGTCAAATTCCACAAAAGTGTGTGCTTTTCATGGTTAATGAACAATCATTGTAATTGCCATTTTTTGCGGGCATTAAATTTACTCTCGCAAAGTTTGAAAAATTAAATGTGTTATTTGAAAGAATCAGTATTTTCGACTTATTAAAACATTTGAAATCATAAATATACAATCAGGCTATAAATATTACCATGACATTTTAGATTTACTTTAAAATATGTTTCAACTAGAGAATTGAGAATGGAAAGAAACTCTCATGTTTGCCGTTATGGATATTTCTAATGCGAACAAGCGCAAAATAACTCCCGAACTTGTCAAATTCAATATACGGTTAACATAAAATGCAACGATGATTTTTCTCGAGTCTTTATCACATGATGCCTGGGTCCTTATATTTCAAAAGCGTAAATATAAGAAAATTGAAGCAAGAGATAAATTTGGGGTTAATTCCCTTACAAGCATTGAAGCCTTGATAGGTAAGGACTTGCATACATGTACATTCTTAATTATAACTGAAAACATTTAAATTAGTACGATACAAAATGGCTAGCTGAAACTTCATAAAAACAGGGTATGTCAAATTTGTTTTATATTGGGATCAAAATTGTCTAGCTGTGAGAAATACAATTCGGTAAAACCCCGTAAAGAGACAGACTTTTATTTTTATATTCTTGAGTATCTTAGAATGAATAAATTTAACTAACAAATAACATTGCATGGCATTAACTCTGACGACGTGTTGCTTTTTAAGAATGAGGTGTTCAAAACAAACTGAAAACGCTATGGCAAAATACGAAGGAAGACGACAAAACAAAGTAAGTCGCAAAATAATAAAGCATATAAAGCTTATAGCTGTGCAACTTGAACCCCAAAAACAAATTTAGGTGATATCTGGTTCTCTGTAAGTTTAAGTAGATCTCATCAGAACATGGTCTGATCAAGTCTTAATCGGAAGCAAACAAAATCTGCCTTGTTTATCATGACATGCCCGAACGGACCTAACACGATATATCGTGACAGCGTCTGACAGTCTGGAAATTCAAGATGTATTTTCTCTAACAGTAAATCCAGTCAATTAAGACTTGATCAGACCAAAATGACCGTTTCAGAATAACATATTGCAACTAGCGATTTTCCTTCTCTAGGTGCATCATGTATCATTTATGGAGCTATTTTCAACATGACAAATGTATTTTTGAATTTCAATGAGTAGAAGAAATTGCATTCTACGGCGCATTGTTTATTACAAGCAAGGTTACGACCGCAAGCTAGTTAACGGTCACAACCCATGTCATAATTTGTTGTAACGTGCATTCCGCTTATTGATTGGCCATAAATGATCAATGAATTAATTTATATAAATATAATCGGTCTGTTGGATTAAACAATTGTCACAATTTAAGTTAACGATTTGCCTTGTTTATATTAAAACGTTTTGTCTTTCTAAGAAAATTATATTACTCGGAGCTTTTTGGTAACCATAAAAACTGTTCGGTAACCATAATAAGTTTATTATCATTTACCTTCACTCTGTGCTGTTAGTATTGACTCTGTATAGTTAAGTACTCGCACCGACCTACCATTTATCTCTTTTTGTTAGAGGTATGATCACAAGTCTTAACATTTTTTTCTCTAGTTTTAAACGGAAACAAACTAATTTTTGTTTACTTCAAGTAACTAAAGTTAAGAATCACATAATTGATTTTAAAAATAACGGTGCAGCGGAAAAAATTACATATGATCAGTGATTTACATGGTAAATATACTTGTCTAGTATGGTAATTGGGATGTGAAATTTAACATGTTACACAGTATTTCGTAGTTTGAATGTGTCTTGTGATAATACAATTGTTTGTTTTTAAATTTGTGTCCCTAGTCAATATTTTTTAAGCTCCCTGCCGTTTTTGAGATGGTATATATGGAGTAACGTGGATGAGGGATACATATGGAATGTAAAAAGTGGGATCTGAGAAAAAGAACGGCAAAATGGAAAGTGTTTTTTTTTTACCGGAATTTTGGAAATAATAACACCCGTGTTACAAAAATGTATCCCCTGTAATTAAATCAAATAGATTAAATACATACAATATTGTCATTACAATATTACACCCATAAGGGTCAAGCAATAACAAATAAAATACATATTTGTAAAAAAAAATATGCAACAAATGCACGTTGCTTTATTTGATAACATTCTTTTCAAAAAAAATCTCGGAACTAAATTGTACTAGAACACACCCGCGAAATCGCAGGCATTTACAGCTTAGTTGAAAGTATTTGAACTATTGTAGAGTGAATTTTTGTAAAAGATTTTATGTCTGGAGAATTTCAGAAAAAGCATCAAAAGACATGGGTACTTGGAGACAGGACAATTTTTCTAAGCACTCCCTTTTATCTAAAGTCCGTTATTTTTTTTTTTATTTCAGTTAGATTCCATCATTTTCGCGTTTCTGTATTCTATGAACATACGTATATTATACATTAGGGGCCAGCTGAAGGACTACCCCGGGTGCGGGAGTTTCTCGTTGCATTGAAGACCCATTGGTGGCCTTCGGCTGTTTTCTGATTTATTGTCGGGTTGTTGTCTCTTTGACACATTCCCCGTTTCCTTTTTCAAATCATTATAATATAGTATGAATAACACCTCCAAGCAATGTAGATATTAAATATGTGGCTCTTTTCATTGAGAAAATATGTCTCTGTATATTTATTTTTTTTATAATTATTTATTTTTTATAAAAAAAAATTTATTTTAATATAAATTAAAGTGTATTTGCTATTTAACTATCAATTCCAAGTTTCTTCTCCACGGCGATCACTGCTATATTATATAAAGAGTATCTATATATTATAGTAGTAAAATCATAGTATATAGGCAGATGAACTCGAAAATAATTGTCCTGTCCCCGAGTACTTATGAAAATTATGCCTAAGTTTAAAACGCGCAGTCGTGTCTCAATCTCCCATACAGACAGAGTTATCGTCCTGCATAGTATACTAATTTTAGATTTCCAGAAAACCAGGTTTTTTTTGTGGAGTACCTCTGTTTGAAGGTCAGTTATTTTGTTAGAAGGCTTTAAAGGTATGGTGAAATTGGCATGTAGAAAGCTGATACATGTACAATTAAGGATATACCTGGTTTTCTATGAAGTTAAACTTAAGGTAAAATATTTAGAAAGCTGTGAATATTGCAAAATTTGGTTGAACAGATAGGGATTTTTAGTTGGTGGTCTGACAGCTTTCTAAATATTTTACCTTAAGTTTTCACCATACCTTTAAAGCCTTCTAACAAAATAACTGACCTTCGAACAGAGGTACTCCAAAAATAACCCCTGGTTTTCTGGAAATCTTTAAGTAGTATGCTATGGAGCGCATTAATCCTCAATTTTTAATGCAAACTCAAAGACAAGTAAATTTTGGCTCAAAATGGTCAAGATATATTTCTCTTTCAACAAAAGTTTCATTTCTGCAAAGTTGTTGGTTAGTTTAAGTAAACAAGGACATCAGAAGCACTATTTTGTGTCAGAGTAGGGCTTCTTTTATAATACGTTCTAAATTGGAGGGAGTAATTGGTGGTCTGACACTAAATTTTCGTTTTTCTCCCAAAATAACCAAAACTGATTAATCATAAGAATGGATGACAAATGCGACTATGCATGGTACCTATATATAGGATACAGAGGCAAGATGATTAATTTATTGTGGAAGGAAGGGAAGCGACACACAAAATGAGGTCTTCTCGTTGAAAGTATATTCGCGACGATCATTTTACTATTTCTAGCTCGTTTGACATTTTCTCATAATATTAGTTTGTAAACATGTTATGGTCTTTAAACTAAACGAGAACAAAACGTAGAGAGTGCGGGTACTTCACACAGAGTGTGTTTACTTAATGGTCAGGGTGAAATCAGAAAATATTGACAAAAGCCACTGTAAATTTAATCATTGAACAGTTTTAATGACACATATGAATATGAGATTGTTTTTCGTATAATATTTGAAGTTTATGATACGTGCTACGAAATATTTTCATGAAAGAGAAGTGGGCGACTTTTGACAAAAACAGATTTAGTTTGAAGGTAAGTGTTTCAAGAGTTTTATCATGCACATTAAACAATATAAAATTATTTTGACAACAATCATCGAGCGTTGGGACCTCAAGATAGTTTTTGCAGTATTTTTTTTTTATATTGAAGTTGTATTATTTTGTTTTTGAATCAGTTGATTGTAGAGGGAGTAAACCTTAAGACAGTGTTTGGAACAGTCATATTTTTTTATTTCATAAATTGACGTTGTATCATTTTAAGGTTAATATGTTTTCGATTTAACAGTTCATGTTTTTGTTTTCGAATATAATTTTTTTATAACGATTTTTAGTATGACATTTAGTGTTGCCATCATGTACATATGCTCCTATCTCTACATTAATAAATTTATAATTTATGGTTTATCGTCAGTAAGTTATTACGCGGAATACAATGTTAATTCAATGAACTTCGGTTATTTCAAATTATCTTTTCACGACATCGGAGGCTTTTTCCTATTACGATTGAAGAAAAAATGAAAATGTTTACTAGCATGTAGCTTCATAACACATGATCCTTAGAAGAAATGCCAGAAATGTTTTAAATATCTGTTGCTGAAATAGTACCATCATAAATGATTGATTGATAGATTGTTGGTAGCTTCATAACACATGATCCTTACAAGAAATCCCAGAAATGTTTTAAATATCTGTTGCTGAAATAGTACCATCCTAAATGATTGATTGATAGATTGTTGGTAGCTTCATAACACATGATCCTTACAAGAAATCCCAGAAATGTTTTAAATATCTGTTGCTGAAATAGTACCATCATAAATGATTGATTGATAGATTGTTGGTGTTTTAATGCCGCTGCATCTGCATGCACAATTGAGGGGGGTAGGAGGGGTCCATATCCCGAAATCCCGGGCTTAGAAACACGAAATCCCGAGGTCCCGAATTTAAATAAAGTTAAATCCCGGATCCCGAAATTTGAAAAAAAGAATTCTCAGATCCCGAAATCCCGAGCTTAAAAACACCCGATCCCGGAGTCCCGATAAAGGTCCTACCCCCCCCCCCCCCCCTCACAATTGGCTAATACATGGTGGCCGCTTTACTTGGTTGAGGAAGTCGGAGAACCACTGCTTAAACAGCCATTTTCAAAAGAAGGGTTCTAAACATATGTCTAAATACAAAAGAATTAGTTATCCGGAGTCTGTATCTGTCCATGACGGTCCATTAATGTCTTTTCTATAATTGTTTAGGTAGCAATAAACAGTTAGGAAAAAATACTAAAATTTGCCCTTATGAATTTTACCATCCCCTTTAATTTTCATTGCTTTCTTGCAATATCCGGCAAGCTTACTGTTTGTGTCATATATGGGCATATGTATGTAATCAGAATCTTCCATAAATTTTATATCCAGTATATAAAATGGTAAAATATAATTTCTTTTTGGTGTATCCATGGCAACAATTTGCAATTATTTGTTATAAAATATTGCAAAAAGGGGGGGGGGGGGGAAGATGTCACATATTTCCCCAAAATTTGGCTAAAAGTAGAATTTCAATCGCTTGAAGTAATACCTTTTCTGAAACTGTGTACATATATCATTCAGCAAATCCAATGAAAATCATATGTCTTTCATCTCATTTTTTTGTAAAATTGCGTCAAAAACTTCGTGTAGAAAAAGAGTGTTTGTAAACAGTACAATAATTTCTGGACCGATGGCCGGTCTACCTATGAAAATACGGATTGTCAAACAGAAAACAGCCCATAAAATATGTAAAAAATAATCTTGATGTACTTATAAACCATCTTTGAAAGCTAAATTAGCACTCATATGTCTAAAAATGAATTTTATTACACAATAACTTTCCTATTTGAAAAATCCACAGGGGCCAAAATGCGAAACTAAACTCCTAACTGTGTATTGCTACCTTATGGTTTGTTTGCCTATCTCACGATGACGAGATATCCCTTTTTACTAGTAAGACGTTTCAATATTTCGAAATTCGGTAAGCCAAATATAAAATATTAGATATATGAAGATGTGGTATGAGTGCCAACGAGACAACTCTCTTTCCAAGTCACAACTTGTAAAAGTAAACCATTATAGGTCAAAGTACAGTGTTCAACACGGAGCGTTCACAACTTGGCTCACACCGAATGTAGCAAGCGTTAAATGACTCAAAAATGACTAGTGTAAACCATTCAACCGGGAATAACAAACAGTCTAATATATATTAAAAAAACGAGAAACGAGAAACACTTATGAACCACATCAACAACTTCTGAACATCAGAATCAAATAAAATTGAGAATGGAAATGGGGAATGTGCCAAAGAGACAACAACCCGACCATAGAAAAAAACAACAGCAGAAGGTCACCAACAGGTCTTCAATGTAGCGAGAAATTCCCGCACCCGGAGGCGTCCTTCAACTGGCCAAAAACTGCTGTAAAATATCATGTTTAAATTCTCTTAAATTAAATGTATTTGTATTTCTATGAGAATAACAAAAACAATTGTTGCTAAGTAACCATTGATTGTTGCATGCAAGTACTTTCAAGTTTCTTCTACTTCCGGTTGTGAACACAATTTATCTTTCTTTGTCGATTGACAATTTACCGTTATGATAATGTAAAACAAACATCAATAATTAAATACAGGTTAAATCAAAATAAACAATCAAGATATTTATTCTTGTAATTATATATCTACAAACTAGATTTAGATTTAATTTGTAACACATGAATCGACTTCTGTTGATGTTAACGATTTCAAATGAGAATTTCTATTTGACAAAAGATTTAACTAACCTTAAATTCACAATAATATTATTCCTAACAACATGGTGGCATTTTCAATTTTCAATTTTCATTTTTAGTTTTCATGAGTTAATAATGATTTAAATCATTTTATTACGTATTTCCAAATAAATCAAAATCTTATCTAAACACGTCTGTTTTAGAAAGATCGTAAAATAAAGGGATTTTTACTAGTTTTAGCTATTTCTTATGGAAATATAGAAAAGCATTATATATTTGTTATCATAAACAAATGGAATTTCTCGTTTTAATGTCATTATTCATAACACGAAATTATTATTAGATATAATGGTCTGTTTGATTCCTTTGTGTTTCAAAAATACATTAACCATATAAATTCTAACTCCAGTATATTTCAAAATTGACGATGTATCCGATTTACTTCTTTGGTAAGTTATATGCCCGAAACTTTTATTTGATTTTAGTAGTGAACTTAAAATGTACGTGAATGAGCAATTTTTTTAGAATAGACTTTTTTGATTGCTTCCAATTGATATTTTATAGTGTGTCTTTCTATGCTGTGCTGTTATACTATTGTTTCAAAAAAAGGAGAAGGTTTGGTTACATTAAAACGTTTAATACCGCTGCAATTGTTTGCACCTGTCCTAAGTCAGGAATCTAATGTACAGTAGTTGTCGTCTGTTTATGTAGCTCATACGTGTTTCTCGTTTCTCGTTTTTATATAGATTAGACCGTTGTTTTTCCCGTTTGAATAATTTTACACTAGTAATTTTTTGGATGCCCTTAGTTAGGAGTTTAGTTTCGCATTTTGGCCCCTGTGGATTTTTCGAATAGGAAAGTTATTGTGTAATAAAATTCATTTTTAGACAGATGAGTGCTAATTTAGCCTTCAAAGATGGTTTATAAGAGCATCAAGATTATTTTTTACATGTTTTATGGGCTGTTTTCTGTTTGACAATCCGTATTTTCATAGCCATCGGTCCAGAAATTAATGTACTGTTTACAAACACTCTTTTTCTACACGAAGTTTTTGACGCAATTTTACAAAAAAATGAGATGAAAGACATATGATTTTCATTGGATTTGCTGAATGATATATGTACACAGTTTCAGAAAAGGTATTACTTCAAGCGATTGAAATTCTACTTTTAGCCAAATTTTGGGGAAATATGTGACATCTTTCCCCCCCCCCCCCTTTTTGCAATATTTTATAACAAATAATTGCAGATTGTTGCCATGGATACACCAAAAAGATATTATATTTTACCATTTTATATACTGGATATAAAATTTATGGAAGATTCTGATTACATACATATGCCCATATATGACACAAACAGTAAGCTTGATATTGCAAGAAAGCAATGAAAAGGGGATGATAAAATTCATAAGGGCAAATTTTAGTATTTTTTCCTAATTGTTTATTGCTACCTTATAGCTTGCTGTTCGGTGTGTGCCAAGGCTCCGTGTTGAAGGCCGTACTTTGACCTGTAATGGTTTACTTTTATAAATTGTTACTTGGATGGAGAGTTGTCTCACTAATACCACATCTTCCTATATCTATTTATAAATATTTTTTTTAAATACTGTTTATAACGGTTTATTTCTTTTCTCATAATTTTCCTTATGCACTGTGTTTATCATGTAGATCTCATAAAACTTAATGTCACTGCGGGAAGAAAGATTCTTTTTATTAAAATACACGAGAAAATACACAACTTTAATTTTCCACATCAAATTTGACACCGTTTGAAACGAATCAGTGAAATCTGATCGGTTAATGAACAAAAGCGGAAAGTACCGTATAACACGCAATTTCCTTTCCTTTGATTTCTAATGATATACCTGCAAGGTTACCTGGGATTTAATAACTTTATATATTAACTGACTTTTTAACATTTCGTACTGATATTAAAGTGTTCATTGAGGGATAATAACCGAGTTGTTACATTGTTAAATATTCCCTCGAATATTCCCCTGTTGTGTCGAGTGGTTGGAGTTACCCTGGAGCGAGGCGAACCTCAATGTAAATCATGACAGTTTATTTAGTAGTTGATAATTTAAAGTTTTAATAATCGAACAATTTTATTACGATTGTGATTTAAAAAGTCATTTTAATATTTCATATGCCCACGGCGAGATTTTACTTTTAAAGAGATAATATTGACATAGCGTTTTAATCTTTATATTCTTGTTTTTATCAGAACGACGTTAGACGTGTGATCAGACTGCAGTGATAACAAAGTAAACATAAATCTGTCAACACTGTATATCATCATTAAACACTCATGGAGACCAAAGGTTTGAGTGCAGAGGTTTTAAAAGTCCACAACGCAAACGTCAAGAAGACATTGCCAAACATGGGTCCACCGCCAAAGTCTCTATGGGGAGCAATGGCTCCAAAAGACAAGCAGTCCGATTCTAGCAGCAAGGTGTCGTCTGTTCTGGTCAAAGATAGATTTTCCAGACTCCGGACTAAGTTGAAAATGCATAATATGATGGGTGGTTCATTTACAAGGAGTAAAGCCGGATCGGAAATAGTCCCAAGAGGGATAAAAGCATTAGAAAATACATACCGAATGGAACCGGCTGAATCTTCGAAATTCAACCCGGATAAGACAAATCAGATCATTACATCGACATTCGACAACTATTTGAAGGATAGAAAGTACGATCCTAAAACTTTCCCACAACTGTGCAAAACTTTGGCGGATTTATTAAAGGAGAGAGTGAAGGCTACGGGTCCAAAAAGATTCAAAATTGTAACCTCCGTATCCATTTTGGAAAATAAAGAACAGTGTGCCGTTTGTGCCAGCAGGTGTATCTGGGATACATCAGTTGACAATTTCTCAACAGTAACCTATAACGGACAAGATTTCTCTGCGATCGGATCAGTTTTTGCGTTATATTACGAGTAGGATTACTTAACTGAGAAATGATTCAATTTCTGTGATGATTTTAATGGCTGTCGTTCTATTGTTAGAGAATTAAGGTTTTATGATGAGGAATAACTCAACAAAAATGTAGGTAAATAAATCCGTCCTTTAAAGATATAAATACCCATCCTTTTCACTGTTATATTAATGTCTTATCTTATTTATTTTATAAAATATGTGCATTTAAATGTCATTAAACAAAATGTTCTGTTACTTGGATTTTGTTTACTTATGATACATCAATGATAAATTTTATTTACTTTTACATTATAAGAAATGGGCTTGGTTTTAAGTTCAGAAATCATTTTTTAAATAACAGACCTATTTATCAAATTTAAATTAACTATGCGTTGGTTCTATTTGAGAATGCTAGAACAAAAAAATTAAAGAATACAGAATTGAAGGACTCTTATAGGAGTAATTTCAGGTTCAATTTGGCCTAGTAAAAGCACATGGAGTGAATACAAGACGTATGGGGAAAAAAAACATTGGTGGCCTTCGGCTGTTTTCCGCTATTTGGTCGGGTTTTCTCTTTGACCCATTCCCCATTTCCATTCTCAATTTTACTGTTCATTCTATTACTTTGGATGACACTTATAAAAGATTAAAATTACATGCGGAGACTTTAAATGTATATCTTCCTTCGACAGGCGTTTCTCCCTGGTTGCTGAGTTCCCAATGTAAGTCAGTAGATTGTCTTTGCCTTCACGACCAATTTTCCGTGTCGTAAAAAGTTAATTTATATAAACCTAACAAAATCGTAAAACATTTTTGACAAATAAATGAGAATATTTTAGTTTGGAACGTCACATGGATCTTTAAAAGATAAAGATATGTGTGAACTATTTTTTGCATCTACCAACAAATCCATTTTACGTTCTAAAGTGTCAACGTTTTTTAAAATTCCTAACAACAGTGGAAAAAAAGAGGGACGAAAGATATTAAAGGGAGAGTCAAACTCATAGATAGAAAATAACTGACAACACCATGGCTAAAACAGTCGGTTTTATAACATAGGTCATTATATATATATAACTTCGTTCCATTATCAATTGGTGTCACAATGGGTTACTTACACGAGCCTGTCCAAAGTAAAGAAGCTCATACGTAGCTTAATCTAACACGCAACATTTTTATGTGCCTTTCCCCAAGTTAGGAAACCCATACGCAGCTTTATATTTTAACACTGCCATATTTTAATATGCATGTCCCATGTCAGTAATGGTCATTTGCCATATCTAAATGTTTGTGGTCATTTGCAGAAATAGATATCAATGAAGACGTCTGATCGTTGTCATTGAATTAAGTCGCAAATTGTATAGACTCGGACCTATAGTTTGTCATATTGTGTAGACAGCTGTCTTATGTTTTTCGTCCTCTAGTACTGTAGGTGTCTTTTGGAATATTGTATACGTTGTTATGTGTCCTCTAGTACTGTAGGTGTCTTTTGGAATATTGTATACGTTGTTATGTGTCCTCTAGTACTGCAGGTGTCTTTTGGAATATTGTATACGTTGTTATGTGTCCTCTAGTACTGTAGGTGTCTTTTGGAATATTGTATACGTTGTTATGTGTCCTCTAGTACTGTAGGTGTCCTTTGGAATATTGTATACGTTGTTATGTGTCCTCTAGTACTGTAGGTGTCTTTTGGAATATTGTATACGTTGTTATGTGTCCTCTAGTACTGTAGGTGTCTTTTGGAATATTGTATACTACAGTACGTTGTTATGTGTCCTCTAGTACTGTAGGTGTCTTTTGGAATATTGTATACGTTGTTATGTGTCCTCTAGTACTGTCGGTGTCTTTTGGAATTGTGTATACGTTGTTATGTGTCCTCTAGTACTGTAGGTGTCTTTTGGAATATTGTATACGTTGTTATGTGTCCTCTAGTACTGTAGGTGTCTTTTGGAATATTGTATACGTTGTTATGTGTCCTCTAGTACTGTCGGTGTCTTTTGGAATATTGTATACGTTGTTATGTGTGAAACTATGGTTTGAATGATTGATTAGCTTTTTTTTGGTAAAGCACTTAATTTGTAAAGGCGGTGTACGTAAACAGCATTCATTCAAATTCGGAAAGCACGAGTCTTCTTAAAAGATAGTTTGCGTGCTTCCCATTTTGGTATCGCATTTTATCAAAATGAGGGGTTAAGGCATATGATTTTCTGTTAAAAAAAAACAATTTCAAATTGAGGAATGCATCTCCCACGTGGATAGCCTCAGGATTCTTTTCGGGATATTATAAACCATTTTTGAGCTTTTTGGTTTTATCATTTTTTAAGCGGTCATATTGTGTTTTCTATTTTTGATTCTATAAATTGATGCATCTAATGTTAACGTCTGCTTGTGTAAAGTTATTCCCCGAGGTTTTCACTTGCTCACTAGTTCATTACTAAACCACTGACATTTCAATACAGTCTATTGTTTGTTCATGTTCTCTGGTGTCTTGTCCGGATTTGACTTTTATGCTGTTTTCCGTTCTTTCAGCTCTTTGACGTTTGTATATGGTTTTTATTTGTTATCATTTTGGCCTCGAGCACCATTAAGAGGCATAAATTGTCGAAATTTTCATTGGATGCAGTATCGTTTGATTCAGTTGATGTTATTACTATCACTGGGTCGGTAATTTTGCTTTGTACTTGTAGACTGTTCGACCACAATGGTTTCACCAGCCCGACCAGTAGTTCAGTAATTCGGTACAGGGCCAATGGCAGGAAAATACAGATACATGTATTGTTTTAATTCCAAACGTATACCCCTAGCTCTTGTATATCTTTGATTCATTGTCTGGATTGTTTCAATATGTTTCGGTCCTTTCCGGTTCTATCAATTCATCAATGTTTGCATTAAAATTTGAATTTTCAAAAATGTTTGCCTCGAGTACTAGTATTACTAAAGCGTCACCAACTGAAATGCGTATCTGTTACAGTTATATTGGCTATGTTCAAGTAATTTTCTTCGTATATATACCAGACAGTGTAACGAGTAGGCATTTCAATCAACAACACCCCCTGAACAATAGTATGACATTTTTAATATATAAAAAAATAAAACATATTCTGTATGTGCCTGTCCCATGCCAGGAAACTGTAAAGCAGTGGTCATTGTCGGTTGCTGTCTGTCATATTTGTTTTTTCGTTAATTCTTTTGTTAAAAATCAGGCCGTTGGTTTTCTCGTTTAAATAAGTTCAATTTTTGTCATATTTGTGCTCTTTTTTACTTACTATATACGGTATGGGTTTTGTTCATTGTTGAAAGCCGTACATAAAGGCATACAGCTGTTGACACCACAACACTTGGACTCTGACCAATTGAAATCTCATTCGCAAATCATATTACATCTCCATATTTTTATTTGGATCCTCAATGCTCTTCAATCTTGTTTGGCTTTATAAATATTTTGATATGAGCGTCACTGATGAGTCTTATGTAGGCGAAACGCGTGTCTGGCGTATTAAATTATAATCCTGGTACATTTGATAACTTTTTATACAACGTAGATGCACACTCATTTATGTTTTATATATATAAAAAAAAAGAAGATGTGGTATGTTTGCCAATGAGACAACTATCCACAAAAGACCAAAATGACACAGACATTAACAACTATAGGTCACCGTACGGCCTTCAACAATGAGCAAAGCCCATACCGCATAGTCAGCTATAAAATGCCCACATAAGACAATATAAAACATTCAAACGAGAAAACTAACGGCCTTATTTATTTTTAAAAAAAATGAACGAAAAACAAATATGTAACACATAAACGAACGACAACCACTGAATTTACAGACTCCTGACTTGGGACAGGCACATACATAAATAATGTGGCGGGGTTAAACATGTTAGCGGGACCCCAACCCTCCCCCTAACCTGGGACAGTGGTATAACAGTACAACATAAGAACGAACTATAAAAATCAGTTGAAAATGGCTTAACTCATCAGATAGACAAAAATACAAGTGGACGGTGCCGGGTACTCATACATCCCGACCCAAAAAGACACAATGAACAGATCTGAGAGTACTCGCAGTTATCTGACAGCTAGTTCAAAGCCACTAACAACTAATAAAAAATCATGCATCTAAGACTAAACGTATGATTGCCAATGAGACGAATATTCTCAAGACACCAAAATGACACAGTAATTAGCAACTATAGGTCACCGTATGGCCTTCTACAATGAACAAAGCCCATACCGCATAGTCAGCTATAAAAGACCCCGAATTGAAAAATATAAACAATTCATGTACAATACATTACAATAAACTCATTGTTGAAGGCCGTACGGTGACCTATAGTTGTAAATTCCTCTGTCATTTTGGTTTCTTGTGAAGAGTTGGCTCATTGAAAATCATACCGCATCTTCTTTTTTTTTTTATAAAAACAAATATGTAACACATCAACAAACGACAACCACTGAATATCAGGCTCCTGACTTTATACTCTTTTTGTTTTATCTGATCGACAATTAAATTTAACAGAAAAAAAAACAAAAAAATCTATATAGGCATATTTGAGGTTATATATGTTAATTTTGTCGCAAATGAAAATAACGCTTTGAATTCTTAATTGCATGTGTCATTGAAGAAAGCAATGAATAAATGTGTTGAAACAAAAGGAACTATTTGTCCGAAAAGGGACCTAAAAAGAATAGCAACACAAAATCAAGAAAGTACCAATCTAACAGCATACAATGAAGACTAGGACGATTATTCGATTCATTCGTTAATTTTGATTATCTAAACGTCCAGTGGCAAACATTGCATGCATACACAGTTCGATATAATAGTAAACCCAATGGGAAGGTTCTGAAAAATGTTGAAGGTTGGAAATTGAAGTTCTTCATAGAAATATTGCTTTGATAACGGCAACTTAAAGATTTGTAGAGCTGCTTCTTTAACGTAAATATAGTGCGTAGGAAACACACATCTTTTTTTTATTTGGCCTTATGACTTATTTTGGGTATTTCAAAATAAAACCCACCGTTTACACTTTTCATTTAAATTTCTATATATAAATTATTTTGGTATTTCAAATAAATCAACCGTCAATTTTTTTTTTTTTAATTTTTATATATAATTACTTAATTGAAGAGATGAATGACTCACAAGTTTAACCGACTTGACATACATTATGTGGTTTTTCTTTAATACACTTAAACTCTTATAATGTTAAACGAGTTTTAAATGTACTAGTTTACATTCCACTGTATTACCGTACAATAACAAGCTTTATGAAGACCATCATAACCAAGTGATTATATAAAGGTGTCAGTTCATTTTCTCTGTTTAATGTCTTTAAAATCACCTATAATAATTAGATCCTGTTCTAACAGGTCCTGATCTTTTACTTTGTCATTCCGCATTTGTTTTTCTTTACTTTTCACTTATCCGACTGTTTCTTCTTCAATTAAATATTGATTTATTCACACGAACTATTCAAATTATTTTAAATCATTTTACGTCCTTAGTATTATTTGAGAGGACACTTAAAAAAAAGATTAGATCAAGCAGAAGTTTAAATATCACCCCCTTTTTATGTGAATATATTCAAATCTGTGACTTTTTTTATTAAATTGCATGTTGAAATTTTAATTTACTTTCATAAACCGTTATTCTCATGAAGGTAAACAGGTCATATTCCCCAATGTTCATTAAGAATAAAACCTAGTAAAGAATAAAGGTATATGAAGTATATTTAAAGAATAGAGAAAAATTGCCAAAAAGTTATGCATAGAGGTAATGGTAAAACAATAATAATGAGTAGGAAAAGAATGAAGAACTACAAACTTTTAAGAATAAATGATAGGTTACTGATTACAGAAATAAACGATGTACAGAATAAAGAAATTATAATTATATAATTATAGATAAATTTAAAAGGAAAATAATTTTATTGACATTTTTACAGAATAAAGAAATATGAATAAAAATTAAAGACTGGAGAATCGAGACCCTCATATATTTGTATGACGTAAGTACAAATTGACCACGTGTATATTTGGATTAGATTTACGACATGTACATAGCGATATAATTCCAGATTTCAGGATAAGCAGTGGTGGATCCAGGATGTAGAAAAAAGGAGGCAGCACTGATATAACGATAAATGTGAAATATGTAGTAGTATATGTTTTTTGAGTTTCGCAATTACATTATGAAAATTTGCTACCTTATTTAAGGTTGCAGTCTCCGCTTAATATGTCACTTTTATGGTATAGGTATATATATACTATTTGTAAAGGGTAATCATCTATTTTCTTAATGTTAAATGTAAATATTGGTATTTTGTACACGTTTATAATATCGCTAATGTATAAAGTGGTATATTTATATAAAAAAGAAAAGTATATAAGATGGAGTTGGTCAGCCGGTCACTGATATGACGTACGTGTACATTGGGATTCAAATGTACACGTGTATGGGTATTTGGTTTGAACTAAAGACAGCTTTTAGCTACATGCATGATACTATAGTAAAACAATTTTCAAATAAATGAATCGGCCCTGGAATGAGCTGTAAATGGTTACCAGTTGTTAAAGTCATAGAAGCATGTGACATATGCTTAAGGTAGCACAATACAAAGATTTGTTCACTCCCAATAAAACAACTTTAAACTGATGTAATTCATTTCATCCTTCTTTATGTTTTATAAATGAGGTACCAAAAGAAAGAAGAAAGATTAATCTTTCAAATTGTGATAATTTCATTATGACATAATTATTACATAATTAATTATTATGTAATTAGTCACTATATTGTGATGTCCACACTTGAATGAATTTAGCGTCTTTGTTCTTCATAGCATCCCAAAATATTTTATAGATTCTTGTACAACACAGCTTGACCTCCAAAACTGTGTCTCAGATTTCCAAAAACATCAATAGAACAAATTTTATACCCAATTGAATTAAGTGGTCTCTAATGAATTGATGTTGCAAATTTCATTGAAGATTTATGAGAGAATGAAATACAATAGGAAAAATCTGAGACACAGTTTTGGAGGTCAAACTGTGTGCAAGAATCTATAAAAATTTTTACGATGCTATAACTCGAATAATTCAAGCCCTTTCCGTGTCCGATTTTCTCCCACACGAGGGCTTGAACTCCTTGTGATCATTGGCCGCGTCGCCTGCTCTCTGTGATAGAGAGCCAATCAGCGGCGATCAGGATATGAGTCTGCGCAACTCTCTTGAAATTGTCTTACCAAACACGTGTGTTCAATTAACACAAATCCGATAATAATTAATTAACATCAATTAACATCAGTTTACATCATTTATCATCAATTAACATCCGGAACTCCTCCTTCTTTAGCTGCCAATTTAAATCAAAATTCCCATATTGCAAAGCGGTTTGAATTTTCCGGTTGACGGTCTTGATCGAGGAAGACGTTCAGGCGTTAATGTAGCCTTCGTAGATCAGCGGAATATAACGACTGAATTATTCGGGTTAACGATGCTATGAAGAACAAAGAAGCTAAATTCATTCAAGTATGGACATCACAGAATGACAACTAATTACATAACAATTAATTATGTAATAATGAAATTATCACAATTTGAAAGATTAATCATTTTTCTTTCTTTTGTTACCTCATTATAAAATTTAAAGAAAGATGAGTGGAATTACATCAGTTTAAAGATGTCTGATTGGGGATGAAAAATCTTTGTATTGTGCTACCTTAAGCCAATAGAAAGATTGAAGTTTTTTATTCAACTGTCAGTCCGCTTGGCTATAGGTTCCAGTCTTGTAATTGACTGCTCCATATGCTTACAAGCAGAAGTTAAATAACAACAATACCGAACTCAGAGGAAAGTTCAAAACGGAAAGTCCCTTTTAAAATGGCAAATTATAAGCTCAAATATATCAAACAAATGAATAACAACTGACTTGTTCATTGGTTTTTATATGTAGAAAATGGTATATACATGTACTGTAGCTAGCTAAACCTCTCACTTGTATGACAGTCGCATAAAATTCCATTATATTGACAACAATGTGTGAACAAAACAAACCGACATAATATAGGTACAAAATGTATAAATGTCAAAATTCGGGGTACAGCAATCACCAATGTGTTATAATCTTAATCACTATAAATACAAAGAAATAAGTCAACAAATAAACAAAAAAAATGTATAAACAAAGTACATGAGCAAAAAATAAATGAAAAAAAAAATATAAAATTTACCATAGGACAGTAACCCAATGACAGGATGTATAAGTACCGAGCAACGTCAAATTGATATTATCAAAAATAGACAAAATAATAAACGTAATCGTTAACAAAGACAAATAAAAGAACACTATAACTCGTAATTAAAAAGATAAACAACGCCAATACCTAAGATCTATACTTCAAGACCATCGTGTATCATTTGTAAAGTTGATACGGAATATGTATCTGCAAGGTGAAAAAAACCATATTTCACTCCATATTTTGAAACTGGCGTTTTAATACAAGACTGGTACGTACCTTTGTCGTGGTGGACATTTTTTTTTTGTTTGTCTCAAAGGAGCTGGAGTACTAGGAAACTGACCATCTGCAGGAAATAGACACACTTTATATTGTTGTTATTAACTTATGCACGAGGATCTACAATCTGTTGGTTCCTGTATCATGGCATTGCACAAGGTCATCTTTTTCTCTGACTGTTTATGGCGTCTTTACACTAAATCCATTGGATGTTGGATGTGTACTGATTGATAATTTAGTCTTACATGAATGAATTGTTTTATCAGTTGTCATTTACTTTTAACTAGCTGTCAGTAACTGCAAGAACTCTCTAATCTGCTATAAGTGTCTTTTTGGTATTGGGATGTACAAGTACAATGCCACGTCCACCCTGTGTTTTTTTATATATGTATTTCTATGTAAATACCCACTGGCATCTGATGAATAAAGCATTTTTCATCTGATTTGTATAGTTCGTTTTTATATTGTACTGTTACACCGAGTGTTACACCACTGTCCTAGATTAGGGGCGGGTTAATATCCCGCTAACATGTTTAACCCCGCCACATTCTGTATTTATGTGCCTGTCCCAAGTCAGGAGCCTGTTTTTCAGTGGTTGCCGTGTGTTGCTGTGTTACATATTTGTTTGTTCGTTATTATACTGTGCATTACTCAGATCCCTAGTTTATGTGATCGTCGGCATTTTTCGGAGGTCACATCTCAATAGTTAATTAGATACCGTTTAGACTCAAATACACACGAAATTCTGATATACTTATTCATTATATGCATTGTTAACTGTTTAACTTATTGTAATATGAATATACGTTTAAGTATGTTATAAATCAAATATGAGAATTTTAGTCAAATCGGAAAAAAGGATGAATACTACGAATTTTAAATGTTATACTATAAATGGTAAAGCGGATAATAGATTAATTCAATAAAATTGTCAGTTTCGTGGATCAATAGACCACCACTAAGTAGAAAATTAACTATAAACAGAGATACAAACTGTCGTTAAAATGAGATAGAGAAATAACTGTGATGTTACATTTAAAACCCATTATTGACATGCTTTAACCAGGATATAACTATAAAATATTAATACACATGATAAATGCAAATCAGCAAACGAAATACTGAATGAAAAATGAAAAATCATAATATTGAAGTATTTAAGGTAATGTTTATGGGTTTGTTATTTCAGAAACATGCACTTAAATTCCATATGACCAAAATGAGATGGTGGTGGGCTATATGTCAATAAAACAGCACTCATCATTCAAAGGTCCAAATGACATCTGAAGGTCAAAATACAGTCCTCAACAATAGAGAAGTGTGTATATCAATCCTTATATCATCCAGAATTAGTAAACAGTAAAGAAAATATTAATAGACTATAAAAGATCTGTCATCCAAAAAAGCTGTATCCTCTCGAAATGACAAAATATAAACACACAACATACAACAGATATAAACACTAACGAGATACCTCACTGGGGACATGCGCAAGACCACTAAAGTATTTCCTTAAAATTGGCTCCAACTCACTTTTCTTTAAGTCTCAATCAGGAGACTTATTAAAGAATAATAAAAGGACTAAGAAAAAAAGAAGTACTATCGTTTAAAAGTGCATTTGTTCTACAGCTGGTACTAAAGGCAAACTTAAAACGTGCAGTGTATTTTTTTTCCATATGATTATTAAGATATGAATAAAACGTTCAACATGTTGATCCCAGTCACCCAAATGAGTTATAATATCTCAAATGTATATGAATGGTCGGTTAAAAAACAAAGCACATAGAGAATAACATGAATAGATCGGTTTTCGGTTTCTGGAAAAGTTGCTTTTATTGATCTTAACATTATCAACGAATGGACCGATCAACTGTCATATTCTGCGTCTTGTTACAGGCATTTCTTGAACAAAATGGTGGGTTAAACCTGGATTTATAGCTAGCTAAACCTCCCACTTGAATGACAGTTGTTATGAAAAGGTCTGTTGTATTGACAACAATGAGTGAACAACCAAAACAGACATTGACTTATAATTCCTTGAGGTAACATATCTACTGCAGGTTATATCAATGTATTTTCAACCCTGTCACATACTAAACTAAGTATACCATTCTATTTTTCAATCAGCTTAGAGCGAATTAATCTCATATTCATACAAACATGTAATGTATTCATTCGGTGAAAATGTTTTTACAAATCAATATAGAAACATAAAAAGGGAAAGTTAATATAGAAAAATATCTGATATTATCTTGTAATCGGAACGGATAGAGCAAGGCAATGATTTAATGCGCGTTTATATATAGCGTTGCAAGTCCATTATCTAATTATATTCTGCAACTAGAATAGTTCCTTTTGTCTTTATCTACCGTTCATAGTAGCAGGTTGATATTTCCGCGTGTTTATATATATATGTCTCTTTAAATAATACGCGAAGACGAAACGTTTCTCCTATCTTTCGGAACTTTTATTAATCAACCACCTTACCATTTCATTGCAATTTGCAAATTTTAAAAAAGAAAATGGCTTTCTGTTATACTAGACCTATTCATTGCAAAAGATTCATTTACTTAAAGCGAGATAACCCAATATTCACAATATTCACAAGTATCTAAGCTAAAAAGTGAATCTTTAAAAAAGTGCAGCCAAGATCTCGGTATTGCCTTGACCCCTAAATAAATAAAAAAAAAAAAATTAATATTTATTTCAAGAGGAGAATCCCTTTAGTTAAAACTAATCTTCCTCAGAGTACTCAAAATAATAATATCATATTTATAAAGTACATACAATATCATAATGACAACAAATATAGATTGAAAACAACATACGTGTGCATGCAAAACAAATGTCTTGTAACAGGGATCATGCATGCACAAACAACATTTACCAAAAGACCAAATATGTGAAAAAGTATATTTTAACAAAACGCATGTGACTAGAAGGTCGAACAACCGATGATCTTAAACCCTGCTGACTGCCATTTACGATTTCCGAATCAACAGCTCACCAGATGAAACAAAATGGATCATTTTAACAAAACGCGTTTGACTTGCAGGTCGAACAATCGATGTTCTTAAACCCTGCTGACTGCCATTGGCGATTGCCAAATAAAATTGACACCAGATATGACAAAATGGATCGTATTATTAATTAATTACCAAATAGAAAACAATAAACTTGAGGAAAAGATGGATAAAAACAGCAATTTTTTATGCATGTGCATGCAAAACACACTTCTTGGTGAGGGGTCTTAATATACACAAACAACATTGTCCAAAATACCAAATATGTGAAAAAGTATATTTTAGCAAAACGCATTTGACTAGAAAGTCGAACATCCGATGTTCTTAAACCCTGCTGACTGCCATTGTCGATTGCTAAATAAACGGATCACCAGATCTAACAAAATGGATCATTTTAACAAAACGCATTTGACCAGAAGGTCGAACAACCGATATTCTTAAACCCTGCTGACTCACATTGGCGATTGCCGAATCAACAGCTCACCAGATGAAACAAAATGGATCATTTTAACAAAACGCATTTGACTTGCAGGTCGAACAATCGATGTTCTTAAACCCTGCTGACTGCCATTGGCGATTGCCAAATAAAAGGGACACCAGATATGACAAAATGGATCGTATTATTAATTAATTACCAAATAGAAAACAATAAACTTGCGGAAAAGATGGTATACCACAAACATGAGGTGCCAAAATTTGTACCTCATATCCGGATTTCGACAATTAATGTCTCTTCAGTGATTTAAGGAATCGCAACGGTATTTGGAAGGCCATATAATTTATCTCAATTTAGAATAGACTCTTAAATTTTGAAAGAGTCAAGTTAAATAGGACGAACGGATCATATAAACTCGAAGGCAAATATAATACAAGCCCAAGCGAAAACACCTAAACAAGTCTAAATTGAAACAATGTTCTAACCTATGATTGCGTTAGATAAAAAACGCAATTTTTAATGCGTGTGCATGCAAAACACACGTCTTGGTGAGGGGTCTAAATATACACAAACCACATTGTCCAAAATACCAAATATGTGAAAAAGTATATTTTAGCAAAACGCATTTGACTAGAAAGTCGAACATCCGATATGTTCTTAAACCCTGCTGACTGCCATTGTCGATTGCTAAATAAACGGATCACCAGAGCTAACAAAATGGATCGTTTTAACAAAACGCATTTGCCTAGAAGGTCGAACAACCGATATTCTTATACCCTGCTGACTGCCATTGGCGATTGCCGAATCAACAGCTCACCAGATGAAACAAAATGGATCATTTTAACAAAACGCATTTGACTTGCAGGTCGAACAATCGATGTTCTTAAACCCTGCTGACTGCCATTGGCGATTGTTAAATAAAAGGGACATCAGATATGACAAAATGGATCGTATTATTAATTACCATATAGAAAACAATAAACTGGCGGAAAAGATGGTATACCACAAACATGAGGTGCCAAAATTTGTACATCATATCCGGATTTCGACAATTAATGTCTCTTCAGTGATTTAAGGAATCGCAACGGTATTTGGAAGGCCATATAATTTATCTCAATTTAGAATAGACTCTTAAATTTTGAAAGAGTCAAGTTAAATAGTATGAACGGATCATATACTAGTAAACTCGAAGGCAAATGTAATACAAGCCCAAGCGAAAAAACCTAAACATGTCTAAATTGAAAACAATGTTCTAACCTATAATTGAGTTGGATAAAAAAAAACGCAATTGTTCATGCGTGTGCATGCAAAACAAACATCTTGGTGAGGGGTCTAAATATACACAAACAACATTGTCCAAAATACCAAAAATGTGAAAAAGTATATTTTAGCAAAACGCATTTGAGTAAAAAGTCGAACATACGATGTTCCTAAACCCTGCTGACTGCCATTAGCGATTGCTGAATCAACAGATCACCAGATGAAACAAAATGGATCATTTTAACAAAACGCATTTGACTTGCAGGTCGAACAATCGATGTTCTTAAACCCTGCTGACTGCCATTGGCGATTGCCAAATAAAAGGGACACCAGATATGACAAAATGGATCGTATTATTACAGCAGATTTCAGTCAGTATGTAGCTAATGGTAATATCTTTGGTTAGCTTGCTTGTTAGCTGAACCGTGAAGTCATTATTAGGTAAGGTATACTACCCTCCTTTTAAAGTAGCTTAGTCCTACAGAGGGATAGATTTTTTTATCTTTTGGGCTAGTCTTCTATTAAAGGAGGGAAGTTTACCTTACCTAACAATGACTTCACGGTTCAGCTAACAAGCAAGCTAACCAAAGATATTACCATTAGCTACATACTGACTGAAATCTGCTTTAATTAATTACCAAATAGAAAACATTAAACTTGCGGAAAAGATGGTATACCACAAACATGAGGTGCCAACATTTGTACATCATATCCGGATTTCGACAATTAATGTCTCTTCAGTGATTTAAGGAATCGCAACGGTATTTGGAAGGCCATATAATTTATCTCAATTTAGAATAGACTCTTTAATTTTGAAAGAGTCAAGTTAAATAGGACGAACGGATCATATAAACTCGAAGGCAAATATAATACAAGCCCAAGCGCAAAAAACCTAAACAAGTCTAAATTGAAAACAATGTTCTAACCTATGATTGCGTTGGATAAAAACAGCAATTTTTTATGCGTGTGGCGTCAAAACACACGTCTTGGTGAGGGGTCTAAATATACACAAACAACATTGTCCAAAATACCAAATATGTGAAAAAGTATATTTTAGCAGAACGCATTTGACTAGAAAGTCGAACATCCGATATGTTCTTAAACCCTGCTGACTGCCATTGTCGATGGCCAAATAAACGGATCACCAGATCTAACAAAATGGATTATTTTAACAAAACGCATTTGACCAGAAGGTCGAACAACCGATATTCTTGAACCCTGCTGACTGCTATTGGCGACTGCCAAATAAACGGATAACCAGATGTTACAAAATGGATCATTAAAACAAACGCATTTGACTAACAGGTCGAACAACCGATGTTCTCAAACTCTGATGCAAAAATACAGCCGGTCGTGTTTTCGTTCTGAGAAAATACAGTGAACTTATTTAGTCTATTATAAAGAAGTCTTAAATAATATGCATTATGGCAGAAGCCGCTATGAACGGTTCGAATAGCGAAGACAACTTTTTGCAGGAGCGTCCCACTTTGTCAACTGACGCGATCGAAACGACAAAGATGGCGGCGTGTACTCGTTTTTCTTCTTAGTTTAAGAGGAGCAAAGGGAGGTATACGAAGAAAAAAGACGACCAGCTAGACACCTTAGAACAGAAATTGAAACAGATTTGCACAATTTCATTCAAGGTTAGATAAAATATGTAATTTTATGGAAACTAGACAAAAACCTGGCACTTAGGGTGAGCAGGGGCAAAATGTTTCTACTTGTAATCAGCAGGATAGCGGCCCGATCTTCGGGAGTGCGCAGACCTTTACAAGAAACACAAACTCCTGATGTAAATTTTCCTACAGATAATGATGCAGATGAAAATTTACAAATTTACATGAAGATGTTATGTCTCTGGCCCCAAGTCGTTCAGAAGGACCTAACATTTGGTTATTCTCAGATGAAGAAGATGGAACTTCAATAAAAATTACACTGAAAACCCTAATACGGAAGCTAGATTCAGTAAATATCCAAAGTATCAAGAAATCGAGGAAAAAGACGGTGGTATTGACAATCTAAAACAGTTATTTAGTGACGACGCCAAAACTAAATCAGTTTCTAAGTCAGATGGACTTGTTTGAGACAAGAGTTTAGTTGAGATTCTTTCTGGATGATGTCATTGTGTAAACCTAGAAAAGATATCTGCATATAATGAATAATACAAGTTGTGTCTTCCAATTCATGAAAGTTCTGAGAAACACTTAGATATACCTAGTCTTGATAGTTTTACATCAGACTTACTGGTTGAAAAACATAGTTCAAAATCCTTTTCAGTATCTAGTAAGAAAAATAGTTTGAGTTCACTTATTTGAAAGTAGTAGAGAAATTAGCATTGCAAGGACAAGCTGCTGCAACATGGGTATTGTTTCATCATCTTATATTCAGCAAGTTTTAGGTACGCTCTTAGAAACTTTATTAGACAAAGAGGTGAACATGTATAGAACATTACAGCAAGTTCGTGGTATATTTGCTATGTCAACAGAAAGTGTTGATCAGGTTGCAAGTGCAGGTGATTTTCATCACCTTATTAGAAGAAAACTAGTAATGGAAGGTTCTGGGTAAAATGATATTAAAGATCTTAAAATTCGTTAACTTCTTTACCACTTTCAAGTCGTGGCGTTTTTGGTATAAAAGTTTAAACAAACATTGAAATATAAGATAGAAAAAAAGATAAACAACTAAAGGAATTGCTTCCCGAGTTACATAATGAAAATACACATGGGGAAAAGAAAAAAAACATGATTGGCAAGCAAAACGTGTGAAACCAAATGTTAATCAGAACAGTTTTAAATCAACTCCAAGTACTCAGCGTTCTTTTCAAAGAACAAGCACTGTTTCAAGACGACCTGACAAGAGTGACAATAAGTTTGAGAAAATTGTCGTCCCTCATGGAGCAACCAGGGAAAAACAACAAAGGAAATGATTATTTAAAGGTAAGTAATATCATTTTTACAGCACATGTTTTCATGTCCCCAAGAAAACAGGGATCATTAGACCAGTAATGAATTAAAAACTCCTCAACAAGTATCTCCGAAAACACCATTTCAAAATGGATTCAATTTCTACGGTTCTCAATCAGAACAAAACAAGGAGATTAGGGAATCATTCTGGACTTTAAGGCCCATATTTACCCGTCCAAATTTTATAAAACGCACAAGCAATATCTGAGGTTTTGTCTAATATAAACGGAAGCGCTCTTCACTTTAAGACACTATCAGGTCCGAGTACACAGTTATCGTCCTTTGATTTTCGTTGTCCACGAATATAGTCCTTAGTGTGGACAGTGTGTTACTTGCCAATTTTTGTTATACCCCTTCCAAATTTATTTCTCCATGTTTTATGCCTCATATAGCAAGTTGGGGGGTGAAATGACACTGTAAAAAAATTTGAGTCATAAATATTAAGGTAAAGTAGTGATTAGGTCCAGCTGAAAAAGGTCAAAAATTAGCACTTCGGAAGCTGTCAAAAGATTTCAAGACCCCCTTAACATAAAATTGTCCATATTTTGAGTTAGAGCTGATGAAGTTTTCTATAATTTTGATATAATTTGTCCCAAAAGTAGTACAACACACTGTAAAAATATTATTGAGAAAGCGCAGGTGGGATTTTTTTAATTTTCATTTATTGTCTAAAAGAAATGCACTACGAAATAATTGTGTACTCGGACCACTATCTTTCGTTCCAACCCCAGCCCCAAGAATGTTTACAAAAATTGTTGCAGTAGTAGCCGGCCATTTAAGGTCAAGAATCATAACACTGGTAGTCTTTCTAGACGACATGTTTTCTTCTGAATCAGGAAAAAAGTCAAATAATACTAGATCGAGAATAAGTTCTCAATCTCCTTGTCGAACTAGGATTCCTAATAAACTTAGGAATTCCACTATGAATCCATCACAACAGATAACATATTTAGGGGCAATGTTTAATTTGGATCTGGGGATCGTTTTGCCAACAGTGGAGAGACATCTTAATTAATAACTTCAGCCCAGACAATTATCCTTGTAAATCAAGTACTAGCCAGAGATTTTCTTCCCCTTTTGAAGATAATTTCATCCTGCTTGGAAATAATTCCCAAAGCCAGATTACTCATGACACCTGTTCAAATACATCTGTTAACATTTTGGAAACCGGTTTCTCATAATCTGGAATTCAAAGTCCCAATTACAGCACATCTAAAAAGCCATCTTAAATGGTGGTTAAATCTAACCAACATAACAAAGTGGACAACATTGAAACGTTTAGAAACATATGCCACCATGACAACATCATGCAGTAGTTTGGGGATGTCACATGGGAATTCAGATAGCACAAGGAACCTGAAACATTTCAGAGAAACAATTTCATATCATCTGTTTAGAAATAGAAGCAGTGATAAGACTGAAAAGGGGGAAATGTAAAATACGTTGCGACAACTCAACAGTGGTACAATACATCAATCGTCAAGGGAGGACCAAGTCAATAATTCTTTATCTAAAAACTTATGAACTATTGAATTTGGCAATCGGTTCTAAAATTTAATCAAAAGCAGTCAACATTGCAGAAAACGCAAATGTTTAGCGGATTTATTTTCGAGAAACAAAATAAGACACACATGATGGACACTAGACAACTGTATAGTGCAAGAAATATTCCTAAAGCTAGGATCACCGACAATAGATCTGTTTGCATCAATCTACAACAAACAAACTCAGATTTTTTGCACGTGGTATCCTCACAATCAAGCTTATATGATCTAGACGCATCTTCAATTCCATGACAGATTCTGTTTGGGAATGAATATACACTGATATGCCTTACTCCAAAAAGTCTACAACACATGTCTCAGAACAGGTGTCAAATTCTTCTAATAGCACCACATCGGCCAAGAAGACCATGGTACCCAGACCTGTATTACTAGTAGATGACTCTTTAAGAATTCCAATTCAAATCAATCTTTTTCACCAGCCAGCATTAAGCTGGTGTAACGAAAGGGAAATTGATCCCTATACTGCCTCGTTGACTGGGGTAGCAGTGTTTTTGAAAGGTTTATTTACATTTGTACTAGTGGACTTCAATATAGAACAATAGCTGTAGGCCAACATCCATACATAATAAGACCTTTAAAAGGTGTATTCAATTCAATTTGGTAATATTAGTGTGCATTGTACAGGTAGGTTTGTTTCATAACAAGATCATCCTGGACTTATTGGTTCAAAAATATGATCCGAAAAGGTCAACGAGTGACCGAAAACACATTAATTCACAAATGCACGTAGAGCATGAGTTAATCATCAGTGTTGTTCGGTCACGAGTTAAATATTTTTCGATATTACAATTCTTTGATTAGTTATTCATTCTATTACATTGACAACATTAATGACTTTTTTTTATGAAATGAAATTTGAAAATGTAAGGAACTATATCTTTTTGTTTTAATCAATGTGTTATGTATTACTTTGAAAGAGGTGGGACGTTAATAAAATAGTGTATTGAGAAGAGCTGTCTCATTAGCAATCATACCATATCTTGTTTTATCCTATTAGATCACAGGCACTTGTATCAGAAAAAAAATTCCTATATACCTTAATATAAGTGTTATATAAAAGTATATAGGGGAAATAAATTCTGAGACGAGTACCTGTGTATTAGATAGTGGAAAAACACAATGATACTTTTTGGAAATTTCATTGATAAGATTGAACGGATTTTTTTGTTTTTTCAATGCCAGTTTAATAAACACTATCAATTTTAGAATATGCATATTTTGTAGTTCATGCTCTATAAGAAATTAATTATTACATTTGTATCAAAATGTTAACCATTGATTGGCTTATTTCGCGCTTGAAAACTGATAATAAATCGACAATGATACTAAGAAGAAAGGATAACTTGGAATAAAAATTAAAAATAACTGAGTTACCTCCCATAGACTGTATCTATAATTCAGTGGTTTACCACACTGATCCAGTTTTCAATGGTAAAATGGTTCTGTTAAAACAGAAGATTACATGCGGATCAAGAAAATTGGTGAGAACTAGTCAAATACTCAGCCAATGGTTGCTTCGATAACCGGTTTGACAATATTTATTAATGTTTACACGATTTGATACACTATAGACAATTTTAAACGTATCACCATTTTATCATGTTTACCAAATATGCATATTACAGCTTGATGCAAATGATGTAGATACTGTATTTTTTAATTTATTAATTGAAGAACGTTTGTTGACTTTCCTAGTGTAGATTGCTTTGTGTTTGTTTGCTTGAGTTTGGGTTGTGGGTTTGCTGTTAAATATACGTAAGTCTACTAGCAATACATGTTATAAATATATTAGCCTTTGAATATCAAATGATTGAACTGTGATAGAGTTTGATTGAACTGTGATAGAGTTTTCTTTTGTGTTTTTTTTTACATTATCCAGTTGTTTAGTTTGACTTTTTTATATATATTTTTTTTTATCGTACCACATATGAGGAGACAGTATGTCTTTTGGGAATTCAGGATTGGGCTTTTAGTTCCGCGGGATCCGGAAAAGTATGCTTTATGTATTTGCAGGATGACATACTAGTACCCTCCTACCATCCCTCCAGTATAGATTATATTGCCTGGATCAGAAACGAAAAATATTAGATCAATCATTATCTATTTCCAAGTTAGATTTCTTTGTAATTTATATAAGTTGTTCCTCTTTTGATCAAAGTTATTTGCATCCACCCACGTATCATTTTCATTCTTCTGACTGTAACGCATACATAGGCAACAAAGTGAATAATTTCGGAAAAATAAATAACTGACACTCATTTCGAATATATATTGTCTAAAACATGCGTTTTTTGTTTGTTCGTGTAGATCAAGATGTCGTACTAAAAATGTTAGCCAATTCAGCAAAGTAACTTTTTCTGCTAACCACTAAACATAATTTAGTCAATGACATCCCTTTTAAAAAGTCTTGAAATCTGCTCTTCCACGGTCCTCATGCTAATACCCGAGGTGGATTTAGGGCCTCCTTTTGTGGGGAAAATGTTGATTATTTAAGGAATGAGGGAATCACTGATGCAATACTGGAGCAGCAGTCAGTGGACCCCTCTTAAAAATGTCTGGATCTGTCGCGGAATATAGTGATTCATAAAGCAAAGTCACCCACCCCAATATGACAACAATTTTGAATTATTGTAAAAATACTGGTACCCTGTTTACGTTATCTCAAGTTACATCAATGTTTCATTGTTTGGTACTGTTTGAATATCCTATTTAACAGTTCAATAGCATTATACTTGAACTATACTAACTGTTGTTTACCCTTTAAATGTTCTTTCTAATCAAACACCACTTCTGTAACGTTTTAATTGTTTGTTCATTCATGGATTTCAGATAATTCCTTTTCCGTTTGCAAAGTTTAATGAACCAGACGACCTTTAGTATATAGATTCGTCTCCTTTAAATAATATGTTTTCCCTTCATCGCTATAATTTGCTATATGCATAATAAATTCTACAACTTTTATCTTTTGTAATATAACTTAATGTCATTTATCTTATTGTCTTTTTTATTTTTATGACAGATACCAAGTATGGTCAGCAGACTTAAATTTTAAAAAAAACATAGTAAAAAAAATAGATCATTAGAGGAATAATTTTCTATAATGAAAGTGTCCTGATTTCCCTCCATCTCGATCTCGATAAGGGAAAAGACAAACCGAAAATACTATGGCAAATAAAAATTATTTCGTACGTGTCTTTTTTTGAATTAAGGACAACTTTAGAGAATATGACTTGACTTGTCTCCCCTTGAACAGTAAAGTGGTATCGCCGAGTACGCAATTTTTGTCCGGGATAGAGTGAATATGCAATACAATTCCAAGGGGATAATCAACATCATTAGTAAAACAAAGACTAACAACGCAAAGAACAAAACCAACAGACGAGCAACACCAAGGTCAAAAGTGTCACCAGGGTTAAAAGAAACAGACGTGTAACGCCAAGGTCAAAAGAAAAAGACGTGCAACACCAAGGTCAAAAGAAAAAGACGAGCAACACCAAGGTCAAAAGAAACAGACGTGCATGACCATGGTTAAAAGAAACAAACGAGCAACACTAAGGTCAAAAGAAACAGACGAGCTACACCAAGGTCAAAAGAAGCAGACGTGCAACACCAGGGTTAAAAGAAACAGACGTGTAACGCCAAGGTCAAAAGAAACAGACGAGCTACACCAAGGTCAAAAGAAACAGACGTGCAACACCAGGGTTAAAAGAAACAGACGTGTAACGCCAAAGGCCAAAAGAAACAGACGAGCAACACCAAGGCCAAAAGAAACAGACGAGCAACACCAAGGCCAAAAGAAAAAGACGTGCAACACCAAGGCCAAAGAAACAGACGAGCAACACCAAGGCCAAAAGAAACAGACGAGCAACACCAAGGCCAAAAGAAACAGACGAGCAACACCAAGGCCAAAAGAAACAGACGAGCAACACCAAGGCCAAAAGAAACAGACGAGCAACACCAAGACCAAAAGAAGCAGACGAGCAACACCAAGGCCAAAAGAAATACACCAAGGCCAAAAGAAATAGACGAGCAACAACAAGGCCAAAAGAAACAGACGAGCAACACCAAGGCCAGAAGAAATAGACGAGCAACACCAAGGCCAAAAGAAACAGACGTGCAACACCAAGGCCAACAGAAACAGACGAGCAACACCAATGCCAAAAGAAACAGACGAGCAACACCAAGGCCAAAAGAAACAGACGAGCAACACCAAGGCCAAAAGAAACAGACGAGCAACACCAAGGCCAAAAGAAATAGACGAGCAACACCAAGGCCAAAAGAAACAGACGGGCAACACCAAGGCCAAAAGAAACAGACGAGCAACACCAAGGCCAAAAGAAACAGACGAGCAACACCAAGGCCAAAAGAAACAGACGAGCAACACCAAGACCAAAAGAAGCAGACGAGCAACACCAAGGTCAAAAGAAACAGACCTATTTTTGGTCAAGGTGGATTTTGATGAAGTTGAAGTCCAATCAGCTTGAAACTTAGTACACATATTCAACTTTAATTAGCAACATTTTGTATAGCATACACGAAAAAGAATTTATTAGAAATAGAAAAAAACACATTTAATAATTTCACTCGCTTTCAGCCACCATAATTTGTTTGTAATCGGAAAGAATTCAAACTATTCATTTAATAAGAAAGTACATGCCCTCCCCCCCTTTTTTTTGGCAAAGAACAGATAATGCATATAATGCATGGTAGGTGCTTTAAATGATTTTTAAAGGTTCAGAAATATCCCTCAGTGTTAATATAACCCCAGAACACAAACATGAACATACACTAGTGTGCCTGTTGGTGAAGACTCGTTGAGTTATAAAAAAATGAAATTCGTGTAAAATAAAACCAAGGTAACTATTTCATAAGGAGAGGATATATAGGTTCAGTCAATAAGAGTATTCTCATTTTTTTTTTAATTAAAAGTAAATTAATTATTAATGCCACCTATTAAAATAAACATCGATTATTTACTCAATTGACCGCTTAAATTTGTAACAAGAAAAGTATCAAATGTTTTCAAAATAATCGACAAATTTTACAAGGATTCTTTTTTTTATCTGATTTTATTTCACGGCTCGTGGTCTTCTAAATACAACATAATAAAAGACACGCGCCTTTTACTAAAGTGATACAGTAATAAAGAGAATTATGCAAATAAGTGTCTTTTAAATATCATTATATTTTGTCCAGATTTCCATACATGAATAAACTTTATAATCTGTCATCTTTGACTTTGATATAACCGTGAAATAAAGGCTTAATCGTGTGAGCAGGTATTTTTAATGTCCATTATTTTATGTGATTTTTATGGTGTTCTCTGTAAGTAACAGCTGGTGGTCGTCGTTTCTTGAATACAAAAAAATCATTGTGTAGGCATTATATGGTGATTTCTTGAACTTTTGAAAACAATTATGCAATTGCATCTCGATCTGACTTTTCAACTAGTTTTACACTAGTAATATTTGGGCACTTTGTACCCTGATGTTCGATGTAAGCCCTCAGTGTAAGCCAAGGCTCCGTGTTTAAATATGTACTTTGACCTATAATGGTATACTTTTACAAATTGTGACTTGGATGGAGAGTTGTCTTATTGGCACTGATACCACATCTTCTTATATTTCTGTAAAGGTTTTAAGATTGGGTTTTTAAAAAATAGGTTCCTGTATGTTATTTAAAAACATGTTTTTGATCGAAGTCAGAAAAAGGGGGAAAAGCAATTCCCGCCATAAAAGATAAAAATGATCGATGCCTTATATTTTCTTAACACACAATTTCGCTCTGGTAGTTTATGTGTTTTGTTCCGTGAACTTAATATTATGTTTCTGTGTAACTATAAGTTTCTACATTGTTATATATATTTTTTTCTCTTATTGCAGGAGGTCTTTGTGAACCTATCCCAAGTAGTGTTGTAGAATTGTAATTATAATGAGTAATAACACAATCCGATGTATAATTCTAATTATAATGAGTAATAACACAATCCGATGTATAATTCTAATTATAATGAGTAATAACACAGTCCGATGCAATTTGTAATGAAATGTATTAATTATGTATTGACTTATAGAGTAATAAAGGACGTTTGTTTGTCTGGTATTTAGATGTAACATTCACCATTAAATATTATGAGAAGAACGAATCATTTTACTTTTAGCCAAACTACACCATTAAATCTTCTAATCAAAGCATAATTCAATATTCGTCCTTAGATGACCTTTAAAATAAACATTTGCTATCGATTTTCTTATAAAAAAGGAAAGCTAATGTGAAAACCTCAACTCTGTGGTTTTTTCGTAATGTTTTTTCAAGTATCTTTAACGGTTGGGGGAATACGCACTTTTCGAGTTTTTCTTTGTATCATTTGTGACCGATTTAAAAAAAAAATACTTTATTCAGCAGAAACATCATCTCGGCTCTCAATGGCTTATCTATTTTATGACTCTAACGTTTCGTATAGACGTTAATAGCAAGCAACTAGCAATCATTCATTTAGAGAAACTTGTCACTTATCATCAAATTTAAAATTATGGTACATGTTATACTTGCAATTCAAAATGAGGAAAATTAATATCATTATGCACATAAACAATGTTCTTTAAATCTCCACATATTACAGTAAGATCAAAATCAAACGTAACAATAAGATCAAACGCATACGTTCAAGCACACATACCTCACTGTAATACAAACATGACCCTACAAGATCTCTTACTTCTCAGTAAGACTTAAACATGACTCTCCAAACGCTCAAACCTCACAGTCAGACCAAACATGACTTTCCAAACGCTCTAACTTCACAGTAAAACCAAACATGACTCTCCAAGCGCTCAAACCTCACAGTGATACAAAACAGCGCTCAAACTTCACAGTATGATTAAAATAAAACTACCCTTCAAGCGCTCAAACCTCACAGTAAGATCAAACTATCCCTCCAAGTGCTCATACCTCACAGTAAGACCAATCTGACCCTCCAAGCGCTCATACCTCACAGTAAGATAAATCTGACCCTCCATCGCTCATACACCACAGTAAGATCACACTGACCCTCCAAGCGCTCATACCTCACAGTAAGATCAAACTGACCCTCCAAGCGCTAATGTCGCACAATAAGACCAAACTGACCCTCCAAGCGCTCATATCCCACAGTAAGACCAAACTGACCCTCCAAGCGCACATACACCACAGTAAGATCAATCTGACCCTCCAAACGCTCATACCTCACAGTAAGATCAAACTGACCCTCCAAACGTTCATACCCCACAGTAAGATCAGACTAACCCTCCAAGCGCTCATACACCACAGTAAGATTAATCTGACCCTCCAAGCGCTCATACTTCACAGTAATATCAAACATGACACTCCCAAGCGCTCATACCTCACAGTAAGATCAAACAGAACCCTCAAAGCGCTCATACACCACAGTAAGATCAAACTGACCCTCGAGCGCTCATACCTCACAGTAAGATCAAACTGACCCTCCAAGCGCACATACCCCACAGTTAGATCAATGTGACCCTCCAAGCGCTCATACCTCACAGTAAGATCAATCTGACTCTCCAAACGCTCATACCTCACAGTAAGATCAAACATGACACTCCAAACGCACATACCCCACAGTAAGATTAAACTGACCCTCCAAGCGCACATACCCCACAGTTAGATCAATCTGACCCTCAAAGCGCTCATACCTCACAGTAAGATCAATCTCACCCCAAGCGCTCACACCTCACAGTAAGATCAATCTGACCCTCCAAGCGCACATACTTCACAGTAAGATCAAATATTACACTCCAGGAGCTCATACACGTAAATAAAAACTGACCCTCCATTCTCACATACCTCAAAGTAAGATCAAACTGACCTTCCAAGCGCACATACCTAGACTAAAACGACCCCTCGTCGCCTCAAAGGATATCCTTTATGATAACTGCTTCGTATTTATTCTTTTGCATATGCAAACAATTAGTATGTATAAAAAATAAGATTTTAAACAGTCAGAGGAACACTTATGAGAAGGAACACATACTTGCTGACAAGTTATCTAATTATTCGTTCGCTTTTTTAGCGTTAAACTATATTCGTGTCATTTTAAGGTAAATTACATGACCGGACCATATCTTTATGACTTTTACATAAAACATGAGGTGATGATAAATAGAGATAATGGCCAGTTGAAACATTGTCATAACTAAGTGACCACAATAAAACTTATCAACTAAATGACCATGTAACTGACCATAGGCCTCCGGTCAATATATATTTGTCGTAATACACATTACCTTGACATGCTCTGAAATTATGTACATTTTGTACTAAAAAGGTTCACTTTGACAAATACTTTATACAGAAATTGCATTTTATTTACATTTTACTTTCTAGCGAAAGTATGATACCATGGACCCATTAATCGTTTGTGAGGTAGCAATCTTTCCACGTTCCTAAGGTAGCAATCTTTCGTCGTTTGTTATATAGTATCAAATATTTCATCGTATGTGAGGTAACAATCTTTCATCGTTTGTGAAGTAATAAATAACATTTCTTCTTTGTGAAGTAGCAATCATCCACCGTTCGTGAGTTAGCAATCTTTCAAACGTTCGTGAGGTAGCAATCTTTCAATGTTCGTGAGGCAGCAATTTTTAAACGCTCATAAGGTTGCAATTTTCACGGTTCGAGATGTATCAATATTTTATTTTTCGTGACCAGCAATCTTGAAACGTTCCTGAGGTAGCAATCATCCAACGTTCGTGAGGTAGCAATCGTTTAACGTTCGTGAGGTAGCAATCTTTCAATGTTCGTGAGGTAGCAATCTTTCAATGTTCGTGAGGCAGCCATATTTTTTCTTTCGTGATGCGGCAAACTTTCAACACTCGTGAGTTATCAATTTTCGACATTTGTGAGGTAGCAATCTTTAAACTTTTGTGAATCAGCAATCTTTTAACGTTGCTGAGTTAGCATGCATCCTTTAATCTTTCGTGGAGTATTATTCTATCTTCATTTGTGAGGTAGTATTCATTGTTGGTGAGGTAGCCATCTTTAATCTTTTGTGAGGAAGAAGTTATCATTATTATTTTTTATTAGATTCCTACTAATATGCAATTTTGTTTTATTGCAACTAGAAAATACAGTAGTGGGTCTTTAAAAATCTATGTTCAGAGAAAAATACTTCGCATTTAGATTTTCTACCCAAGGAAAAGATGTCGCAGTTGTATTTAGCAAAGTCTTTCGGAATTATTGGTCGGGAAAGCTCTTCAACTTCTTACTTTAATTAACCTTTTAAGCTTTTTTTATTCGAGCGCCAATGATGCGCGTCTATCGTATAAAATGTTAATCATTTTTGTGAAAATGTAAGTGTGACCATATTAGGCTATTTTTTTACCCTGAAAACTTCAATGTCTCACCCAAGCTGCTGTAGAATAGTAATGGTGATGAAAAAATTAAATGCATGCTTTTTGTGTCAACAAAACATAAAGACATTGAAAGAAAGGGTTAAAAGAGGGGGGGGGGGGCAAATAGTTTATGTCTTTCGAAGGGGATTCATTTTTCAAAGGTACCGTGGGTACTTTTGCAATAAAGTAATTAAAATATGTCCTTCCTCACCCCTCTAAATGAAAGAAAATGACCAGTTCTTTGTCATAAATACCAAGTGCTTCAATGCTGTACATCAAATGAGCCCGCGTATCTATATTTTTAGATTCAGAAAGATTGTAATATATCAATGTCAATAAAAAGTAGTTAAATATGCTTTAAAATTCTAGATTGGAGTAACCTCAGGTCATTTTGTCCCCGACAGACCACACTGCCTCTTTTCTGCTTATCGCACCTGCTTTTTTTTAATAGCAACAGACAGGTGATGTGTAAATATGTGGTCAGACTCGGGGCACGTGTAGGGCGTCCAGCGTGTGTCACTATACAAAAATATAATTGTGATGTTTTGATAACGCATCAATCAATGTTTTAATATTCATTTAAAATGATGTTATCAAGTAGTTGTGGTTTTTCTTTCATACTTTCTTTGCAGAAAGGAATGCTTGGAAGTATAATCAAAATATGAAATTTAATGAGAAGTGACAAATTTATTAAAACATTTATAGAAAGCAGCTGTCGATATAATTAAAACAGTTCATTCTTCTTGTTATAATAACACGAAGTTAAAACATATGTATCTGTTGTATTTATCGATTAGAATAATAAAAAAAATTACAAAATATTTTAAATTTCTCTATAACTATAGTAAAATCTTCTTTTTGATTGTTTTAAAGTGTAAATAAGAAGATGTGGTATTATTGCCAATGAGACAACTCTCCACAAGAGACCAAATGACACAGAAATTAACAACTATAGATCACCGTACGGCCTTCAACAATGAAAAAAGCCCAAACCGCATAGTAAGCTATAAAAGGCCCCGAAAGGACAAATATGAAACAATTTAAAAGCTAACGGCCTAATTTATGTGCAAACTAGAGGCTCTTAAGAGCCTGTGTCGCTCAACTTGGTCTATGTGCATATTAAACAAAGAACACAGATGTATTAATGACAAAATTGTGTTTAACAATTTCATCCCATCAATTTGCTCTAAATACTTTGGTTTTTAAGTTATAAGCCAAAAACTGCATTTTACCCCTATGTTCTATTTTTAGCCGTGGCGGCCATCTTGGTTGGTTGGCCAGGTCACCGGACACATTTTTTAAACTAGATACCTCAAAGATGATTGTGGCCAAGTTTGGATTAATTTGGCTTAGAAGTTTCAAAGGAGAAGATTTTTGTAAAAGATTACTAAGATTTACGATAAATGGTTAAAAATTTACTATAAAGGGCAATAACTCCTAAAGGGATCAACTGACCATTTCGGTCATGTTGACTTATTTGTAAATCTTACTTTGCTGAACATCATTGCTGTTTACAGTTTATCTCTATCTATAATAATATTGAAGAAAATAACCAAAAACCGCAAAATTTCCTTAAAATTACTAATTCAGGGGCAGCAACCCAACAACGGGTTGTCCGATTCATTGAGAGCAGATAGATCTTGACCTGATAAATTTTTTACCCCATGTCAGATTTGTTCTAAATGCTTTGGTTTTTAAGTTATAAGCCAAAAACTGCATTTTACCCCTATGTTCTATTTTTAGCCATGGCGGCCATCTTGGTTGGTTGGCCGGGTCACCAGACACATTTTTAAATTAGATACCCCAATGATGATTGTGGCCAAGTTTGGTTTAATTTTGCCCAGTAGTTTCAGAGGAGAAGATTTTTGTAAAAGTTAACGACGACGGACGACGGACGCCAAGTGGTGAGAAAAGCTCACTTGGCCCTTCGGGCCAGGTGAGCTAAAAATGAACGAAAAACAAATATGCAACACATCAACAAACGACAACCACTGAATTACAGGCTCCTGACTTATCATGTAATACATGGTTATGTAGAACCCCTTTGTCTACTCGAGGCTTACCAAACATTATGATGAAAATTAATTTAACTATCGACAGTTGATATATAACATTAATTGGATAAAGTTGTAGAATATATTCTTGAATAATTTAATGAAAAGTCCTAAAACGAGAAAATTCGAGTGTATGATATATTCCTATTTTGGCGGGAAATGCCACATCATCGGACAATTTCATCAATGAGTGCTTTGTCAAAAAGGAGTAGGTCCGGTATAAAGGGCAGATTTTGGCCTCAAATTTTAGGTTTATCTGACGAAAGATTTTGGACACTTTTTAAACACTTAAGTGTCTATTTCAGCTGATTCAATTAGTTTATGTGAAAGATTTTAACTGAGTCACTCATTAAAAATGCTCCGATTCAAGCTTAAATATGAAAAATCTATCAAATATGCCAAAAAATGTCACTTTTCAGATGGTTTTTGTCAAAAATGAAAGTGGCCGCATCAGTGTTCATCCTCAACCTTTTTATATGTTATATATTATCATCAAATACAACTTATATTTTAATATAAAGGATGAACACAAATGCGGCCACTTCCACTTAAGACGAAAACATTCTAAAATTTAACTAAAATGCTAAAATTGTTAAGATTTCAGTAATTTAGCATGACTTAATTATGCTTATACCCGATACATGTGTATTATATTGCCCAAAACAGCCCATATTTATGTAGCAGAACCATTCTACTTTCCAATAAATAACTTAAAGTTTACATTTTAACAATTTTGTAAAACTGCGATATTTTGGGGCCAAAAAGTTGGCTTACTGGACCTACTCCTTTATGAAAGTGATTGAAATCAGATAAATTGCAAGAAGAATTCGAGAGAGTTAAAATTGAACTGTATGCGACTTTTTTATAAATTGTTCTAAACCCAGAAATTCAGGATTTTGTTGGTCCAGCGGTCCATATACAGTTCATCTACTGCAAAACTAGCCTGTCAACGCTGAGGTTGTGAGTTTCAATAACGCATGCGCAAAGGTGCATTCTACTTCAATCTTACAAAGACTAGGGTTGCCGATTTTCTTTCCGAAAATCAATGCATTCCGGGCATTCCGGCTTCAAACACCAATAAAAACTGATCTTCACGATATAACTGTACCAATAGCGCTTAAAGTGGCGCCAAACACCACAAATTGATCAATCAATCAATCAATATATTTTGTTTTGCAATCAATGAACATATATTAGCAACTTGCCTCGGTATAGATATTTTCCTTCGGAATGTGTTAAAGCTAGCGTGTTCTGGTCTAACCTAATACCCATCTATGGTCTAAGTAACTCAAAAAGCTAGCTAGATTGACGTCCACTTTCAATATTTAACAGTTATTATATTCACCTTTGTTGAAAAGGATTTGGAAGAGTATAGAAACTAGCTCTCAATTTATTAATCATAAAACATAAATAAAAACAAGGAAATCTCTATTATTCGTTTCTAATTGTTACACGTAAAGGAAACGGAAAATCACATGTTATATGTAAAATTATAAAGATATGTTCTATGACCATGAGTATACTTTTGATCAAAACATTTAAAATGCTGTTCTTGTGTAAATATTTAAAATCGCAATTATTTAGAATTGTGTAAAACTTTATCACAAATAGAGATTAAAGAATTATGTCGATTTATTTATTTATTTTTTAAAAGTTGAATTGGTTGTAATATTCAGGCTTACATATAGTTCTAAACCATATTTCATATGCCAGGTGGAGGTAAAAATTTTCTAGCATATAGGTATCACCCGATCACCGACAGCATGATTTTTAGTCGAGCGTACAGTGGTCGAGTGGTCTAGCGCGCCGGGCATAGTGCAAGGCGCTTTGGTGTCACGATATCTCAGTAACATGTATTTCGAATCTCGGCCAGGGAAGAACAATAATTTGTTTCCGCAAAATTACAGATCTAACATTATTGGGCTGTTATTTGGACGAGTTATATATATATGTAAAAGTTCCAACTCCGATCGGGAAGGAAGCAATGAATCAGATCAACTCTAATATTGTTAAGTTGACTTTTTGTAAAATTTATATCTATATATCGTGCACCGAAAACCCGTTTTTAGTGTGAAAATTTATTTAAAAAAAAATGAAATTGTTTAAAAAAAAATATTGGACATAACTAAGAATCATACATTTCAATTCCAATCTGACTGTGGTCCGAAGACAGTGGCGGATCCAGGGGGGGGGGGGGGGGGGGTTCCGGGGGTGCGCACCCCCCCCCCCCTTTATTTTTTGCCGATCAATGCATTTGTATCGGGACATATGTTTTGCACCCCCTGCACCCCCCCCCCCCCTTTGCCCTGGGTTAGCACCCCCCCTTTCGAAAATTCCTGCATCCGCCCCTGGAAGAATTAAGTTCGGGTTTCTTTTTTTTTCAATGGTAAAGATGTAAAACAAATTACAATCATAGAGGGCTTTTAGAAAAGAAATAAATTTATAATGGAAATATTTAGACTAATTTTTAAATGAATATTCAAGTATTAAGCTTTCGGCGAATTACATGAATGAAATTTTAAAATGTTTTAATGGACACAGCAGTTAATTAATGTAAACTAGCATATGAAAATTTATGAGAAGATGACGCTTCCCATATTTGATACAAAAAAAAACTTTAAAATGTTTCTATTAGTTGGTAATATTATAATCGTATACAGTGGACTATAATCTTCATTCTGGGGGAAATATAAAGACTTTTATATAATCATTGATGTGTGGCGATTGACATTGAAATAAAATGACAAGAAAATTAAGTGTTTTGTGACCATTTTAATTTTCCACTCTGTGGGACAATATTTGTGATGTAAAAAAATTACAAAAGTGAACCGCGAACCCTATTTTCAATGTCAAACACAATTAGAATTAAATTAAGTACCGAAAACGGATCATATTTATAACACGGAAATTTAAGATTTTAATTTTTTTATTGTTATAAGTAATTTGATCATTTTTAATGGTTGTTAAAATTTAATATAAATGTTCGATTTTCTTTCTTAAAAAAGAAACTAAAACTATTGAAAAAGTAAATAACCTACGAATATCTTTTTACAATGAAATTAATTAGGGAAATTTTCACACCGAAAAAGAGGGATAACTCTTATTAAATCGTTGTCAAACCCATACTGTTACATAGATATAAGAAGATGTGGTATGAGCGCCAATCAGACAATTTAGACATGTTAATGTCGTTTGAAGATATCAGTTAACAATTTGAAAAAAAATCTGTTACATCGAAACTCATTGTTTTCATAAGTTTTGAATTATGATAAAGGTTCAGAGAAGTTCTTATCGGCGGTCTTACCGATAAAACGATACACATGTCCAGTACATAGCAATAACATAGCACGCATGGATGGAATTTAGACTTTGATATCTTAAATTCTTTCTAGGAGCTATGGAACTTTAAAAAAAAAAAAAAGAAACACTGTACAATTTTGTAATTTTGCAGTTAATATACTTTGTACTTTGGAAAGAAAAAAAAATCTGTGAGATATGAGCAAATTCTGACATGACGGAATTCTTGATTTAACATCAAAATTTCGCAAAAAAGGTGAGACCATCAAAAACCACAAATCGAACAAAAAACAAACAAAAACACGACCAAAGGAAAGCAATATACCAAACAGGCAACAGTCTACAAAACACTTCACAAAAACAAAAGACTAATAGCCACTTACCAAACCGTAAAAATAATCTCGTTTACTCTGAAAAGGTAAGCCGTTCCTGCTCCACTCAGAGTTGCACCTATCGTGTAACTCATTGCGGATCAAACAAAATATGTAACAGGTCGTATTGGACGGTTCACAATTGATGGATGGAATTGTGACTACAAATGGCACATATCTAAGATAATCTGTATATAAACGATTTCTAATTAAAGTTTAACAAGGTTCAAACATTACAAAAGAAAACTAAGCTGATAAAAAATCAAACAACAAAAACAAGTATGTCAACCATTGACAACACATGTTTCCTGCCTGAATTATAAATAATGTGATGGGGTTAATCAAAAACATGTTTTTGAGAATTCAACCATTTCGTGATATGCAACACTTGTGTAACATTACAAAATTAGAAAAACAACTAAAAATTGATAGATGTAAGCAACTATAGGTCACCGTACGACCTTCAACAATGAGCGAAACTCATATCGAGTAGCAATCTATAAAAGACCCCGACATAAAAAAATATTAACTAGTTCAAACAAGAAACCAACAAACGAAGTAAATATGCCACATTGGGTAGGTGCCTGTCCCAAGCCAAGAGCCTTTAATTCAGAGGTTGTCGTTTTTACTGTGTATCATATTTGTTTTTCGTTTATTGTTAATATTGTAATATTGCACAACTGTTGCAGATCAGGGGAGGGTAGATTTATCACTAACTTGTTTACGATTTACCCCACCACATTATTTCTGTGCTTTAAAATTATGTCATATAGCCCGTCAGGTTTGCAAATTCTTATACATTTTTTGATTTCAATTTTCTAGATTTGGGCTTTCTTCACTAAGGCGATATCCAATAATAGATCGTCGAACACAAAAATTATAACCGTTTTTTTCAACTACAGATACGGCATGGATTTTTTTTATGGTTACCAGTACATATATCAAGTAACGACGAACTATTTCATTGATCTGACCGATTTAAACCTCCATGGATAACATGATTTAATGCCCTTATCGATATTGTGTGTATTTTCCATATTTAGATCACGGATGATTTATCCTACTTTATAGTTATGTGGTGCAATAAAATGATTCAATACAAATCATAACACTTGTTACCTCGATGGGTGTATATAACTTTGAACTCGGTTAACTTCAAGCTTTAATGGGGTATGAAGTCCTGTCCTTACTTAAAACATCACAAAGATCACGGAACAGATGGTATTGTGATTACGGTTACATACTACTATTGTTAAATGTGATAATAGATGTAAACGAATGATATTTTTTTCTGCTCAAATTCCGTCCAAACTCGTTTATTTTGTATCGTTGGAATTCCGTTTCTCAACCAGCATATGGTGCTCATTAATAGACTTGCCAAGTGTGTTCAGTATTTGACTTTTATATTATAGTAATAGAAGAGTCATAACATAGAGGCAGAATCTCCTCTTTAGTCGGAAAATATCCTGTTGTTTTTTCTAAAATCTTCCACAAATGAGACTATAGTTTCGCTCGGTGCAATATACCATTAATTTTGCAATACAGATTATTAATAATTAGGCTTCGAACCCGGAATCCGTAACGTCGGATACAAATCATGCAATGTACGAATAAAAATCTTCATGTTACCTCGAATCTATTTTTTAACAATTTATTTTATTGTTTTCATTTAGACCTTTCTTTCCTTGCGATCTATAAATAGCTTAACACAATTAAAATAAGCTGACAAAGTTGCTGACTTGGAATAGGCACGCTTAAATTATAGTATTACAAGAACATAGTCCTCGTTCTCTCTCAATTAATTTAAAGTTGTAGTTATGCATAATAAGATTGAGAATGAAAATGGTGAATGTATCAAATAGACAACAACCCGACCAAACCAGAAACAGTCGAAGGTCATCAATGGGTCTTCAACACAGCAAGAAATAACCCTCCCGTATTTGTAAGCTGGTCCCAAACCAAAAATGTAATCTTTTCAGTGAAAATAGACGGTCACATTCAACTCCAAAACATATGTACATTTAGATTTTCGTTGTTCTTGTAGTACATTGTAAGAAACAGCTAAAATTAACATTTGATTCCAGTAGACACGAACCATTATTCGTTTGTGTATGTAGGGAAAGGGTCTTTGCTTTTGTGTATGTAGGGAAAGGGTCTTTGCTTTTGTGTATGTAGGGAAAGGGTCTTTGCTTTTGTGTATGTAGGGAAAGGGTCTTTGTGTATGTAGGGAAAGGGTCTTTGCTTTTGTGTATGTAGGGAAAGGGTCTTTGTGTATGTAGGGAAAGGGTCTTTTGTGTATGTAGGGAAAGGGTCTTTTGTGTATGTAGGGAAAGGGTCTTTGCTTTTGTGTATGTAGGGAAAGGGTCTTTGCTTTTGTGTATGTAGGGAAAGGGTCTTTGCTTTTGTTTTTCCTTCCTACTACGCACATTTAAAAAAATTTTTTTTTTACCAAAGAGCAACTGCTGCTCTTTCTTTCAATAAATGGTTTTCTTTTGGGGGGGAACTCTTTCTTGTACCCTATCCAACACCCCCTCCAAAATGATGGATCCTATATACCTTAATTTATTTTTATACGAAATTTATTGTGAGTAAAATTGATTGTTAAATTTCATTTTTTCTTCATATATAACTATACTCGCTTTAGCTATTTTTGTTTGTGTTTGTACTTGAAATCAGATTTTCATTATTAATACTATCCGTGTTAATGTTATTTTGTCCATTGATTTATTTGCTTACTACAAAACAATATTTGAAATGTCTCAACAAGTTCTTGTTATCATTTGTACTTTCTAAAACGTTAATGGTTTTTTTATTTTTTTACCCAAGTGTAAATATAGTTGTTTGATTTTTTTGCTAATTAAAGTTTAACAAGTTGGCACGTTTAAACTTACCCTAAGTTCATTCACACGTATACACACCCGTTCCTTATTTAGTAATTATGATTCAATGATCTTTTCAAAACCATTATTATTTTAAAAATAACCGTTTTTCTACTTCGTCTTTGTTCTTTTCAGTATTAGATAATCTTTTAATGGTGCATGCTCAACAATTCTGAATAATTGAGACATTCGATATATGTACTTATACAATATTAGGTACACACATACCAAATGTAATGATTCTATTTTTTATTGCTAAGGGGACAACCACTAGATATTCTGTGGTTTTGGGAAGGGACAGGAGAGTCGTTTTAAAATGGTTGGTCCTTCAATTACTTAATTATTCCCCAGCTTAGGCTTAATGTCGCAAAATTCAAAATGGTTAGTTTGAAAAGTTGTCCATACAAAAATCACCTTCTTAAACTTTAATAATAAAATAATGAATACATTTTATATCTAAAACATTCATCCCTCCATTTCCAAACATAAACCATGTAATTAACGTCGTGAAAAATTAATTATCTAAAAAAAATCCTGTTTTATCAATTATTTAGCTATTTCGATACTAAAATGTGTAAAATGTGTAAATTATATTGACGCTAGGTCATTTTGACCTGCCTTGTTAAACGTGGCGGGGATAAAGTGGTTTTCTGAATAATCAATGGTGGACACATGTTCGCCCCTGATCACGTGACTAATCAATTTTATTGATGGTTGCAGTCCGCTAATCACCTTTGTAAGTAATGCCTCGATTCTTTATCTGATACGATGTTTACTGAAACAGCACTGGAAAATCTCATAAAGCACACAACTGAATGACCTCAGGCGGCCATATTGACTGCACAAGGTCATGAACTCCGGACAAACTGTATAAACCAGATACTAATCAATGAGTCATGGTTTTCATTTTTGTAAAACATTTTTATTAAAATTTACCAAAATATTCGTCCAACAGTTGGATATATGGTAATGCACCAATAAATGAAGACATATTAAAATGATTAAAATGATATCGAGGTAGAAAGTATAGAAAGTTGACCAACACGCACGCATTGTAAAATATATATATATATAGCACTATCTTCATACATTTATACATTGAAATCAGACACTAAACCATTTTCTTATCTTCGTAAAAGAAGGAGGATAGAACATTTTTGTTTATAGTTTTCTCTCTTCTGAGTAGTAACATATGATTCAAATTTACATTGAAAGAAAAATCATAATTTCTTGTATCAAGAAAAGTGGGGGTACTTTTTTTGCATCCTCCCTCCCATAACAAAAGAATCCCAAACCTCCTCAATTTTTGAAAAAAATAAATGGTTTGTATTTCTCTTCTGACACCACCATTAAGGTAAAATATAGTACTATCGTTAAAAAGTAATTTTAATTCTTATAAATATTCGAATATTAGTCAAAATCCATTTTTAAATTTCAAATTAGAATGTAACTCATAATATTTGAATATTGCAGTTCAAAATTTCCAAATAGAAAAAATAGAAAGACAAACAATCTTTTTTTAACAATATATCTGAATTCATGGAATTATAATATAAGTAAACATATTCTGAACGAAAACTGGCCTATTACTATTTCAAAAGTTTTGTTTATAACTGAGATTGTGGACTGGATGATGAATGAACAGGTATAACCCCATCCAAGTCAGCTGCAGTAAATAAAAGATATCACAATATATTGGTATGTAAATTTAGGGGTTAAAAAGAAGATAAAATGATAACAAGTAAAAATTTAAAACATTGTACAAATAAAAACAGCTCAGACTAAAATCATGTGTACACAATAGTACATTTATGCATGGTACATAGCTTGTATCTTCAGTTAATTTACAGTTGATGGAAATCAAAAGTTAAAAGTAAATTATACATATATTTGAATGTAAATCCGACGAAAACAAAAAAAAGCAAGGAAACATCCCAAAATTTATTGAATTTTTAGTAATCTGTTATGAAGTAGAGCACTAGTTTCTTTAATAGAGGTAAGTTAAACAGCACAAGATTGTCCAAGTTGATTGTAAAATTATTCTATAATGTTAATATGTATATACAAAGCATGCATTTGATTTCAAATCAATAAAACAATAATACGTCCAACAAACACATGAGGTAGACTCTTAATATAGAGGTACTTTGGTGAATAACATCAAGATAATAAGATATGAATAATAGAAGGATTTTACATTGAAGTGAGCATGTATAAAAAAATACTTAGGAACAAATTCTTGAAAGATGGCGTCAGAGTATAAAATGATGAAATCATTTTCCAATCCTTTTGAGCAATAGTTTAGTAATGAAACAAAAATGTATATATAATCAATATAACCAGCTAAAGGATTGTGATTTCATTTCTATATTCGATTACATCGCTCTTAATGAAATATAAAATTGTTTTTCTACAAAATTGGATATGTAGCATGTTACGATTGACACTCGACTCATTTGCATATTATGGATTATCTGACAAATTCGATCAAGAATTTCTTTCCTCTACCTGAGAACGCTGGATTATAGGCTCAACAATGTTATATATAGATCAAAACTATGAAAATTTAACAAACACATTTATACATTAAAAAAATGATATAATAATCTCCCTGAGTTTTGTTATCAATAAACAAATATGAAAAGCATGCAAAGATAATATGTACATACACAAATTACATGGCATCTCGTAGCATTCAAAATTTACTTAAATACACGTTCAATTTTCACACCATTTTCAAACATTTGGATGATTTACCAATTAAAACATTTAGCATTAAAAAAGTCAACCTCGCACATGCCAAATTGAGAACAATAATAATTCTCTATTATCTTACATATTAAATGTCTTAACAAATGGAGGAATTCAAAATAATTTAATACTTTAATTAGTGATTTTTTGGTATTTACTGTAAATATGGACCACCCAAAAATAGAATAACTGGACTGGTGACATGAATATAAACTTGTTTAAACAATGTTGTCAGAAAATGCCAGTTCACTGGCATGGAAAATGTGTTCAAATTACCATTTAACTCTCAAGTAACGAGTCATGGTTCACGATAAGGCTGCCTTTGTAATATCGCTGCTTTTCAGATAACAGTACAAAATATGTGAAAATAAAAAATATACCCGCATGAGTCATCATAAATTATCTAACCATTGAAAAAGTTCCTGAGAAATCACAAAACAACAAAATTAACTGTTATACAACATACAACGTAACTTGGCCGTTTCCGTTTTCAGTGATGCCACTTCTACCCGTAGTTTTAAATTCTCCTGTTCGAGCAGAGCCGCTCGGATGGCAATCTCATCTTCTTTAGCTCTTCTCATATCCCTCGATCTTTTAGCAGCTTCATTATTTTTTCGCCTCCGTTCCCAATACGCTCCATCTTTTTGTTCTTCCGGTAAAATTCTTGCACGTTTTCGGGATGATGTATAATTTCTGTGTTCGGTTGATGATGATATACCCATGAGCTGAGCAGGTCTGATGCCATTAGGACTAGGTATATTTCTAAACCCGTTAGGACTAGGTATATTTCTAAACCCGTTAGGACTGGGTCCATTTCTAAACCCGTTCTGACTGTGTTCATTTTTAACCCCGTTTGGACTTAGAGTAGAACTTGAGCTGGGTGAACTTGTCGTAGTTACGTTAGATGATGCTTTTGATTGCGATAGTGGTGATTGAGACGATTCGTGAATTTTCTCGCCCGCTAGCAACATATGATGTCGATACAAATGAAAGAATTCTTCGCTGTTTAAGTTGAGATTCTGAAAACCATGAGAATCTGACGGCACAAGTCCAGGTATGTATCCTCCCATGCCTAATGGGTCTTTAGGGTAAGATTTGAATGGACGGGTTGATGAAGACTTGTTTTGAGGATATTTAGGCGCCATGAGTGCAGCAACTGACGGAAGTGGTCCAAGCATAGGGTTAGGGATCAGTCCAGCTTGAAAAGCTGTCAACATACTAGCTACATTGTGATTCAATGACCAGTTACTGTCAGGTTCAGACTTGATTTTATTAACCAGTCCATTCATTAGAATTTTTTCTTCACTTTCGGATATTTTTCTATCATCATGATCCTGACTTAATCCAGTATCATTAGTTGATGCTGGCGATGGAACAGAGTCCGAACCTGAAATTTCATTGTCACCATTTTTTCTCTTAAACGAAAAATCCAAAGGCGAGTTACTTCTTTCCTCTGATGAATAACCATTCTCATTATTAGTATTATTTATTGATCGATAATGTTCATTATGATTAGCTCTTGAGGTTGTGTAGTGCATTTCTCCGTTATTATTAGGCGAACCATCCTCCGCCATAGCCTTCACATTAATAACTATTTACCAAACCCTTCCGGATTAATAAACCTGCAAGAACAAAAGAACGGGAAGTTTATATAACGTGGACATTTATTTTAAATACACAACACGACATAACTGAATTATTTATACCGAATACACAAGATTTAACAGGTCGATACATACTGATATATATAAATATCTAATAATATAAACTCTCTTACCTTTTTCACATTAGTAAAAATATCCTTCGAAAATAATAATTCAACTGTTACGAAAATTTATCAATATGGAATTGTGTATTGTCGTACATGTCCTTGGAAAAATGATTACGTATATTTATCAATTGCCTAACATATTCCAATTGGCTTTAGACCCTGACCTCACTTGACGCTGGTAACTTATTCTAAACTATTCGATAATTCACGTAATCCAATATTAACTAACCAATCGCGCTTTCCAACTGGATTATGGGCATGTCCATGCCTTCATTCAAGCCTTAAACACATATAAAATACGCCCCTATTGGTCAGTTTCTAACTCATGTTGCGTAAGGTGAAAAACAGTTACATGTCAAAATCTCAAGCCTCGTTTTCAAGTGAGAAATGCTGTAATCGCAAACCTACGCAAACATTTACTCTTGTGGTAATATCTAATTCATACAAATATCATTACGTGTATAAATCAATTATCTATATTCTTCTATTATATTTCTGTTGTAAAAATCAATATTTGAGATTAGAAATTTAAATGTATTTCTCAATACACAAAACGAACTGCATTTGAAATTTGAAAATCCACAGTAAATTATAGTTTGGCCATGTGTTAGTTATTTGGTCACTTAGAAAGAAAAAGGTCAGGTCACATGGCTATTTTTAGTCTGACAGGTAATACACAGTGATATATTATCTCTTGAACCAGATGTTATACACACAAATGTACTTGTTATACATGTTATACTTCGTATGTTGTAATTAGATTATCCAATTAAATAACGTAAACGGTACTGAACATTTTATCATAGTATTTCTATGTATATTTACTTATTATTAAAACACCTGTATGCATTTAGGCATAATGTATTGTATGGAGTGGAGTGTTGGAGTGAACTTTTGGAGTGAGATTTTGGAGTGAAATTTTTGGAGTGAGATTTTGGAGTGAAATTTGATAAAAAAAATTTGTAGTGAATAATTTAAAAACAAACTATACTGAAATAGAAATAAAAAAATGCATGCAGTGAAGTATTCGAATAATAATGTGAACGACCTCATACCAACAGTCCTTTATAAACAATTTCAAATTCTCCTGATCTACTGATGCATAACTAAGAGTTATATAATTATTTAGCATTGTGATTTCCCAATCTCTTAAGAATCTGGCAGCATCCTCATTAGGAGAATTTTACATGATGAAAGTATTTTCATTTTCTGAATTTAATTTAGATGAAATTTGGATTTATGAAAAAATAAGTTATTAATTGGTATTAGTCCAAGGATCATAACTCATAAATATCAGACAGAAACAGAATTTAAACTTTATCTGTAACTTGTCATAGTAAAACAAAATTTATTGGATGGACAGACAGACGGAAAGACAGACAGTCAGACGGAAAGCTAAGATCAATGTGTGTCGTCCCACACATAATTGTAAAAAATGTAAGTATTTAATGTTGTGCTGATCTAAAATTTCTTTGTGTCCTTCCTTCAATTGTTCTTTAATTTCGTTGTGTACTATAACATGTGTCATTTCAAATCTTGTCAAAACTAGTCGACGTGCACATTCTGCACTAAAGTGAAAGTATGTGCTCTGCATGTTCTTAGACGTTTTTTGACAATTTGACTCAATATTTAGCACTGTAATTTTTCTTTATTTATTTTTAATGAATACTTGTTCAAAATTAAACAAAACATTTAACCCCCTGACATTCTACTACTTCTAGAATAATATACTATATACTCTAAAATTTTTCAAACAAAATCACTCCGAAATCTCACTCCAAAAAATTCACTCCAAAATCTCACTCCAACACTCCACTCCAATACTCCACTCCATAAAATACATTATGCCATGCATTTAAATGCAACATTTGACTATATTTTTATGGCGAACCTTGTTTGTTATCGACTCCTAGTTTTTTAAGTACAGTCATATATTGTAGATCATTGTAAACAAAAAGAAATAAATGAAATTTACTCAGGCAACGCGGAAAAGTGATCTACATTTTTGTAATTCAAGATATTCGCTTTAATTTAATGCTACAAGAAAGACGCATATAAAACATGGTAAAACCACTCTTAGATGTAAAGTTTTTCAAAATCTTATTTTTTCGACGAAAGCTTTTCTTTCACCTACAAATACCATGCGAGCGTTAACCTCCCCCTTTTCTTCATCAACCTTTCCCCTTTTTCTCGTTTAAACAGTAAGACCAATTAAACTGTTTTAGTATCACTAGTAGTCTACTTGCATGACTAAAACTGTTGTTCACTTACATATTATCATGTATGTTGGAATATGAAGATTTTTATAGAATCTATCTTTTTTCTCAATTAACATAAACCCTTTTCATGCACAAGACATAATATCACACTTTGAAAAGAAACACAGTCGCTAATTACTTGTAATTAACCAGCACATTTAATGTAAATAAACATAAGGTTTTGGTTTTTATCATTTCCGGAGAGTAATAAATTATATCTAAAGGTAATTTCTGAGATTTATACGTTGTGAAATCAAATTTAGTGTAATTTTTCTTCCTGCTGAGTTTCTTTTGATTAATATAAATAATATAAATTTCCAATAGTATGTACCCAGTAGGTGTCTTTGATTAGTCACTTTGGTAACATATTATTCCGAAGTTTAATTGTATATTTATAATAAAGTATACAAAATGGACCAGCATATCTGATTAATATAAACAATTACTTTTTAAAAAGAGGAAGAAGATGCCAAAGTTGCAACCAAAAACCGCAAGTTAAAGAACAACAACAACACCATGACTCAAAACACAAGAACAACGGTACCATTATGAGTCAAAACAAAAGAACAACGATAACTACATGATTTAAAACAAAAGAACAACGGCAATAAAATGACTCAAAACACAAGAACAACGGTAACAGTATTAGTCAAAACAAATAAACAACGGTAACACCATGACTCAAAACACAAGAACAACATTTACACTTTGACTCAATACACATGAACAAGCACAACATCATGACACAAAACACAAGATCAACGACAACACCATAACTAAAAACAAAGGAACAACCAATACTGCATGACTTAAAACACAAGAACAACAGCAACTTCATAACTAAAAACACAATAACAACGGTAACACTGACAATTACAAAAACAACGGCAACACCTTGACAAAAAACAAAACAACAACGGCAACACTATGACTCAAAACACAAGAACAACGACAACACCTTGACAAAAAACAAAACAACAACGGCAACACCATGACTCAAAACACAAGACAACGACAACACCATGACTCAAAACACAAGAACAACGACAACACCATAACTAAAAACAAAAGACTGATGGCAATATCGTGACTCAAAACAACAGAACTTCGACAACACAAGGACTCAAAACATTAGAACAATGGCAACACCATGAATAAAAACAAAAGACAAGAACAGCTGTAGCACTTTGCCTCAAAACACAAGAACAACTGTAGCACTATAACTTAAAACAAAAGAACAAGGGATAAAATCATGGCTCAAAACAAAAGAACAAGGGATCCACCATGACTGAAAACCCCAAACTTCAACAAAAAACGACTGAGAAACGTGACGAACCCATTTGAAAGACTGAGTTTGACTCGGTTGTTTGCGGGATTACTAGTTTTTGTTTCACCAGTGGCAGATGTAATATTGTTTTAATTTGCTTGTGTTGTCTTTTGGTTTTATCAAAGTCTAACGCGAACCATTTCAGAACGAACTTTATACTTCAAAAAAATATTTTTGGTGAGATAATTTCTCATTTACGTAATTACTTTTAACTTCATCCAGAGTAATTTTTGTTTATCATATGTTTTCCTGGAAAATTATGACTATTATTCCGGGACTATCCTTTGATATAATTCTAAGAAAAATTGGGTCAAAAATATATTAGCTAATATGGATTACTGTGACAGAGGATTTTAAATAAAGTTTTTATCTAAATACATTATTTGTAAATAGATTAGATGAAAAAAATATTTAACATGTGAATCTGAGAAACAAAAATTTCAACTAAATTCTAAGTTAGTGTTCTTCAGTGATAGTTAACCCAAAAACAGAGAAAAAAACTGAGCAAAATAAACTTAAGAATGGAGGTAATTTTATGATTTAATTTGAAATCAGCGTCAACAAAATGTATACAACAAAGAATACCTACATATATATATTTATATGCACCTGAATATACAGAAACACAAAATGAAATCTGACTGGAATATATAAGTTGGTATACAGTAAAATCATAAATGGTCATAGACAAAATTTTAATTTGCAGCTACTGAATATTTAATACCAGATAGTACATGTATTATAAACCATGCAGATGATATAGCATTTACATCATATAAAAGCACGATATGAAATTAAACATCAAGATACACGTGATATGAAATAAACATCATATAACAGGGGATTTGGAAGTAACACCTTGGGGATTTATAAAACATCATATGTCAACAACGGTCAATAGAATTAACACCACATATGACCTGCCACATAAGCGGTTATGTAACCCCTTAGAAAAACATATTAAAAAGATACGTTTCATAACATGGAGCAACCGCGGTTATTAAAATTAACACATATACACCCATCATATATAAATAAAACACCCTAAAACAACCGCCAAATATAAGAATAACATCATATAACAAAATCGGGATAATAACACCGTATAAAAACCACAGGAAATAAATATAACAGCGTATAACAACAACGGGATATATAACACCGTATAACAACTACGGGAAATAATATAACACCGTATAACCACCAAGGGAAATAATTATAACATCGTATAAAAACCACATGAAATAATTATATCACTGTATAACAAGCACGGGAAACAAATATAAGAACGGGGAAAAATATAACACGTATAACAACCACGGGAAATAAATATATAACACCGTATAACAACCACGGGAAATAATTATAACACCGTATAACAACCACGGGAAATAATTATAACACACCGTCTGACAACAACGGGATATAAATATAACACCGTATATTAAATACCGTATAACAACCACGGGAAATTAATATAACACTGTATAACTATCACGAGATATAAATATATCACCGTATAACCACCACGGGAAATAATTATAACATCCTATAACAACGACATGAAATAATTATATCACTGTATAACAAGCACAGGAAATAAATATAAGATCGTATAACAACAACGGGGGAAAATATAACGTATAACAACCACGGGAAATAAATATATAACACCGTATAACAACCACGGGAAATAATTATAACACCGTATAACGACCACGGGAAATAAATATATCACCGTATAACAACTAAAGAAATAAATATAACTTCGTACAACAACCAAGGGAAAAAATATATCACTGTATAACAACCACGGGAAATAAATATAACACCGTATAACAACCCCGGGAAATAAATATTTCACTTTTAACAAGCACGTGATGTAAATATAACACCGTATAACAACCATGGAATATAATTTATATAACACCGTATAACAACCATGGGAAATAAATATATCACAGTATAACAAACCACGAAATGTAAATATAACACCATATAACAACCACGGAATATGAATTAACACTGTACAACAACCATGGAATACAAATTAACACTCTATAACAACCATGAAATATAAATGTAACACCGTATAACAACCATGGAATATAAATTAACACTGTATAACAAACCACGAAATGTAAATATAACACCGTATAACAACCACGGAATATGATATAACACTGTACACCAACCATGGAATACAAATTAACAATGTATAACAACCATGAAATATAAATGTAACACCGTATAACAACCATGGAATATAAATTAACACTGTATAACAAACCACGAAATGTAAATATAACACCGTACCATGGAATATAAGTTAACACTGTACAACAGCCATGGGATGTAAATATAACACTGTATAGCAAGCATGGGCTATAAATGATATAAACTATTTTACAACCGGTGCCATCATATAACTAACTTTTCAATTATTGTGTTCTATAAAAAATTATTCCCTTTAATATATTTTGTAAAAACAAATTGTTCCTAACAACATGCAGTGCACCATAATACACGAGATACAAGTTCTGAATGATGAAAAGGGGGTCATAGAGTGCAAGGATATGACCAATATCGTTAAAAAGAATTCAGAATTGTGAAAATTATTCTATCGTCCGTTTCAAAGTTACGACATAAGCTTGTTTCCTATTTGTACCTGTGGTTTTAGAGCAGAAGCTATTTGAAAAATATTACGACTGACGATGGACATAAGCTCATATGGCCATTGGAGCCATGTCAGCTAAACATTGTGAAAAGGGTTCATTTCATATGTTCCTTAATACATTTGTTAGAAGGATATCGATAAAACGGACAATGCGGATTGGTTAGCTACATGTAATACAAAACCCAGTTTCAGTTTGAAACTAGACTCCTGCAGAAAAGGCCATGCTTTTTATTATCCAGATTTATTTTTAGCACTGGTCAATATCACCTGCATTGGTGTAGGTATATTTTGTCAGTTTCATAAACTGTCATAGATTTTTTTATATTGGGAGGGGGAGGGGGAATGATTGATTGATTGATTGATTGTTGGTTGCTTTACGCCGCATAAGCACAAAAAGGCTATATCGCGGCGAGGGAGGGGGAATGAAGTCGGTTATTGAAAAAAAAACCATCAAGATATATATATATTTAACTGTACTTGAACATTTCATAGGCTCTTCTTTAGTTACCCTTTACCGTTTCAAAAATGCAAATGAGCAGTAACATTTCCGCGTGTTGTAACCTTCGGGAATGAACTTGTTTGTCTATTGCCTCCATTGATGAGTTAAAGCTATATTGTGCTGGGTATTGTGTAAGAAGTCAAGGCTACATCAGCAAGTACAGACGCATCTATGGGATGATCTGATTATGTTTTATTGATTGACGGGCTCTACAGAGAAATATACATCGCTTAATTACAAAATCATTGGTACGAAACGCTAGTGACACAACCTTGAAAAGGGTCTAATAAATTTCAGAGTTAAACGTATAATTTACAGGTAGATTTCGTTTTAAAAAATATATGTATACATACATATTATGTATGTTTGATTGGTTGACCGATTTTCTTGAACTCCATCTGAACCTTGCGTGGGAGAATTCATCTTCTTTGGCTTGTTACTGATATTTAAACAACACACGAGAAGAAAATGTAAAAAGCAGGCTTTTTTTATCGTTATGTTTCTGATTAGATAATGAAAAACAACTTGTGAAATAGTTTATACAGCAATGAAATAAATATTAGTCATTACAAATAGAAAATGCTTCTCAACATGAAAGAGAGAATGTTTGTATGCATAAGACCTACCAATGAAATTAGTATATTATTTTCGTCTTGACAAACAACAAATAAATTGTGTAATTACGTCAGCGGAAACTAGAAAGGAAGAATTATAATGACATCAATACATTCTCGTAGGTTTGTAATAAGACAGATTGAAAAAATATATTATAGGATAGACACACTTTCTTAGGGAACACTTAAGACGGACAAATCGTTTAACAGATACTTTAAATTCTGAAGATCACTTTATAAAAGATTGAATTAACTGATGTTCTCGCACACGTTGTCAAAATATGGTTTCGTGAATACAATATGAATAGACAAATGGCCCTGAAATCATTGTTATAACCCTATTAAATCATGTTAAAAAGGAAACACTAAGGATAAAAGACTGTTTGTGTCTCTCTTTTCATCTTCACAATGTTTTGAACGGTAAATATTAGGAATTATAAACTGAACTTAAATTTTATTTAAAGAGCCGTAAATTTAATTTCGAAAAATCACCCATTTTAAAGCATACATTTTCTTGATTCATGATGACATCTATGTTTGGGTATAACAGTATTTTTGATAGTCCAATATTTGTAGGACACTTGATAGAGAAATCGCTCATGTCAGGCTGTGTTGTTTTCAGTTCTTTTTCTATTGGCATTTAGGTGTTGTTCTGTATATATGTATGAGTAAGTTGAAGATACCAATTCTGGTTTTTACTCAACGGGATTGTTGTGTCTTATCTTATATTTTTACTATTTTTGTTAGAATCCTTATACCTTGAAAATGTCGTTTAAACGTTGTTCATTGAAAGTCATTGGATAACCTGAGAGGGGGTGGGGATTTCAAAAATACATATCTGGTCTTATTTAAAAAAAAAAAGATATAACATCTGTCCAAGATAGGAATCACAAAAACAAAAGGCATGTTGTACCATATTTATACTGGAGGTTGAAGGAAAAAGCTAGTTTAACACGCTACTACATTATATAATTACAGATACGAAAATAGAAACATCATTTACAATATCTATAAAAGATATCTCGCTGGCAACAGTTACCAATTATATAACAACTATATCGCTATTGTCCTGGAAGCAACCCTAATCATCTGTTATGGCGAGCTTAACCTATTTTTTTTATTAATATTTCTCCGCAACAATTTTGCCATCTCACACACGTTTAATGATATTTTTTCGCAGCTATTATTAAATCTATATTTTGTATATCAATATGACATGGAAAAGTATAACAGGTACAAACATGTGTGAAACAAGCGATAATAATGAAAATCACACTCTAACAATTTGGTGCGAAAAAAAATGCGTTCGTAACAACTCAATAAAAATATCATATTGAGTTGTTATTAAATACTGAAATACTTCTTTGATTCAAAATAAAAATGTCATCAATAAAAACACAAATATAAAAATAAAGATGATTAATGTTTGCTTAACGCGAAGTGGCAAATTCAAGACTTAAAACTTGGCCGCCTTCTTTAAGACCCTATACATTCCAGTTTTAATATTGGGAAAAGATAGAAGTAGTAGTAGTAATAGTAGATATAAACGAGTTCACCTCAAAGGATCTTCCGGAAGAGGTTCTATCGATATTCAGAACGAGGCAAAATTTATGAACCAAAAATGTCAGAACGTGACCTTTCTTTTCAAAATAATTCATTCTGCTTGTGTACAAGTATCAGTCAATTTAAATGATCTTAAATGGCCGAACTTATAAGGAATCGTTAAATTGAGGCAATTTCCATTTAATTTTGACAATATCTTTCAATTTTATGACATAATGCATAACGAATGTACGTAAAACAAAACAAGCATGGCCATATATACGTTTACCTATATAATAAGTGAAATAAAAGTTAACTGTTACTTACAAAAACTTTAAAGTTGATTTTCAGCTGCTTATCAGGTAAAATCAAGCAGACCATAGAATTGAAAATGTCAAAACAGTCCTCAAAATATGGATTCAAATTAACGCTGAAAAAAAGAGAATTGCGTAAAACAACCATTGAGAAAACTGTGCTATTAAAATGTAACTATTGGGTCAATATATTATTGGATTACGTTTTTTTCTGTGTAACAAGCTGCTACCTTGCTTCCAACACCTGTAACATCAAAGCATCGATCACCTTGCGACAAAGTAAACATGATCCCATGTGTTGGATAACAAACATGATATTACGACTTGTTACAGAAACTCTTATTCATTAATATTTTAATACAGACGCGGTACGTCCACGTGTTCCGGTTAAGTTTCTACGGCGTGCGCATGTCCAAACGAAATGGATATCCAAGTTACACAATTAGGAAAATATATCAGACATATCCTGATTTATTGTTAAAAAGTAATTTACTTGACCTTGAAAACTCCTGACTTAGTAAAGACAAACAAATTGGCCAATATCTGACTTTGTTTAATGCAAACATATTGACAATTCTTGACTTGGTTAACGCAAACAAATTAACAATTCATGAATTGCTTGTCAATGTTTGACTTGTTTTTGTGATGACAAGCAACTTCATCATTTCTGACTTGGTTACAACAATCAGTTAAGAAAACATATCGACCATGTCTGGCTTGGTTATGAAAAACATGATTTTGTTCACACAGGTAAATTGAAAATACGTATTTCTGGCTTGGTTAAAACAAGTAAGTTGACAATACTTATTCCCGACTTGGTTAAAACAGGTAAATTGACAATTCTTATTCCCGACTTGGTTAAAACAGGTAAATTGACAACTTTTATTCCCGACTTGGTTAAAATAGATAAATTGACAACACTTATTCCAGACTTGGTTAAAACAGGTAAATTGACAATACTTATTCCCGACTTGGTTAAACAACTAAATTGACAACACTTATTCCCGACTTGGTCAAAATTGGTAAATCGACAACAGTTATTCCAGACTTGGTTAAAACAGGTAAATTGACAACACTTATTCCTGACTTGGTTAAATCAGGTAAATTGACAATACTTATTCATGACTTGGTTAAAATAGGTAAATCGACCATACTTAATCCTGCATTAGTTAAACAGGTAAATTGATAAATATTTATTCCTGACTTGGTTAAAACAGGTAAATTGACAATATTTATTCCTTACTTGATTAAAATAGGTAAATTGCAAAACTTATTCCAGACTTGGTTAAAACAAGTAAATTGAAAAGACTTATTCCCCACTTGGTTAAAATAGGTTAATTGACAATACTTAATCCTGCATTGGTTAAACCAGGTTAATTGTCAAATACTTATTCATGACTTGGTTGAAATAGGTAAATTGATAACACTTATTCCTGACTTGGTTAAATCAGGTAAATTGACAATACTTATTCATGACTTGGTTAAAATAGGTAAATTGACAATACATATTCCCGACTTGGTTAAAACAGGTAAATTGACAATACTTATTCCCGACTTGGTTAAAACAGGTAAACTGACAATACTTATTCCAGACTTGGTTAAAACCGGTAAATTGACAACACTTTTTCCTTACTTTATTAAAACAGGTAAATTTTCAATACTTATTCCTGACTTGGTTAGAACACAACACCCTTCGTGTAACTTATTAAGGCAAATACATGGTATATTCTCCGACTTAAGTGAAAACTGTCCTTAACAAAAGAAAAATAAAAAAAAAAACGGTTATGATACATTTTTCATTCATTTTCTTTGTCGAGTTTATACAAATAATTTTGAATCAGATATTTCAACAGATAACAAATAAAAATGCAAAAATGTAAACATAGGATGAAAAAAAGAGAAAAATACAGAGTTTATATAATTTTCGCTCTGAATAATTAATTGTCCCAATTTTATTCCCTTCAGTACAGATTTTGTTTTATTAACAGTCAGAAATATAAAACGGTAATAGACATGTTTCCAAAGCTATTAGTTTTAAATGAATTTTAAATGTCCATATAAGGATTGTAAATGGACTATAGAGATAGGAGTATAGCTGATGGAAAATAAAGTGCTATATGACATTTCCCCGGGAATTTAAACTACAAATATTGTTTTCATAAATCACATTACATTCAAGCTAGGCGTAAAAATTGTCAATAAAACTATAGTTTTAGAAGGTTTTTTGTTTGATGGTTATATTAAATTTCAAGTGTTCTAGAATTTTATGAATGGATTAAAACACGGCTTATTGGAAATTTAAATGAAATAGAAAACACAAAAAGGCAAAAAAATGTTTTATTCTGAACGACTTTTTCTACCATTTCATAAAATTTTTATTATTTTTTTTATTTATGATCAAAACACAGAGATGTAAGAACGTTTGATGATCAATTTTAATCATTCTCAATTTGACCGTCAAAAATCACTATCTTTCAAACATTACATGCAGGATAAGGATAGAAAATAAACAAATCTGACTGGATAAAAACCAACACAAACATATAGAACCTGAGACTTCTATAAATAGTAGTTTCAGATAGAACGTACTTTTTATAATAAAACTGAATTATCAATACTTACTCCGAAGTGTATACATTTATCAAACTTACAATAAATAAAAAAATATATTTATATACAGGTGAAGTATCCCATATGTTCCATTTCCATGTAATAAAAATTTTCTAATTTTAAATGTTGTAAAAATGTAAAAACCGGAAGCGGGAAGTTGCCGTTTTTCGATATGTACGGAAATGATATTTCGGTTATTATCCTTTTCTCAAGGACCCGATTAAATCTAGTTTGCGTATTCGTTGTTTCCCGTGTTACGTTGTTTTGTATAAACTATTGAACTTGAGTAGAAACCATTGAGAATACATTTCTGTGTCTATAAAATGTACTTAACCGGGAACAATTTGAAGTGACCTTTTTGTGTTATTATATTTTTATTTTACATAAAACAATTTGAAGTGATAGAATAGTTTATTTAAATAGTATTTCACCTGGAAGTAACTTGAATAATACAGTTCATTTTAAGTACGATCTAATTTGTTATAGTGTTTGTTTTTTATAACATTTTATTGGAGAGTTTCTCAATTGTTTTAAGTAAGAGTTTCAGTTGCAAGGCTGTGCCAGAAACAATGTTTCCATTGAACATCCAATTGGAACTGTTATGGAATTTCTGTGTCAATAAAGCATGGAAATTGTTCATTTATTGAAACCAAAATCATGTTCTCTTATCCAAAATTGGAAAATTATCGAAAATGAGACCGGATTCTTATTTTTCTTGGTCCGCGTTGTTCTATCTTTAGTTTTATTCATTAATGTTGTATACTTTATAGTCACCCTGGGTCAGTAAAGTCAGTGTGTATCCCATATTGTAACTACTATCATAACTATGCAATGTTTTTGCGACTAAATAGTCAGTATATAAAAACAATATAGTTCGTTGTTTAATTAGGCCAAATATAGTCAATGCCCCGTTATTATTTAGTGTTAGATTACGACTATATTGCTAGTGTCTCACTTATTATTTAGTCTTTTACTGCGACAATATTGTCAGTGTCACTTGTTATTTCATGATGATCTTTAACTACATGTATATAGCCAATGCCCGAATTATTGTTCAATGTTAAACTGTAACTACATACTCAGAGTCTAATTTATTGCTCATGGCGTTACTGTGACTACGTGTGTAGTGTTCAACTATTATGCAATACGTCAGAGCTCCGGATAAGCTGCGTAACGCACGGGTCGTGCATGTTTGCATGCACCAAACCACTTATATGAAGTCAGCATCGGAATCCAAAAGTTCTAATAAGGGACAAGTGAATCCAGATTTATGTAAATAAAATAAGACAAAAACATTGTCTATTTTTAGTTCAAGAGTATATTATATATAATATATATTTCATTTTAGTTGATGATGAACACACATATTCAATATTGGTTAATGAAAAAACCCTATACATTAAGGAGCTTGGTGGTGAAAACCCAATTTGATATTTGCTTGAGGGGTGACTTGGAATTAATAATGCAATTGAAAAACTATTTCACTCAATTAAATAAAAAAAATGGAGGGGTAAAAACACCAATTTGTGAATTCTTATCTGGAGCTCTGCAATGTTGTATTGTGGCAGCACAGTCACTGCCCACTTTAATTCAGTGCTGTACTGTGACTACACCCTCGCTCAGGTACCCCCGAGAACCAAAATTTAGAAGCCAAAAATAAAAAAATGTTAAAGAGCAACATTAAGGCCTATAAGCAGAAACTTAACTGTTTAATGCCGAATTTATCAACGCGCGTAGCAATCTGTTTTAATACAACTGGATATTTGTTTAAAATAGCTATTAAAAATTGTGATTTCAAGTAGATGTTTCTAGATCGAGTGCATGTATACCTATTTACATTTCCAATCTGTTTTACATATATCTCTATACATATTGTATCGAGCTTATTTTCTTTCACTTTGTTAATCCCGAGGCTTAATAGCCTGGTTTCTTAGAAACTTAATGAAGAAAGCCAAAAGAATGTTGTTTATGTAACGCATTCTATAAAAAAATCAATAACAGTTTGTGTTCATGAGAAGGAATTGTAATTATTTGATCTTTGTGCGGAAGCATTACCGGGGCAACTGCTGACCAGAGTGACGCATTGGCTTTTCTGGGGTTCCTCAAGGGGTTTCGACAATCGTTTTAAAATTGCATCGACATAATGAATTACAACTAAACTTAATCCAAGGCCATATTAAGATAAGAAGACGTGGTATGATTACCAACGAAACAACGCTCCATCAGAATACAAATGGCGTAAAGTGAACAACTTTAGGTAAAAGTACGGTCTTCAACAATGAGTAAAGCCCATACCGCTTTGTCAGCTATAAAATGCCTCGAAATGATAAATGTAAAACAACTAAGACAATTAAAACAAGAAAACTTATTAATGTACAAAACAATAAACGAAAGACAATATGATATACAGAAACAAACGGCAACCTCCTGACTTAGGAAAGGCATGTACAGAATGTTGTATATTCACTTCAATATGCTCAAATGTGCTCTTTTGGATTATGCATGTTTATCCAAAATATCATTTCTATTTAGAAACCCATGTATATTTAGACCATAACATTCAATTTTACGGTTAAATGTGTAAATTGTATGGGACAGGAGTCACTTCCTTATAGAGATGTGGGCGCATCAATTAATTGATAGTAAACATTGGATCTATTTATATTTATAAAAACTGAAAAGTTATCAAATTTTCATATTGGACCTCATATTACGTTTTATAATCATGTCTTATTACTGAAAATTCCAAAATACTATATACCATTTCAACTTATATCTCTTACTAGAATAGTCTGGCCTTTGTTTTAGTAAAACAACTATTCATCAGACTCAGTTACAATACATTATTTACAAGTAAAAAAATTATAGCTTTATTTGATTGCAGTATTTCGTAATTAATTATTAATATCGCATTTTTGTCCATTGTTCTACATTCGTTATAAAAACTACACTAAAAAAAACCTAAGTGCAGATTACACGGTATGGATTTTTGTCATTGTTGAAGAACGTACGGTGACCTATAATGCTCTGGTGGATAGTTGTCGCATCTGCAATCATACCACATTGCCTATTTTTAATATAATAAATCTCTGAAAATTTTTACCCAATCTAAATTAATGAATCCTCGCCATTTATTTTTACCATGAACGTATTTCCATTATGATGATGCATTTTTCTCAAGCATAGTCTCTTATAATCATGTACAGAATGGCTATATTTTATATTTCGCATTGAATGTAATGTTGTATATTATATATCATTGAGATGTGACTTTAATGAAATATTTAATAGAATTGCATGTTTATACCATGGTGTATTTCGATCTTAAAACGCTTGGCTCGCTGCGCTTTGGTGAAAGAAAACAAAGAAATAAACAGGGAGTGCAGCGGAACTCTTACAAGTTCTCTTAGAAACTAAATAATTAGATTTTTTAAAATAATTTTTCATTATTCAAGTCTTTCAAAAGAGTTTAATACATGTATATCTGAATAAACACATAACGGTCACATTATATATAAAAGTATATGTTTCCCGAAAGAAAAATACACACACAAAAATCAACATTTGAAATTGTGCATATGTCAGAGGCATCATTTTCTACAAAATAAATGTCGAATTGGTCTAATACGTGGAGAAAAGGGACTCCTCATTACAAAATCTTGGGTCGTTTTGAGTTTTGTCTATATCTTAAATAAACATACGGGAAATAACTGTCAAAATACATGTATGTGTAATCTGGGTACTCTCACGTTAGCGGTTCCGAACATTTTGAGCCTACATTCTTCATTTTCCAGTATATTAACAAATATTTGGGGTAGTGATAGGAAGTAATATGTATTTGGGGTAGTGATAGGAAGTAATATGTATTTGAGGTAGTGATAGGAAGTAATATGTATTTGAGGTAGTGATAGGAAGTAATATGTATTTGAGGTAGTGATAGGAAGTAATATGTATTTGGGGTAGTGATAAGTGATAGGGAGTAATATGTATTTGAGGTAGTGATAGGAAGTAATATGTATTTTTTTGGTTATATATCTTTAATTAGATATAGGAAGATGTGGTGTGAGTGCCAATGAGACAACTCTCCATACAAATAACAATTTAAAAAGTAAACCATTATATTAATACATATAAGTACGCCCGAGTCAGTGACAACTCTACAACAGGTTTATTCATCGGATCACCAGCAATGATGGTGGTACTTGGCTGTGTACATATCTTTAATACATATATATATATTAGTATACATGTAGTGTATTGTACAATGACTGTTCTTAATTATTTTAATTTGATACGGAAGTGCCTTTTGTCATATGGTGTGTTCCTTGTGGGTGCACTACTTAACGCACCTACATATAAAAAAAACGTAAATTTTACGATTTTCTTTTAATTCTGATATAATTAAATGGTTGAAAAATTACAAATCTTTTTTTTTTTCATTTATATTATTCTAAAGAGATGTATTGTCATAAAAATTTCCTCGGACATTTTCAAAAGCCTAATAAAAACCTAAATTATTCGGATAACAATCTGTTAAATTGTTATATATCATTTTCCTTTAAACGTAAATTCTACACAGATAATGGAAACAGGAAAAACTCTTTGCATTGAAGTTTGACAAAGATACGGAAGCAAAATTTATCGGGAATTTTTTTTTAAATATCAAAAGTACCTGACGAGCCTTATCTATTAACTATACCAACGTTGTTTTTTTTTATCGAATCTTATGATCAATGATCAAATAAATAATTACATTATCTGCTTTGTGGCATGTTGTATATTATTTTAAGCTTTCAAGGTCATACGGAGGTTAAATGTTTAAAATACCTACTTACATATTAAACATCAATCACACTAACCTCTCTCTCCGACATAATTCCAACATACATGGGGGATAGTTAATGAAATCAGTGAGAAAATAATGAAGCATCTGTTAAAAGAAGTTTAAGACGATACATGTCAACTGAAACAAAGAAAATTGTTTTAATAGCAGACGAGAATAGTTGCATTTGCCAATCAAAGTGCACATCGATATGGCACAGACACGGGGGCATTCAAAGGTCACGTGTCCTCGCACTTGTTATAGTCAGTCAGCGCGAGACTGGATTTAGAAACTGCAAATAAATTCCCTGCAAAGTTATTCAGCATTGACCCGATAAAAAATAAAGTTGAAGGGTTTATTTACGGTCAGCCGGCACTGACCGCGGTCTGACCCGTTACTGACCACATTTAAATCATCATTCGTAGATGAAATAAAATGATATTTGAATTACCCAGTTTTATCTTTTGTGGCCGTCATTCAAAATTACTTTTAAAAATTCTAAACTATTAAAACATGCCTCAAATTTCAAGTTGCACTTCTGTTGACCGGTGTCGTGTCCTCGGCGACCTAGCATTGTGTTATTGTCTAGTGCGTTTTTAGTTTAATTGTATTGATCTTGTTATTAACTAAGCGTCGTTAGTTCATATGCATCTGTGAAGAGGACATGCTGCATAAATAATACCCATGGGAATCAATCGTATTTTAAATTCACAGAATAATATCTTTTCATATTTTTTCTTTTTCTTTGAAATGGTATTAAGTGGTCCACTTGTAACAATAATATAAATTGTCAAGTTAGGATAAAACAATATAAGTAAAAGTCTCTTTGCAAAGGCCAAAGTTGCGTTTTCGTATATTCTTGATAGTAGTTTCGTGATGGACTTATCTCAATAATATTTCAAATATGCAAAATATGCAAAATTTAACATTTTTAAAAAAGATCATTTTGAACGTTAGTCTTACCTATTTCATAAATCATTCATTAGTTTAAATAAAACAAAGAACGATAAAAAAAAAAAAACCACACAAAAACTAACAATTGAACCAGAATAATTTTAAGTTTGAATAGCATCAAACTGTATGTGGATGTTTTACATTAACGTAGGTATGTTATATTGTTTGTGTATTTTTTTTTCTCCATGATTAATGCAAATTACACATCTAGCAAAACAAATTGGAAAACAGACCCAACCTTATTTAAAGCATTTTAATGATTATTTCCAATCTTTTAAATTGAATAAATCCTTAAGTATAAATTGCTATTTTCACAATTTATGTTCTCGGATTTCAGCTCGTTGAACATTAATTAAGAAAGGCAATAAAGGAGCAACCCATTTATTAATATTTGTTTACATTTGTGGGGCGGGTATTTGTGACCCATTCGCCTATGTGGGGCGGGCATGACCCATTGGCATAGCATTTTTCACTCAGAGTCCTATTCCGTATGTCAAAATCATATCCAACTAAAATTAGAATTATTTTAACTTCAAACGATTTTTAAGGCTGCATCAAATTTGCTTTTGCATATCAAAGATTTTTTTTGTATTTTCCAGAGAAATATCATGGTTTTAGATTGTGTTTGTTATCTTCAACTATAACTCAAATTAAAAGTAAAATAACAGTAATACCGAACGACAATGATAATTTAAATCGGGAAGTTCCTAATCATATGTTCAAAATCAAGACATTCTAGCCTCTTAACTACAGAAAAGCAATTTATATAATTTTCACATAACACATCTATCTTATTGCATTAAATAAAAATATTATCATTCTAACCAAAATGGAGTTGGTTTTCTTAAATTCAAGATTTTTACTTAAATAAGTATTAAGTTAAAAAGCAGGAGAATGATAGCGTTGCCGATAACGTTACTTTTTTACATTCGAGGTACTATCGTCGAATACATTTCTTGTGCCAATGGCCATTAACACGATTTTATATTCTTGTATATATAAGTATATTCAATACTGTTATTTTAATCAGACTCTCACGTTATTATACATTTCTTAATGAGAAAATCCTTCCAAGGCAATCACAATATGTTATTTTTTGTATATGTTTTTATAAAGGAAAAGAAATAATAAAACATGATATCTTTTTTTTTCTTCAGTCAAGGACAGGATACTATACTAACCTGAAACGATTAATAGATTTTCTTTACTAATTACGAGCTTTGAAATAGTACACCTATTTACTTTACAGCTCTACGTAATCATCCAACGTTTAACAGTTCAATACTAGACTGACCTCCATTTAACCTATCAAATATAATAGGAAATCAATTGGGAAACGTTCAATATATTGTTTTTACGAGTCGATGCGTGCTAATGCAATGATTTAATTGTCAACAAATTGTATGAAAAATAGTTGTGAAAAGCATAGTAAAAAGTTTATGCTTTGATTTTTTTTCAAGGTTAAATTTATCAAGGTTATGACACGTTGTCAAAAGCGCAAGTCATTAAAATGTAATATTTCTTGTAACAGATTGCATAAACATTTATTAAGCTATATGTTGTAATGATTAAAATCGATTAAACATTATTTTTTCTTTAGTAAAGTCGGATTATAGGTCAATATAACAGTTAGCTCTCAATCTAAGATATTATGCAACAATTTTTTTGAAGATTTAAACTGAGAGGTTTTGCTGTTGCTATGAAATAGAGGGGCGAAAGGTACCAGATTCACATCCAAACTCATAAGTTGAAAAAAACTGACAACACCACTGCTTAATAGGGAAAATAACAATTACATAGAAAACTAAAGACTAAGCAACAGGAAATCCATCAAACACTGGGGAGATCCCATGTGCTCTGGTAGGCAGATCCTGCTCCAAATGTTACACTCGTCGTGTTGTTCATGTTAGTACAAACCAAGTAACAAGTCTAGTTCGGTTGGCCACATTTATAAAAAGGGGTTAGGATTGTAGTTACGACATTAGGAACTTATCCGCTATCATCTGTGAAACAGATATTACATAATGGTCAACCAACTTAATTGTAATAGCGTCCGTAACATTTATGAAGGAATAATTTCAATTTCACCATTTGCAAATCTAGGTTAGATAGCATCCTTGCAGCAACCCTCCATCAAGGAAATCATGATAGGAAATACAAGCCAGGGAATTTCATATCAATTGGGAGATATATACTCTTTATACAAGAGCTGTTGGAATGTTGCTACATAGAAATGAAGAGTTCACAATTGGAAAGTTGAAATCATCTCTTTTGTCGTAAAGTTTTGATTAAAGGATATTAAAAAGAGAGGTGAAAGATACCAAAGGGACATTCCAACTCATAATTGAAAAATAAACTGATGACGTCATAGTCAAAAACGAAAATACAAACAATACATTGAAAATCAAAGACTGATCAACACTAGCCCCATAAAAAAATAATCATTGAGCATTTGGAAGGCCCAGCAATAAACCGTTGTTTGTACGAACACTTATGTAGTTTAGGTATCCAATACGGTGACGGAAGATATGAGTTCTTCGTCCTTGGTTGAAACTACAAAAGAATATAGAACAGACCTATAACTACCCTGGATTCCCTCTTTAATAAGTTACATGGGCAGGCGCGGATCCAGAGGGGGGGTTCCGGGGGTTGGAACCCCCCTTTTTTTTGGACGATCAATGCATTTGAATGGGGACATGTAATTGGAACCCCCCCTTTTGTCCTGGGTTAGGAACCCCCCCTTTTTTAAATGGCTGGATCCGCCCCTGCATGGGGGTATATGTTATGTTTCGAAGTGAATTGTTAATACATGTACCTTATACATTTAATAAGAAGTTTATGTAAAGTGATTTACACGTAACAACGGTGTTGTTTGTGGCATTGTTTTCGGGGACAACAAAATAATTTTCATGGAGGACATTCAAAACTCTTAAATCGAAGTGAAACTGACAATTTTATGGGAAAAAATTAAAGGGAAAGACGAAAAGACAAACATGTTCACTTAAGCAAAACATAAACATACTGAGAAAAAGAAGCCCAACCAAAAATTAAGTCCACTCGTGTTCGAGAGGTGTACGACACCAAAATTAAAGGGACATTCAAACTCATAATTGAAAAATAAACTGATGACGCCATAGCCAAAAAAATAAAAAACACACATACACATAAAAAAAAATACATAGAAAATTAAAGACTGAGCAACACGAATCCTATTAAAAAAACTGTGAGTGGGAAGGATAAGCTGACCATGTTCCACAGTAAGCTGCTGTCTCAGTCAGATTCTAAGGGTTTAAAAGAGGGACGAAAGATACCAAAGGGACAGTCAAACTCATAAATCCAAAACAAACTGACAACGCCATGGCTAAAAATGAAAAAGACAAACAGAAAAACAATAGTACACATGACACAACATAGAAAACTAAAGAATAAACAACACGAACCCCACCAAAAACTAGGGGTGATCTCAGGTGCTCCGGAAGGGTAAGCAGATCCTGCTCCACATGTGGTACCCGTCGTGTTGCTTATGTGATTACAAATCCGGTAAATAGTCTAATTCGGTAGGTCACATTCATGAAAGGGAAGGGGATTGTAGTTACGACGTAAGGAACATATCCGATATCATTTGTGAAACGGTTATTCCATAACGGTCAACCAACTCGTGATGGCGTCCGTAAAATTTACGAAGGGATGATTTCATCTTCACCATTTGGAACTCTTGGTTTAATAGCTTCCTTGTGAGCAGTAACCCTCTATCAAGAAAATCATGATAGGAAATGAAAGCACGGGAATATCGTATCGATTGGGAGATATATACCCCGTATGCAGGTGCTGCTGGAATGTTGCTACTTAGAAATGGAAAGTTCACAATTGGAAAGCTGAAATCATCTCTTTTGTCGTAAAGTTTTGTTTTCAACCGACCCTCATTGTCAATTTCTAGATGTAAGTCAAGATATGAAGCCGACTTAACTGTATCTGTAGTATCCTTTATCTCCAATTCGATGGGATAGATGCGTTCCACATAGTCATCAAATTTTGAATTGTTTAGTGAAAGAACGTCATCTATATAGCGGAAAGTAGAGTTAAAGGATATTGCTAACTTCTTATCTTTCTTCCTATTAAGTTCCTGTATGAAGTCAGCCGCATAATAATAAAGAAACAAGTCGGCAAGTAGAGGGGCACAGTTTGTTCCCATTGGGATGCCGACAGTCTGTTGAAAAACACGTCCTCCGAAGAACTATTATGATTGGAAAATGATATGTTTTACATCTCTGTAAATCACCAGAAATTTTAACTTTCTTAATCTTAAATTTCAAGTTAATTTTAATGTTTTAAAAAATAATATGAATTCGACATCATAAACAGAACACACCAATGGAACAAAAAACGATGTCTTAGATAAGATGTTTTGAATCTCTTGTAATTGGCAAAAAAATAATTATTCTATCCCTTTATGTGCTTTTTTATTTGTATAAATGTCTCGCACATGTATGCTCAATAAATATATATATAATCAATAAAAATTATATTAATGATAGAACAGTTTTTATCTTTACATTAAAAAAATATGTATGGACGAACATACTGAGATGGCAAACATAAACTAATCTAAAAATTATTAGACTAAAACATTACTGAAAGAAAAGAATGAAAAGCAAAACATAACAGTCCAATAACACTACTCAGAAAACTACAAAAACAAGAACTGAATACACTAAGGAATTATCAGTATAGTTCTTGCTCCAATGCAGAAACTGTTTTGATATAGAGTATTTGTCATATAGTTCACCATTTCACTTGAAGCAGATCTGTATTTCCTGATAGCTATTTTATATTACATTTTATTTTATGTTTTTAACACATATCAGAATAAGGAGAGGTTGTGTTACTGCCAATGTGACCACTATCAACCAAATACCAAAATACTTGGATTTAAATATATCGATTAACGCCCAGCCCTCCACAAAACTGAACGGAAGTTTGACTGCATAACACAATAACAGAGTACAGAAACAGTTAGAAAGAGTGTTTCAAACGCAGACTAACACAAATCACAAAAATACCGTACTTAAAAGACCATTTTTAAACCGGACAAATCTAAAGAACTTGCAGACACTGAAAGCTGGTTCAATGCTCATTGTAACTTATAGATAATCTTTTTTCTCCAAGACTAAAATATCAATATTTATGTACACATTCACCAAATTTAGTGTATAGACGTCATAAACAAAAGCATATCTTTGTACAATGCCAACATATAAGTATAGTATGTAGGACCATAATTGTTCATAACTGTATATCAATACACATAGATTAAGGCGACAAAAGCTTACCGATGTTTCAATCTCATCAATTGATAAGGTAGAAACAAATCAAAGTAATAAACAAAAACGGAGGGAATCGCATGGACCCTTATATATCATGTAGAGCCACATTTACCCCTGTAAAAATAAAGTCAACAGTGGTAAACCGCTGTTCCAAAGTCATAAATCGATTGAGAGAAAAAAAATCCGGATAACAAAATAAAACCCAAGTGAAACACATCATCTATAGCAATACAAGGAAATAACAGAACAATGAAGTGGAACAAAAAACAAACAACAACGCAACATACATAAAAACGAACTTTTAGATAACAACTGCCATATTTCTGACTAGGTACAAACTCATTTGGCTTTGCAATAATTCAATATTGCATTTTAAGATTATTATTTAAAAGAATACAGAATCTTGTTCATGTGACTTTAAAGCTATATAATCAAAAGGTTTCTTTTAAAATTTGTATGGTAAAGACTGAACGAGAAAGTTTGCCATCCAAGTCCTTCACATTCATGATGTTTATCGAATAACAATGGATGTGAACGCCATGTCAAATATGAAGGATGTTATTTGTTCTGCCGGAATTTCTAATCCCAACGAAACCATTAGTTTATCCCAGACGATACTGCTGATTTATTAACCTTTGTTTGTCATTATTGTCTTCAAATCATAACTTGTTTTCAAAATATTTATTTCCGTCCAATCGATTCATTTTTAAACAGTCAAACAATATCATATCAAACATGTGGTACGTAACCGACGTTTGTCACTCCGTTTTAGTTGCCTTGTCTTTTCTGAAATTCTGTTAAACAGGGAATCTTAGAAGAAGCAAAATATGGAGAGTTTTGGGAGGGCAAGGAGTAATCAAATATAAGATGCATATTTGTTATTCTTGGGTTTATATGATGTAATGTACTATTATTTATTTATGTATTGCTATGTCCTGAGTTTTCTTGCATTTATATACACATGGAAAAAAAGTATTGCAACACCTTGGTTTTTTAAAACTTGAAAAATCAGCCTCTTATTTTGGATGGAATATGATAAAATATTTGTAAAATAATATAGAAACGTAGTTAATGATAACATTGGCATTAAAACGAATAAAAAAAATGTATGAAATAAAAAAAATTTATCTAACCAAAATTTTTATAACAAAATGAAGTGTTTTTTGTACAAAAAATCGTTTTACAACTTTTACTGTAGTCGAACTTTACAATGTCAGACATTTCAAAATTAATTTTTAGATGATTGTTCACATCATGGGTGATCGTTATACGCCAAAGAATTAGTACTTTGTGCGCAGCCTCCATTCAAACGGATAACCGAATCTTAACGTCTTCTGATTCCTGCCATAAGTCGACTAATTTGTTGCTAAGGTAGCAGCACCCATGCTTGACGAAGGGTATTATTTATTTCATTACGTGTTTGAACTGGAGTGTCCTTTCGTGCACTTAAAACGCACAATAGTGTCCCATATATGCTCGATATGGTTCAAATTCGGGCTACGATCGGATCAAGGAAGATAAACCGAATTCCATTGGAACAATGGATCTTCCTCCACGATGCTAATTTCCAACTTTGGCGAGTTCTGCACTATCTTGGATACGGGCAACTATGTGTCTGTTCGTAGGCAAAGGTCCCCGAAATGGTCTTATCGCTCGATAACCAGTAGCGATGAGTCGATCTCGAACAGTTTTTGTTTAAAGCTCCTGTGTGGTCATCACTCTCTTTTTAGGATTGTCTTGTTTGCAATGAGCTTCCTTCTGACATACTTGCGTTATGCTTGATTTTCCCTAGCAGATGTTATAGGGGGTCTTCTTGATCTCGGAAGGTCTTTAACATTGTTTGTTGCCTGATTTTTATTCTCAAACGACTTAAAGTGGAATGGTGGTGACCAACAATACTTGCAATTGTCAGAGCGACATACCTGCTTCTCTCATGCTGATTATCTCCCATCTTGCTGCAGTTATGAGTTGTGGAAGACCAATTACAAACTGTCAATCACATAACTTTATAAACTTGGTTATTTAAAGTGTTGAAAACAATGAGGATAAAAACATCTGTTTTATTGTTTACGAGTACAGTAGATGCATGTGCAGATAAGAACTTATAGAGTCGATATTTATTGATTACACTCAGGTGATATTTAAATAATGTTTAACTAGTTCTATTTCAACAAATTATATCACCAAAAAAAGAGAGTGTTTTTTTAATATGAATTTCAATTTGGTGTTGCAATACTTTTTTCCATGTGTATGTATATTTTATTCCTGTCATGTACTGTTGTAGTTATTTTACGATATTTTGTTTAGCATTTTCATATCACTGGAGGATTTGTATTTGGTGCGATACAGGATTTCTGTTGTTCCGTTGTCGTTAATGTATTTACCTGGGTGTGATCTGATTTGTCGATTTATGAACAGTTAAAAGAAAAGCATGTTCAACTTATGCAAGGAATACACAACTCATCTTGGGAAAACACTGCCTTGAGGTAGCCAAGTCCATAGTTTTGTATCATTTGTTCATATTTTCAGCATTTGGGTCAATAACAACCGTACGCTAACTGTGTAAAACATCTGGTTTTTGTTTTTATTTTTAAAAATTTCCTAATACAAATTCGACTTGCAAATCAAAGGCAACAATAGTATACCGCTGTTCGAAATTCATAAATCGATAGAGAAAAAACAAATCTGAGTTACAAACTAAACCTGAGGGAAACACATCAAATATAAGAGGAAAACTACGACACAACAGAAACACAACACAACATTAAAATTTGACACACACAGAAACGAACTATAATATAAATAAAGGCAATAGTAGTATACCGCTGTTCAAACTCATAAATCCATGGAAAAAAACAAAATCGGGGTAACAAACTAAAACTGAGGGAAACGCATTAAATATAAGAGGAGAACAAGGACACAACACTACAATGTAACACACACAGAAACGGACTAAGCATCAGACAAAATCCCACGTGGAATAAGAAATATAACATCAAAACCAAATACATGAATTTGGGATGGACAAGTACCGTGACACGTCTTATCGCAATGTGAACTTACACTCAAAAATAAGAGAAAACAAACGACGCAACGTTAAAATGTAACACACAGAAACAAACTATGATATAACAATGGCCATATTCTTGACTTGGTACAGGACATTTTTAAAGGAAAAACATGGCAATTGTCAAATGTTATCACAGGTCTCATTTCAAATAAAGGCACAGTAGTATACCGCTGTTCAAAACTCATAAATCCATGGACAAAAAATAAAATCGGGGTAACAAACTAAAACTGAGGGAAACGCATCAAATATAAGAGGAGAACAACGACACAACATTAAAATGTAACACACAGAAGCGGACTAAGCATTAGACAAATCCTATGAGAATAACAAATATAACATCAAAACCAAATACATGAATTTGGGACACGTCTTATAGTAATGTGAATTCACACTCAAAATGCAACCAGTAAGTCGACAACTATATCAGTTTTGCTAACAACAAAGATATACCAGAACTGTTATTGATTTTTATGCGCATCAGAGAGATAATCATCTTCTCCTTGGTAGTAGTCTCACTTTTCATAATGTGCTCTTCGTGAACTGATCTATGCCAAAGAAACATACATTCTACATTTGAAAATGCCTGTACCAAGACAGGAATATGACAGTTTTCGTCCATTCGTTTTTTATGTGTTTTGTCATTTGATTTTGCCATGTGATTATGGACTTTCCGATAAGATTTTCATCTGAGTTTAGTATTTTTGTGATTTTACTTTATACTAAACTTAGCTAACGAAGGAAAGATGACAGGATAGTATTAATGATACTGATAACAATATATTTCTATCTGACCACAGACCAGTAAACCAATTTTGATCTGTGACGGTCATTTTGATCTGTCTAGGACTGAAGCGCGTATAGTGTAGACATACACATACATAACGTATTAACTTAATACTGTAAATTCAGAAATTATTGCGTACATTTATTATTGCGATTTTATCATTTTAGACTTAAACTCGTTTACGATTTTGAGAAAAATCCTGTTTAATTCAAATAATAAATTTCAAAATGCGAGTTTAAATTATTGCGTTTACAACTCGGTCGCATTTTTCGCAAATAATAAAAATCTCGCAATAATTCCTGAATTTATTTGAAATATTGTGAAAACACCATACGATGGAACAGAGTGTGTGTTACTGTTGAAAATGAGAAATTAACAATCGGAAAGTCGAAATAATCACGTTTGTCATACATTCTCATTGAAATATGAGTCATTGACTGACAGAACTTAAAATGAAAGAGCTGTGTCTGCTTGAAAATGCGGAATTTAACATAGAAAGCAATGGGGCCATGCATTAGTGGTGTACTTCTTAAAGAGAAGATGATGTGGATCTTTTAATTGAGCACGGTTTTGAAAATTGACAGGACTTGCTATCAAGGCATAATTATAAGGATAATGATTACCGATTTTGGGGAAGATCTTTAGGAATGTTTAAAATACACACCTGATTGACATTGTTGATTGACTATATTTCTGGTGGTCATTTTTTTTTACCGTAGAAAGACTCATAGTAAGAACGTGAGAAAGTTCTTGATTGGAACATCTTGACGACCCTGCTATATATAAATCTAAAGTAATATTTTCTAACCAAAATCTGTGAAGAAAAATAATTTATTACTTCAACTAGGAAACTATCCCTTTTTTCATAACCCTTCACCAAAAATATTGTATCCACTATTTTGAACCACCGAAACGATTTTTAATAGAATTGCTCTAACCAAAACAAAGAAAGCTAGTGACAAAAGGGAAAAGAATTGTAAGGCAAAGGCCTGAATATTGTAACCCGAATTTGTTTTTTCTCAATCGATTAATGAATTTCGAACAGCGGTATACTTCTGTTGCATTTATTTATATTGAAAAACAAAATTCAGGTTAATAATGCAGTTGATAACTATGCCAATAAAATCACTCATTCGTCGTAAAAAATCTGACAAAGCCATGGCAAAAATAAAACCGGATAATTTACCAAAAAAAACACCATAAATAACTAATAACTGAGCAACACGAAACCCGCCTTGGGTTGATCACGGATACTCCGAAAAGGAATGCAGATCCTGTTTCACATGTGGCGTTGCTCATGTAAGAACACATTCAGCGAAAAGTTTAATTCGGTGATGTCACATTGGAGGATATGAGGATTGGATTATGATTATGAAAGTTTGAATGTATCCATCGTCATTTGTGAAACAGATATTCCCTAGTGGCAAACCAATTTGTGATGGAGTTTGTAATTTTTTAAATTTTTTTTGGCAAATTTTTATTTCACTTTCAAATATATCGACGATATTTTGTCACCAAAAAAGTTGTGCCAAATACGACTAATGTAATTTACGGCTTGGGAAAGTGTGCAAGTGTCGTTAAAATGACAATCAGACGTCTGATCAATCCATGACTATGTCGCAGAAACATTCGGTTACTTCAGTTGTCGGGTTGATATTTTTGTTGTTTTTAATTTTTCATCATTCTGTTTTTCGTTAATTTATGCATTTTATTTACCTCAATGCTGTATCCCTCTTTCTAACTATGACTTACTATTACAATAAGGAATTATGTTTCATATTGACACGAAAAATTTGAGTAATGGAGATTTTGTCCTTCATTCAACTGAAAGTATTATTATCATTTCAATAGATATTTTTTACCGAAAGCTTTAGTAATATATTTTCTAAAGCTATGATTCTTATACAGATTTTTCTTCTTTAAAGTTTTTAGTAAGTCATAAAATTAGTAATCTCGAAATAAATATAATAATAAAATAAACAATCGTCATTCAAAAAACTAAAGTCAATTATTAGCTTATAAGGATTAGATATATCTTTGATGAATTTTGACGTGGTTTTTATGATTATGTATTAAGACATATCTTATGGTAAAACAATGCCGCTCCGTATTCCTTCCTGTTTTAAAACACCGAATACATTCTGTAACTTTATACTGTATGTGTGTGTGGTTATTTGATACTTGTTGGAATTTAGTTGAATATTTTTGTAAGCGAAATTTTTCATGTGTAGGGTTGGAATAACTTATTTTTTACAGTAATATAACTTTTTTTGGTTCCTCAACAAACCAATGCTTCGGTCTTGACAACTGCAAATAATTCAATTTAATTGTACTTTAAGTTTTATTTTAAAATGTGTCCCTATGTTTTAATTATTTAATTTGTTTGACTTTCTTAAAGTTTATGTTCAATAGAACCTGATGATGATACTTGTTGGGTCACATGTGAAGCAGAATTTGTTTACCCTTCCGAAGAAAGTTGACCTTAAAACGGTTTGATCCATCTGTAAATATTCCGAGTGTGTCCAACTTCTTATCGTGGTATTATTTCTTTGACGAATGACGAGTAATAAATACATAGGTCGAGACAAGTTGAACATCGGTAAACTACTATTGTCTATCGTGACATTATTTTCATGACGACTGACGAATACATATATATTAGGAGACAAATTGAGCATCGATAGACTACTATTGTCTACCGCGACATTATTTTCATGACGAGTGATTAATGCATAGTACGAGACAAGTTGATCATCGGTAAACTACTGTTGTCTATCGTGACATTATTTTCATGACGACTTAAAATACATAGTACGAGACACTTTGAGCATCGGTAAACTACTTATTTTCATGACGACTTATAAATACATCTTACGAGACACTTTGATCATCGGTTAACTACTATTGTCTATCGTGACATTATTTTCATGACTAGTGATAAATACATAGTTCGAGACAAGTTGGTCATAGGTAAACTGCTATCTATAATGTATTCTGTAGGAGCAACTGATCTCAATCATTTTTCCTTGGTTCATGCGTTTCCCTCTGTTGTTTTCTATTCGGTTCGAACGTTCAAAAGGAATTATCATCACAATCTTATTATGCAATATTGCTAGGATCGATCTGCGATGATTACTGGCGCGTTTTATTTTCCCTGAATCTGGAAAATTCCTTAGAAAAACGCGTGTAGTGTGCAATTTTGTCGTTATCATGGGTATGTAGCTATACAAATTAGTTTTTTGTTTGGTTTGTTTATCTCAATTTTTTTGTATTGATCATGCATAGTACTAACTGTTAATCTTTGACTTTAGTGGCACCTAAGGTTCTGTTACGCCTTTTTTTTAATATGATGAAGAAATATGTTTCTTTTTCAATATAATACCTATAAAACAATTATGCTCAACATTGTATATATTTCTCAAAGGTTTTTATCGATGAAAATATTAATATGAATAGTTTATCTCCACAAAGGTTCCTTCATTTCGCCTAAACAATGTCTGTCAAGGTTTATTAAGTATATTCTAATACTCAGACGCTGTATCAATTAATAATAATGAGAACAAGACAATCTGATATGATTTCCGTTTTAATTTCTCCTGTTTCTGGAAGAACCTTCAGCAGGTATGATCAAACTAGAAGAATGATTCTTTAGGAACATCCTGTTATGTCTCAAATATCACATAAGTTGCTACTTTTATAATTCCTGGTTTCTATGTACTATATTTATATGAAAGGTTATGGATTAAATACGATCAACGTGAAATAAAATGTCCGTTTGAAAAAAATGATTGAGGTTAAGGAGGTAGACCTAGGTTAAGGGAAATAACTCTTAAAATCACCAGTACGTTTGTGTCAACCATTTTCAAAAATATATTCTAAGCTTCTAGGTTACATAGATTATTTCCAATCTGTTTCAGGTAAATGCTTAAAATTCATTGATGAAACTTGACTTTAACAAACACATAACTGATTTAAAGAGTTATCTCCCTGAACCAAGGTCTACCCTCTTAAAATGGCTTAATTAGAACACCATAATCCTGGCAATTTTAAAACTTGAAGTTTATTGTATAATTATATGAGTTTTTCATTTGAAAATAACTTATAAATGGAACGAAACTGCTTCACTTCCCTAAGCACCTGATTTTCTCTACGATGTTTAGTGCCAAGCGACATTCAGGTGGCACGGTAGTATTTGCATTCCAGAATGTAGGTTGCTCTTTTGTGTACCCTACTTAGGTAAATGTATCTAAACAGTGTAATTGGACAAAAAAATACAGTATCAACTGAACATACTTTCCCGAACCGAGGGATGAATCAGGTGTAGAAAAATATGAAATAATTTTACATACAGATGAAAATGAATTTTGAGATTTTTTTTAAATTTTGTATTCACTGCACCGTAAAAGACTAGTGGCCTTAGGTTTTTAAAAATAGCAAAAAAAGTAAACGGTCATGATACATAATCAAATTCATATCTGAATAGTAAAATGAAAGTACTTCAGTTAACTGTGAATGTAGAATTTTTTGCAGTGTTAGAAGGTGGTGCAAATTCTAAAAAGGCTATCATTATCCCTTATGGGCCAGGAAATACTACCGTGCCACCTTAAGGGGGATATATATTTTTACACTTAATCAATAAAGGAACTTTTTTTACCTATGCAATTTGTAAGTTTATCAATAAAAGGGGCAACTATGATAAAAACAAGCCTTAAATTCCACCCCTTAGAGTAAAAATTGCTGATACAGCAAATTTTGCCTGATCTGTAGGTAATAATGTCAAAATTTACCTAGAAAGTAGAACTTCATTATTTTTATGTAACTTGCAAAACATTTGTAATTGTATATGCTCGCTTTAACTTTTTGCAGTGTCTGACACATGTGCAACCACTGAAATTTGAGACGCAAATTTCTTCGGTTGCATGTACATCCTATTATTTTCACCGAAATAAATAAATTGCATAATTTCTTATTTTTTTCAACACAAGTACAGCTATACTAGTTTTCTTGAGGTTTAATTTGTAGTTCTGATGTAACATGACACTAGTAGGAGCTTTTGGGGAACCAGTAAGTGATTAAGGGGTCCTTACTTATTCATTTAGCTCTCATATTGGTCTGAAATAGAGATAGAAATAGGGGGTTTCTATACATTGACTAAACATTATTTTTGACAAAGAATGTATTTATTATGTTATATCAGCAAGATTAAATGGTTTATTCATTTTCCATGCAAATACCATTAGTTGTTAAGATTTTCTGACAGTGAAAAGCACAATAAAGGCAAATTGATTATGTAAGGGGACATAATTTAACTTAATGCATACATGAGAAATAGACAAACAGTCAACTTAGAGATGTATTCTAGTACATGTATTGTCAAACAGATTTTGGAATAATAGTTAACTGCAATCTAAAGACTCTTGTTGTATTGCTCTCATAATCTGGAAATGTTTAAAGTAACATAAGGCATGCTGTAAAATGTGGAATGGACTTTAATATCAGTTTTCGTGATTTTGTGCTTAAACTGTTTCTTTCAGTCAGATTAACCATTAACAGAGTTGGCAATCCAACAATTCCTCCTGAATCACCATGTTTGACTTCTGTGTTGATTTGAAACATCATATATTTGGGTTTTGTTCACTCCTTAAGTAAAAATGGTAAGAAGAAAAAAAAGAGTAAATCTGCCAGATGGGGTAGGGATGTAATGTTTCATTTTTTTTGGTAACAAATGATTGCAGACTAGTATTCTTTATTGTAATATGTTCCAATGTAAGAAGTCTATGCATCATGGGTGTCATGATTGGTTTCACGTTTGTTATGTCTTGGTTAAGGTGGCACGGTAGTATTTGCATTACTGAATTTAGGTTGCTCTTTTGTGTACCCTACTTAGGTAAATGTATCTAAACAGTGTAATTGGACAAAAAAATACAGTATCAACTGAACATACTTTCCCGAACCGAGGGATGAATCAGGTGTAGAAAAATATGAAATAATTTTTCATACAAATGAAAATGAATTTTTGAGAATTTTTGAGAAGTTTGTATTCACTGCACCGTAAAAAACTAGTGGCCTTAGGTTTTTAAAAATAGCAAAAAAAGTAAACGGTCATGATACATTTTCAAATTCATTTCTGAATAGTAAAATGAAAGTACTTCAGTTAACTGTGAATGTAGAATTTTTTGCAGTGTTAGGTGGTGAAAATTCTAAAAAGGCTATCATTATCCCTTATGGGCCAGGAAATACTACCGTGCCACCTTAAGGGGGATATATATTTTTACACTTAATAAATAAAGGAACTTTTTTTACCTATGCAATTTGTAAGTTTATCAATAAAAAGTTGATTAAGGGCAACTATGATAAAAACAAGCCTTAAATTCCACCCCTTAGAGTAAAAATGATTGCAGACTAGTATTCTTTATTGTAATATGTTCCAAAGTAAGAAGTCTATGCAGTGTGATTGGACAAAAAATACGAACTCAATATCAATCGTCTTAACATTAATACACGTGTTAATTGTGGATGATTTGTAGGTGTTGATCAGTAGGCGGTTGCAATAAATTCAAAAACACTGGAAGTTAAGCTTTGTCATCAGTACATAGACAATGATATTCTACTTAGAAAATAAGTATAGAAAGGCATTCTATACAAACGTTTGTTACGATACAAGCAATAACGCATAAAATTAGTGAAAATAAACTAAAATGTAAAAAAAGAAAAGAAATGACAAAGAATATAAATAAATATATAGAAAATCAGGTGATAAAGTTGACAAATTGAGCATCGGTAAACTTCTATTGTCTATTATGACATTATTTAATGGCGAGTGATAAAGGAGTAGATTCAGTAAGACCCCTTTTTGGCCCCAAAATATAGCAGTTTTACAAAATTGTTAAAATCTAAACCTTTAGTTATTTATTGGACAGTAGAATGCTTCTGCTACATAAATATGGGCTGTGTTTGACAATACAATGCACATATATCCGGTACTAGCACCATTAAGTCATGCTAAATTACTGAAATCCTCAAAATTCTAGCATTTTAGTTAAATTTTAGACGGTTTTCGTGTAAAACGAAATGGCCGCATTCGTGTTCATCCTTAATATTGAAATGTACGTTGTATTTGATTATAATGCATAACATATATAAAGGTTGAGGATGAACACGGATGCGGCCACTTTCATTTTTACCAAAAACCATCTGAAAAGTGAAATTTTTCGGCATAATAGATAGATTTTTCATATTTGAGCTTGAATCGGATCGTTTTTAATGACTAAATCTGTTTAAATCTTTCACATAAACTAATTAATTCAAATAAAATAGACACTTGTTTAAAAAGTGGTCAAAATCTTTCGTCAGATGAACCTGAAATTTGAGGCCAAAATCGGTCCTTACCGGACCTACTCCTTTGACACATTGAGCATTTGTAAACTACAATTGTCTATTATGACATTATTTTCATGACGACTGATAAATATATAGTACGAGACAAGTTAAGCCTCGGTAAACTATTATTGTCTATAGATACATTATTTCATGACGAATGATCAATACATAGTACGAGACAAGTTGAGTATCGCTAAACTACTATTGTCTATCGATACATTATTTCATGACGAGTGATAAATACATAGTTCGAGACAAGTTGAGTATCGCTAAACTATTATTGTCTATCGTTACATTATTATTGTCTATTGTTACATTATTTTCATGACGACTGATAAATACATAGAACGAGACAAGTTGAGTATCGCTAAACTATTATTGTCTATCGTTACATTATTTTCATGACGACTGATAAATACATAGTACGAGACAAGTTGAGTATCGTTAAACTACTATTGTCTATCGTTACATTATTTTCATGACGACTGATAAATACATAGTACGAGACAAGTTGAGTATCGCTAAACTATTATTGTCTATCGTTACATTATTTTCATGACGACTGATAAATACATAGTACGAGACAAGTTGAGTATCGCTAAACTACTCTTGTCTATCGTTACATTATTTTCATGACGAGTTATAAATACATAGTACGAGACAAGTTGAGCATCGGTAAATATCTATTGTCTATCGTTACATTATTTTCATGACAACTGATCAATACGTAGTACGAGAAAAGTTGAGCAACGGTAAACTACTATTGTCTTTCGGGAAAATGTTTTCATGATGACTGATTAATACATAGTACGATACAAGTTGAGCAACGTTAAAATACTATTTATTGTCTATCATCACATTATTTTCATGACGACTGATTAAAACATTGTACGAGACTCGTTGAGCATTGGTAAACACATGTTGTGTACCGTGATATGATTTTCATGACGACTGATAAATATATACTAGTAGTACGAGACAAGTTGAGACTCGGTAAACTACTATTGACTATCCTGACATTATTTTCATGACAAGTGACAAATTCATAGTCCGACACACTTTTAGCATCGGTAAACTATTGTCTATAGTTCATATTATCGGCGCACCCGATGTCATTTATATCTCCTTGGTACATGCGTTTCCCATGGTTGTTTTCCTTTTGGTTTTTTGGTTCAAAATGAATTATCACCCCAATCTACTGTTGTGATTTTGTTATCATCTCAATCTACTGTTGTGATTTTGTTATCAACTCAATCTACTGTTGTGATTTTATCACCTCAATCTACTGTTGTGATTTTGTTATCACCTCAATCTACTGTTGTGATTTTGTTATCACCAAATATTTTTGCGATGAATGATTGGTGCGTTTTTCTTGTCCATGATTCTAGGGGGTAAAGTGAGCTATCGCAATACATAAATAACCTTCCGGAGAACAAAAAATCAACCCGGTTGGTCATGGGCTTGTCTGTTTATATTTGACTTATAACTTTTTTTTTGTACCTTAGGCCTCAAAATTATTTTGTTGAGCTTTTGTATGCGTGGTCTGAAATATGATGAAAAAGATCCTTTTTTTTCTTTTTTTTTTTTTATCAATATTACGGATAAAAAGATAATCTCAATGAAATGGTTGCAACTATAAAACTGTTCTCAATATTTGTTTTCTTTTAAATTTCTGTATTTGTTTTAACGTCAATAGTTTACCTTCATGACGCTTCCTTTATTTCGCCTAAACAATGTCATTCACGGATTATTCAGTACATTCTATTTCAGACGTTGTATCAATGAATAAGAATGAGAAAATCGACAATATAATATGATTTTCGTTGTATTACTCCCTTTTCTGAAAGATATTTCATCAGGGATGCTCATACGTAAAAATTATTAATCTTAGGAACATCCTGTTATGTCTCAAATATCACATAATTTGCTAATTTTATAGTTCCTGGTTTCTATGTACTATATTTTAATGAAGGTTATGAATTAAATAGGATCGGTTTGAATAAAACTGTTCGTCAGAAGAAGAAACAAGAAAGCAAAAAATGATTGAGGTTAAAATTGCCTTATTAAAACACCATCTCCTTGTAATCTTTAATCTTGAAGCTCACTCAATTATTCAATAGTTATGTGAGTTTTTCGTCTGAAAAAAAATCTCAATGGAACAAAACTGCTTCACTTTCCTAAGCACATGTATGGAACGCCATAGCTGTCTTATGTGTCTTTTTTATTGCTTTTTTTATTATAAGATGGTGGTTTTCTATTATAAGATGGTTGTTTTCTATTATACGAAGGTGCCTTTCTATTATAAGATGGTGGTTTTCTATTATAAGATGGTGGTTTTCTATTATACGAAGGTGGTTTTCTATTATTAGATGGTGGTTTTCTATTATAAGATGGTGGTTTTCTATTATAAGATGGTGGTTTTCTATTATAAGATGGTGGTTTTCTACTATACGAAGGTGCTTTTCTATTATAAGATGGTGGTTTTCTATTATACGAAGGTGCTTTTCTATTATAAGATGGTGGTTTTCTATTATAAGATGGTGGTTTTCTATTATAAGATGGTGGTTTTCTACTATACGAAGGTGCTTTTCTATTATAAGATGGTGCTTTTCTATTATAAGATGGTGGTTTTCTATTATAAGGTGCTTTTTTATTATAAGATGCTTTTTTATTATAAGGTGCTTTTTTGTTATAAGGTGCTTTTTTATTATACGATGGTGGTTCCCGTGATTAACCGGAAGCGTGGTGTGTATTTGAATCTCACCGAACCAACATGGCGGCCATGGCTGTGAATACTAAAATGTTAATTTTTTTACAGAAATTAAACTTGCAGCAAGCATTTCCAAACTTTGAGAGAGAGAAAATCACTCCAGACATTGTATGTAGGCTTTCGACACATGAAATGGAAATATTAGGTGTATCTAGTAGGGCAGATATGATGAAGTTAAGAACTGAATGTGTAAAATATGGAACGTCCGCCCCTAATAAAATAAACTCTAAATGCGGCCCTCCGAAATTTGATATTCCAAAGTCTGTTCTAAAAAGTGGAGATTTGTAATTGTAGGTGGCATTGACGGGTTTAGTCGATTGATAACATTTTTAAAATGTACCGACAACAACACATCAAGAACAGTTTTGGATTGTTTCTTCTCCGGTGTTGCAAAGTATGGGATATCCAATAAAGTTAGGTCTGACAAAGGATTGGAAAATGTTTCTGTGGCAAACTACATGTTGATTCAAAAAGGCACAAACAGTATGGTAACGGGAAAAAGACTATGGAGAGATGTGTATGAAGGTGTGCTTAGTTACTTTTACAAATTATTTTATTTCATGGAAGATGAAGGTTATCTAGACCCACTAAAACTGACAAACTAAGCTGCTCTCCACTTTGTTTTCATGGGCGAAATAAACAGGAAGCTGCAATTTTGGGCAGAGGCATGGGCTGGTCATAGACTACGCACTGTTAATTCATCTCCATTGAGCTTGTGGACTTCAGGTCAACTTCAAAATGCCGTAGGAATTACCGAGAAGCAAATTTGCAAGACTATGGAATTGAAGGCTATGTGGATCAAAATGATGTAGAAGAGGGCGAGAGACCAATATTTGGACCCCTTGCACACATGATAAGTGATCAATGCAGGCTGGATTTAACTCAACAATTGATAAGAAGCAATACTAACTTTGGAATAGATTATTATCTTGAATGTTTGGAAGTCACTGAAAGAAATAACTAAACTGGTTATTAAAACTTGTTTGTAATTTACTAAATTGCCTTCATATCTTGAACGTAAATGGATAACTGCATAACTTCTTTATATACTTAATCTTATAAAACCCCATGACTTTCAACAACTTAAAGCTTTAAAGTGGTATATTGGTTATATATAACTGTATCATTTTGTGTAGAGGTAGTACACGAACAACGTACAGATCTGTAGATCCTCTAACTATTTTAGTATTTATTATAAAATTGAGAATGGAAATGGGGAATATGTCAAAGAGACATCAACCCGACAATAGAAAAAAAACAACAGCAGAAGGTCACCAACAGGTCTTCAATGTAGCGAGAAATTCCCGCACCCGAAGGCGTCCTTCAGCTGGCCCCATAACAAATATATACTAGTTCAGTGATAATGAACGCCATACTAATTTCCAAATTGTACACAAGAAACTAAAATAAAATAAAACAAGACTAACAAAGGCCAGAGGCTCCTTACTTGGGACAAGCGCAAAATGCGATGGGGTTAAACATGTTTGTGAGATCTCAACCCTCCCCCTATACCTCTAGCCAATGTAGAAAAGTAAAAAACATTATAACCAATTTTTCTAACTTATAAGGACGCCGAGTTGGCAATTGAATTGTGCAAGTCTTTTTGCTGCGCGTCTTTCGAATCTTGATAGGAAGTCGAGTAGATTGAGGGGCAAGGTTAGTGTACCCATAAACATGGTTCAACCCCACCACTCTGCCAAGATTTGCCAGAGTGCCTGTATCAAGTCGGGAATTCTCTCTTCCTTCTGTACATTTTCCTTTTTGTGTTGTCGCTGTATGTCTCTATTTTGATGGCTTGATTGATGGTGTTGGTGCTGTTTGATGTTTTATATCGAATTATTCCCATTCCCTGTTGTATCTTTATATAAAAAAATAAAAATCACAAAAATACTGAACTTAGAGGAAGATCAATTGGGAAAGTCCATAATCACATGGCAAAATCAAACAAAACACATCAAAAACGAATGGACAAGAACTGTCATATTCCTGACTTGGTACAAGCATTTTCAAATGTAGAAAATGGTGGATTAAACCTGGTTCTATAGCGCTAACCCTCTCACTTTAATGACAGTCTCATCAATTTCCGATATTTTTACATTGATGCGTTAAATAAACAGACACAATAAATAAAATAGTCAAAATATGGGTACATCAGTCATCATCATATAAAGGTTGGCTACATGGTTCAGCTAAATGAAATTCTTCGATAATGCTTTAAATGAAAACTTATGTAACTGTGACTTTTACATGCATTAAAAGAATTTGATCGATAATGAACAAATATTTAAATGTTTTTGTTTGAACTGAAAATCATTGTGTCCTGAATATTAAGTCATTGGTCTTACAATTTGCCAAATTAAAAAATACTTCAACCAGAGACATATAATACTAGTGATAAGCAACTTTGTGAAATCTCGAGAAATATCGCAGCCACATGCTTTGATAAGAATATAACATGTATAAATCATATATATATATATATATATATATATATAAAGAAAGAAGGTAGTTAAGTTTTCAGATATATTCCTTAATTTTTCAAAAACTTAACAAGATATCTAAATATATCACAGAAGTTGTAAAAGAAGTATCAAAATACTTTGTTATTTAGTAAGTTTCAAAATATTGTCATGATAATATGAAAACTTGATTTTGTCATAAAATGTTCCAGACCGAAACCTCTTCAATTTTCTATTGTATAATATTCAGAGTTTCCACTCTCTTGTTTTATATGTCTCTACTTCAACTAACTGTAATCGGTTCAGTTTAGACAGGTTTTACTGTGTCACAAGTATTGCGGGAGAACACAAGTCCATTGTTTAAAAAAATGTACTTTTCAAAACTGTCCGAGGTACTAGCTATATATATATAGTATGTAGCTGAATGTACATATTTTTTACTATTAGACTTGGGTTAAAAGCATTTTTAATAGATCCCGCCATTTTTCCATATATATCGTCTAAAACAATGCCGGTTTTAGCAGGTGGTAGAATTCCGGTATATTGATAAATTCACTAATATAAATCATTTATGTTTAATTATTTTTCTTTATTTCAAATATAATAATCCCTAAAAATTTTTAAAGACTTAATTGATTTTCTTGATTTTTTTTTTCATATTTCATTAATAGCAATTGGTCCGTCCCTTTTTTCAAATAAACTCCACACTTCCGGTTAATCACGGGAACCACCATCGTATAATAGAAAAGCACCATCGTATAATAAAAAAGCACCTTATAATAAAAAAGCACCTTATAACAGAAAACCACCATCTTATAATAAAAAAGCAATAAAAAAGACACATAAGACAGCTATGGCGTTCCATACACATAACTATGTCCACGATGTTTAGTGGCCAAGCGACATTGGCACTCAAAAAACAAAATTCAAACACGAAAGTAGACAACATCATAGCCGAATAAATAACGACGAAAATACAAACAAATAAATACTGTGGATTCCCTCTCATTTGCGGAACACCAATTTCGCGGTATAACATTTGTTCGTGGTTTCCGTGTAAATAGGCAAACTACGAATTTCAATGTAAAAATAAAGATAGGGACTTTACGATTTGAATTTTCCACGGAGCTCGGTATTTTTGTGATTTTAGTTTTTACATAAGCTTTAATATGCATACATAGGCATTATCATAAAATCGAATATTCACAAACATGCGATGTTTTCCCAATCTACGAAAGTTGGAACCCTCTAAATTGAATACATTCACAGTAGGTGCTCCGAAATGTTTAAAAAAAACAGATGTAGAAGAGAGGTAAACGAAACCTTTAATAAAGAACAAGCTTCCAAACAAACTCATCATGTAATATTCTAGGAAGACTTACATTGTACCTAATATATCAACTATCGATTATTAATAGATGTTTGTCCTATAAAATGTGCATAAAATATATACCGATGAATTTAAAACAAGCAATCAAATTGAATAAATGAATAATACAAAAACTGAACACGCCATTCATTGCTTAGGCGACCAAACAAACATTTGATTTAAACTTGTTCATTAGTTTCACCTTGAAATCCCAATCTAAGCATCATTTGTAAACCAAGTTAAACTGTTACGTCTTCACCATTGAAATCAATGCTGTAAGAAATCAAATTTCGTATAATACTTATGTTGACTCTTTAATTCAGTTTGAAGATGGATTAAATGAACCAGGAAGACCGACGGACGGTCGATATGTCTATGTTAAGGGGTCTACCATTTAATTTTTACGTGGTGTTAGTGGATGAAAAAAAATCCTGCATTTTTTAGTTGTAATCTCTGTCCTGTCTTTTCATTTTTCACTCAAAATGTGTTTATGAACTGAAATAGGAGAGATATATAGCCCGTTTTCTCAGATCAGAAGTTCATGGTTTTGAACAATCATATACTAGACTGTGAACAGAAAAAACGTTTTCAATTTTTATGCACAGATTTTGCAAAACATTTTCTCATTCCTAATTGACAATATGAATTAAGTTCAAAGTTTTTTCTCAATCCTAATTAACAATGTGAATTAAATTTAAAGTACTTTCAATTATATTTTTTTTTCTTTTGTATGTTTATCTATTCAAATTTGTATACATTGTGTTATGCATTAACATTGTATTGGTATCACTATCTCTCCTAAGGGATGCTAATAAAGATATATATAGCCGGTTTTCACAGATCAGAAGTTCATGGTTTTGAACAATCATATTTTCGGTGCGTTCCTAAATGCAATTATACATGTAGGTACGAAGAATCTTCAGTTCAGCACAGGCCCGTATAAGGTATAATTTTTACATTGAATGACTGTCATCTTTTTCAAACGCAGGACCGAATAGAGTGAAAAATAAAAAGGCAGGGAAAAGCTAAATACGAAATAAAGTATCCGCGATAAATAAAGCATAACACATCTTCCATATAAATCATTATGGTGTCTCTGAAAATTAAGTCATGTCTCTGGAAGACACATTTTCATTAATTATTTTACTTACATACGCTGACATAGCAAGACTCACAATGATGACAATAACTCAAAATATATTAAAACAGCAATCAAAAATCATGAGTTGAAGGTTGTCTTTTTTTCTTTTTCGAAAAGACAAACACTGAAGAGACCAACATTACCCCCAAAAACTAAAAACAAGTCAACAAAAATACAGGATCGTGTCAGATGATCCTGAAGGATAGGCAGATCCTTCTTTTCTTGTGGCATCTCTGATTCATACCCAATGTATCATGATTATATCCATTTATAGCATTTATCTAATTTTCCCTGCTTGACATTGGCATTTCTGTTTGCTTGTTGTACTTCCTTTATTTTTCTCAAAGGGGACGAAACTGACTTCTTTGCATTTCAACATGATCCCCTGGGGTGTTTCACACTCTGGTCATCACAAATATATTATCAATTTTGTGAAAAATCAGAACTCAATATCTATCGTCTTAACATTAATAAAAGTGTTAATTGTTGTTGATTTGTATGTGTTGATTAGTAGGCGGTTACAACAAATTCAAAAGTTAAGCTTTGTCATCAGTACATATACTATGACATTCTACTTCGAAAATAAATATAGAAAGGCATTTTATACAAACGTTTGTTACGATAAGAAATAAAAATGTTAAGGGAGCTACCATTTGATTTTTAGTGGGGTGGGGGCTAGGATGAAATTTGAAAAAAATAGGCAGGACAGGAGTTTTGAGTAAAAAAAAAAGGCAGGATGAGAATCTTGTTAAAAAAAAGGCAGGATGACAATTTGTGTAAAAAAAAGTCAGGATAAACTAGTAAAAAAAAAAAGGCAGGTCCGAATAGAGTAAAAAATAAAACAGGCAGGACAGATATTACAACTAAAAAAAAGCAGGACAAAATTTTTCATCCTAGCCCCCCCCCCCCCCCCCCCCCCCCCATAAAAATCAAATGGTAGCTCCCTAAAAAAGAAAAGATAAAGAATATAAATATATATATAGAAAAATCTGGAGTCCTTTCCCCAAGCGCCTGTGGTTTATTTGTAGAGATATTGGCCACACGAAACGATGTAACGTCCATTAGAATTAAAACACCTACATTAATAGCTTTAAGTCAGATGGCATCTGTTATGTTACACAAATCATTCGGATAATGATGAAATAAGGACCACAAATAGAATGTTTATGTTTCATCGTGTAACTTTATTTAGTTGTTTTTCGCCACTACTAAAAATATTCCAATGGGTTGTGTACTAAACAAATCTGAGGCCGATCAGAAGTGCTCTACTTTTTTTTGGAAAAAGTTTATAATTCTATCGGAAAAGCCAAAAGCCTTTGTTTTTTTTTATATATATATTTGTTTACTTATATCTATACAGTAGCCTCTGTCGCAATTAATATATTAATCAATTGTCCTCTGATTTATCAGAGTTGGTCAATAAACTAATGATAGATACCAGGATTAAAATTTTATAATTACGCCAGACGCCTGTTTCGTCTACAAAAGACATGGTAGTATTGACTCTTATATCTGTCATTCATATATTGTTTAGTGTACTTGTTCAGGAAGGAGATGGTGTGGAATGTTCTTCAGTTATTCGTGTTTTAAACAAACGAGGAAATGGTTAAAAGAGTGTAAGACAAAACTTGATTTCATGTTAGTATTAGATTTACACTCCTGATATCTAAATAGACTTTTTCATCTGATTCGCATATAAGTAATAACATTAATAAATAAATAATATAATTTTTGTTTGTTCAAAAACTGTTATTTTTTGCTCTTTGCATCTGCGTGTATTAATTCTTAAATGTTTATATATATTCATATGTCTTATAGACTTTCTTTGTATAAACGGATGAAAAGAGGGGGGGACCCCACACACATCTTTGAGATTTGATGCAGGAAAAATAGTAGCTTTGCTACTCTCACCACTGCGCCACTTACAGAGTTATAACATATCCACAACGTATCTTTTAAACTGGCGAAAACGCTAAAATGTTCCTTAATTAAATCAAATCAAATCAAATATTTTATAGTCGTATAAACTTTACAGTTTGTGACCAACATGTATTTTATAAAACACAACAAACACAATAAATATATATACATACATATCAAACATACACAATACAAACATATAATCAAACCCGGTGAAAGTCGTTCGAAATATACAATGTACATGAAATATTTTCCACTGGAAGTTACGTTCGAAACAATCTTGAGCATTTTTACATTAAATATTACTTACAAGATAAAAATCAGTCACGTTTTTAGGTCAAAAATGTTTTGGTGACCACAAGTTCATGTAATACATAAAATATTTTGTCCATATCTAGATAAAATAAAATGTTGTAATAATGGTCATTGTTAACTCATGCAGGTAAAATATGCGATTAAATCTGTACCTCAAAGAAAATAGTCCATAACTGACCATCGTGGCCGGAGAAAATGAATGTCCATGTGTCAGAAGACATGACAAGAGAGGTCAACTTACATGATAACGACTAATATTAAACTTTTCCGCTAAGTCATATTAAATCATAGCTTACCATTGGTCATTTTTACATCAAAGACAAAAAATGGTGTAAGGATGTGTATTCAGGTAGCCTATTAATTCTTAATGATATATATATTGCCATTTAGACGTTCGGACGCCATGAATTTAAGTTTAATGTGACAACAGGACAAATGTAATATTTTATAATTATCTGTTTGGTAATAACATGTATGTTTTGCTTTTCCTAAAGCCGTACTCTTCAAGGACAACATGATGGACAATGTTTATATTACATATATATATATAAGTACAGTTAGGTCAAAGGAACTCGAGCTAACAGTTTACTGGTATCTCTTCACTTACAACATATGTTATAGACAAATTTTAATCCAGATGCGGATTTAGGAGAAGAAAGGGAGTCTCGAACTCCCCCTTTTAAGAATCTCAAAATATGGTCAAATTATACATAGTTGGATTCAGGGGGGCTAGGGACTTTCGTTCGAAAATTTTTGTTGATAAGGAATCACTGTATAACTGTAGCGGGCCCCCTCTTATGGCACACAGTGTCCCCCCTAATCCCTTATAAAAAGTTCTGGATCCGCCACTGTTATAATAAAAATATAGATATACATTGTTACTATGCATAGAGTATTTACAAATCCCACCCCTTACGCCGGTTATTTTGTTAGTGGGTTCTCTTTTTGTCAGAATCCTGGATCTGCATCTGAATGGAATTCTATTCATATATGCATTGGGGTAACTTCGTGAATAGCTATATTGGTATTTGGGACGAACTCGACTGTCAAACCGCCGTGCTATAGACTTCCATCATCAATTTGCTGAATAGTTAAGAGTACATTGTAAAGTATACATATTTGATGTAATTGTGGTAGATAACCTATATTGGGGTTTCCTGTTTAGTCGGAAGGGGAGAAACAAATATTGTGATTTCCGTACGCAAGCCCTTGTTTACAAACAACAATATATATGTTAAATAATTACATGTAGTATTACATGTAGTTGAAATCGTTGAACCATAAACTTATTTATCTGAAGAAAAAAAAAACACTGGCGAAAGTTAATAATACAAGAAGAAATCAACACACAAAATTAATAAATAAACTCATTATTCATATTTAAAATAATATATATATATATATATATATATAGTTTGTATATGTAAGCCTCGTTGCATCTTGTTTTTGTCATTTCATGTCGAAGTCTTTTGAAGCTGATTTTACGGTTTGTTTTTTGTCCTAGCGTTTTAAGCCTTTCGGTGTCCTAAAGTTGCTTAAATACATTTGTTATATCATAGTCTCAATGCTGATCCTATACCAATCTCCTTACTTATATTGGTGAACGATTTGAATGAAACTCAGTTTAGCCAGGAAAGTCTGTTTCAAAGACCTGATGTTGATTTTATATGGAAAATATTGAGTTGATTTTCGACTTTTTTCATATTTTGTAAGTCTTGGGATGTAAACTCATAGTCGTTTAAATCGTCTTAGCTTTTCCGTTCGCACACCTTCAGTACACCATCACCCCCACAATCTATTGTGTACCCCTATTTTTGAAATGTTTACATATTGTGTCTGTTTGTTTTGTTCACGCATCGTTGTCAATATAATGGAATTTGGTGCGACTGTCATACAAGAGAGAGGTTTAGCTAGCTATAAAACCAAGTTCAATCCACCATGTCTTTACCAAGTTAGGAATATGACAATTTTAATTATCCATTCGTTTGATGTGTTAAAGCTTTTGATTTTGCCATTGATTATAAGGACTTTCCTTTTGAAATTTACTCGGAGTTCAGTATTTTTGTGATTTTATTATTTGGACGCCTTAGTTTTCCCATTCGTACACTCTCGGTTCACCATCAACATCACAACCATTGAGAGAGAATGTAAACGGTTGTGAGGTGCTTCTGTTTAACTATTTATTGCCCTATTTAGATACATTTACTTATTTGCGCTGAAGAAGACAGAATCTGTCGTCTGAAAGCAATGTGGCATAATATCATAAATGAAAATCGGTTTTCTAACACTGCAGGAGTTATTTGACGTAAAAAAGTCCAAGGACATAAAGAAATCTCGGTTTAATCCGACTTTAATTGTATAGATTCCATTAATTTCATTTCTATATATGTCTCTTGTCGACAACATCTTATAATCAATTACGAGGTTTACGAAACCAGATAGTTGTTTGTGGTAAACAAAAACATGGCGCAATTTTCACTTAATCTTACATTTTTCCTTCAAAACAACAACATTATTACACGAAAAAATAATCTTATTGTTTTCTATTTTTCCTAATTTATATGTTTGCATTATAACATTTTATCATTCAATTGTTACATATTGTTTACGTTAAAATACAATTAGTTTTTTTTTATAGTTTGAGTGGCAGCTGAGACTTTAGTAGTTGTACACAAATTAATTGTATTGGTAGTGGCGCAAGAGTAGACTGGATACTGAAAAGACAGGGGAAAAACTTCTGAAAGAAACAAGCAAACATAACTTAACCAAAAAATAATCATTTTCAAAATACATAGTCTAGAAGTAAGCCAGTTTCCTCAAAAATGTGTATTTCTTAAAATTTCTGGAGATTTTCTAGCACTGCTGCTTGTCAGTATCCTTTAATGGGAAAAACATCCAAATTTTTAATCTTACAAAAAAATTCAGAAAAGCCTAAGTATATCATATCTGAATAAAATTATATGCCTAAAGAAATAACTCAGGAGTGGATCGCGATTTATAAAGACAGATATTTTTATAATGTCTTCTGTGTATTTTCTAATATGTTATGCGTGTATAGTCTTCTGTGTATTTTCTAATATGTATGCGTGTATTGTTTTTAACGAAAACGTGTGTACCTGACAAACAAACCCAGGAAATAATTAAAAAATGTCAGGAAATGATACCCTAACGTAATAATAAGTATATATTATTTCGCTTTGTTTTCTATGGATTTTTATATAATTTTGCGTCTATGGTATAATAAACAGAAAAATCTATCTATTTTTCAATCACCAAAAAAGCAGGAACTAATTAAAAATGTCACAATCAACTTAAATAATAAGCCAATGTTCGCTTAGCTCTGGAGAGGAGCATGTGTAGAGAAAAAAAAACACCGTTGTTTTTTAACGTTTTTAATACTTTGTTTTACAAATTATGAGGAACAAAAGTGTTTATATCGGAAAAGTTACCTAAACTTTTGAAAATAAAATCCATTTTTTCATCGATAAAGACAAAGTATTCAAAGATCATATTAAATTATTAAAGTTAAGACCCTTGAACATTTTTTGCCAAAGTTTACAAGGATTATATCTCAATCTACGAGCTCTTTATACAACATCATTGCAAGGTTAAAAAATATGGTGTGAAAAAAAGCCAAATGTCCAAACTAACTCTCTGTATCGACAGAAAGATTATAGTACTTAAATATTTCCAGTAATTTAAGAAAACAAAATCGCCAGCTAATATTTTACCAGTTTTACACAATTTTATTAAAATTAGATGTTTTACTCTGTCAAGCTACATCAGTTTGTTACGACAAACAAATTTAACGGAGCAAAATAAAAGATCTGGTTTAAATCAGATTCAAGTCGAATCGTACACGCCGCGACAAACAAACTAACGAACCAAATGACAGATCTGATTTTTTATACAAAGATTTCGTTCATACAAATTCATAATATAATTTTACAACTAAAAAATAGGGATGGATTAGAACGGACATTTAAAAGCTGTATAGCCAGTCAAGGTCAAGGTCGTTAAAAACTTCCATTTTTTGCACCTTAATGACAGTCATATTTTGGATCATTTTTGATGGAGCAAACTCTTTCATTATCTATGCGTCGCAATATGAGGCATTCACAACTTTATAAAGTTTCAGTTTTCCATTCTCGATAAGCATATTATTCAATATTTTGACTCTTTTTTTTATTCTTTAAATATCTTTTAACATTAAAAAAAAAATACGGGGAAAGTTAAACATAATATAGATTGAGGATGGCCTTAAACTAAGTCTGCTTCACGAATAATTACAGTTGTTCAACTGTTAATCGAACTTTTTAGTCGTTTCTAAAAAAACAAACATGCTTAATATAAGGAAACCTTATCTAAATCATTGACAATTTAATCAGACTGGAATTACAGAGCATTTTCTTTTGATTTGAATCTTCTGACAGAGTATTACTACGTCTGGTATTGATCCGAAAATAAAATTAAATAAAAAAAAACTCGTTAGATGGGAAATAAATAAAATGATAATGACCTTTCATTGACGGATTATTATTTTTCTTCCTAACTATTAGATTATTATATTTACAAAACAATTTACAGTTCAAAAGATTATAGGTTCGAGGACGTTAAGTGTATAAACTCGAATGACATATTGTCCAGTGGTAAATATTTCACTGATGTTCAGTTCAAGAATAAACAATTAATCAAATTAGTTAATGACAACCTGACTGAAAAATGTTCATTTGCTTCTTCAAAAAGGGAAAAAGAATACACAGTTTTCCTTCATAAGGTTATTGAATCTTAATGCTCAACATTATTTATGTTCTTTATATAAGATGTGGTATTACTGCCAATGAGATAACTCTCCATCAGCAACTATCATCATATGACGGTCGACCTTTGCTTTACTGAAGTACAAATATATCGACTACTTCCATCCAACCAACTGGGGAAAAAAACTTTTCAGACTGTTTTAACTGAATTGATTCCAAATTAAAATGGCCAAGACTGTCAATAAAACACAAAAAGGTTCAAATATTTTACTGACTTAGGAAGTCATACTCTGAGTACTTTGAAAGATAAATGTTTTTTTCCCGCTGATAAAAATGCCAACAATAATGTTATCAATCTGGTGCTGAAACAACTCAGTTTGGATGAGTCTTTTTGAAGAACATTGTGTTTACTTCCATAAAGAACCTACATTACTTCCATCATTTATAAAACAAATAAGTTCTAGGCCATCTGTGTGCAGTTCCTATTTTTCTTCTTTTTCTTCCGTTAAGGAGTTGACCTCATATTTGAGTGATAAACTAACTCCGCTCGGTAAAACAGGAGGCTTTTCCATTGATTAAAAGTAAATATTGACAAAATAATCAAAACTATATACACTGTACAATTTGGCAGGCCGGTTTCTAGATAGCCGCTGCAACTGGGTCCAGGGCACACTGGCTAATCTGACCCTGAACTCCTCAAGTGGTGGTGCAGCTGCTACTGTGTCTGGCAGTAGGTTCCGGTCTTTTATAAAGCGAGGGAAGAAGGAGTTGTTGTATACTTCCTTAGTAGCTCTTATCTGTCTAAATCTGTGGCAACCCTTGTTCAGTTGTCCCCAGATGAGTAGTAGATAGCTGGTTGTATCTCCACAAATTGGTTCTGTTCCATCTTGCAGCATAGGACGAGTCGCTGTTTCATTCGTCTATACTGTAGGAGATCCCACTAGAGTTGGTCTAATAGTCCAGTGACACATCCTGGGGAAGTGTCTGTGTACTGGTTGTAAACAAATCGTACTGCTTTGCGATACCCGATCGGTATTGGTAGTTCCTGAGACATGTAATACATGTCTTTGGTAGTGCACTAACATTTACGGTGTTATAACATATCACTAGAACCTCGAAGTACACCCATGAGTCGACGGTCAGTTTACCGTGAATCTTTGTGAAAATAAAAAAAACTTTTTGGTAAATACAATAGTATGACAAACTCAGAATAAAAGTGAGAGTTTTCTTTAGATAATTCTACATTATATTCATTATCACTTGTCATACATATCGGGGATCTTTCTTCATACATTGAAGATAAACCAAGGGTAAGGGAGAAAACCCTTGAAATCCGTGCTACGTTTGTGTTAATAATTCTCACAAATAATTTCTTATATTCCAAATAACAGATTATTTTACTTCTCGAATGTAAAAAAAAACCGTGAGGGCATTATAAGGCAATGTATACTACCCTACTTTCGAAGTAACCCAGTACAACAGACAGATAGATTGGCTATCTCATTTTGTCGGACTAGTCTACTAATAAAGGAGGGTAGTTTACCTAACCTTATAATGACTTCACGATTCAGCTAGCAAGCAAGCTAACAATGATATAACCTTTGCCTATACAATGAATTCGGCTTTTAAAATTGAAGTATATGGAAATGAATGAGTGTCAAAACAGACAGTCATATTCTGATGAACTTTTTTGAATACTTATGTCTCAGATGCACAAGAGATCTTGAATTCATAACTTCAGAGACAAACATGTCTGCTTCATACCATATGTCGGTTTAAAGCTCATTAGAGCTTATGTTTGTCTATGTTTTATATACCATGCCGACTCTAAATAAAGCTTATTTATTTATTTATTTATTCATACCAGAGACATATATATGTCTCTGTTCATACCTACATCTTAAACTTGGCATGAGGGAACACTTAAAACTAGGATTTATGAAATATTGAATGATTTCAGTTTTTCAGTTTTCATATTGTGAAGTTGCCATTCTTGAGTATAAATATACCGTAAGGAGAACCTCTGCCATACATAGTAATCAGTAATATTGTACGTCAAGTTATTCATATTGTGTTTCCTTTATTAAAAGATGAACAGTCATTATAAAGCCAAAGTTTCTATTGTAAACAATCATAGGGCACAGGTGCAACTTTGACTATAGCAGTGTTGCACTTAAATTGTGGCTTATGATTGTCATAAAAATGCAGTGAGGTGTAAGCTATTGGTAAGTCAAAGATGAAGAAAAGGAATTAACTAACTTTTTCTTTGTAAACTGTTGATAGGAATTTTGTGTCATAAACACTTGTACCATATCTCTTTGTAATTTTTGTGGACAGTCTGAATGCTAACTCTTCTTTTCTTTAGGAGGTGGTGTAGTAAAAAGTGCAATAATTTGTTGAAAGTTTCTTAAGGAATGACTAATATTTTTTCTGTCTATGAAGAAATAACATTAAAAATTTGGCGCACACTGAATAACGCGCGTAGCGGGGTATTTATTAAACAGTGTGCACCACAATTTTTATGCTATTTCGAATAGACAGAAAAAATATTACAGTCATTCCTTATAATTTAATTCTAAATTCCATTTTAAACCGTAGAAAACCATGAAAAAATGTTGATGACGTCACGGTCACATGACTAAATTATGTCTATGGGCTCATAACAAAATAACCTCAGCCAATCAGAAGACGCGTTACATCCAAAATTAAATTATTGTGAAATAACAATATACCTGGAAGTGTGGAATTTCACTTTTAGGGGAAAAAAAGGGAGTTTAAAAGATCAGGTGAGAGAAAAAGGTTAGCAAATCCTTTATAAAGTTTAATTGAACAATAGTTTTCTAAATCTTTGCTTCTTTTCCCCCATATAGATAATAGTATATTGTACCAATCAACTGTTTCCTTACACTCTTGTTCATAATACTATCATATAAAGTGACATATACTGTTGATGCATTGTTATTCGTGGGTTTTCATGGGTGAAGGAAAAAGAATGTATTTATAACTTTATTACATAAACAAAAATATTTGTTCAAGACTGAATCTCTATGGTATCAATTTGATGTGTAATCTTTAAAACTTGCTTTCACTCCTTGACTGTAACTATGACAACGACCTTGAGAATTTGACTTGAAAGTAAGTCACATTATGATTTTCCAGTGACATAGCTTACTCCTCTTGTTGGAGTTGATGATTTAAAGTCTGATGAAACTCCATGACTGTGCCCATGACCATGGCTATGACCATGACCTTGTCCATGACTATGACCATGACCTTGATTGTGACTATGTCCATGACCTTCAACATTTGACCTATATCCAGTGTCTAATATTGGTGATGGCCCACGTTGTTGATATTGTCCTGATGTTCCAAAACTTTGTGAGAATGCTGGACTACCTAGCACACTAAAACCTGAAGCCCTTGTCCAATCGTCTTTGAATATTTGAATGGTCAACATACTGACCATGCTAGATAACCTACTGTAGACATGAGCTAGGACCATCTGTTCATCAGCGTCACGTCTAACTCTTACTTGTACTGATCCTGCCTGAAAAAGATAATGTAACAATTTATTCCTTCAGTTAGAGATGCTGTTAAAATGTACTAAAGAATAAAATAAATATGAGGAGCTACAATGATTTAGATAAGGTTACACTGTTTTCCTCTAACTACAGTTGATATTAAAGAGTTTAAAATATATAATGCTGAAAAATTGTACCACTATTCACTTTGCATTTAATTTGTAAACCATCATGATCTATATACACTTGGAATATTTGATTCCATCATTGTGTGGAGATACTTATTATTGCAAAAATTATCTTAGCAACAGCATGCTGGAATATTTTTTTTACAGAACAATTTGAAAGAAAAATATGCAAAGAACTTATCCCACCTGCCAAAATTAGTGTTTCATTGTCTAGATCATTGGAGATAACACATTATGGGAGCTTTTATTATAAAATAGGATACTAAAGTAAACATCAAACTTGTATAAAAGTCTCACCAGTGTTCCAAATGATAACGTCCAGAAATGTTCATGTCTAAACTCCAACACACCATCTAATGTAGAGGCTTCACGTATTATTTTGTCTAACTGACTTAGTAAATGTGAGGGTGTTGTCTGAAAAATAAATAAAAATTTCTGATTGGCCAAGATGTGTTGTTGTAGTATGGGAATTATCATTGTTGAATTATGACAAGGGTTACATTCTGTTTAGTCAAGATAAAGTGTTGCATTACTGTAGATTAATTTATTTTTGTGAGAAAAGGTAAACAATGTAAAATCAATTATTGCTATTTTATGAAATTTTCCTTTCTAAGCACAGTCGAGTGATAAGAAAAATCATTACTAGACATTAAGGGCACAGGTGTTGTTGTCAATGAAAATTAACAACGTTGTCATAGGTAAAAAAGCAAAATAAACAGATTATCATTGGACATCTCAACTTGATTGCTTTTCTTAATTTCCCAGTACCCGCTCAAGCAAGAAAATCAATCTCGTTGAGATAATCAACGATAATCTATGAACATCATTATGATATTCTTCATACCTGCAAAAGAATTTTGCCAGTGTATGCACTCATTGGAAACATAGTGCCACATGTCATGATAGCTATAGATACAGCTGCCCAAGTATCTGCTGAGTGATATAATCTATAAATAGAAATCATGTCACATGATATCATACAAAACATTGAGGAATATCAGCTAAAACAGTAAAAAGAAACAGTTCAAGATGTTGTCGTATGAATAAGGTAGTGATGACTAATCATTATTACTTTCTGAATCTAAAATTCCTATCTTATTTCATTAAAATAAATAATTCTTATTGGTTTTTGTATTGTGTTGTGGAAAAGCTATTTCATAAATATTTGTTCTTCGTCCAAATCCACACTTATTCTTATAAATTGATTTATAATATTACATGTACTGATAACCCAAGAATCAGGATAATTTGTTTTGTCCTTGTTTTATTATGTCTAGAGAATAATCCAGCCTATACTTACTTGGTGTCAATAAGTATATGTGTTATAATAACTGCTATTCCTCCAGTAAAACCAATCAGGGCCATTGGGTTAATCCTTGGTAACAACAGTTTACTCAAACCAGGTATTATATGGCACACACTACAAAAACAGAGACAATACTCAAATCAGCTATTTCAGAAATATGTCATGTGTTTTAATAACCAACTTAGACTTGACAAATTAACAGCATGATTGAGTCACAGGGACTTGGTTAGCTGATTAAATGTTTGGTGTCAACGTTAAAAGCAATGAGAACGTAATACAAACAAACAGAAAACACAAATTAAGACTTGTAAAACATTGATAAAAACAAAAATTTAATCAGCTAACCAGGTCTCTGTGGGCTCTTTGACTACTGATGCTATTTTGTACATTTCTGTAACATAGGGTCCATGATATGCATATCTTCCTTTAAAAAACTTGAACTACAAGGGTTCATGACATTGCTAATGTCTACTCACCTCTCTGACATATCTGTCATGTGTTCCTGTAACCAGCTAGAACAAATCATGTCTACTCACCTCTCTGACATATCTGTCATGTGTTCCTGTAACCAGCTAGAACAAATCATGTCTACTCACCTCTCTGACATATCTGTCATGTGTTCCTGTAACCAGCTAGAACAAATCATGTCTACTCACCTCTCTGACATATCTGTCATGTGTTCCTGTAACCAGCTAGAACTGGATGCATCAACAACATGGTTCATGGCTCTGTTGTTTATACTGTATGTAAGGGTAAAATGCACAAAGAAGGCAAACAATGTACCTATCAACAATCTACCTCTGAAATTAAAAGAAAACACTTATTTAAACAAAAGATTTTCTAAATATATATCCATTTGTTTTAAACTTTATTTTAGCTGTGTTAAAAAAAAATGAAAATTAAGTCAATACACTGTGAAAGCTGCACTATCTGATTTCACAGTATTGTTTTATTCTTCCTTACTTGTTAAACTTTTAATATATATATATTTAAAAATGCAGAGTCTTATAACAACAACACTTTAGGGACTGCTGCAGAAAATTTATTGATCGACATGTTTCGGTGCCTAGGGCGCCGTCATCAGGATAAAAACAATACATAAAATCATGCTAAAGAACAAAATCAGGTTGTTAAAATTTAAACATCACAATGTTACAATGGTAAGTAACGTTGTTAATAGCAACTGAAAGTGAAAGTGAAAGTTCATTGTAAGTATGGAAGTAAACTATAAAAAGAAATTAAAATAAAATGTTTTTGTTGTGAAAATGTTTGTTAAAATTATTCTGCCAACATGTGTTTGTCCTCTTGCATCGTGGAAAGAATAATACAATAAGTTGTCAGGCTGTGTATAGATTTTGTTCTTCAGCATGATTTTATGTATTGTTTTTATCCTGATGACGGCGCCCTAGGCACCGAAACATGTCGATCAATAAATTTTCTGCAGCAGTCCCTAAAGTGTTGTTGTTATAAGACTCTCTACATTTTATGTTTTTTTATCATAACGACCCTGCATACCCGGCGAGGTATCCACTTTATGGACTCTACCGTACTACAGACTCACCAGGCGTTGGTTCACTTTCGTTTGTAATTGATATATATTTTAAATATCATTTTTGCTATCAAGAGGAACCTCTTTAAGGGCACAGTAATTAACATTGATCTTCCCCAATTTCAAAGCATCACACAAACAGTTGATGTTGTTACCTTTATATGGTATACATATGAAGTCATTTAAAAAAACAAACAAAGTTTTAGTGTTGATAAAAGTTATATTCCAAGGACTTGTGTTGGTAAAAGTACTAAATCAAGGATTTGTGTGGAGAAACATACTAAATCAAGGACTTGTGTGGGTTGAAGTACTGAATCAAGGAGAGGTATGGTTTAAAGTACTAAATCAAAGACTTACGTGTGTATATCAGGTTGTATAAACATTCGCTCTACACTGAAAGTAAAAAAATACAAATTTCATATTTTTCAATTTACAACATTGAAATAAATAATCAAAAATAAAAAGTTTCTGCTGAAGAAGAATTTCATAGTAATGTCAAATGAACAGGATGTATGGTTTTTTTCCTTGTTAAAGACCGCATGTTGACCTATAGTTGCTGAAATTGAAGACAAACATCTCTGTTTGATAGATGTCTCAATGGCAGTCATACCACATCACCTTATTGTTTTTTCATTTTCATATTGGGGATTTGGTGGCTGTTTAGTGTAAGTTGTTGCACAACTTCTTCACTAGCCTGTCAACACTGAGGATGTTAGTTCTAATCCCACACTAGGCAGGTGTGCTCAACTCCAATCTTAATTGGCCAGGATTGTTAGTTTTCCTACTGATGGTCGATAATTCTCTCAAAGAACTCCTGCGTCTTCCACCAATAAAATTTAAACACCATGAAATAGCACAATAGTGTACAAAGTGACCTTAAACACCAATCATTCAATCTATCAATTATATTCATATATAAAAAAGAAGATGTGCTATGATTGCCAATGAGAAAACTGTCCACAAGAGACCAAAATGACACAGACATTTTAAACAACTATAGGTCACTGTACATATAGTTTATGACAATATATAGTTTATGACACTTCTTTCAAGTTCAAAATTGTATAGCACTATCCTCTTCTAGATACTAGATTTACAAGGATTTTTATATTGTTGGTCATTTCAAAATTATTGGTTTCCAACTTCCTGAAGTAAAGTTGACCTTATAAGAATTTTGTTATTTTTAGGTACTTTTTTTGTCGAACAGCTCTCCCAACTGTTTAAGTTCTTATATAATCCTCGGCATAAAAATATTTGGCTTTGAGCATTACTGATAAATCCAGAAAAGTGCTTTGAATGCATGAAATTATTTCAATACAAAAAAGAAGATGTGGTATGGTTGCCAATGAGACAACTATCCACAAAAGACCAAAATGACACAGACATTAACAACTATAGGTCACCGTACGGTCTTCAACAATGAGCAAAGCCCATACCGCATAGTCAGATTAGTTTTCATTTTTTTCCATGCATAAAATTTTTGCAGGCATAAAATTAGTGCATGCAACCAATAATTAGCTCTTTACACTACTGGTAATATTTTTATTTATGGCACAACAGATTTTTCCCTTGAATACATGAATTCTTTTTTATTTTGTTCTATAACATTAATTGAGTTCAACACCAAGCCACTAACCTTTCTTTTAAAATAAACAAAGATCCTAACTGTGCTAGCATGGTACTGGCAAATACTCCTAATACCTCATATCTTTCATATCTGTAAAACAAAATGAACAAGTTCATATGTCAACCATAACATTATGTACATATTTATTTTTCGTTCATTATTTTGTACAAAATTTAGGACATTAGTTTTCTCTTTTCAATTGTTTTACAAAAGGGTTTTTAACAGATTACTATGTAGTATTGGTTTTGCTCATTGGTGAAGGCTGTATAGTGGCCTATAGTTGTTAATATCTATATCATTTGGTCTCCTGTGGAGAGTTGTCTAATTGGCAATCATACCACATTTTCTTTTTTTATAACTACCATTGCCTTTCTAAACTGAAGTGTACTTGATGAAGATTATTCCAAAATATGTGTCCTGTGCATAGAAAACTGTTTTTTAGAATGGTCTTTCAACATTATATGATTAGGGTTCTAAAAGGCAACCTCACATGATATTTTAAGTTTTTTTTATTGCAAAATAAAATGAAAATCTGTTTTTCACTTATTGTAGCTCAAAAATACAATGTGATGCATGTTGATTAAAATTACAGGCTTATTTTCACTAACTGTTACACACAGTAGCATTTGGCACTTGAGGATTACCAATTACATTCCTTTTTGAATCACCATTTTCAATCTATGAAAAAAAAAGTGTTGGAGGGAGGGGGGGGGTTAAAATTAAATGATGAAGTTGAAATCATCCCTTCATAAATTTTACGGACACCATTACGAATTGGTTGACCATTATTGAATAACCATTTCACAGATGATATCAGATATGTTCCTCAAGTTGTAATTACAATTCACTTTCCTTTTCACCATGAATGTGACCTACCAAATTAGACTATTTACCAGTTTTGTAATAACATGAGCAACAGGATGGGTGCCACATGTGCAGAAGGATTTGCTAACCCTTCGGGAGCACCTGAGATCTCCCCCAGTTTTGGTGGGGTTCGTGCTGTTTAGTCTTTAGTTTTCTATGTTGTGTTTTTTGTACTATTATTTGTTTATTTGTCTTATTATTTTTTTGCTATGGCATTGTTACTTTATTTTGGATCTATGAGTTTGACTGTCCCTCTAGTATCTTTTGCCCCTCTTTTATGATGAAATCACCCCTAGTTTTTGTTGGGGTTCGTGTTGTTTATTCTTTAGTTTTCTATGTTGTGTCATGTGTACTATTGTTTTTCTGTTTGTCTTTTTCATTTTTAGCCATGGCATTGTCAGTTTGTTTTGGATCTATGAGTTTGACTGTCCCTCTAGTATTTTTTGCCCCTCTTTTATGATGAATTACAATGTATATTACTCTCATACCCAAATGAATATGTTGATGTAGGTTTTTGTATCTGTACCCATAAAGTCAACAGACATACCAATAAACTGAAAAGACAAATAGGATTTTATGTTTTTGTTGGATGAAAATGTACATAGTTTAGGCTGTAAATATATACCTACAAATAACTGTTATGACAAACAAATAAATGATGTAAATTTCTTAAATCTAATTCTTTCATATCTTGATCCTTTAAAAAGGACAAGTTTCCATTCTATTCAGATTCTTCTAAACAAAAGAAACTGGTTTAAAGCCTTTTACAGTTTGAAATATTCAAAACAAATGGGAAAATTAACATGAACTTTAATACAAAAGAAAACAAAAATAAAACAAAAGACAAAAGTTTAGAGTAGATGAGAAGGATGATCACAATATAACATCAATCAGTGACCAGGGATTGATAGAATAATACAGTAGATTACAGTTCATGGTCATCTTTTTTTTTCGATGTTTGTTTCAAACTGTAAATATCTTCCCAGTTTTAACCAGTTTATGCTGTTTAGAAACATAAATGAATAATAACATGTGCGAAAAAATATTTGAATTTTGTAAATATACAAACAAACCAGAAACTAACATGGCTGAAAGGGCCCAGCTTGTACACTTTTAGGTTAGGGAAAGAGACTGGTGCATACAAAGCAAATGTTCCTAAGTTGTAAATTTTCATAATCTTTGACACAAGGAATTAAAGAAGGGGTTCTTGATTCTAATATGATTTGTTAAAATCCAAGCACTATGTATTTTGGTGAGGATTTTCGTAAAAGTTTTTGATACATAAAAATATTTAACACCAAATTGCAACTAAATGTTAACTGAAAAAAAAAAAAAAAGTCTGGCATCTATCAGTAAAATATTAAAAAAAAATTTGCTTCAGATATCATTTCTTAATAATCATAAATAAGCTTATGTCTCTTAAAAGTTGTCTCATTGGCAATCCCACCACATCTTCTTTATCATATTGTGTTAAAGTTTCATTTAATTCTTTGTGGAAGGGCGTGCATAATATATATTCACACTTAGTTTTCTTAGAAAATGCCTGTACCAAGTCAGGAATATAACAGTTGTTATCCATTCGTTTGATGTGTTTGAACTTTTGATTTTGGCATTTGATTGGGGACTTCCCTTTTTGAATTTTCCTTAGAGTCCAGTATTTTTGTGATTTTACTTTTTACTCTTTATCATGTCCAATACTATGTGGAATCAGGGGGAAAATATTTTCATAACAAAAACATGGTTCTTTTTGAAATTTAATTTGTAACTTCATGATCATGTTTGTCATTTACAATACATTTTAATGTGTGTTTGGTTATGATTTTTGTGTTTTCTTGTGTAAATATGTCCTTCTCATCGCAGTCAGGGAGTTCGATTTCGTAATTTTCATAATGTTGATATTTAAGTGGGTTTTTGTTTGCTACACACATTTTTATTTCATTGACATTCTAAACAACAAATACTCATGATAAACAGGCGTCAACACTGGAGATTATTTACAGATTTGTACCATACATAATAAAAGTGAAAATTAACATGAACTTTGATTTTTGTAGTACAGTGACTTTAAGTGAAAACTTTTTGATCTACAAAATAATACAAAATTACATTGAACTTTAATTTACAAAATTAGCAAAAACTACCATGAATTTTTGTCTTACGCAAGTGTTATTAACAAGACCAGGAAGTAACACCTATAACAAGGTGCGATTTCATACGCAACGAAAGTGAAAATTAACGTGATCTTTAATCTACAAAATAATTGAAAATTGCATTGAACTTTAATTCACAAGTACATGTAATCTAACGCTTTCATAATCTTTAGGGTCTTACACAAGCTTTTTTAACAAGAAAAGTAAATAACACCTATAATAAGATGGGATTTCATACACACTTTAACAGTTTAAAGGTGAAAATTAATATGAACTCTAAATTTTGTAGTACACATGTACGTACATTTTAAGTGAAAACTAACATGAACTTTAATCTACAAAATTATTGGAAATTGCATTGAACTTTAATTTACAAAATAATCAAAATCTAGTGTACCATGATCTTTATTGTCTACACAAGTGTTAATTACAAGACCAGGAAATAACACCTATAATAAGGTGCGATTTCACCTGAAGTGATAATTACAAATTTTCTTTAGGTCTCTATAACTAAATTGCTTATGAGATACTATCTAGGGGTTTCATTATCTTTCATGTTGACTGGTACTTTCCACGTTTCTAGGTGGTACTTTTCAATTTATTCCATGAATATTTTATATATAGGGTAAAAGGAGGAGGGTAAAAGTACCGGGTACCACCTCCTAATGAATAGCCTGACTATCCCATTTCACCTTTTACAAATAAATAAATGAAGAGAAATAACTCTCATATGGAGTGTTCAGATCTCTTCGCTCACTACATTGTCAGTTTTTTTTCGACTTGAGAGTTTTAAATGTCCCTTTGATATCTTCAGTCTTTTTCCCCAGCAAATTATAATGTCGTCATTAATTCCTACTCATTTATAGCAAATAAATGAGAATGTTAAAAAGCCGACCCTAAAATCTTAAATCTTACAAAGAACTTAAATCTCCACTACTGTCTTACGCAAACCTGATTACATATCAGGAAATAACTCCTATTATGGTGAGATTTCAAAATAATCAAAAACTACCATCGTCTTTACAGCCTTCCTAAGCTTTACTAATACAACCAGGAAATGACACCCATATAAAGGTGCAATTTCACAATGAAGTGTTAATCATCAATATTCATTATCATATGCTGACCTTCTAATGTTGGTTGGAAGCGAACTTAACTTAACAACCTCAGTCTCTAGTTTCCTATCTAGTGTTTTGTGGACTTTTTGCTATTTTCTGTTTTTTGTCTTGGTACTGTCAGTTTTTCTTCTACTCATGAGTTAAATCGGTACCTAACACTACAGAGAGATAACTCTGTTAAGTCAGCTAAACGTTTTAATTACGTTGTGTTGTAAAGGGAATATTGAGCTTCTCAATGATCAAAATTGGTGTTTGTCAAACTGCTATATAACCAGTGTAATTTTTCTGACAAAACAGTTCAAAATTTTTGAAATTTTTATATTTTTGTAAAAGGGGTCTAAGTAAATACTTTGATAAAATTTTATGAAAATTAAACTATCCAAATTAATTTTAGGGAAAGTGTTGGGTACCACCATAAGAAAGTACCCTTGCTACCTTCCACATCTTTTTTTTCCTGTAATTTTCAAGCAAATTATGTGTCTTCATAAATAATTTCCTGAAGACTTATAGCAAAAGATTAAGAAAGTAATAAATGACAATAAAACAACTTACCTTAAAAAGTCGAACATTGTGAGATAGGTATAGGCTGTTAAGGCTAGAAAAATAAAGAAAAACAACTTTTCACCAGAACATTATATCTTTTTCTTGTTAAAAAATGCATATTGCCTATTGACGTCTATTTTGGTTAACTTTTGTATCTTTTTATGTGTTAGTTTTTGTTATAGAACTGAAGTGATTTTGTTGGTAATTTATAGAATGTGAAAGCAAGTGAACTTTACATTTTGCATGAGTGGAAGCCTTTCTTGCTAAATTGTGATCATGGCTTGATTTCATTTTTTATAAATTAAACACAGCATTCAGTTTTTATATTTACAGTTCTCTAAAATAAAAATATTTTTGTTATTAACATTTCGAATCTGAAAAAAGAACAATAAGACAAAACTTTGGCAGAAATTGTCCATTGACCTTCAAACAACAAAAGGTCATAAAGTTCAAATTTGCAAAATGAAGATGATAAGATACATGTAGCTCCAAAAATATTCATCATACAATGATAATATCAAATACTTGTATCAATTTTTCATATATAGAATATATATACATGTATAAGTAATGTAAAATGTGAATTGGAAACATATGAGGGAATCAAATGATTCACCTTTCATCCAATAAAAGACCAGCATTTGTATGAAAATGGCATCTATTATTTTATAAATGTTTTAAAATTAAAAGTGATTATGAACACCTTAATTTGTTTTTATTTCAAATTGATTTATAATTCAATCATATATTATGTATTAACATGAGCAACACGACGGGTGCCACATGTGGAGCAGGATCTGGTTACCCTTCTGGCTTACCTGAGATCACCCCCAGCTTTTGAAGGGGTTTGTGTTGCACAGTCTTTAGTTTTCTATGCTGTTTCTTGCGTACTATCATTTGTCTATTTGTCTTTTTCATTTTAGCCATGGCGTTGTCAGTTTATTTTGGATTTATGAGTTTGACTCTTCCTCTTTCGTCCCTTTTATATTGCTATGAATAAATGATATAACAAAGGAGTCCATACTTACCCATACTGTTGGTTGTGTGACACCATATTAACAACACAAAGGTACAAATAAAATTAAATACTAAAAATGTTAGTATCTTTTTACTCTGAAAAGAAAAAAAAGATGAAAACATTCACTATAAATATTTACTGATTAAATGCCTTAAATATCAGTTGAACATTAGGGGCAGATACAGCCATTTATTTACCATGTCCAAAAGGGACAAATTGGGGGTTTCAACCATATTTTCCTTTTCAAATGCATTGATTGGAAAATAAAAAAGGAGGTTCCAACTCATAGACCCCCACCTACAGATCAGAAACTGACCCATTGGTAGCCTTTTGGCTGTGTTCTGCTCTTTGGTCAGGATGTCGTCTATTTTACACATTCTTTTTTTCCATTTTCAATGCTTTCCTTTGTGCTGTTTTTGAAAATTTGGTGTAGAAAACTTCTATTATTTTTTACCTGTCATGTTTGATATCATGCTGCTATGTTTTCTTTATCATGTCCAATAGAATAAGCAAGTCAAACCACAAAAAGTTAAACAAACTAAGTATGTGCAGCATTGTGACAAGGGAAATAACTCTATTTAGATATTTGGATATCCAACAAAAATAACTAATTATCTCCCTTGAAACTGACAAATTTTAAAAGTTACTACATGTTTAATAGTTTCACAAATCAAAAGACAGCTTCAGAAAAAATAAAAAGATTGATAAAAATTGCTTATGTATAATAAATAGTTTGATAGAAATAGAAATGTTAGTATCTGATCCATTTATAATTTTAAAAACAGTATAAAGATTTGTGTTTTGACAAAATATACCTGTTGTAGTCTTGTTACATTAGATATTTCTTTGAGCACTGTTTTGAAGAAAGATTTTTGTGTAGCTAAAGGGTAAATTGTTCCCTGAAATAAAAGAAAAATATACATACACTTTAATAAGCAAAATTGCAAGCAAACAATTTTTGAAAATAGATTTATTTTTTACAGTTTAAGATCATATGATAAATAACTAGTCAATGCTATATTATATATACAAGAAAAGGTCTGATTGTGAAATATGGAAATTAAACAGACAATATTATAGCTAGGTTTAAAAAAACATTGGGTTATTAAATTTGAAAAGTCACTAGTTTAGTTTTGTAAACATGGTAAATGCAAGTTACAACATCCTTAGTAAAAAAAACTATCAACAGAAACTCAATAATATATTTCTCTTAGATATAACTTAGATAAAATAAAATAAATTATAATCATTTAGGTATTTTCTTTATAATACAATAAACACAGCACTTATCAGAAAGACATAATGCATTTGGAGATCCAAAATTAATGTTGACTGTAATTTTAGAGCTATCATTTGTTGGTTTCCTATGTTTTTTTAATTTTGGGATGGCAGGTTGCTGAGCTTGAAAAGGGGGGGACTGTCATTTATAATACTAATTAGTAGTAAATACTTACAGAAGTGTAATATTTTGTTCTCTCTCTACTGAATTGGCCATCTGCAAGAAAAATAATATTTTTGTTAACTTAGACCATGTAGACTACATATTTGTAAGAACTATAAAAAAAAAAAAAATATTCTAAAACTTTTGCTATTTTTTTTTTGTAATCAATTTTATCTACTATTAGGTGTAACACCACCATTGATTTCCCCCTATTAGTCTTTTTTAAATTTGCACTATTCAAAATATTGTGCAGAATTTATCTTTCTATCAAATAAAGAAATACTTGGCATTAGTAAAGTTTTATCCTGTCCAGTACTATAGAAAAAATTTCACATAACATTTCATTGCATATAAAAAAATTACCATCACTGGAAATTAACTAATTAATTTCTCCCCTTATTTAACCTGTGTACAAGCTTTAGTAACCATTTAACCTCAAGTTTCCAAAATAGTCTATAGAAACCCCAAATACATGTAAAAAAATAATGTTGCTTTGAAATACCTAGGACATACGTTTATGCCAAAAACCTGGGTTTTATGAGTATTGTAATGTAATAAAAATGTAGGATTAATTACCTACAACTGACGTCCAAAAAATATATAGGTGCTCCTATTATTGGAGGAACATTACACAGTTGTGTTTACACACATGGCAGCACCGAACACATTGTAAATCCATTTGACAATATCTAAACGTTTCGAAACGAAGTGAAAAATATCGTGCGCCACGTGGGCGCTTACATTTGTCACTGTATGCGCCATTTCTTGTCAATATGTGCTATAGACGCAGGGCACATGTCCTTCCCGATCACTGGAAACTTAGTGGGATTGAACAATTTAAAGGTTTATCTTTTGAGTTTCTTCTAATATTAAAAAAATCCTGTTCCATTTTTTTAATCCATAAGTTCTTTAATAAAGACAGTGAAATATACATGTTACATAATTCTAATTCTATCATCACTACAATTGATATCAAATTTGTGCAATGATTGACATGAAATAATAAATGTTAAGGCTTTTATGGAGAACCTGATACATTGTATAAAGAAGGAAAACTTATTTTTTAAAACAGGTTAATTTTAAATTTCTGAAGTTTTGATTAAATTGTGATCATGGTGATGTCAGACGACTAATAACTAGAATATTGAAATATATTTAGCAAAATTGAATTGAACTATTTCAAAGTTATTCTTAAAGTCTCCATTTTCCAATTAATATTAATCTTATAACAAAAAAACAAAAAAAGGTATCATCCTGTGCCCTGTGCCATATTTTTTGGCCACTAGACAACTACTAATACATTTAAGAACAACCTTGATGAAGGCATGAATGAACCAAATATCATGTTCGCTCCCTTTCAATTTCTTACCCCACATGTTCGCATAGTCCTTTAATTTATAGCCAGTCAAAACAAAATCTTTAAAAAGAATGTGAACATGTGGGGTGCGAACCTGAAAGCCAAATGTGAGTGGGAGCTATTTAGGCCGAACAGACCAGGATTCGAGAAGAACAACAGATACAATTAGAAAAGGTACAGAGGCGTGCTGCTCGTTATGTACACAACAACTACGATTACACGAGCAGTGTCACAAACATGCTAAATCAGTTGAAATGGCCACCACTAGCTGAGAGACGCTTAAAAACCAGACTTATTTTATTTTATAAAGTAATACATTGTCTTGTTGCCATTCCATCGCATATTCTTGAACAAACAGACAGCAGAACAAGACAAAATCATACTCAGACATACAGACACATCCAAACTTCCAAGGACACATACAAATGGTCATACTTCCCGAGAACAATTATTCAATGGAATTTATTACCACAAACTGTAATTGAAACCACCACTGTTGACAGCTTTAGAGATCAGCTAACACCAGCTGTTCTCTCTAGCTTCAAATAAACAATTTCAAACAAAACATGTACATATATTTTTAATCACAATCTGTAAATACAAACACTCCAACTGTTATAAAATATTTTTATAAATTTTGTATAAATTTTTGTCAATCACGCATGCGCAACAACATGTATTCTTCAGTATTGAAGCCTTGTTGACCTTAAAGAAGAAGAAGAAGAAGAAGAAGAAGAAGAATTCGATGAAGAGACTGACAGTGTTGCTATATCAGTAACAACACCTATATTTTATAAGTAAATCAATAAAATTGATAATATATAAACTTTTTAGGAAGTGTCCAAAAAAACAAAAATACTGAAACACAATTGCATTACAAATGTAACCATACTGGTATTTGGAAAGACAAATACATGATATTCATTATTGATCATTATTCTTATTTCATACCATCTAAATCTAACGAAACACTGCTTTGTATGATATCAGGGACTGAGTGGAAAGTACTCATTTCTGTGTATGGATTTGTTTACGTTTCATATTCTGGGTTAATAGGCGCTTTAAATTCTCCGCCCATTGACTCTATTGATAGCAAACGCACAAAAGATAGAGCTAATTTAGGATTATAAGGGTGCTTGCAAAAGAAAACACAAGCTTATAAAACATTAAAAATTTAACGAGTTATGTATAAGAAGGGACCACTGGTATTTTATGTAAATGGAAAAAAGGTAAGAAACATTTTAAATAACTTCACACATAGTAATGACATTGTTGCTGAATAAGTTAGTGACTAAAAAATTAGAAGTCTGTGTAAAAAGTACACCTTGGGCTGTCATTTGCAGTGTCCTAAAATGGGAACAATACCTGCATGCCTAACAGCCTTTTATTTTTCTCAATAAATATTTAAAGGAGTTTAAACCATGTACTGACATAATTTCAATTTTCTCACAAATAAGGTTTTCTATTTCTCTAACTCCTGTTCATACATGCATGTGTCGATGTGATGGACTTTGAAAATCAGATCAGGAGATTGGGAAATTTTGGTCAGGAGGTTTTTTATCAACATATATTTTGTCGTAAATGTAACTGTTTGATGTAGAAATTGTCTATAAAAGTGTTTTTTCTTCAACTTTCCATCAGAATACAATATATCTTTATCATTTTATAGTATCATATTTTAGCCTTTCTATTTGAATGATACATGAGGGGGGATAGGACCTTTATCGGGACTCCGGGATCGGGTGTTTTTAAGCTCGGGATTTCGGGATTGGCCCTTTCGGGATCCAGGAATTCTTTTTTTCGGATTTCGGGACGTCGGGATTTACTTTATTTAAATTCGGGAAAATTTAAGAAGAGTCTGTTTTCAGTTTCTTAGTTTTTTCAAATATTTGTTATTGTCTGCCTATTAATAATACACTATGACCTTGAAGTTTTTAGGCAAGTTAAAACCTTAATTAAGTGATCAAATGATATACAAATTAATCATAAATGTCAGATTTTTTTTATATTAATTTCAATACAAGCCTTGCAAAGAAGTCTATATTCCTCAATTTTTTTTTTTAAATTTATGTTACTTATTTGTCCCAAGACATTTAAAATCATTTAATTACCATCTTTTTATGACTATTTGATTAAAATATATATATATCCTTTGTATCCTCTTACAATTTACCTTATTTATAGAAAAATAACTTAAAACAGGATAAATCAAAGGGAAGTAACCAAAATCGATTTCAATTATCTTCCAATACACAGTTTTTATTACACATTCACAGTTTTCTAGAGGTAAACATTGTTGATTACCAGTATGTTTGACACCCAAGCTGGGTGAAGCCATATAATTATACATCCTCTTTGATTTACAGGTAAAATCTAACACAGTTGTCACTTACACCCGTAGTACTACCTAACAAATTATAAAAAATGGCGGCTGAAAATTTTCATTCATAAAAGATTTCATACACAGGATTTTTTTCTCCTAAAGGGGAGGACAGGAAGAGACCCCTGAAAACGGGATTATTGTACTCCTGTCGGGAGGTTCACATGTATGTCTGTTAGTACATGTAGTTGCATACCTATTGTTGGTCAGTATTGATATTATTTGAAATGACATTGGAGCTGAGTTATTGTAAGGTGCATGGCATATCATGTTTAATTTTTATTACCATAGTTTCATTTAATAAGTTTTATTTTTTGCTGTCTTTATCTCTTATTCCGAAGTCGAGAATTTCTCATTTTCTTAAAAATATTTAAAAGTTGGTTTTATTTCTTAATATGCTTATGGGACAACCATTTGATTCTGAGGGGGGGGCCTGGGAAATATAAGGGGTCAGAATATCACCTTTCTTGTAGGATACACCAAAAACGCTAAACAAAATAAGCAGTCAAAATGAGGTACAGAATATATCATCTTCTTATTTTTATATACTAGTACTGATAGCATTACAATCCAGGTTGGATCCAAAGTCCTAGGAAAGAGGGGTGTTATTAAAGTTATTATTATTGCAATGATAAGAATTTGAAATCTAATATCTAATACATCATGTACATATTATAAGTTATATGGTTCGCTACTGACCCCATAGGGAGCCATAGAGGGTTAGTAAAATCCATAGGGGGTGAGGCCGGAGGCCTAGTCCCCTATGCATTTTATTCACCCTCTATGGATCCGTAGGGGGTCAGTAGTTAACCGTATAACGAATTTATCGGACGCTAGACTTTTTCTGCGGCGTTTTGTTGAAAAATAAACAATGAAACACAACAACATTAATAGATGACGTCGCCATTAACGCGTCATGAACCCCATATGAAACTTACTAACCCCATACGGTCTCATAGGGGGTCACCACGTGACGGCGTTTAACCAATCACAACGTGATAATTCATCTGTGGTCCAATAAGACTATAAATGCAATTTTTCCTAAAATCACAAAAATAAATTTAAGGACATACATGTAGGTGAGGTATATCAAAGTGTCAACAGTTTATCTTAGATTTTGCAAAATTGAAACACTGAATTATGAAAAAGCAGCTCAGCTTTAATTAAAAGCTTTAGGTGTTACAGTGTTCTATCTAAAATATGATGACTATAGTCCATTGAAAAGGGAACTTATTTGTGGTAAATCATTGTTTAAAGATTTTGTTGATTAACGAATATAATAAGTCCCTTTATCTATTTTCTAAATTGCGGCATAACTTCCTTCTTTTAGTAAAGATCTACATATAAATGATTTGATATTTATAAGCCTTGAATACAAGACAATTTCCTCTTCTCTAATGATTTATATGATATACATATCAATTTCTTGTGTTATTTGATAACCATCTTGATTTTTGTCAAGTACATCTAAGACTAGCATTACAATCCAGCATAACTTTAAGTGTAAGTTTAAATTATTATGGGGAATATAACATATATATATATTCTTCCTCATGGCACTTCATGGGATGTAAATGTAATCCAACACAATAAAATTTTAGACTCAGAAAATAATTCTTCACAACCAAATATGTAGTTTATTAAAATATTTTATTAAACATTAAAAACCGTTTAATTTAGTTTCTGATAACATTAAGCAGTTTATATGTTAAATTTTTTGTTATAAATGAATTTCATTGCAAAGGGAAATAACTCCACATCATTGTTTTTTAATTATCAGGTTTTTCCAGATTTGCTCATGTTTTCACATGTGAAATGCGGTTGGTCAACTTTAAACTTCTGACATAAAAAATTTCTTTAGAAGGTGTCTGACACTAATAACTTTGTTGAACCATCTTGGAATTTATAAAATTTGTACAGAAGTTGTTTATGATATATTCATGTAGAAAGGATTCAGTGCACTTTTTTTCATCAATTTTAATAGAAATTTTGCTTTAATAGTTCAATATCAAACCATTTAAAACATAAAATTAACTTCAGAAAGATCTACAGGGACAATTGAATTATACATTCACAAGGAAATAAGTAAATTTCAGCTGTCTGCTATCTATATAAACCTTGATAGCAGGTGCTTTGTGACAAGTTAATTAATTACGCTTGTTTAAACAGTAAATGTAATTACAAGTATGTTGACCGGATAAGTTTTTTTCAGGTAAGAATGACTACCAGTTCTATTCTTGACTCATATATATATACACTTACGACAGCTAAAATAAAACAAAAAAATCAAAGAACAATTAATACAATTAACAATGATTAATGCAAGTTGTGAATTAATTAAAAAAAAAAAAAAAGGATTTCTTAGATTTTGGAATAATCTTTTTTTATGTCATTTTTTGTACTTATTGAATTGGAGATTGGAATCTTTGATGGGCATAACCCAGTGTGGGTTGAAGGTCTAGTGGTTAAGACTGATGGATACAGTACTGAAGGTCCCGAGTTCGATCTCACTCGAGACGTTGAATTTTTCAGTACATCAGTAGGGTGATTTTCACCCTCCCACACACATCTCTGGTATCCAGACTGGAGTTAAAACTAGATTGGATACTTTCGGGGCCTTGGTAGGTCGAAGTTATTCCCAGCTTGACCTGGAGATCAATCTTCTGAAATCTCTTCGTGTTGTCTGTTCCCGCAGAGAAGCCCGGCAGTTCTCTCCGAGTACTTTGGCTTCCTCCACCATAATAACAGACTTCCCGGTGTCCTACTCGCTCCCTTGGGCGGTGTTGGGTGAGGATTGTTCTGGTGGTGGGATAATATTGTAAAGGACACATCTCCATTAATCCTTAGGGAGTGTACATGGATCCACTGTACCCTTGCAGTCAATCAAGGGGTGCGTCTCAACTGGTGGAATCTCAAAGTACATACATACATTGCTTTTCTATTATATCTTTCTATGTTAAAATGAAGGATTGCTGTCTCATTGAGTTATACCCCACTTCTTCTCAAATGATTAAACCAAAGAAATATCTATTTATTTTTTTAAAATTGTATTAATACCATGTTACAGATTTACATTTTTATTACAGGTAGAAGATCCTGATCCTGATCCAGGTTATACTTTACTGTTCTACCTCAGAAAGAAATGTATCCTTTCAAACATATAAACACTAAAGCTCTGTAGTTTTTGGGGTTAAGATTGCATGAATTTATAACAAAACTCATATGAAACTGATATCATATCTTCCACCCCTGTCATGGCAAGGGTGACTTTGGAAAAGAAATATGGTCCCTAAGGTTTTTTCCAGACCAACAGTAAATACCTCGCCAAAGTGGGGCATTTGTTTGGCTATACAAGTTTTTAGGGATGTCAGATCAATAAATGATAAACTTATTATCAGATTTTCTACTCATAGAAATCATTCAAAACAACACAATAGGAAGCTGTTGTTTGCCTTAAAAAAGTTCACATTGTGGCTGGAGGCTGATATTCTACAATAACAATACCTAGAACATCTGATAACCTATATGTATTAGTGATGTACAAATGGTGCATGGCTTTTGTAAGATTATTGATATCACCTTTTATCATAAAATTAGATTAGAATATTTTAATCTATTTTTATGACATAAATGATCATGTATATATTTGTCATTTGTGTTTATCTCATTGATAGTAATAAACATGATGAATATGTAAAAAATACTTTCATATAAATAAGAAGATGTGGTATGAGTGCCAATGAGACAGCTCTCCATCAAAGTCACAATGTATAAGTAACAGATATAGATCAAAGTACTGCTTCTATACAGAGCCTTGGCTCACTCTGAATAGCAAGCTATAAAGGGCCTAAAAAAGAATTAAGTATAAAGTAATTCAAACAGGAAAACCAATGTTCTAGTCTGTATTAGCTTGATTAAAAAGACATTAAAACAAAAACAAGTAAACATACATTGAAAGAATAAGTGTGAATGGTTCATTGCTTGTGAAATTAAAGTGTGAATTATGTATACACATGTTTACATGTATGTTTCTCAATTTTTAGTGTCTTGCCTCAATAAAGTTATGCAAGTAATACTGAGGCCATCAGGAAACATTTGTGCTTGTTTGCTGCCAATGCCTCACTTGCCAAGAAAGGTTCACATCAATTGTATCTCAAGTTGATTTTATAATATCAATATATGACAACCTGATAACCTATATATCTATTAGGAAAGTACAAGTTGTTTATGACTTTTGTAAGATTATTGATATCAATAATGTTTATCATTGATTAGAATATTTTCACCTATTTTTATGAACTCAGCCATAACTAGAGCAGGTGTGATTTGTTATGCCCCATTTATGGACATTATGTGTTCTGGTCTGTGCGTTCCTTCCTCGTTCCTCCATCTGTCCTGCTTAAGGTTAAAGTTTTTGGTCAAGGTAGTTTTTGATGAAGCTGAAGTGCAATCAACTTGAAACTTAGTTAATATGTTCCCTATGATATGATCTTTCTAATTTTAATGCCAAATTAGAGATTTTACCCCATTTAAACGGTCCACTGAACATAGAAAATGATAGTGCGAATTGGGCATCTGTGTAATATGGACACATTCCTGTTTAATTGAAGTTATTGTCTAAAAGAAATGCACTACGAAATAACTGTGTTCTCAGTCCATATAACATGATATGTACACATTCCCCATTTATTTAATGTATGTACATTTTTATATGTAAATATCTCAATTTATATTGTTTGGTCTTCTGTGGATACATTATTATTGTTTGGTCTACTGTGGATACATTATTATTGGTTGGTCTACTGTGGATACATTATTATTGTTTGGTCTACTGTGGATACATTATTATTGGTTGATCAACTATGGATTCATTATTATTGTGTGGTCTACTGTGGATACATTATTATTGGTTGGTCTACTGTGGATACATTATTATTGTTTGGTCTACTGTGGATACATTATTATTAGTTGGTCTACTGTGGATACATTATTATTGGTTGGTCTACTGTGGATATATTATTATTGGTTGGTCTACTCTGGATACATTATTATTGGTTGATCTACTGTGGATACATTATTGGTTGATCTACTGTGGATACATTATTATTGGTTGGTCTACTGTGGATGCATTATTATTGGTTGGTCTACTGTCAGTGTGGATACATTATTATTGGTTGGTCTACTGTGGATACATTATTATTGGTTGGTCTACTGTGGATACATTATTATTGGTTGGTCTACTGTGGATACATTATTATTGTTTGGTCTACTGTGGATACATTATTATTGGTTGATCAACTATGGATTCATTATTATTGTGTGGTCTACTGTGGATACATTATTATTGGTTGGTCTACTGTGGATACATTATTATTGTTTGGTCTACTGTGGATACATTATTATTAGTTGGTCTACTGTGGATACATTATTATTGGTTGGTCTACTGTGGATATATTATTATTGGTTGGTCTACTCTGGATACATTATTATTGGTTGATCTACTGTGGATACATTATTGGTTGATCTACTGTGGATACATTATTATTGGTTGGTCTACTGTGGATGCATTATTATTGGTTGGTCTACTGTGGATGCATTATTATTGGTTGGTCTACTGTCAGTGTGGATACATTATTATTGGTTGATCTACTGTGGATACATTATTATTGGTTGGTCTACTGTGGATACATTATTATTGGTTGGTCTACTGTGGATACATTATTATTGTTTGGTCTACTGTGGATACATTATTATTGGTTGGTCTACTGTGGATACATTATAATGGTTTGGTCTACTGTGGATACATTATTATTGTTTGGTCTACTATGGATACATTATTATTGTTTGGTCTACTGTGGATACATTATTATTGTTTTTGGTTGGTCTACTGTGGATACATTATTATTGTTTGGTCTACTGTGGATACATTATTATTGTTTTTGGTTGGTCTACTGTGAATACATTATTATTGTTTGGTCTACTGTGGATACATTATTATTGTTTGGTGTCTACTGTGGATACATTATTATTGGTTGGTCTACTGTGGATACATTTTTATTGTTTGGTCTACTGTGGATACATTATTATTGGTTGGTCTACTGTGGATACATTATTATTGGTCGGATATCAATTTTCACGGATTTCATGGGTATTGGTGAAACACAAAATTAAACGTTCAACGAATGACAAATTTTCTAAAGGCTGGTATGAGGACCTTGGCAAAATCATGAATTTTAATATCCATGAACATGCAAGTTTTCCTTTATCCCCAAAAATTGGTACCCACCAAAGTAAATGAATCCACAGTCAAGAAATTATTAAACGTGTTGTTTTCAGTTATTGTGAAGGGAATACTTAGGCAAGCTGTGTCTTGCATTGATGGCAGTCACAGTGACTGAAGATGTGGTATGATTGCTTATGAGATAACTCACCATCCAAGTCACAATTTGTAAAAGTAAACCATTATACATTTTGTAGCTAAAGTACAGCCTTCAACTGTGTCAGTTTAAGAAGAACCACTATGTTCTTGCTATTTATATGCAGTGGAAGTAGCATTTAAACATTTCGTTACCATGATTACTATGGAGATTATTTGTCTCCCACTTGTTAGTCATGGTTTTTATACGACCACAAAAATTTAAATTTTTCGTCGTATATTGCTATCACCTTGGCGTCATCGTCCTGTGTCGTCGTCCGAATACTTTTAGTTTTCGCACTCTAACTTTAGTAAAAGTGAATAGAAATCTATGAAATTTTAACACAAGGTTTATAACCACAAAAGAAAGGTTGGGATTGATTTTGGGAGTTGAGGGTTTGAACAGTTTAGGAATTAGGGGCCAAAAAGGGGCCCAAGTAAGCATTATTCTTGGTTTTCGCACCATAACTTTAGTATAAGTAAATAGAAATCTTTGAAATTTAAACACAAGGTTTATGACCATAAAAGGAAGGTTGGGTTTGATTTTGGGAGTTTTGGTCCCAACAGGTTTTTAGGAATAAGGGACCCAAAGGGTCCAAAATTGAACTTTGTTTGATTTCATCATAAATTGAATAATTGGGGTTTTTTGATATGTTGGATCTAACTGTGTATGTAGATTCTTAATTTTTGGTCCCGTTTTCCAATTAGTCTACATTAAGGTCCAAAGGGTCCAAAATTAAACTTAGTTTGATTTTAACAAAAATTGAAACCTTGGGGTTCTTTGATATGCTGAATCTAAAAATGTACTTAGATTTTTGATTATTGGCCCAGTTTTCAAGTTGGTCCAAATCGGGGTCCAAAATTAAACTTTGTTTGATTTCATCTAAAATTGAATAATTGGGGTTCTTTGATATGCCAAATCTAACTGTGTATGTAGATTCTTAATTTTTAGTCCCGTTTTCAAATTGGTCTACATTAAATACCAGATGGTCCAAAATTAAACTAAGTTTGATTTTAATAAAAATTGAATTCTTTGGCTTTTTTGATATGCTGAATTTAATCATGTACTTAGATTTTGATTATGGGCCCAGTTTTCAAGTTGGTTCAAATCAGGATCTAAAATTATTATATTAAGTATTGTGCAATAGCAAGAAATTTTCAATTGCACAGTATTCAGCAATAGCAAGAAATCTTCAATTGCACAGTATTGTGCAATAGCAAAAAATGTTCAATTGCACAGTATTGTGCAATAGCAAGAAATCTTCAATTGCACAGTATTGTGCAATAGCAAATATTTTCAATTGCACAGTATTGCGCAATAGCAAGAAATATCTAATTGCACAATATTGTGCAATAGCAAGAAATTTTCAATTGATTGGAGTTATCTTTCTTTGTCCAGAATAGTAGTTGAATCAACTTAAATCATTGTTTTATACAATGCACAATGTATATTCACTTTTACTACCAACTGATAAATTAAAACACTCTTTACCATTCAGTGATAACAAGCACTTTTTGTTACATTTTAATATTTTATGATGTTTTTAAATGAGTAGTTATTGTTGCAAACTCCATTAGAAATTTGAATTGAGATCAGTTTTGGAAAAAGGGAAAGGGGGATGTGAAAAAAAAAATGGTGGGTGGGGGGTTTAATTTTTCTTATTTCAGATTTCATAAATAAAAAGGAAATTTCTTCAAACATTTTTTTGAGATTAATATTCAACAGCATAGTGATTGCTCAAAGACAAAAAAATTATTTTAAGTTCATTAAACCACATTCATTCTGTGTCCAAAACCTATGCTGTGTCAACTATTTAATCACAATCCAAATTTAGAGCTGAATCCAGCTTGAATATTGTGTCCATACTTGCCCCAACCGTTCAGGGTTCAACCTATGCGGTCGTATAAAGCTGCGCCCTGCGGAGCATCTGGTTTGATGTTGAAACTTAGTTCAAATCTTGAAGCCTCCAATTGGGTCAGTAAATGTAGTTGGATAAATATTACTTTAGTGCATCTCATATCCATGTCACATGTGAACAGTAAATATTAAAAATATAGTTAGACATCATCAGATAAACATAGGGAGAATATGCCTAAATTTAATATAAAATGTAAACCTAGATAATTACTAGCTGTTAAAATTATTATGTCCTTAACAGTATAATAGTATGTTTGACAGGGACAAAGCTTGGTTGCGGAGAAGGAGGATGTGGTGCATGTACTGTCATGGTATCAAAATATTTACCTGACACAAAAACTGTCAAGTAAGTGTTAACTTTGATGTGTTCTTATTATACATACCAGTACTTTTGCTTGCTTTAATTTCAAAATTGAAAAATCAAGATCCTTTCAAAGAGTAGTGAATTGTAATTTCTGGTTGTATAATGAATGTTTTAATTTTGGTGTATTTAAATATGGTACTTTCATCAAAAGGCAACATTGACTAATATATAACCTTGACCAAGTTCAAAATAAGCATATAAAAGATTTCAGGTAAGTGTGATAATAAAGCAAGAAAGCAAATAAACTTAGGCCAAATAAAAAAAAATGTGTGGTTCCAGTTACATCTGAAAAAAAGTAAGGTAGGTACGTAGGGATTTTTTTTTTATTTTATGTTTTCTTTTTACATTGAGTCTATGGGAGCATCATTCTGACTTTAACAGTGCTTAATGAAAAATGACAATAAAATCTTTAGGGTAGGCTAATTTCAAAACAAAAAGTAGGGAAGGTAGGGTCACTGGAACCACACATATATTTTTATTTGGTCTTAAACAAAAGAAATAAATCAATTCTACTGATATCAGAGAACATCAGTGTGTATATATTGGTTATCCACTAATAGATTATAATTGATAATAGAAGTGGGGAAAGTGTCACAGAGATTATTAAACAACCAAACCAACAAGCAGAAATCAGCCCACAGGCCCAATGGGTCTTCAACACACCGAAAATTCCTGGTGTGCTTCAGTTGCCTTTAAACAATAATGTATACTAGTCTGCAAAAATAAACACCACACTTAACACCTGTTACATAATTTTATTGTCATGGTGTCATAAAAATGATCACCAGGTGATCCTGCTTAAACTTTCAGACTTCTATTGGTTTAAGGTTCATCATAACAAATGGACAAATATGGCCGTATTTTCACCTCAAAAACTAATCTGTGTACAGACTTACCTGTGCTGTTTGGAATGTTTTAATGCCTAGCATCCACTAGATATATAAAAGTTATATGCATTTTGTGATTAAGATAAAATCTTTCTTGGTTTTTGATGGGCATTTTTGTTCCTTTCTCCAGAAGCTGTAAAAATAAACAAACACCTGAATTACTTTGATACTGTCCACTCACTGACTCAGATAAACTCTTTAACTCACCTGTAGTTGTGAAGATAACTCTTGTCTATGGGGGTGTTTGGATATACGCCTGAGGCGGCCTATAGTTACCCATAGGTACCTATGGTTTGATATTTTATACACAAAATATCAAACCATAGGTACCTATGGGTAACCATAGGATGCCTCAGGCGTATATCCAAACACACCCTTTGTCAATTAAGGACAATCAAAACAGTACAAACCAGTTTTTTTTACCTGAGGGAGCATCTCATAGTTGTATCACAAATTAGTTTATTTTCACACTTTTTGCATGAAGGAAAAAAAATGCCCATCAAAATCCAAAAGAGATTTTATCTTACTGAAACACAAAATGCATTTAACTTTATTATATCTAGTGGATGCCAGGCATTAAAACTTGTCCAACTTCACAGGTAAGTCTGTACTCAGAGTAATTTTTGGCATGAAAATACAGCCATATTTGTCCGTTTGTTATGATGAACCTTAATGCCTTTGTCAACTGAAAAAAATAATTCCTTCCACTGTTTTAATTTCTGTCTCAAAACAACCATCAAAAATAAAAAAGGATAAGTAGACTACAACCTAACAACACAAATAACCAAAAGAAACTTCTACAAAGAGTTTATTGCAAATATTTAATTTTGACTGTCAATCACTGTAACAAATACTGACAGTCTTTCTCAACCTTTTTGGTTTATCTTTTACAATCTGTCTGGCTTGTCTGTCTGTGTGTACAAAAACATCCCTTTCTTAATTGTTATGAAATTTATGATAGAAGAGATAAGAAAAGGAGAGAAGTCTAATGTTTTCCGGTCAGTAGGTCAAAGGTCAAAGTCTGTTTCTAAAAACTAGAAGGAAAAAATGTAAAACGGTTTTCTTAATGGTAGCTTGAGTTTACCTCTCTTGATTTAATTAAAATTAGATAGATGGAAGTAATAGGAAACTTATTAATTATTGGTCAACATTCAAAGGTCAAAGACACTGTTACTAAAAATAGATAGTTTTTGAATGGTATCCTACTTTGAATTGCTACATATATTTATACATGTAACAAATTAGCAATAATGATACATGTTTTATGTCCTTATAAACATACTAGTATTTTGAATTGTTACACCAGCAGTCCGGCATTAGTTGTCAAATTTATCCCATTTGAGGTTATTTAAATTCTTGAATTTGATTTAATAAATACTAAGACCTAATTCAGAACTACAAAATGTTTTTAGAAAACAATATACAAATCTGTTGGAACAAGACTTTGGAACGAAGAAGATATAGATATTAATGCATATTAAGATTTGAAAAACATTTGTAATTGCAAGAAATAAAGTTCAAAAATTTCACAGAGGAAGTTAAAAAAACTTGTTCAAAGGAATATTTCCTACTTATATTTTAATTACTTTGATAAGGGAATAGCTTTCTTTATATCATTACCCTAGCATAAGGAGACTGTTACAAATTAGGTTAAATATTCAATCAATTATTGACAGTAATTCAAAATGAATATGTTGACCTTTTATTTTTAGACACTTTTCTGCCAATGCTTGTCTTATACCAATATGTTCTCTACATGGAATGGCAGTCACCACTGTGGAAGGAATTGGCAGCATACAAAATGGACTTCACCCAGTACAGGTAAGATGGTCAGACAGTATAAGTTATTATGTTCAGAATATTGAATGACTCACAACTATTTTTTAAAGTATTTACAGCATATTTGATGGACTTCACTAAGGATAAGATCATATGAAATGTCCATTGTAATGAATATCCTCTTTTAAAAATAATAGGCATTTTTTGTGAAACCAAATTTTTTATATGATGTTTACCGAATTTTGATGATGTGTGAGAACCTCTGAGATTAATATAATACTTTAAATTACTTCCCAAAAAAAAAGGTTGTATGAGGTTATAACATACCATTTCTGTGACTTTAAAAGATGATTTTAAGATTAAAATCAAGAAATTAAATTATTTAATTATTATAATAAAATAAGGGATGTGGTATGATTGCCAATGAGACAACTATCCATCAAAGTCTATTTATGTATAATATTATCTTGGTGTAGTGTATTTGTCTACAGGGTAGATTCTTTTGGTTTTTTTCATGTCATCTGTTTAACCTTTTTTTATAGGAGAGAATAGCCAAGTCACATGTCATGTTTAACCTTTGTTTTATAGGAGAGACTAATAGCCAAGTCATATGGTTCACAGTGTGGGTTCTGTACTCCTGGTATTGTCATGTTTATCCTTTGTTTTATAGGAGAGAATAGCCAAGTCACATGGTTCACAGTGAGGGTTCTGTACTCCTGGTATTGTCATGTTTAACCTTTGTTTTATAGGAGAGAATAGCCAAGTCACATGGTTCACAGTGTGGGTTCTGTACTCCTGGTATTGTCATGTTTTATCTTTGTTTTATAGGAGAGAATAGCCAAGTCACATGATTCACAGTGAGGGTTCTGTACTCCTGGTATTGTCATGTTTATCCTTTGTTTTATAGGAGAGAATAGCCAAGTCACATGGTTCACAGTGTGGGTTCTGTACTCCTGGTATTGTCATGTCCATGTACACGTTGCTGAGAAATAATCCACAACCTACTGGAGCAGAAATGGAAAATGCATTTGAAGGTTATCATATTTACAAATATAGTTCAATGTATCTGCATTCTAAATCAAATTTATGAAAAAAAATGTAACCATGGTTACCTTACTTCATTTTGAGAAATACTGGGGCTAAATTTGAAAATTGAATGTTGATTTCATAGGGGGAAATAACTATTAGTTATATTTTTGATTGTAAAATTATGATTCTATTTGATATTCTCCTTGCATTTGGAGGAGATGTTTTTTAATCAATTCCTAGTAGAAAATATTAAAATTAAAATGGGTTCTATAGTCTTGTTTTCATGATATTTTACCAAAAAAGAAGTATTATCTGTTGAATTATCTCCACCTGAACTGTTTTTAGATAAAGATTGCATGAAATGCAATTAAAACCTTATGGGACTGACTTGATATCTAAATCTTCCAAGACTTATCACTACCTTTTTGAACAAAATATACAAAATATAGTGTTGATCATAACATTCTATACATCCTGTCCAGAAATTTAACGATGTAATATATGCTCAGATATTCAAGGCACAAAATGATGTTACACTTGTCAAGAAAATTACATAACTTTTGCAAGGTGCGCGAATCTAATACCTGTTCTATGTCATTGTTAAATTCATTTTAAAAAAATTGGAGTTAATCTTCCTTTGTCTAGAATTGCTGTTAAGGTGGCTTGTGGGTACAAAAATTTCAGCAAAAAATTGAACCTTTATTTTTTCATTACAAATTTTATTTATTACACTATTAGTTATTACTTTATGATATGGTAAAAAAATCAACCCAAAAAATCGAATCGGTTTGGCCCCAGATGACTTTTAAAATGTTTATATCATTGAAAAAGCTCCAAATTATCTCCCTTTGGTGCAAAAATGCCATTTTTTGGCATTAAATTTGAAATATCTTTTTTAACTCATCGGTGACCTATATTTTTTATTATTGTTTTCATATAAGCTGTACATATAAGGTGACCCCACTTTTTTATTTCATTTTTCTTTAAAGTATATGATAAAGTTCATTTATAAAAAAATATAGCGAAATCCTATATTAGAAAAAAAAAATGATTTATGCCAAGGAGCCCCTTAAATCAACTACAAGTAATGCAATATTTAATTTTACTTCCCATTGATAAATTGAAGAAATCTTTACCATTCAGTGGTTACAAGCACTTTGATTTTTGCTGAAGTCATAGCCTCTGATAGAATCAAAGATTTTTTTTCAACACTGTAAACACTGTGATGTCTGTGATAAACTCTATAGACCTATAAATAATGTTTATATACTTTCAGGTAATCTGTGTAGATGTACTGGCTACAGACCTATACTAGAAGGATTTAAATCATTTACTAAGGTAGGGTTTGCTGCTGAAAATAATTATATCTTAGTGTAAAATAGCTGTAAAGGCAATTTGAATGATAGGGTTGTTCTAGTAGTGAAATATGAGGGTATTAGACTCTTTTAATGCACCTGCTGCTAGGCAATTGTGTCATTAAAATGGAGAATGGAAATGGGGAATATGCCAAAGAGACAACAACCCAACCAAAAAAAAAAAAAAAAAAAACTACAGCAGAAGGTCACCAAGAGGTCTTCAATGTAGCAAGAAATTCCCGCACCTGGAGGCGTCCTTCAGCTGACCCCGAAACAAATATATGCTAGTTCAGTGATAATGAATGCCATACTAATTTCCAAATTGTACACAAGAAACTAAAATTAAAAATAATACAAGACTAACAAAGGCCAGAGGCTCCTGACTTGGGACAGGCGCAAAAATGTGGCGGGGTTAAACATGTTTGTGAGATCTCAACCCTCCCCCTATACCTCTAGCCAATGTAGAAAAGTAAACGCATAACAATACGCACATTAAAATTCAGTTCAAGAGAAGTCCGAGTCTGATGTCAGAAGATGTAACCAAAGAAAATAAACAAAATGACAATAATACATAAATAACAACAGACTACTAGCAGTTAACTGACATGCCAGCTCCAGACTTCAATTAAACTGACTGAAAGATTATGATTTCATCATATGAACATCAGGCACAATCCTTCCCGTTAGGGGTTTAGTATCATACCATCATAACATATATGAGAAGATCATAACCCGTGTCAGGTCAACAACTGGTTTTTGAATAAATGTGTTTAGTTCCGATGCAAAGACCCTATAAGTGAATCAATATTAACGCCAAAATGTGCAATCTTTAATGACCTGACAACAGTATCGTAACTATATCCCTTCTTAATAAGTCTATTCAAAGGTTTTGTTAGTTTTTGAGGTGAATACTGACACCTTTGTGCTTTCTAAAAAATATTTCCATAAAAAAATGGATGTGAAATACCTGAATGTATAAGAAGTCTGCATGTTGAGCTATATTTACGAATGATGTCCTTATACCGATGATAAAATTTAGTAAATGTTTTGACTAGTTTGTGATATCGAAAACCCTGGTGTAATAATTTTTCAGTAATGCATTTTCTCACTGTAGTTTACATAGTGGCATGATATAATCCTTACCCTCGAAATAAAATTTTGATGTAAATCTGAACTTCAAAATTGATTTTCCTGTTACACAAGTTGTTTTGAGATAGGGAAATAAATTCCATATTGCAGGAATATTCAAAAAGATTTTTTTTTAATACAGAACTTGATCTAAATGCTAAGAATTTTGATATAGAAAAAGTTAAGACATGTTGTAATATTGTTTGTTTTTTCTTCATTGAAAGGAGTTTTGTCAGATGGGAGAAAATTGTTGTAAAAATACAGGAAATTGTTCTAATGGTGTTGTAGAAAAAGGAGTAAGTATAACATGTATAAAGTTACTATTAAGAATGCTACAGAACTGATTGGTTTTATATTAGGTGAGCAATTCTAAAGTTATGAGTTGTCAGACAATTACACATCATAGTTTGAAAATAAGTGTATTATTGTTTGCAGTAGTTACTGGCAATCCTTTTGTCATTTGACAAAACACATAACTACAGAATACTTCCTATTTTTAACTCCTAAGTAGTGAGGCCTTCATCCCATATCAAAAGGTCAGATTTGATAGCAAGTCCAAGACAGCCTGTACATTTATTTGATCAGTATAATAACTAGACATTGATAAAAATCAACAGTTTATAAATCTATGCATCTGAATATAAAAAAAGAAGATGTGGTATGATTGCCAATGAGACAACACTTCACCAGAGGCCAAATGACACATTATCAGCTCTTTATTAGGAACACTCAAAGCCAAATATTTAATTGCCAAGGATGTATAAGAATTGAAACAATTGAAGAGCTATATGACTACAATGAACCTAAAAGTTATAGCAGTAGCCAAAGTTATTCACTTTGACTAAAGGAGTTTGAACCTCAGTATCTTAATAATTTCATTATTCATCATCAGATAACTTTAAAAAAAAAAAGGGAACATCATAAATCTTGTCAGTACTGACTCAGAAACTAATGATGACCACAGAGACTACTTTATATATTCAGAAATCATTTCGCATATTTATTATAACAATTTATGAAGAATCGGCAAAAAATGCAAGATTTATTATTGAGATTTTACAAAAAAATGCATACAGATAGATGTTTAAGATATCAGTTTGTGAGTTCTTATTAATGAGATACCCACCATGTTGAAAATATGCACTGCTATCTGTTTTGATATGATGCTATCATTAAATAAAATAAATTGTTTTTTGTGATTACAGACAGAGAATGGACAAACAAGTGATTATCTACCGTTAGATTCAACACAGGATCCTATTTTCCCTCCAGAATTACGGGTAAATATCTACCATTAGATTCAACACAGGATCCTATTTTCCCTCCAGAATTACAGGTAAATATCTACCATTAGATTCAACACATGATCCTATTTTCCCTCCAGAATTACAGGTAAATATCTACCATTAGATTCAACACAGGATCCTATTTTCCCTCCAGAATTACAGGTAAATATCTACCATTAGATTCAACACAGGATCCTATTTTCCCTCCAGAATTACGGGTAAATATCTACCATTAGATTCAACACAGGATCCTATTTTCCCTCCAGAATAAAGGGTAAATATCTACCATTAGATTCTACACAGGATCCTATTTTCCATCCAGAATTACGGGTAAATATCTACCATTAGATTCTACACAGGATCCTATTTTCCCTCCAGAATAAAGGGTAAATATCTACCATTAGATTCAACACAGGATCCTATTTTCCCTCCAGAATTACAGGTAAATATCTACCATTAGATTCAACACAGGATCCTATTTTCCCTCCAGAATTACAGGTAAATATCTACCATTAGATTCAACACAGGATCCTATTTTCCCTCCAGAATTACGGGTAAATATCTACCATTAGATTCAACACAGGATCCTATTTTCCCTCCAGAATAAAGGGTAAATATCTACCATTAGATTCTACACAGGATCCTATTTTCCATCCAGAATTACGGGTAAATATCTACCATTAGATTCTACACAGGATCCTATTTTCCCTCCAGAATAAAGGGTAAATATCTACCATTAGATTCTACACAGGATCCTATTTTCCATCCAGAATTACGGGTAAATATCTACCGTTAGATTCAACACAGGATCCTATTTTCCCTCCAGAATAAAGGGTAAATATCTACCATTAGATTCTACACAGGATCCTATTTTCCATCCAGAATTACGGGTAAATATCTACCGTTAGATTCAACACAGGATCCTATTTTCCATCCAGAATTACGGGTAAATATCTGCCATTAGATTCAACACAGGATCCTATTTTCAGTCCAGAATTACGGGTAAATATCTACCATTAGATTCAACACAGGATCCTATTTTCCCTCCAGAATTACGGGTAAATTCCTTATTTTTAAAATTGTATCTTTCCTCTTAAATTAAGATATAAAACACAATCAAATCTCACCTAAGCTCATCAAAATAGTTTTACACATGCTGTAGATTCAGTATTATTTGTTGGGTACCAATTTTCATGGATTTTGTAAGTACAGGTAAACCACGAATTTAAATGTTCAATGAATTAAAAATTTGCTATAGATGATCGTATATATGCACACTTTGGCAAAAAACAAAAAATCAAATATCCATTAAAATGCCACTTTTCCTCAATCCACAAAAATAAATGAGTCCACTGTAACCATGGTAACAGACAATTTTATAGTTTTCTGAGTATCAACAATAAAAAATTTCCTGAAACTTTTCATAAGTCAATTTGTTTATTTATTTTTGTTTTTTTCTTCAGACTGACCAATTTGACGTAGAAACTATTTCATTCAAAGGAGAGAAGGTAGAATGGTACAGACCAACAACACTTAAACAACTACTAGAATTAAAAGGCAAACACCCTCAAGCCAAACTTGTCATAGGAAATACAGAAGTTGGTATGTACTTTTCATTTTCACATCAATAGACAACTTTCGAGTTCGATGCATTTCCGTCAAAAACTCTGGTTTTAGTGAACGTCATTTGTGCATTTAGGAGCGTCACTTCTGTTTCAATGTTGATTGAGTGGTTGGAAAACTATAATTCTATATTGTACGAATTATTCAGCAAATTAACTTCTCAAAATTGACAATCAGCACTGATTTCATTAGGGAATTGTCATTAAGTACCTACAGAACAACCATTATTTTTAGTTTATCCTGCACAATGACGATCACTAAGATGCTTGATGAACGTAAATAGTGCAGGGATACAGGCGATCCCCTCTATTTGGTAAATGACGTCATAAAGGCGCGCATAATTGACGAGTTTTTGCCAGTGACGTCTATTATATAAATGGTACATAGAATGTTTTACTAAACCTTATCGATTTTAGCTTGCTTTGTTAATCAGAATTAGAGAAACATTAGGTTTATATAAACAGCAAACCAAGAACACACAATTAAAAGAACAAATCTACTTGTTTGAAATTGTTTCAAATATAGCAATTTTAGCTTTAAATCACCCTATTTTATCTTAGAATGATATTCTGAAAATACCTAAAACTTTAGACATGTGTCAATATGTCCTCTATTTTTTTTTTTTAATGAGCACAAAAATGATAAAAAAAACATGTGTTTGTATGCCAATGACATGTGAATAAAGCATAAGTAGATGTTAATGCATATTTGAATCATAGTTTGTTTTTTTTGGCCTTAAAAGCAAAATTGGCATGCACAATAAGGATTTCTGTTTTATCGTTGCTGAAAATGTATTGTTTTTGTTATTTCACAGGTTTAGAAGTCAAGTTAAAGAATATGAATTACCCAGTTATAATCGGCTGTACTCACATACCAGAACTCAACCAAATTACACAACTAGATAATGGAGTCAAGTTTGGGTCGTCTGTAACTTTAACTGATATAGAGGATACATTAAAGACACTGATAAAAAAGCTGCCAGGTAATATGGGGTCAAGGGTCACAGATAATATAGAGAATACATTAAAGACACTGATAAAAAAGCTGCCAGGTAATATGGGGTCAAGGGTCACAGATAATATAGAGAATACATTAAAGATACTGATAAAAAAGCTGCCAGGTAATATGGGGTCAAGGGTCACAGATAAGATTTTTTGTGTATTTCTCATTCTTTTCTCTTTTTCATTCAAATAAAACATTACAAGAACAGCACACATTTGAAACATAATTTTCTCGTGGGTTTGAACCCACCCCCACTGAAAAATGGTCATTTTCCGTCTATTTTCCGACTTTAAAACGACCTTGAGAGGTGAACATTGACCAGACTGTGTTTCTTTGCCATTCAAGTCTTACCCTATAGATACAGCAGTCCATTCATGCTAACTGGGAGTTTATGGGACTTAAGTGTCTTGCTGGCGAATTATTATTGTTAAGTCAGGTCTGTCTAAATGACTGTTTTTACGGATTTTTGACAAAACGGTGACCTAGATTTTACAGACTAGTTTCCGATTGGCCATATTATACCTCTTTGTGTTCCTGTACCACCTATGCATGAATTTAGGATAATAGTTTATACCTAGAATGACTACCAGTTACGTAGTGGCCATCAAAAGATGCCCACCCCCACCTGATTTTGGCTACTTTTCACGTTTTTCCGATTTTGAACACTTAAAAGGCTTTCAAAGTGCCATATTTTCATAAACAGACGTCCGAGAAGAGTTTATGGACCATGAACTGCTTGGTTGAAGTCCCTGCTATCATGACAGTTCAGGTTGGGCAGTTCGAAAAAGGTATGGAGGGTCATACGGGCCATCAAAGAATGGTTGTCGCCATCACGCCTACAGGCGGGATTGGGGGTTAAAGGGTTAAAGGCATTTAAATAAAATATATCAATCATTTTAAAGAATTTTTTAAATTAAACCGTAATAGATAATTTGAATGTTAAAAAAAATATGCCAAAGAAGTCATGTGCTTACAACGACAAGATATCACTTTACTGACCCGTATTTCTGTAGTTTGATTGACAGAAAGTGATGAAAACCAACTAGCACAAATTTATGATTATTAATATGCCATTTGTATTCTAAAAAAGTTGTCAATTTTGTTAAAACATGTTTTCCTTTCATTCCATTATAGATTACCAGACCAGAGTTTTCCAAGCTATAGTAGAAATATTGCGATGGTTTGCTGGACACCAAATCAGGAATGTTGCTGTAAGTTTGACAGATAAATGGAGTAACAACATTTTGGAATAAATGTCACTAGCTTGATAGCTTTATTTTCTAGTTCTCATCTCTTGCACAAACCGTGCCTTGGTGGCCAAGTGGTCTAAGTAGTAACTACTGTAATCACTAGCCAGTCAACACTGAGGTTGAGATTTCAAACCACACTCATGCGGGTGCACTCAACTCCAATCTTAATTGACTAGGATTGTCAGTTTTCCTATCGAAGGTTGTGGTTTTCTCCAGGCATTTCAGCACTCCACCAATAAAAACTGGCCGCCACGAAATAACCAAAATGTGGTACTTAAAAGTGGCGTTAAAACACCAAAAATCAAAATCAAATCTTGCACAAACAACATAGTATGAGCATTTGCTTATTGCAAATCCTAAGCTGCTTTGAACCCACTGATGTCATATTTAGAGTCCCTAGGGACAACAGGTATGACCTCAATAAACAGGAAGTAACCTGACAAGAATATTAAAATGGGAGAAATAGTTTAGCAACTGTAAATAATACTAAATGTATATGTGAAAAATAACCATATTTGTCATGGAACTATTTTATCGAAAATTATATGTAAGTTGTGTATTGTTATGGATGTTCTATTTTATAAATATAATAAGATATATTAAATATTGATATTTTAAGTTAAGTTTTCTTCCTTTGTCCATAATCATTATATAGTTGATGAATAAAATTCAGGTCTGAGAAACATTTTCTTAGCAAATTTCTTTATGCAAAATATATACAGATTTGAATGATTTATTTTAATCCTCTGGTTACCAAATGTTCTTCTTGATATATTTTAGGCTGTTGGAGGGAACATTATCACAGCTAGTCCTATATCAGATCTTAACCCACTGTTTCTGGCTGCTGGTGCTGTCCTTGAGGTGGAATCTGCAGGTAACCAGTATATATAAAATTGAAAATTCTATACATCATAGATGCTAAAGCAATAGGTTTTATTACCGTATGTCCGAATTTTGAGTCATATTTTATACAACCTGGGGACTCAGACAATAATAGGAACACTGCTAGAAATGATATTATATTTTATACAAGCTGGGGACTTAGACAATAATAGGAACACTGCTAGAAATGATATTATATTTTATACAACCTGGGGACTTAGACAATAATAGGAACACTGCTAGAAATGATATTAAAACAAACATATAAGGATAACACAATGCATCTACCAGTTACTAAAATTGAAGATGACTGAATTAACTTTAACTAATAAATAGGGGTGAACTCTATTGTTCTGGATTTCTGCTTAAGAAATTTGATAAACCTGTTCAATATCCATCTTATCTACATTTAATAACTTTCTGAAAATGACAAAGCATATAATTGGAAGAATCTAAAACCATGAATCTAGAAAAGTTATAACATCTTGACCACAACATAAAACAGACAAACAACAGTCCACAAAACTTTAACGAAATGTAAAAATATGATTTAATGGAATAGCTATCCATATTATCTTAACCGGTTATAGATTGGTTTAGAGCTTAACATATACATGTAGTTTTGGTCATTTGACAGTAATTATAAACAATATCATGAGATAAACTTTGCTTGTTTGTGTTGTTGTATTTATTTTTCCTCACATTTTCATTTATTTAAAATAAAATATATTTGTAGATGGATCAAAGAGAAATATAACAATGAATGATAAGTTTTTCCTGGGATACAGAAAGACAGCTTTAAAGTCAGACGAGGTCTTACTCAATGTTACTGTACCATTTACTAGGAAAGTAAGTATATATAGTTAAATATAAATTTTAAGATTTCTGATTTCTAGTGTAAAATGCGTTCTGTTTTTTTCACAGTCAAGCCCAAAATCAGAAAAGTTTCAAAATATTATAAATTCCAAACTTTAATACATTGGAACCAATGCAGGTTGTAAAAACTTTATTAAATTTCACATTAGGGGGAAACATGTGACTTTATAAACAAATATACTGCAGACAAGAAATATTGATGACCAATACTTATTTCATAAAACTTTTACATTAAACAGAAGGAAACAGACATTCCCCATTTCCATTCTCAATTTTATTAATTTCAAAATTCACATGGAATATTTTTCAAATGTTAATTTTACAGAATGAATACTTTGGAGGCTACAAACAAGCCAACAGAAGAGAAGATGATATAGCTATAGTTAATGCTGGCTTCAGAGTTTTGTTTGAGGATAATACTAATACTATTAAGGAGATGGCCATGGCCTTTGGAGGAATGGCACCCACGACAGTTATGGCTGTTAAGACAATGAAGGAGGTGGTTGGAAGGTACTGTGTTTAGGTTTGGGGTAGGGATAGTCTTGTTTTGTGGTTGGAAGGTACTGTGTTTAGGTTTGGGTAGGGATAGTCTTGTTTTGTGGTTGGAAGGTACTGTGTTTAGGTTGTGGTAGGGATAGTCTTGTTTTGCAAAATAGTTATTGGAATCATTATCAAAGATACTGTAAAACAACTTGTTTTCATCAAGATTTTTTGTTTAGTTTAGTTTTCCTCTCAGTGTATAACTTTCTTACTTACTTGATGTGAAAAATTATGGTTTTGAGTTTTGACACAGATTTCACATGTACAGTTCTCTGAACATGGATATGTGATAGTATGAGTTTGGCATGGTTCCAACTGGATACATATTTTGTAATGGGCATTAAGGGGAATAAACAATTGGTAAACCAATAGTCATGGAAATGGTTAAATGAATTCAATTTAAAGTGGGTTTTGGTAGATTTAAACCAGAATGATCTAGCCTTGACTTCATGTAATTGCCTCTTGAAAATTATATATTAAGAAAGCGAAAAACAGCACTGAAAGAGGTTATTTTTAATAAGGTATGGTTAAATCCAGAGAATTCTGATTATGGTAGAGTGGCCACTACTTGCATTGCGAATGGGTTGTATCTGTGAAAGGGAAGGTATTTATTGGTGTTTGATGATACATGTATATAACATTTATTGATTGCTTGCTGACAACCTGCAGTGTGAACCAAAGTGGTCCCATTTTGATTAGATGTAAACTAACAATAATTTTCATTTCATTGTAATAGGAAGTGGGATGAGAGTTTAATAGATGATGTCTGTCGTCTGATGGCTGACGACCTTCAGTTGACCCCTGGTGCTCCTGGTGGGATGGTGGAATACAGACGAACACTTACAACAAGCTTTTTCTTCAAGTTTTATTTGACAACACAATTACAGCTTCAACAACAGGTTAATTTATTTTCTGTATTTGTCTATAACAATCGATTATACAGACTTTTGCATTCTACATTCGTGCTAAGTTTCCTTTGTTTTTTGTGACTAGTTGTCTCAATGAAAATCATATCACATCTCCTTATTCAATATTACAGGTATTAGAATTATTTTCAATTTTACTACTTTGGATTAATTTATTGTTGTGGGTACCAATTTTTGTGGATTAATTAAACCTTACATATTTGTGGATATTTGATTTGGTGGTTTTGCCAAAGTCTGCATACAAGCCTATAGTAAATTTGTCATTTGTTGAAAATTTAATTGTGGTTCACCTGTACCCTCAAATTCCACGAAAATTAGTACCTAACAAATAATAATGAATCTACAGTATATTCAACATAAAAAAGAATATGTGGTATGATTGCCAATTAGACAACTCTCCACAAGATACCAAATGACACATCACAGAAATTAACAACTATAGGTCACCGTACGGCCTACAACAATGTGCAAAGCCCATGCAGCATAGTCAGCTAAATGACAAATGTAAAACAATTCAAACGAGAAAACTAACTGCCTAATTTATGTACAAAAATTGTCAGATTTCTTTATATGTTTAGACCATTTTTGTCGAGCCTGCAACTTTTGTTGCAGAAAGCTCGACATAGGGATAGTGATCCGGCGGCGGCGGCGGCGGTGTTAGCTAACTTCTTAAAAGGTTTATATTTTAGAAGGTGAAAGACCTGGATGCTTCACACTTTGTATATAGATGCCTTATGTTACGAAGTTTCCGTCAGTCACATGTCCACTGTCCTTGACCTCATTTTCATGGTCCAGTGACCACTTTAAAAAAAAGTTCAAAATTTTTGTAATGTTGAATTCTCTCTTATTATAAGTAATAGGATAACTATATTTGGTATGTGCGTACCTTGCAAGATCCTCATGCCCGTCAGACAGTTTTCACTTGACCTCGACCTCATTTCATGGATCAGTGAACAAGGTTAAGTTTTGGTGGTCAAGTCCATATCTCAGATACTATAAGTAATAGGGCTAGTATATTTGGTGTATGGAAGGACTGGAAGGTGTACATGTCCAACTGGCAGGTGTCATCTGACCTTGACCTCATTTTCATGGTTCAGTGGTTATAGTTAAGTTTTTGTGTTTTGGTCTGTTTTTCTCATACTTTATGCAATAGGTCTACTATATTTGTTGTATGGAATGGTTGTAAGGTGTACATGTCTAGCGGGCAGATGTCATCTGACCATGACCTCATTTTCATGGTTCAGTGGTCAAAGTTAAGTTTTTAAGTTTTGGTCTTTTTATCTAATATTATATGCCAAAGGTCAACTATATTTGGTGTATGGAAATATATTATGGTCTATATGTCAGTCCCGCAGGTTTTATTTGACCATGCCCTCAATTGCAAGGTTCATTGCACAGTCTTAATTTTTGTGTTTTGGTCTATTTTTCTTAAGCTATAAGTAATAGGTCAACTATATTTGTTGTATGGAAGCTTTGTTAGCTGTACATGTCTGCCTGGCATGGTTCATCTGACCTTGACCCACTTTTCATGGTTCATTTGTTTTTGTTTAGCTATCTTGGTTTATGTTAAGTTTATGTGACAGTTGTAATCAAGCTTTATACTTAGGACTATCAACATAAAATCAATGATTAGTAAAGAAGGCGAGACATTTCAGTGTGTGCACTCTTGTTTATTATAGAAGTCAGGACCAAGTAAGAAAGTGCCAAAGTCGTTTACAAGTGCTACACCAAATTTCCATAGAGATGCTAGTAAAGGTTCACAAATCTATGAGGAAGTGGCACCTGGGCAACTGCCACAAGATGCTGTTGGACGACCTTTGACACATTTGTCTGCCATGAAACAGGCCACAGGAGAAGCTATCTATGTGGATGATATGCCATCAATTGAAGGTATATATTATCATCCTTAATATAGAACGTATAGTTTCTTTTATGATTTATTATCAAATATTGCATGTAAATATCTATGTAAAACAGAAATGCAATATTTGACAATATTTTTACTTGTCTATTTCATGAATTTAAAAGACCTGAAATGTATGTTTATGCAATTTCAAATAATGCTCCGACAATATTTCTTAAAGATTAGATACCTAGTTGTCTAATTATATGTAGTCAAAAACTATTATATTACTAGCCTTTCAGCACTGGGGTTGTTAGTTTGAATCCTGCACTTGTTTCAATGTTGCAGCTACCTTTGTAAATGAGCGATCTAAATATCCAATCTATGTTGATCACTCTAGTGTCTAGTATTAACTCTGAGGTTGTGAGTCAATCTCCGACACAGAGTTCATATCCATTCCATACATGCTACACAATACTACAATAATACTGAGTGTAGTGTATTGTAGTGTTGAACAAAAAGGATGTGATCTCTGTGCTAGAGGTTGGTTGTGAGCAAGGCTTCCAAAACAGTCATATATTCCGGTCATTTGTATAATGTCCGGTAAAAGTCCGGCTGGGCAAAGCATGAAACGGTCATATACTTTTTAGTTTTCAAGGCTTTTTCGGTCATTTTTACATAATTCACGATCTTTTTGACCCAACCTTTTGCCTTTCATATCAACACATTTCCGGTCATAAATGTGACATGATGATTAATTACTATCAAAACAACACCTACTTCAATACTTTCTAATTTTAATCAAGGCTAATTAGTAGTAGGACAGCTGAAATCTACCTGTTCAGGTAACAGGTGAACTATGTTCAGTACCGGACATCGTATAAATTTGTGTTGTCAAATCGTACACTTTTGCCTAACCGGTTACTCGGGTAATCGTTCGACCGAATAACCGGTTAACCGGTAATTTAAGTTGGTGTTTGAAAGCCTTATCAATAGAACCCTACACATAGATATAAGATGTGGTATGAGTGTCAATTTGACAACCTTTCATCAAAGTCATAAATACGCTTTTAGAATTAAAGTTTTTCCTTTAGCATTATAAGGCTTGTCTGTGAGGATTCCTGGCGAAGTTTGACTTTTCATAATCAAATACACCGTATCAACTATAGCGTTTGTACCAACTTCATATTTAAAAATCAAAAAAAAAATCTTAATCTCGTAGAATTGAAAATGTCATATGTCTGAAACCGATTATTCTTTCCTTTTCTCTTGTTGTCTCCGAAAATAATGGGGTGTGTTTCAATTTGAAATGATTAATTATAAAAAAGAAGATGTGGTATGATTGCCAATGAGACAATTCTTCACAAGAGACCAAAATGACACAGAAATTAACAACTATAGGTCATTGTACATGCTGTACGACCTGTTTCTTCACTGTGTTTGGTTTTTTCTTTAAGCATGTTACTCGTACTTTAACGTATACATTGAGTACATTCACATTGGTTTGCATTTCACAATTTTTGAATTTAAAGTAAGACTAACCCTTGCACTACGGAGGTTGCACATTTAAATGTAGGTAAAAATACACAATATTAGATCGAAAACAAAATAATGAAGTAATTAGTAAAATTATATCTCATTCCTGATTTAAAGTTACTGTTAAAAAAACATGTTTACTAATAATTATTATGTCTCTTAAAGATCCTGCCCCGAACTCTAATTAATTCTATGTTTTTAGGATTAACAATAGCAATCAATATACTGGACAATTGATCGATCAAACTAATTACTACGACGACAATTTTTAAATAAAACATTTAATGATTTGATTTTTAACACAGATTTATATCAAATCTATCGAAATTGAAAAAAGTCCGGTTAACCGGTTAGCGTTTTTGGTATTCGGTATTCGGTCGTTCGACCGATTAACCGGTTAACCGGTTAACCATTGACAACACTAGTATAAATTGATCGGTTTATTCACAATTATTTTCTTACATTTCAGCGGTTTGTATCTAATTGATTTAGTCCAAAAGATTAAAATGATTAGAAATTAGTTTATCAACATGATTTGATGAAAATTTTTATAAAAAGGTTTTAAATAAAAAATCGTCAGAACTACGTCGTAAGAACTAGAACACGTGTGCGCATGTGCACAGGTGGGAAATTCAATAATGCATCCTACATTTCTTTAAAAATGCTAAAATTATCATTGATACCTGTATCCAACGTTCAATTCAAGTATTTTGTTGAAGAAATAACGTGGAAAGAGCTTCTTCTCTCAGTCATGCTTTGTAAACGTACACGGATTTTACGTATCCGTTTATGGTCCATGTTTTACCATTGTCAAGTCAACATCCGGTTGAAAACGAAAGTAAAGTTTTTGACAATGTCATTTTGCACAAATATAAAGTCTAAAGGCAGATAGGAGCACGCTGATGTGCACACTTTGAATGATGCACTGCCAATTTAACAGTAACATCCGAACATCAAATTCATATCATATCAAAGTAAAGTTTAAAATCTTTTTTTTTAATGTAATGTCAATCATTGGAATGGCTGTCTGATTACCATACTATTGCCTTTTGTGACTAAGTCTTAAGGGATCAAAATCGGGATCAGATATGAAATGTCCGGCTGGCTCAAATATATTTTGGAAGCCCTGGTTGTGAGTTGGAATCCTACTTGTGGCCAAACAAAAATTCAACTTGGATCTTAATTATTGCCAGTTTTTTGCAAAGGTTGTTGTCCTTTCCAGATATATACTCCTAATATAGCCAAGTGGAGTTTACCATCAACTATCAAATAATCAGTCAATTAGTTTTTATCAAAAGATGATCGCTCCATACAATTCCACGTTAATTAACAGATTGCAGCTTTTGATACAAAGGTCATATACACAGGAAAAAAAACTATTTCAACTGTTACATAAGTTGGTTTTTTTTGTAGGAGAGTTATATTTAGCCTTAGTTACCAGTACACAGGCTCATGCTAAATTACTGAAGGTTGATCCGACTAAGGCATTGTCAATGACAGGAGTTGTTGATTTTATCTCTCACAAAGATGTCCCTGGACATAATACTTGGGGAATTATTCCTGAAGAGTCATTTGCTTCCACTGAGGTAACTATGAATATCTTACACTAAACCATAATAAATAACCTTGTATTTGTTATATCAAAGTGTAAGTAAATTTAAAAAAAATGACCGATTTCATAAAAACGAAATTTATAAATTCCAGCAACTTGAACATTGTGATGAAGAACAACAATAAAATTGATATTTATTTGAGACATATACTGGAGTCGATTTCCCCAAAAAAATTTACGACTAAGATTGGTTCTATATCCCGAACCTAATCATGTATTTATTAAGCAAAAATGTAGCATATAATCTGTCAATATTGTCTGTTTGTAGGTGTTGTGTATTGGACATATAATTGGAGCTGTTATAGCTGATACACAGGCTCATGCCCAGGCTGCTGCTAAAGCTGTCGATATTGAATATGAAAAACTTGAAAGTATTATCACCATTAAGGTATGAAATGTTTTGCTGATTTCATGTATAGTGAGCTCAACATTTATAATATAATTTCTGGTATTTTAACACCCAGCTACAACTATTGCACATGATTCATTATTTCATTATGATATAAGTGAATACAAGAAATAGACAAATGAAACTAAAAGTATACGGGTTTCTTAATTCAGGTTTGTACCAGGAATAATTCAATTTATATACATGGAAATTCATTTGTCTATTTCTTGTTGAGCTCATTTGAATTATTCATCATCAACAACAAGCTTTAAATTTAGTATGCATTTTGTCAGCAAAAGACTCACCAGTAACTCTTGTAAACAAATATTTGAAAATTATCATTAGTATATTTGTTAAAATTGCAGGAAGCTATAGCGAAGAATTCTTACTGGACTGAAGCTAAAACTATTAACTGTGGAGACATTGTGAAAGGTTTTGAACAAGCAGATCATGTGATAGAAGGGGAGGTACATGTAGGGGGACAGGAACACTTTTATCTAGAGACAAATGCCACCCTAGCTGTACCTAAGAATGAAGATGGGGAAATGGAAATATTTGTGTCAACACAAAACCCTACAGAAACACAGGTAGGTGGGATCTATATTTTTGATTTTAAATGCAAAGTATTTCAGGGTTGAAAAGTTTGGACAAACCTATCTAGCCAAGGCTTTTTAATGCTGATATTTCACTTGCCTTTTGTAAGGTTTAAATTAACTATATGTGACATCCTTCGATGATTTATGGTGTACATGTCTGTCTGGCAGGGTTCATCTGACCTTGATCATGTTTTCAGGATCTTGATAATGTTAAATATATGTGATACCTTTAGAATAAACTTGATGGAATGCTTTTTTTGTTAAAACTTAATGGGAGGTGGTTATTTTAGACAGATAACCTTAACAATTATATGAAATAAACAAAATAAGAATTGAACTAATGGCCGGGTAAAATGAAAAATTTAAAATTGTCTTACTTTAAAAAATGTATTTATTGAGCTCCCTTTGGCTTCTTCACACTTTCACACTTGACATATTTTTTTTACAGATGGTAGTTGCTGAGACCTTAGGTGTAGCAGCAAATAAAATACTTGTTCGAGTTAAAAGATTAGGTTAGTATTTTTCTGTACCATACAAGCAACAAGTAATATATTTATATAAAGATTTAAACATTTACAAGACTGCAACATCAGATCAGTACAATAGAACTACTATATCAATTCTTATAGGCAAAATATTAGGTCAATATATTGTTTACAATTTTTACTGTTTTTTCATAAGTGAAGAGCAAATTAGAAATAAAAATTGGACCCTTGCTAGTTTAAAATTTCATACAAAGATGTACTGTGGATTCATTATTATTCGTTGGATACCAATTTTCGTTGATTTCATGGTTACAGGTGATCCACGAAATTAAGTGTTCAACGATTAACAAATTTTCTAAAGGTTTGTAGTCACACTTCGTCAAAACCACTAAATCAAATATCCATGAATATGCAAGTTTTCCATAATTCACGAAAATTGATGCAAATGAAAAAAACTGAATCCACAGTATAATGATTTTTAAAACATTAGAGAGATAAAAATGAAAGGGGAGATAATAATTTTATGTGATAGGTTTTATGATAATATTTTTGTGACTTTTTTTTTTAGGCGGAGGATTTGGAGGAAAAGAAACGAGATCTATCTGCCTGACTACACCTGTGGCCCTAGCAGCTTATAGGTAAGTTTTATCATCATAGATTAGAGGTAGCAATCTGCCTGACTACACCTGTGGCTCTAGCAGCTTATAAGTAAGTTTTATCATCATAGATTAGAGGTAGCAATCTGCCTGACTACACCTGTGGCTCTAGCAGCTTATAAGTAAGTTTTATCATCATAGATTAGAGGTAGCAGTCTGTCTGACTACACCTGTGGCTCTAGCAGCTTATAAGTAAGTTTTATCATCATAGATTAGAGGTAGCAATCTGCCTGACTACACCTGTGGCTCTAGCAGCTTATAAGTAAGTTTTATCATCATAGATTAGAGGTAGCAATCTGCCTGACTACACCTGTGGCTCTAGCAGCTTATAAGTAAGTTTTATCATCATAGATTAGAGGTAGCAATCTGCCTGACTACACCTGTGGCTCTAGCAGCTTATAAGTAAGTTTTATCGTCATAGATTAGAGGTAGCAATCTGCCTGACTACACCTGTGGCTCTAGCAGCTTATAAGTAAGTTTTATCGTCATAGATTAGAGGTAGCAATCTGCCTGACTACACCTGTGGCTCTAGCAGCTTATAAGTAAGTTTTATCGTCATAGATTAGAGGTAGCAATCTGCCTGACTACACCTGTGGCTCTAGCAGCTTATAAGTAAGTTTTATCATCATAGATTAGAGGTAGCAGTCTGTCTGACTACACCTGTGGCTCTAGCAGCTTATAAGTAAGTTTTATCGTCATAGATTAGAGGTAGCAATCTGCCTGACTACACCTGTGGCTCTAGCAGCTTATAAGTAAGTTTTATCGTCATAGATTAGAGGTAGCAATCTGCCTGACTACACCTGTGGCTCTAGCAGCTTATAAGTAAGTTTTATCATCATAGATTAGAGGCTGCAATCTGTCTGACTACACCTGTGGCTCTAGCAGCTTATAAGTAAGTTTTATCATCATAGATTAGAGGTAGCAATCTGCCTGACTACACCTGTGGCTCTAGCAGCTTATAAGTAAGTTTTATCATCATAGATTAGAGGTAGCAATCTGTCTGACTACACCTGTGGCTCTAGCAGCTTATAAGTAAGTTTTATCATCATAGATTAGAGGTAGCAGTCTGTCTGACTACACCTGTGGCTCTAGCAGCTTATAAGTAAGTTTTATCATCATAGATTAGAGGTAGCAGTCTGCCTGACTACACCTGTGGCTCTAGCAGATTATAAGTAAGTTTCATCATCATAGATTAGAGGTAGCAATCTGCCTGACTACACCTGTGGCTCTAGCAGCTTATAAGTAAGTTTTATCGTCATAGATTAGAGGTAGCAATCTGCCTGACTACACCTGTGGCTCTAGCAGCTTATAAGTAAGTTTTATCGTCATAGATTAGAGGTAGCAATCTGCCTGACTACACCTGTGGCTCTAGCAGCTTATAAGTAAGTTTTATCATCATAGATTAGAGGTAGCAATCTGCCTGACTACACCTGTGGCTCTAGCAGCTTATAAGTAAGTTTTATCATCATAGATTAGAGGTAGCAATCTGCCTGACTACACCTGTGGCTCTAGCAGCTTATAAGTAAGTTTTATCATCATAGATTAGAGGTAGCAATCTGCCTGACTACACCTGTGGCTCTAGCAGCTTATAAGTAAGTTTTATCATCATAGATTAGAGGTAGCAATCTGCCTGACTACACCTGTGGCTCTAGCAGCTTATAAGTAAGTTTTATCATCATAGATTAGAGGTAGCAATCTGCCTGACTACACCTGTGGCTCTAGCAGCTTATAAGTAAGTTTTATCATCATAGATTAGAGGTAGCAATCTGCCTGACTACACCTGTGGCTCTAGCAGCTTATAAGTAAGTTTTATCGTCATAGATTAGAGGTAGCAATCTGCCTGACTACACCTGTGGCTCTAGCAGCTTATAAGTAAGTTTTATCGTCATAGATTAGAGGTAGCAATCTGCCTGACTACACCTGTGGCTCTAGCAGCTTATAAGTAAGTTTTATCGTCATAGATTAGAGGTAGCAATCTGCCTGACTACACCTGTGGCTCTAGCAGCTTATAAGTAAGTTTTATCATCATAGATTAGAGGTAGCAATCTGCCTGACTACACCTGTGGCTCTAGCAGCTTATAAGTAAGTTTTATCATCATAGATTAGAGGTAGCAATCTGTCTGACTACACCTGTGGCTCTAGCAGCTTATAAGTAAGTTTTATCATCATAGATTAGAGGTAGCAGTCTGTCTGACTACACCTGTGGCTCTAGCAGCTTATAAGTAAGTTTTATCATCATAGATTAGAGGTAGCAGTCTGCCTGACTACACCTGTGGCTCTAGCAGATTATAAGTAAGTTTTATCATCATAGATTAGAGGTAGCAATCTGCCTGACTACACCTGTGGCTCTAGCAGCTTATAAGTAAGTTTTATCATCATAGATTAGAGGTAGCAATCTGCCTGACTACACCTGTGGCTCTAGCAGCTTATAAGTAAGTTTTATCATCATAGATTAGAGGTAGCAATCTGCCTGACTACACCTGTGGCTCTAGCAGCTTATAAGTAAGTTTTATCATCATAGATTAGAGGTAGCAATCTGCCTGACTACACCTGTGGCTCTAGCAGCTTATAAGTAAGTTTTATCATCATAGATTAGAGGTAGCAATCTGCCTGACTACACCTGTGGCTCTAGCAGCTTATAAGTAAGTTTTATCATCATAGATTAGAGGTAGCAATCTGCCTGACTACACCTGTGGCTCTAGCAGCTTATAAGTAAGTTTTATCGTCATAGATTAGAGGTAGCAATCTGCCTGACTACACCTGTGGCTCTAGCAGCTTATAAGTAAGTTTTATCGTCATAGATTAGAGGTAGCAATCTGCCTGACTACACCTGTGGCTCTAGCAGCTTATAAGTAAGTTTTATCATCATAGATTAGAGGTAGCAATCTGCCTGACTACACCTGTGGCTCTAGCAGCTTATAAGTAAGTTTTATCATCATAGATTAGAGGTAGCAGTCTGCCTGACTACACCTGTGGCTCTAGCAGCTTATAAGTAAGTTTTATCATCATAGATTAGAGGTAGCAGTCTGCCTGACTACACCTGTGGCTCTAGCAGCTTATAAGTAAGTTTTATCATCATAGATTAGAGGTAGCAGTCTGCCTGACTACACCTGTGGCTCTAGCAGCTTATAAGTAAGTTTTATCGTCATAGATTAGAGGTAGCAATCTGCCTGACTACACCTGTGGCTCTAGCAGCTTATAAGTAAGTTTTATCGTCATAGATTAGAGGTAGCAATCTGCCTGACTACACCTGTGGCTCTAGCAGCTTATAAGTAAGTTTTATCGTCATAGATTAGAGGTAGCAATCTGCCTGACTACACCTGTGGCTCTAGCAGCTTATAAGTAAGTTTTATCATCATAGATTAGAGGTAGCAATCTGCCTGACTACACCTGTGGCTCTAGCAGCTTATAAGTAAGTTTTATCATCATAGATTAGAGGTAGCAATCTGCCTGACTACACCTGTGGCTCTAGCAGCTTATAAGTAAGTTTTATCATCATAGATTAGAGGTAGCAATCTGCCTGACTACACCTGTGGCTCTAGCAGCTTATAAGTAAGTTTTATCATCATAGATTAGAGGTAGCAGTCTGCCTGACTACACCTGTGGCTCTAGCAGCTTATAAGTAAGTTTTATCATCATAGATTAGAGGTAGCAATCTGCCTGACTACACCTGTGGCTCTAGCAGCTTATAAGTAAGTTTTATCATCATAGATTAGAGGTAGCAATCTGCCTGACTACACCTGTGGCTCTAGCAGCTTATAAGTAAGTTTTATCATCATAGATTAGAGGTAGCAATCTGCCTGACTACACCTGTGGCTCTAGCAGCTTATAAGTAAGTTTTATCATCATAGATTAGAGGTAGCAATCTGCCTGACTACACCTGTGGCTCTAGCAGCTTATAAGTAAGTTTTATCATCATAGATTAGAGGTAGCAATCTGCCTGACTACACCTGTGGCTCTAGCAGCTTATAAGTAAGTTTTATCATCATAGATTAGAGGTAGCAATCTGCCTGACTACACCTCTGGCTCTAGCAGCTTATAGGTAAGTTTTATCATCATTGGTTAGAGGTAGCAATCTGCCTGACTGCACCTATGGCTCTAGCAGCTTATAAGTAAGTTTTATCGTCATAGATTAGAGGTAGCAATCTGCCTGACTACACCTGTGGCTCTAGCAGCTTATAAGTAAGTTTTATCATCATAGATTAGAGGTAGCAATCTGCCTGACTACACCTGTGGCTCTAGCAGCTTATAAGTAAGTTTTATCATCATAGATTAGAGGTAGCAATCTGCCTGACTACACCTGTGGCTCTAGCAGCTTATAAGTAAGTTTTATCATCATAGATTAGAGGTAGCAATCTGCCTGACTACACCTGTGGCTCTAGCAGCTTATAAGTAAGTTTTATCATCATAGATTAGAGGTAGCAATCTGCCTGTCTACACCTGTGGCTCTAGCAGCTTATAAGTAAGTTTTATCATCATAGATTAGAGGCTGCAATCTGTCTGACTACACCTGTGGCTCTAGCAGCTTATAAGTAAGTTTTATCATCATAGATTAGAGGTAGCAGTCTGTCTGACTACACCTGTGGCTCTAGCAGCTTATAAGTAAGTTTTATCATCATAGATTAGAGGTAGCAGTATTTTAGCCATGCATGTTCAAATCTCATTGATCTTATAAGCAACAATTTCAAAAGGAGCAAAACACAGAAAGTTGACAAGGTAAGCCTCTATTGCTACATGTGCATCACCTGCTATGCATGTCCACAATAAATACCTACATTTCTTTGCCCCCAACTAGGCAGAATGGGAATTAAGTGTTACCCTTGACCTTCCTTATGTACATCCTAAGTTGGTTTCTGTTCTCTTACTTAAAGTTGGCATCAACAAAATTTTAAGAGACTTATACACAATGCTTATTACCTTAAAACACATTTCAAGTAACTTTTACATTTCTCTAGTTATGTCCCTTTATAATGTTATATGCAAGTTTAAATGCAGCATTGATATATTTTTTTCTTATAGAGATTGCTTGTACTTTATAATATTGGATGACCTATTAGTAACGTTTAGATAGATATAAGAAGATGTGGTATGAGTGCCAATGAGACAACTCTCCATTGAAGTCACAATTTGTAAAAGAAAAACCATTATAGGTCATAGTACGGTCTACAACACGGAGCCTTGGCTCACAACAAACAGCAAACTATAATGGACCGCAAAAATTACTAGTGTAAAACCATTCTAACAGGAAAACTACAGTCCATGTAATAAACTAGAAAAGAGAAACACTTATAAACATTTAATTTATAATTGAAACATTTAAGAAGGTACTTAACATATTTTACAGGTTAAAAAAGCCAGTGCGTTGTATGTTAGACAGAGATGAGGATATGTTGATAACAGGTACCAGACATCCATTCTTAGGACAATATAAGGTATTCTAGATTATAAGACAAGCACCTGTTATTTGTGAATTTTAAATGTACAAATGATAATTTTTCTTTAAACTAAAGTTTTAGTTAATTGAAAATTCCTTTGTCTGAATAAAAAAAAAAATGTCTTTTGTTCAAATATTTGAATGTTCTCTCACTGTGGTAAAGTTGTTTTGTGCTGACGCAGCATAAAGAAATCACTTATAAATCAATCAACCTATTATTTCATTACCCAATGTTGACTTTTGTAAAGTGAAATAATATCCTGGACTTTTTCTGTGTGGTAGTATGAACTGTGTGGGTGAATGTCAATTTAAATTCACCCCAAAAATTATTATTTACATAAAAATTGCAACAGTGTTCATTGAAAGATTTTTTTTCGTTATTCTGGTGCCAGATTTACTTACTGTAAACCAACTAATTTTCGGAAGCGATTTATTTTTCGCAACTTTTGCATGAAGAAAAATGATGCTAATATAAATCCTCGCGAATATGTAGAACTAGGATTTTTCCATATTTAATAACATTTAGTAAATTTGAGAATCATTAAATAAATTAAACCGTGGAATGGGATAGAAAAGGGTTAATCGCGATATAAATAAGTTGGTTAACAGTATTATTAAGTTGTTATAGCTAAGATGTTCCAGATGTAATTTGAATACAATGTATGAGATTATATGTAAGAAATGCATTATGCAATAAGATAGGATACAATATTTTAGCTACCTGCATAATGTTGACTAAATAACTAAGAAACATTAAGTAAGGGAATTATGAACTGGCTGATTCTGTATTGGCCACGGTATAGATTCTCTATCAGCTGTTTACACCTTCATCCCTTAGGATCTATTGGCTTACCAGAAATTGGAATTTTTTAATAAATGCACACATTAATTTCTGAATTTACAGTATCACAACTTTATTCTAGTTTTAACTGTAAAAGGGAAAGTTTCGCCCAAGGTGATTTATTTGCATTCCACAATTTGATTTGAATTTTTACTTACTCTAAAAGGGAAGGTTTTACCGAAAGGATTTTTCAGTATAACCATTTAATTTTAGGTTGGATTTACAAAGGAAGGGAAAGTTGTTGCTGCAGAGGTCAATCTGTATAACAATGCTGGTTGTACATTTGATTTGTCCGGAGCTGTAAGTATCAGATATTCTATATAACATAAAAAAAAAAGGGGGGGAAGGTTCCAAGGGGATATTCAAAACTAATAAAAGAGATAAACTGACAACTCCATGGCATTAAAATAAACAAGACAAAATAAAAACAAAAATTCACAAAACACTACATCAAAGATTGAGATAAAATGAACCCCATCAAAAACTGGGGATGATCTCACTTGCTCCAGAAGGGTAAGCAGATCCTGCTTCACTAGTGGCACTCATATAAATTTAAATATATTTTGAAGAATAATTGTTTCTTTCATGATTCCATATTGAAGAGATTTAGACTTTGCAAAAAACCTCATGAATTCTTTTATTATATGAGATGTAAGGTCATTTTTGATTGAATCATGTTTGTCGTCACTATTTCAGATTATGTCTGTATCAAAAACAACAATTTTGCCCAATAGAATCCATGTTTGGGTTAGCTGGTTTGGGTTGCAGGGATAATTCTAGTAGAATATTTAAAAAGTGATCAAATTTTAATATGAATAAACTTAACACAATTTTTTTTTTCAGTTAATGTGTTTTTCTAATACTTTTCAGTAATTTTGCATACATCAAATGAAAAATCATTAGTAAATGCCCAAAGTCTCAGAACTGAGAAAATTATGGTTCAAAGAAAAAACATCAAAAATGGTTTTAAAATTTTAACTTGTTGAACCTTTATTCTTTATAAAGCTGTGGTGATTCTTAACCATAATGACCTGTGACCCCACAGCTTTATAACTTTTGGAATAGTCCTAATGTTTTTTTATTTTTAACCATTGATAGATTTTGGACATTTAATGATTTTCATATTTAGGAGTAAAGTAATGTGTATGCTTATAAATCTGTATTTTTTTATTGCCTATGCATATAAATGTATATTTTACATATTATATTAGTCTGTCATTATAAATAAACACACTGTGTAAGTACTTATTCTTGTATACATGCATTTTGTTTTTCTTCATCTATTTTGATAAATCTTTGTAACCTTAATTCTGATTGGTTGTGTTTGAAAATTACAAGCTAAAATCCATCATTTTGTGTTGTAATTGATGAGAGACTGGCACCATACAGCTCTGGTTGATTTAGTGATATTTAACAGTCATACGTAGAAAAAGCACACAACATTTAGATAAATCCCAGTGCTAGTAGCAATAACAATATTTTTTGTCATCATACTTTGAATGAATAAGTAAAATTCACATTATTTATTTCAATCACAGGATCCTTTCAGACTTGACAAAATTTGTCACCTTCATTCAAACTCTCTCTCTTTTTTCACATCACTCACTCTGATAATGTTAATTAGGTACAATACAAAAGAAAGTAAAGCTTTTTGTATTCAATTTTATTTTTAAATCTGAGGTTATGTCATGCATATATGGTGGAAATATTGGAATGTTGAAATTTACCTGTGCTGTTACTGTGTAGATCTAAAAATTGCTCCTATAGTTTTATTCAAAATATCTATTTCTAATCATGACAAAAATTGTAAACCAACTTATATTCTCCAACAATTTATTTCTACTCGCAGCTAGAAAATAACAAGGATATAAATACCGGTAGTCATGAATATGTTAAACTTTGATCTTTTTTTATATGAATATATGAGCAAAGTTTGAAAAAATGTGAATATAAATTGCTGCAAAATCAGCTGACAAGGGCTTTAAAGGTATACATCAAAGTTAGTTGGTTTACAGTATTTTTATATTCAATTAATAAAGGAAATAAAACAACTATTTTATTCATTTCCAAATTGTTGTCTGCTCACCTTTAAATTCTGCATCATCCATGATAACACAGTTTTCATATCCCAGACTTACATTACTCAACAACATTGCTCCCTATTGCTGACATTTAAACAGTAAACTTTTATTTTCATGTAGGAATGTTATCATGAATCTGCCGTTTCAGAAATTTATTCATTCTGGGTAATAATTTAAAAAAGTGTACACCAAAACTTGGTGATAAATTTAAAAGGTACTAAACAATGGAAATTCAACCAATGACGTAATGTTATTTTTATTTTGGAGTACGAACAATAAAATAACCCATATTCTTTTAGATTCTAAAGAGGCGAATTGATTAATGTTATTACAGGACATAGTTATAAGTAGAAATTAGGATATTCCACAAATTATGATTTCACAGTAAAATTTTCTTAAAAATAGAAAGTATTCTTTACAGGTTATCTATTATTTTTCAAACTATTTTCTGTATAAATACAGGTGGTTGAAAAATGTTTACTACTATTTGATTATTGCTACAAAATAGAGAACCTTGGACTTGTTGGCTATGCTTGTAAAACTAACATCGCATCCAATACTGCTTTTCGAGGATTTGGAGGACCTCAGGGTATGCTGGTTATGGAAACTCTAATGGATGAAGTTTCTTCATTTCTCCATTTAGATCCAGATTCGGTAAAGTGATGAAAATCCTGATAAATGATTTTGATTAGGCTAGAGTTGCTTCCCTTATTTAATCAGAATGTTCCTTTTACCAACATCATAGCTATGTCCCTTTTCCCACCACTTGCATAGAACTATCCCCTTAGTATATAAATTATTTTCATTTAGGTGCTTGAGCAGGCGTTATTGATGTTTGAAAATTGTTACAAAATTGAAAACGTGAGACTGACTGGTTATGTGTGTAAAACTAACACCCCTTCAAATACAGCTTTCCGGGGGTTTGGAGTACCTCAGAGTATGCTGGTTACTGAAACATTCATGGATGAAATATCTGGTTCCCTTGACCACACACCTGAACAGGTAAAATTGTTTCAGAAGACAGCATTTGGCTTCAGCTTACAGCATAATCACTAACATATTATGAGAAAAGACCATTCCAATGGGCACCACTTTCCCTGATTTTGTTAGCGATTAAAAAGAGTAAGGTTTAAAGCTTATTTCTTTTTTATGCCCCTGCAGTAGCTGAGGGGGCATTAAGTTTTACCCTTGTCTGTCTGTACATACGTACGTTTGTCCGTAGGTACATATGTCACATACCTCACATTTACCGTTGTTGAGTTTTGCCCCTTTACAAATGAAAAAATGCTGAATTTTTTGTTTTGGTTCTTTAATTCTAGTTTGCCTCAACCAAATGTCTTTTAGCTTATACACAATGTTTATTACATCAAAATACAGATCAAGTTTGAATTTGGTGATGTCACTTCAACCGTATTAGAGTTACACTCCTTTACAAATGGAAAAAAAGGAATCTTATATCTGTTTAAAAAATATCAATCGTATAATTGTCAAAATTATTTGTTTTAAGTTGGAGTTATCTTCCTTTGTCCATTATTGTAATTTAATCAATTTTGAAAATAATTTTTTATACAACCGCAAAAATAAAAAAAAATTTGGTAGTATTTTGCTATCATATTGTCGTTGTTGTCGTCAGCGTCGTCCAAAGACAGATGTTTCCAGATAATAACTTTAGTATACCGGTAAGTAAATAGATATCAATAAAATTTTATCACAAGGTTTATAACCACTAAAGGAAGGTTGGGATTGATTTGGGGGGGTTATGGTCCAAACTGTATAAGAATTAGGGGCCCAAATAAGCATTTTTGTAGTTTCCAGACAATAACTTTCGTTAAAGTGTATGAATCTCAAAAAGTTTGGGGGTTCCAATTTTGTTAAAGGGGTTTAATTTTTTTTTTTTTATTTTTCAAATTTTAAATTTTTGAAAAGTTTTCAAGAAGAAATATTTACTTGCACAGTATTACCCAATAGATTTGTAAGACCTTGACATTTGTTTTGTGTCAGAAACCTATATTATATCAAAAATTTGATCACAATCCAAATTCAGACAGTATCAAGGTTGAATATTGTGTCCAAATTTGCCCCAACTGTTTACGATTCAAACTCTGCGGTCGTATCAGGCTGCACTCAGTGAAGCATTTTATTTTATTTTGTAATCAAGTGAAATACTTAAACTAATAAGAGAAAGGCATACTGATAAAACCTTTTAAAACAAAAATGACCAAAAGTCAATCAACAGTCTACAAAGAACTATATAGTAAACTAAAAACTGACCAAATGGGACCCAAACAATTTACCTGATCGAGAAGGTAAGTAGATTCTGTAAACTCACTAGATATCTCCTTCCATGAATGTGTTCTTTGAGGAAGATCTGAATAACATACAAGTAAAAGCAAAAAATATAATCTCAAGATCAGGCTCTGCACAAAATTTAAGCTCATATAACCTCGTGATCAGGTTCTGCACAAAATTTAAGCTCTTATAATGTCATGATCAGGCTCTGCACAAAATTTAAGCTCATATAACCTTACGATCAGGTTCTGCACAAAATTTAAGTTTTATAATATCATGATCAGGTTCTGCACAAAAGGTAAGTTTTATAATGTCTTGATCAGGTTCTGCACAAAGTTTAAGCTCATATAACCTCATGATCAAGTTCTGCACAAAATTTAAGCTCATATAACCTCGCGATCAGGTTCTGCACAAAATTTAAGCTCTAATAAAGTCATGATCAGATTCTGCTCAAAATTTAAGCTCATATAATAGCTTGATCATGTTCTGCACAAAATTTAAGCTCATATAACCTCATGATCAGGTTCTGCACAAAATTTAAGCTCATATAACCTCATGATTAGGTTCTGCACTAAATTTTAGCTCATATAACCTCATGATCAAGTTCTGCACAAAATTAAAGCTCATATAACGGTAATCGCTTGATCATGTTCTGCACAAAATTTAAGCTCATATAACCTCACGATCAGGTTCTGCACAAAATTTAAGCTCCTATAACCTAGTAATCAGGTTCTGCACAAAATTTAAGCTCTTATTATATCATGATCAGGCTCTGAACAAAATTTTAGCTCATATAACCTTACGATCAGGTACTGCACAAAATTTGTGATCTTATTGCTAACATCAGGTAAAGTGATTTTGTTGTTTACCTCAGGTTAGTTGGTCTTATTGCTGACCTCAGACTCATTGATCTTATTGCTAACACCATGTAAAGTGATCTTATTGCTAACCTCAGGTTCTGTGATCTTATTGCTAACACCATGTAAAGTGATCTTATTGCTAACCTCAGGTTCTGTGATCTAATTGCTAACCTCAGGTTCTGTGGTCTTATTGCTAACCTCAGGTTCTGTGGTCTTATTGCTAACCTCAGGTTCTGTGATCTTATTGCTAACCTCAGGTTCTGTGGTCTTATTGCTAACCTCAGGTTCTGTGATCTTATTGCTAACACCATGTAAAGTGATCTTATTGCTAACCTCAGGTTCTGTGGTCTTATTGCTAACCTCAGGTTCTGTGGTCTTATTGCTAACCTCAGGTTCTGTGATCTTATTGCTAACCTCAGGTTCTGTGGTCTTATTGCTAACCTCAGGTTCTGTGATCTTATTGCTAACACCATGTAAAGTGATCTTATTGCTAACCTCAGGTTCTGTGATCTTATTGCTAACACCATGTAAAGTGATCTTATTGCTAACCTCAGGTTCTGTGATCTAATTGCTAACCTCAGGTTCTGTGGTCTTATTGCTAACCTCAGGTTCTGTGGTCTTATTGCTAACCTCAGGTTCTGTGGTCTTATTGCTAACCTCAGGTTCTGTGGTCTTATTGCTAACCTCAGGTTCTGTGATCTTATTGCTAACCTCAGGTTCTGTGGTCTAATTGTTAACCTCAGGTTCTGTGATCTTATTGCTAACCTCAGGTTCTGTGGTCTAATTGTTAACCTCAGGTTCTGTGATCTTATTGCTAACCTCAGGTTCTGTGGTCTTATTACTAACCTCAGGTTCTGTGGTCTTATTGCTAACCTCAGGTTCTGTGGTCTTATTGCTAACCTCAGGTTCTGTGATCTAATTGCTAACCTCAGGTTCTGTGGTCTTATTACTAACCTCAGGTTCTGTGGTCTAATTGCTAATCTCAGGTTCTGTGGTCTTATTGCTAACCTCAGGTTCTGTGATCTTATTGCTAACCTCAGGTTCTGTGATCTTATTGCTAACCTCAGGTTCTGTGATCTAATTGCTAACCTCAGGTTCTGTGGTCTTATGGTAACATCAGGTTCTGTGGTCTTATTGCTAACCTCAGGTTCTGTGATCTTATTACTAACTTCAGGTACTAAGACCAAATTACTAACATGAGGTACTAAGACCAAATTGCTAACCTCAGGTATTATGACCCTATTACATACTTCAGGTATTATGACCCTATTACTAACCTCAGGTATTATGACCCTATTACTAACCTCAGGTAAAGTGACCTTATATTGCTTTGCTCTCTGTTGAATGCTGTATGGTGATCATAGTTGTAAATGTCTGCGTCAGTTGGTTTTTTGCGGAGAGTTGTCTCATTGGCACTCGTACCACATCTTCTTATTTTCATATTATAGCTATAATCCCAGGTACTAAGACCTTATTACGTGCCCCAGGTACTGTGAAATTATTATTTGTGAGAAACGCACCTTTTACTGTTCTGTTTCCTCCAAAATTCAATATCAAACATTTCCACTAATACTCTTATAGTGAATGCAAAAATTGTGTCTACTAAAACCACCAAATTCTCAATTCATCAACAAATAAAAGGAGTCTTTTTTTCCCATTAAACCTTGAATTTGAAAGAAAAACTGGTGTTTACAAGAACAAGTACTTTAACAGTGGAGAGGCATAATTTACCTCACTGGTATATCTTTTGTATAGGAGCTTTTTTTTTCTTTGTATTATTTTGATTTTAATTTTGATTTAATTAATTTCAATTTTAATTTTAATTTTTAATTTTTTAATTTTTATTCTTATTCTTATTCTTATTCTTATTCTTATTTTAATTTTAATTTTAATTTTAATTTTAAATTTTTTTATTCTTATTCTTATTCTTATTCTTATTCTTTTATTTTTATTTATTTTAAATTTTTTTAATTTATTTTTTTAATGTTTTTTAAAGCAAAAGCTGTTATCTATATTTTCTATTGAACGTCAACCATAGAAGTAAAATATGCCTATAAAATTTTCTGCATAACTATCCTTCATACAAACATATATCAATTCTTTTTGACAAAGGTTTTAGACAGAGGTTTGTTTCACTTAGACAATGCCTATAAGATTGCCAATTTTAAAGCAGTCGGCAGGACATGTAAGACCAATATTCCCTCAAATACTGCATTCAGAGGTTTTGGTGGACCGCAGGGAATGGTTGTTGCAGAAACATTCATAGATGAAGTAGCTACTTATCTAAATTTTTGTCCAAGTCGGGTAGGTATTTTGTTTGGTAAAGATTTAGAATATGGTACAAGCTTGATATCTATACTTTCCAGGTTTTATCACCACGTTTGAAAGTTGAAACAATGACGTGCAGTGTGTTGAACATTCTTTAGAGTTGGTCTCATTGGGTCTAAGCGTGACACCTGATTTCCCAATTTTTTTGGTAAATTAGTGTGACATGTGAAAGTCAAATTATTGTGAGTGATAACAGGAAACAAAGTCAGGTTGGTGTCGTAAAATTACAAGTGTTGTTTTTACAATTATAAGCAGGATATAGGAATCTGACAAAACAGTAAGCAGGATTCTGGATCAGACCTCCCCCCCCCCCCCCCTCCCCAATGAGACTTCCTTTAGATCCCATCCAACAAATTTTATGCAGTTTATTTAAATGCTAAACTCAAAAAGTTACAAAAGTTTTAAAACCAAATTCAAACTCTGCTAATACAGGCAACGAATATTTGTGCTGCCAAAAAGAATTATATTATGAAGGAACTTCTATTCCCTGACAATACTAGTATTCTGGAAAATAATTGGTTGACTTTTTCAAAGTTGTCATGTAACAGAGAGTCAATAATTGGAATCAAGTGGTAAGAATATATTTTATTACGGTATATTGCACTTGCTTTACATTAGGGAGCTACCATTTGATTTTTATGGGGGGGGCTAGGATGAAATTTGAAAAAAATAGGCAGGACAGGAGTTTTGAGTAAAAAAAAAAAGGCAGGATGAGAAACTTGTTAAAAAAAAAATGCAGGATGACAATTTGTGTAAAAAAAGTCAGGATAAACTAGTAAAAAAAAAGGCAGGACCGAATAGAGTAAAAAATAAAAAGGCAGGACAGAGATTACAGCTAAAAAAAAATGCAGGACAAAATTTTTCATCCTAGCCCCCCCATAAAAATCAAATGGTAGCTCCCTTACATAACAGCCCTTCACTATCAATGATATTTTAAGATTATACTCATTCTATTATACAACATGAATTTTAATATGATGTTCTTTTTTGGCTTTGGAAACAAAGCCATGTTCTATAATTCCAATAAAACATAGGCTGCATATGATTAAAGTTACAATTGAAATTACAATGTCAGTTCAAACTCAGTTGTATTTCAAACAACACCGGAGATCAAAATGAACATATGTGTTGGTGTTGCTTACTAGGATTTTAAATGAAATACATGTATTCCAAAAGTAAGTTTTATAAGTAAGTATTCGTTTTTTATCAAAAAACGGTTGATTTTCTAAATTGTTTTAACTTTGTCAAATAAAATGGTTGCCTTTCGAATATGTATTATATATCCCTTTCAAAGTATAAAAGTTTTAAACTTTCCTATTAGAATCAAAACAATTGTATCATGCCATGCTATATGTTCATTTTAACATGGGTTGGAATTATATTTGTCAACATTTTACACCTCACTAAATATGCTGATTATAAAAATATTGACAAATATAATGTCTACCTATGTTAAAATGAGCATAGTGTGTAGCATGACAGAATTATTTCTTAAGTAGTCCTATGATGTTACATGGAACCATCATATATTAATGCATAGAAAAATATTATAATTGTATATATGAAATGATCAATTATTATTTAATTTTAAAAATATTAAGTTTATTAATAAAGTCAAGAACATTTTGTTTATTCCATCAATCCAATTTTATATAACTTTTGAAATTGGAATATTTTTTTCAAATTTCCACCTGATACATTAAAATAATTACGATAATATTTTATTTTATTTTAGAAAAGGTAAATCATGAAAACTTTCTAAAATATTTGTTATTTATTTCACTATCAAGTTATTAAATTTTAAAACCACATCTGAAATAAATTAAGTCTTAATTTAAGTCTTAATTAGATAACTTGAAATCTTCTAACATAATTATCAATTATTGTACTATCAGGTTCGTAAACTAAACATGTACAACGAAGGAGATCTGACGCACTTTGGACAGGTAATGGAAGACTGCAATGTAAGAAAATGTTGGGAGGAATGCAAAGACAGGAGCGAATTTATAAAGAGAAAAAGAGATGTGGAAATATTCAATAGGTCAGTTATTTAAGGAATGACTGTAATATTTTTTCTGTCTATGAAGAAATAACGTAAAAAATTTGGTGCACACTGAATAACCCGCGTAGCGGGTTATTTAACATTGTGCACCACATTTTTTATGTTATTTCGAATAGACAGAAAAAATATTACAGTCATTTCTTATAATTTAATTTTAAATTTCATTTTAAACCGTAGAAAACCATGAAAAAATGTTGATGACATACGGTCACATGACTAAATTATGTCTATGGGCTCAAAACAAAATAACGTCAGCCAATCAGAAGACGCGTTACATCCAAAATTAAATTATTGCATTATATTTCCTGATTCTTTTCTTTATATACATCATATTAGAATTTTTAAATTGTATAGATAAAAACTAACTTTAAAAAGAATTATTGATATCTTGCTGTAAACTTGCTACTTGTTTTCTATGTTCTCCTCCTGTTGTAGGAGGAGGATATCTAAGAAAAGGAAAAAGAAGGGGGAACATAGGGATGGAAGTGGGGAGGGAAATGAGAGTTGAGGGGAGGTTGAAAAAAATCATGAAAAGTCAAACAGATTAAAAGTAATGCCAGAATCTCAGAATATATACAGTATATTATATATTGATCAAAAGTTATTGGGAATATGGGAGTGAAGTGGGAATTGGCTTGCTACGTATACTGTTGGTCCAACTATGCTATGGTAGTAACCAGTTAGTCACTTTAGCATCATTATTGATTTTAAGAGAAATGCATTGGGAAGATCTGACTTATTTTGTCTCTCATTTCAGTGAAAACCGATGGAAGAAAAGAGGGATCTGTATGATTCCTACAAAATTTGGTATTGCTTTTACAGCTACTTTCTTAAATCAGGTTTGTTTAAATCAGGTGTGTTTAAAAGATCAGATTAAATCAGGTTTGTTTAAAAGATCAGATTAAATGCTTAATGTTATATTTAATGTTTTGCTGTTGCACAAATATTAAGTACTAAAATGAATTGCATCCATGTTTGAAGAAATTTAATGTATATAAACTATTGAAATTTGCTTTGTAAAACAGATATTTGAGTTTTACATCCAATTAATGTAAAGTTACATTATCAGATTAATAAAAAATTTACTGTAAATAAAACTGTAATCAGAGAAAACAGATCTCTTCTAAGTTTTGATAGATAATAATGCAATTTACATGTATAACTCGGAACAAAGAAAAACAAATTTCGTCAGATGAATCCTCTGGTTTATTTGATGACTAACATGTTTTTTGCTGTTACAAAAATAATGAATATAGATAGAAAAGTTTTGTAAGACAAGCATTACTCAAATAGTTCAATCATACTCCGTGTCTGATTTTTTCCCTCTCAAATGCAGCCATCTTAGAACAGCAGAATATAATGACTGAATTGTTCAGGTAAAGACAATCTAACTGAAATTTCTGATAATTTTTTAATTATTTTTTTTAATATTTTAATTTGTAATTAAACAATAGGAAGAACATTGTGGTAGGTAAAATTTAATAACTGAAAATTTCTGTAATGTTTTGGACAGTTATTGTTTTTTGTGTTACAGGCAGGAGCTTTAGTTATGGTGTACAGAGATGGGTCAGTATTGGTCACTCATGGAGGTGTAGAAATGGGACAAGGACTTCACACTAAAATGATACAGGTATATTTTATAAGGTAGTTCCATTGAGGAAAAGAAATATGACAAGGTCTTCACATTCTTATCATCCCTTTAGGTTTGATAAGAGGGAGAAAGGAAGAAAGGGGTATGCAAAAATTAAAAGCAAAAATTTACTAAAATGCTTGACAAGCTGCTTTATAATTTTATAATCTAACATACATGTTAACAATTAAATATATGGAAAAGTAGTAGATAAAAAGGGGATTCAAATGTTAGCCTTCAGCTGAAAAATAAAAGACAACACCATAGCCAAAAGAAAAAATTACAAAATAAAACTTTAAATAATTGTATGGGGTAATTGTCTTTGATTGCTTAAAGATGTAACTTAAGTAATCAATGAAAGAGCTATTCCATTAAAATGTATGTGGGGGTAGGAAGGGGAAGTTTAATTATTGAATGTTAGACATGGGTCTTTTTTCAGTATGTGTCTATCACCATTATAATTTAATTTTGGATGTAACGCGTCTTCTGATTGGCTGACATTATTTTGTTATGAGCCCATATACATAATTTAGTCATGTGACCGTGATGTCATCAACGTTTTTCATGGTTTTCTACGGTTTAAAATGGAATTTAGAATTAAATTATAAGTAATGACTGTAATATTTTTTCTGTCTATTCGAAATAACATAAAAAATGTGGTGCACACTGTTAAATAACCCGCTACGCGCGTTATGCAGTGTGCACCAAATTTTTTATGTTATTTCTTCATAAACAGAAAAAATATTACAGTCATTTCTTAAATGCAGAATTATCTTAAAAATGGTTCTTGGTTGAATGGATATTTTTAAAGTCCCTTCCTTCCCTCCCTCATACATTCTATTATAATAGCTCTAACAATATCTTCGTTTCTTTATATTGTAGGTTGCTAGTAGAGTTCTGAAAATTCCAACTACAAAAATACACATCAGTGAGACTAGTACAAATACTGTTCCTAATACTTCTGCCACAGCTGCTAGTGCTAGCTCTGATCTAAATGGAATGGCTGTTAAGGTAAGGCTAACAAAAACTAGCTCTAGCTCTGATCATTGTGGAATGGCTGCAAAGGATTTAAGTGTAATGGACACAAGTCTTAGCTTTGATAGTGTTAAATGGCTGCAAAGGTAAGGAAAAAGAAACAGCTCTATAGATTTGATAATTGTTGAATGGCTGATTTATTATAAGGCTTAATGACAAACAACTAAATCCCGGTGAATTTCTTAATTGAAAAGATTTACTGGCTTGTGGCAGGATGTTCTCTTCAAATCTAAATGGAACTCATAATGATAATAGCTGAATGTCATTGCAGGTAAAGCAGTATTTTGTAAAAATGCAGTATAACTAAATAATATTTTATAATTTTAGGTTGCCTGCCAGACAATCTTAGAAAGAATAGAGCCCTACATCAATGCCAACCCTAAAGGAACCTGGGAAGATTGGGTAAGATGTATTACTGTAGTGTGTAAGTTCAATGCCAACCCTAAAGGAACCTGGGAAGATTGGGTAAGATGTATTACTGTATTGTGTAAGTTCACTGCCAACCCTAAAGGAACCTGGGAAGATTGGGTAAGATGTATTACTGTATTGTGTAAGTTCACTGCCAACCCTAAAGGAACCTGGGAAGATTGGGTAAGATGTATTACAGTATTGTGTAAGTTCACTGCCAACCCTAAAGGAACCTGGGAAGATTGGGTAAGAAGTATTACTGTATTGTGTAAGTTCAATGCCAACCCTAAAGGAACCTGGGAAGATTGGGTAAGATGTATTACTGTATTGTGTAAGTTCACTGCCAACCCTAAAGGAACCTGGGAAGATTGGGTAAGATGTATTATTGTATTGTGTAAGTTCACTGCCAACCCTAAAGGAACCTGGGAAGATTGGGTAAGATGTATTATTGTATTGTGTAAGTTCACTGCCAACCCTAAAGGAACCTGGGAAGATTGGGTAAGATGTATTATTGTATTGTGTAAGTTCACTGCCAACCCTAAAGGAACCTGGGAAGATTGGGTAAGATGTATTATTGTATTGTGTAAGTTCACTGCCAACCCTAAAGGAACCTGGGAAGATTGGGTAAGATGTATTATTGTATTGTGTAAGTTCACTGCCAACCCTAAAGGAACCTGGGAAGATTGGGTAAGATGTATTATTGTATTGTGTAAGTTCACTGCCAACCCTAAAGGAACCTGGGAAGATTGGGTAAGATGTATTACTGTAGTGTGTAAGTTCAATGCCAACCCTAAAGGAACCTGGGAAGATTGGGTAAGATGTATCACTGTATTGTGTAAGTTCACTGCCAACCCTAAAGGAACCTGGGAAGATTGGGTAAGATGTATTACTGTATTGTGTAAGTTCACTGCCAACCCTAAAGGAACCTGGGAAGATTGGGTAAGATGTATTACTGTAGTGTGTAAGTTCAATGCCAACCCTAAAGGAACATGGGAAGATTGGGTAAGATGTATTACTGTATTGTGTAAGTTCACTGCCAACCCTAAATGAACCTGGGAAGATTGGGTAAGATGTATTACTGTATTGTGTAAGTTCAATGCCAACCCTATAGTAACCTGGGAAGATTGGGTAAGATGTATTACTGTATTGTGTAAGTTCAATGCCAACCCTAAAGGAACCTGGGAAGATTGGGTAAGATGTATTACTGTATTGTGTAAGTTCACTGCCAACCCTAAAGGAACCTGGGAAGATTGGGTAAGATGTATTATTGTATTGTGTAAGTTCAATGCCAACCCTAAAGGAACCTGGGAAGATTGGGTAAGATGTATTACTGTATTGTGTAAGTTCACTGCCAACCCTAAAGGAACCTGGGAAGATTGGGTAAGATGTATTACTGTATTGTGTAAGTTCACTGCCAACCCTAAAGGAACCTGGGAAGATTGGGTAAGATGTATTACTGTATTGTGTAAGTTCAATGCCAACCCTAAAGGAACCTGGGAAGATTGGGTAAGATGTATTACTGTATTGTGTAAGTTCCCTTCTTCATGTTCTTATTCTGTCCAGGTTTTTAGAAATAACTAACTATAGACTTGTGATATCAAAACAATCAGATTAAAACCTAGATTAAGTTTTACCCGGAGTTATTTCCCTTGGCATGAGCAACACAATTTTCGAATATCATGAGTTAACCCAAATTTTCAAATTGCTCAATGTTAAGATTTCTATATTAATGTTTTTTGTGTACACTTCTTTAATCAGTTTTGGAATAGCTTATTTTTACCTGTATTTTTTTTATATTAGTAGTTTTCTAAACAGATATTTATTTATTTTCCAGGTTAATTCAGCCTACTTTGACAGAGTGAGCTTATCATCTACAGGATTTTATAAGTAAGTGTATATATATAAAGTTGTAAGTTCAGTAAGGACCATGTTTGGTCTTCAACAGTAGGTTCATTGGTTTCAAGATTGTGAAAAAAGTTCAAGTTGATAAATAGACATGCAAGCTAGTGAAATGTTAAAAATTTTTGTCATAATTTTTCAAATTTTGTATAGATTATGCATGGGAAATCCAGTTTTGTGTAATAAGTAGGTTTCGTTCAAGAAATTTTGTTATGGGGTTCTCCATTTTGAGTATATATTTTAATTTTGTTATGGGGTTCTCCATTTTGAGTATATATTTTAATTTTGTTATGGGGTTCTCCATTTTGAGTATATATTTTAATTTTGTTATGGGGTTCTCCATTTTGAGTATATATTTTAATTTTGTTATGGGGTTCTCCATTTTGAGTATATATTTTAATTTTGTTATGGGGTTCTCCATTTTGAGTATACATTTTAATTTTGTTATGGGGTTCTCCATTTTGAGTATATATTTTAATTGTGTTATGGGGTTCTCCATTTTGAGTATATATTTTAATTTTGTTATGGGGTTCTCCATTTTGAGTATATATTTTAATTGTGTTATGGGGTTCTCCATTTTGAGTATATATTTTAATTGTGTTATGGGGTTCTCCATTTTGAGTATATATTTTAATTGTGTTATGGGGTTCTCCATTTTGAGTATATATTTTAATTTTGTTATGGGGTTCTCTATTTTGAGTATATATTTTAATTGTGTTATGGGGTTCTCCATTTTGAGTATATATTTTAATTTTGTTCACAGAACACCTGGTATAACAGGATTTGATTTTGAGAAACAGGAAGGACGACCATTTAATTATTTCACTTTTGGTGCCGGCTGTTCAGAGGTGGAAATTGATTGTTTAACTGGAGACCACCAGGTAAGAGTTATATAAATTATTTTCTGTTTGTTTTAAGGAGGTACTAAACACTTTGAATAAAATAGATTTTCTCTCCTTCAAAAAACTTAAGGAGGCTCACGGGTACAAAAATTTCAGCAAAAAATTAAACATTTTTCTTTTCATTACAAATTATATTTATTACATTAATAATTATAACGTTATGATATGGTACAAAAATCAACCAACAAAATCAATTGGTTTGGCCCCAGATCACTTTTAAAATGTTTATATCATTGAAAAAAGGTCCAAATTATCTCCCTTTGGTGCAAAAATGCAATTTTTTGGCATTAAAATTGAAATATCTTTTTTATCTCATCGGTGACCTATATTTTTAGCTCACCTGGCCCAAAGGGCCAAGTGAGCTTTTCCCATCACTTTGCGTCCGGCGTCCGGCGTCGTCGTCGTCCGGCGTTGTCCGTCGTCGTTAACTTTTACAAAAATCTTCTCCTCTGAAACTACAGGGCTAAATTAAACCAAACTTGGCCACAATCATCATTGGGGTATCTAGTTTAAAAAATGTGTGGCGTGACCCGGCCAACCAACCAAGATGGCCGCCATGGCTAAAAATAGAACATAGGGGTAAAATGCAGTTTTTGGGTTATAACTCAAAAACCAAAGCATTTAGAGCAAATCTGACATGGGGGTTAACTTGTTTATCAGGTCAAGATCTATCTGCCCTGAAATTTTCAGATGTATCGGACAACCCGTTGTTGGGTTGCTGCCCCTGAATTGATATTTTAAGGAAATTTTGCTGTTTTTGGTTATTATCTTGAATATTATTATAGATAGAGATAAACTGTTAACAGTAATAATGTTCAGCAAAGTAAGATCTACAAATAAGTCAACGGGACCGAAATGGTCAGTTGACCCCTTTAGGAGTTATTGCCCTTTTTAGTCCATTTTTAACCATTTTTCGTAAATCTTAGTTATCTTTTACAAAAATCTTCTCCTCTGAAACTACTGGGACAAATTAATCCAAACTTGGCCACAATCATCATTGGGGTATTTAGTTTAAAAAATGTGTGGCGTGACCCGTCCAACCAACCAAGATGGCCGCCATGGCTAAAAATAGAACATAGGGGTAAAATGCAGTTTTTGGCTTATAACTCAAAAATAGAGCATTTAGAGCAAATCTGATCTGTAGTAAAATTGTTCATCAGGTCAAGATCTATCTGCCCTGAAATTTTCAGATGAATCGAACAACTCGTTGTTGGGTTGCTGCCCCTGAATTGAAAATTTTAAGGAAGTTTTGCTGTTTTTGGTTATTATCTTGAATATTATTATAGATAGAGATAAACTGTAAACAGCAATAATGTTCAGCAAAGTAAGATCTACAAATAAGTCAACATGAACAAAATGGTCAGTTGACCACTTTAGGAGTTATTGCCCTTTATAGTCAATTTTTAACAATTTTTCGTAAATCTTAGTAATCTTTAAAAAAAATCTTCTTCTCTGAAACTACTGGGCCAAATTTAACCAAACTTGGCCATAATCATCATTGGCGTATCTAGTTTAAAAAATGTGTCCCGTGACCCGGCCAACCAACCAAGATGGCCGCCATGGCTAAAAATAAAACATAGGGGTAAAATGCAGTTTTTGGCTTATAACTCAAAAACCAAAGCATTAAGAGCAAATCTGACAAGAAGTAAAATTGTTGATCAGGTCACGATCTATCTGCCCTGGAATTTTCAGATGAATTGGATAATCGGTTGTTAGATTGCTGCCCCTGAATTGGTAATTTTGAGGAAATTTTGCTGTTTTTTTTTGTTATCTTGAATATTATTATAGATAGAGATAAACTGTAAACAGCAATAATGTACAGCAAAGTAAGAACTTAAAATAAGTCACTATGACCAAAATAGTCAATTGACCCCCTAAGGAGTTATTGCCCTTCATAGTCAATTTTTAACAATTTTCTTAAAATTTGAAGATTTTCAATAACATTTTCCACAGAAAGTACTGTTATAGATAGAGATAATTGTAAGCAGCAAGAATGTTTAGTAAAGTAAGATCTACAAACACATCACCATCACCGAAAACACAATTTTGTCATGAATCCATCTGTGTCCATTGTTTAATATTCACATTGACCAAGGTGAGCGACACAGGCTCTTTAGAGCCTCTAGTTTTTTAATGTTTTCAAATAAGCTGTACATAAACTAAATAATTGTAAAATTTAAGCGATTTCGGTAATAAGGTTATTTTTTTATTTCGATATTACTTCTATTTCTCCTATTAGTTCAACTGAAAAATGGACATTAACAAAAATGTATGCTTCTTTCGGAGGCAGATTGTGAGCTTAAATGAACAGTGACCCCATTTTTAGCTCACCTGGCCCCACGGGCCAAGTGAGCTTTTCCCATCACTTGTCGTCCGTCGTCGTCGTCCGTCGTCGTTAACTTTTACAAAAATCTTCTCCTCTGAAACTACTGGGCCAAATTAAACCAAACTTGGCCACAATCATCATTGGGGTATCTAGTTTAAAAAATGTGTGGCGTGACCCGGCCAACCAACCAAGATGGCCGCCATGGCTAAAAATAGAACATAGGGGTAAAATGCAGTTTTTGGCTTATAACTCAAAAACCAAAGCATTTAGAGCAAATCTGACAGGGGTAAAATTGTTTATGAGGTCAAGATCTATCTGTCCTGAAATTTTCAGATGAATCCGACAACCCGTTATTGGGTTGCTGCCCCTGAATTGGTAATTTTAAGGAAATTTTGCTGTTTTTGGTTATTATCTTGAATATTATTATAGATAGAGATAAACTGTAAACAGCAATAATGTTCAGCAAAGTAAGATTTACAAATAAGTCAGCATGACCAAAATGGTCAGTTGACCCCTGAAGGAGTTATTGCCCTTTATAGTCAATTTTTAACCATTTTTTCGTAAATCTTAGTAATCTTTTACAAAAATCTTCTCCTCTGAAACTTCTGGGCCAAATTAAACTAAACTTGGCCACAAGCATCATTTGGGTACTTTATTTAAAAAATGTGTGGCGTGACCTGGCCAATCAACCAAAATGGCTGCCTCCGCTAATAATAGAACATAGAGGTAAAATGCAGTTTTTGGCTTATAACTCAAAAACCGAAGCATTAAGAGAAAATGTGACAGGGTTTAATTGTTTATCAGGTCAAGATCTATCTGCCCTGATGTTTTCACATGGATCGGACAACCCGTTGTTGGGTTGCTGCCCCTGAATTGAAAATTTTAAGGAAGTTTTGCTGTTTTTGGTTATTATCTTGAATATTATTATAGATAGAGATAAACTGTAAACAGCAATAATGTTCAGCAAAGTAAGATCTACAAATAAGTCAACATGAACAAAATGGTCAGTTGACCACTTTAGGAGTTATTGCCCTTTATAGTCAATTTTTAACAATTTTTCGTAAATCTTAGTAATCTTTAAAAAAAATCTTCTTCTCTGAAACTACTGGGCCAAATTTAACCAAACTTGGCCATAATCATCATTGGCGTATCTAGTTTAAAAAATGTGTCCCGTGACCCGGCCAACCAACCAAGATGGCCGCCATGGCTAAAAATAAAACATAGGGGTAAAATGCAGTTTTTGGCTTATAACTCAAAAACCAAAGCATTAAGAGCAAATCTGACAAGAAGTAAAATTGTTGATCAGGTCACGATCTATCTGCCCTGGAATTTTCAGATGAATTGGATAATCGGTTGTTAGATTGCTGCCCCTGAATTGGTAATTTTGAGGAAATTTTGCTGTTTTTTTTTGTTATCTTGAATATTATTATAGATAGAGATAAACTGTAAACAGCAATAATGTACAGCAAAGTAAGAACTTAAAATAAGTCACTATGACCAAAATAGTCAATTGACCCCCTAAGGAGTTATTGCCCTTCATAGTCAATTTTTAACAATTTTCTTAAAATTTGAAGATTTTCAATAACATTTTCCACAGAAAGTACTGTTATAGATAGAGATAATTGTAAGCAGCAAGAATGTTTAGTAAAGTAAGATCTACAAACACATCACCATCACCAAAACACAATTTTGTCATGAATCCATCTGTGTCCATTGTTTAATATTCACATTGACCAAGGTGAGCGACACAGGCTCTTTAGAGCCTCTAGTTTTTTAATGTTTTCAAATAAGCTGTACATAAACTAAATAATTGTAAAATTTAAGCGATTTCGGTAATAAGGTTATTTTTTTATTTCGATATTACTTCTATTTCTCCTATTAGTTCAACTGAAAAATGGACATTAACAAAAATGTATGCTTCTTTCGGAGGCAGATTGTGAGCTTAAATGAACAGTGACCCCATTTTTAGCTCACCTGGCCCCACGGGCCAAGTGAGCTTTTCCCATCACTTGTCGTCCGTCGTCGTCGTCCGTCGTCGTTAACTTTTACAAAAATCTTCTCCTCTGAAACTACTGAGCCAAATTAAACCAAACTTGGCCACAATCATCATTGGGGTATCTAGTTTAAAAAATGTGTGGCGTGACCCGGCCAACCAACCAAGATGGCCGCCATGGCTAAAAATAGAACATAGGGGTAAAATGCAGTTTTTGGCTTATAACTCAAAAACCAAAGCATTTAGAGCAAATCTGACATGGGGTAAAATTGTTTATGAGGTCAAGATCTATCTGTCCTGAAATTTTCAGATGAATCCGACAACCCGTTATTGGGTTGCTGCCCCTGAATTGGTAATTTTAAGGAAATTTTGCTGTTTTTGGTTATTATCTTGAATATTATTATAGATAGAGATAAACTGTAAACAGCAATAATGTTCAGCAAAGTAAGATTTACAAATAAGTCAGCATGACCAAAATGGTCAGTTGACCCCTGAAGGAGTTATTGCCCTTTATAGTCAATTTTTAACCATTTTTTCGTAAATCTTAGTAATCTTTTACAAAAATCTTCTCCTCTGAAACTTCTGGGCCAAATTAAACTAAACTTGGCCACAAGCATCATTTGGGTACTTTATTTAAAAAATGTGTGGCGTGACCTGGCCAATCAACCAAAATGGCTGCCTCGGCTAATAATAGAACATAGAGGTAAAATGCAGTTTTTGGCTTATAACTCAAAAACCGAAGCATTAAGAGAAAATGTGACAGGGTTTAATTGTTTATCAGGTCAAGATCTATCTGCCCTGATGTTTTCACATGGATCGGACAACCCGTTGTTAGGTTACTGTCCTGAATTGGTAATTTTAAGGAAATTTTGCCGTTTTTTGTTATTATCTTGAATATTATTATAGATAGAGATAAACTGTGTACAGCAATAACGTTCAGCAAAATAAGATCTATAAATAAGTTTACATGACCAAAATAGTCAATTGACCCTTTAAGGAGTTATTGCCCTTTATAGTTAATTTTTAACATTTTTCATAAATTTTTGTAAATTTTTAGAAAATATTTTCCACTGTAATTACTGGGCCAAGTTCATTATAGATAAAGATAATTGTAGCAACAAGAATGTTCAGTAAAGTAAGATCTACAAACACATCACTATCACCAAAACACAATTATGTCATGAATTTATCCGTGTCCATTGTTTAATTTGCACAAGACCAAGGTGAGCGACACAGGCTCTTTAGAGCCTCTAGTTTTATTTCATTTTTCTATTAAGTATAAGATAAGGTGTGTTTATAGAAAAATATAGCAATTCTATCCTATATTAAAAAAAAATTGATTTAGACCCACAAGCCCCCTGAAAGAAATATTTACTTTGACCTGTTGATAGAAATATAAAAATTTCCAGGAAATTTGAACCAGCAGTTTGTTGAACGCTAAATAGAGCAGCTAAAAAAAATTATTCAAATCTGAAAGGAATATAACAACTACTAATAGAATATAGATTACATTGGACATTAAAGGTACTGTCATATCTGTCAAATAACCATTGTAGCAAATCTATAGAAGATTTTATAACATTTTACATAAATTATCTGAAATATCAACTTTGGCATTATAGTCAAATAGCATGCCTCATCAAACATAACAAGAAAGACCTATAATAGCAAGGGTCTGGAAAAGGTCATATTTGCCAGACATGACCTAAGCTGAAAGCTATTTGTTCTTAACCAAACTGAAATTTGAAAAAAGGGCACCAATTTTAAGTCATTGCAAAATGACAGAAATTGTGTAAAAAAAATCTGGTTCCATGGATCCTAGCAGGGGTTTTATTATCTTTCATGTTGACTGGTACTTTCCACATTTCTAGGTGGTACTTTTTAATTTATTCCATGAATATCTTATATAAAAATTCCTACATTTAGGCGGTACTTGTCAATAGCATAGAAGGGTAAAAGTACTGGGTACCACCTGCTAATGAATGGCCTGGACCTAGTACTGATTTGTTTAATTTCATCATATAAAATAAAAGAGATTTTATGTGAGTTTAGAAGCTGCGTTACATTTACAATTATAAACACAAAGGGGGTATAAGTTGACATAAAAAAATAATTAGAATGAAGGGGAGATAAACCATATGTGTTTTACAATGATAAAAAGTTCTGTATTTTTTGTTGTAGGTATTAAGAACCGATATCGTTATGGATGTTGGTTGTAGTTTGAACCCTGCTATAGATATAGGACAGATTGAAGGAGGCTTCATGCAGGTTTGTCATCAAACATATTTTGTTTCATAATAATAAATTATTTAATTTTTTAAAAGCATTCAATGAAAGATATATTTTGTTTCATAATAATAGCAAGAATAATAGAGTACTATTTTTAGCAAAATGTTTTAAAAGATCTTGGATATACACCCCAACAATGAAAAAAACAACTATTGTACAGTACAAAAGACTGAAAAATTAACCAATCAAAATACTGGATTTGATGTTTCAAGGACAAATTTTGTACACAGAGTACAAAATAAAGTTTTATAACCGATGGCCTTGCAATATACACCTAAGTTTATCTAAAGGACAATGTTTTTCTGGTACTTTTGAACAGGGCTATGGTATGATGTTACTAGAACAACAGAAGATGTCTCCTGATGGTTTCCTGTTTACTCGAGGCCCATCGAACTACAAGATACCAGGCTTTGGAGATATTCCAGTAGAATTTAATGTATCTCTACTCAAAGGCAGTCACAATCAAAAGGCAGTATATTCTTCCAAGGTGTGTTAATCTACTTCAAGATATATGCTGTAAACCAATAACTTTTACAAGCGATTTATTTTTTCAATTTTATATATAAATGAAAACCAATATGATTAGTAAAGAATATGTCAAACTTGGATCTTTCCTTGTATAAATATGAACCAGATGCTCTGCAGGGTGCAGCTTTATACGACTGCAGAAGTTGAACCCTGAACAGTTGGGGCAAGTATGGACACAACATTTAAGCTTGATACAGCTCTTAATTTTGATTGTGATTAAATAGTTGACACAAAATAGGTTTCTGACACAGAATGAATGTGGTCTAAGAACTTAAACTTAGAACTTAAAAAATTTAAATTGGACATTTACCTATTATGGTCCAATATCAGAAATCTAAATATATGGTTAGATTCAGCATATTGAAGAACCCCATATATTCAATTTTTGTTGAAATCCAATTCAGTTTAATTTTTGACCCTTTGGACCTTAATGTAGACCAATTTGAAAACGGAACAATACTGTGTAATTGAATATTTCTTGCTATTGTGCAAAACTGTGCAATTGAAAATTTCTTGCTATTGCGCAATATTGTGCAATTAGATATTTCTTGCTATTGCATTTTTTCCCCCCAACAATCAACATTTCCAAATAAGAGGATCCTTAAATAGAGGGAAAGGGACTGTGTACAATTTTTAGCTGTATCTGTGAAAATAGATACAACATAACAAACAAATCTGTAAACATTGAAATATCATAGACATTATAATTATGTTTCTAAAATTCTTTATTTAATGAAGTATATATTTATGTCAAATTCTTTATTTTTTACAGGCTATTGGAGAACCACCCTTATTTTTATCAGCAGCAGTATTTTTTGCTGTCAAAGATGCTATTAGATCAGCTAGAGTTGATTCTAAACAAGACATTAACTTTACCCTTCATAGCCCTGCTACTGCAGAGAGGATCCGAATGGCTTGTAAAGATCAATTCACAGAACAGGTACAGGTTAATTACTGTGGATTCATTATTATTTGTTAGATACCGATAACCGATAAACTTCCTGTTTGCCGATTTTGGAGCTGTAACTTTTTGGAAAATGTCTAGAGTATTATACTACCAATAAACTTTTTTTCTCTCGTTTCTTGGACCATAAAGGGAGTGCGCACTATACACAAATGCGCACTATACATACCAAAAGAAGGAACCAAATTTTGTGGCTTTTGTTGGTATAGGTGAACCACAAAATTTAATGTTTATTGAAAAACAAATTTTCTATAGGCTTGTAGGCAAATTTTGACAAAACCAGGAAATAAGATAATTATGAATATGTAATATGTATTCCTTAATCCACAAAAATTGGTACTCACCAAAAAATGAATCCACCGTATGACAATCCGCAAACTAATTGCAAAGATTTATCGGTGTTTGTGAAATGTCAGCTTTACCCAAGATTGTTCTAAGTAAATGGTTATAAGATATGTATTTAAAATATTTTTCACTTTGTTTGTTGTGAGCCTTTAACCTTAAAATTTACCTTACACAAATATTTCATCCTTTGTTTATACAAAACTGTGAAATGCAATGAGGAATACAGTAAATATTAACTGTCAGACCTTTTTTGGCCAAAAATTTGAAAATAACCATAGATGTGGTATAATAATAGTAATGATCTTGCTTGAAAGGATTTGGTATGCAGACTTTACTATGCTCCTTAATAATGCATTTACAGTAAGTATGCAAGTCATTTCTGTGCATTCATTACAATTTTTTTTAATATTTACAGTTTCCTGAACCTGAAGAAGGGAGTTATAAACCATGGTTTGTGAATCTTTGAAGACTGCTGATTGGTGGATAACCTTGGTTTGTGAATCAATGTTGACTGCTGGTTTGTGAATCTATGATAACTGATGATTGGTGGATAACTGTGAACTCATAATAAACCATGTTTTTGGATTTCAAATTACTACAAATTGATGGATTACTGACTCATTATATATCATAATTTATGAATCCGTAATGACTTCAATCAGTTGGTTTTAATACTGTGGACTTCTTTGTGAATCAAAGATGCATAAAATTTTACAACTGTATTTTATTATTAAAGTTTTTCAAGTTATTATTTTAAGGTTGTTAACCTGTAATCTTTGTATGATAGAAGAAATGCTGAATTTTAGTGTTTTTAAATGAAAATAATTATTCTTCTTGAAGAATTTAAATGATTTTTTGTTAATGCCCAAGCCACTCATCAGAATGGGACATAAACTGAGTAAAAACAATGTTTGTCATTCTGAAACCAATATTTTTTTTCTGTTAAGACTGTTAATATCAAGTTGATTTTTTTAGTTTTTAAGATGGTATTACAGATCTATTCTAGTTTGTTATATATCAGATGTAATTCTTTTTATGAATGTGGATACTGTATGGTGAAACATTTTTCACAGTAAGGGCATTAGAATACAGCTAGCGATATATATTTTAAATGTTATGTGTTGGGATTAAGCTGAAATAGTATTTATATAGACAGTTATTTTGATTAAGAATTGTATTAATTGATAATATTATTTATTATAATTCTCCAGTTTTCAGGGACCAATTTATGCATTTGTTTTGATCTTTCTCAATGTTTTTGAAAGATGATAATCATGAGCATATAAATATAGTTATTGGAGACCCTTCAAGTGTTTTTTAGAGTCCGTCAATCAGGCTCTATGTCACCAGTCGAGATTTGATAAAATTCTGAATTTAAGGCATGAAGTCAAAATTTTAAATGTGTAAAAGGTTTGCAAAAAGTACAAATCACCCTTTAAATGACTATTTTACAGTTATGACCATTCTGTCCTAAATTATATTTGCTGACCAATTCATCATATAGATATGAAACAATTAATCCGTCTACTATGTTTTTCTAGTCTGTTTAATTAATTTATATATTTTACTGGAAATGTGTTTTACCAGGATAAGTTATAAGTTTAGCTAACAGCATTTTACACCATGTTTAAAAATATCATTGAAAGTGTTTTATCCTTAAAAGATCAAAATAGTAGTCAATCATAATTCTAGTCAAATTGAACAAATTTTGTATTGTCAATTATTATTTATAATTTTTTCTTCAATTACCATAGTTTTTCTGTTGTCTTTTTGTTTTTGAAAGGACTGGCAAAAATTATAATCACACTAACTTGTCTGTAATCAGTTATTTCTTTTTCAATGATATTTTTAATCAGGGTGTACATATATATAGCCTGATATACATAGAAAAATAAATAAACTATGCTTGAAGTTGTATTACATATTCTTAAACTAGCAAACAAATGTTAGTCTTAAATGGTCATTTTGAATTTGACATCATCTGAAAATCTGAGCAATAAATTCTTCAGTCATATTCAGTCAATTTTCAGACTTAACCACTGCAGTAAATTCAGTATTGTTCAAACAATTAGCTTGAAGTCAATTGAGTACTGTTCATTAGGTTTTCAGATTATTCAGTATGATACAGATGTGTACTGTACAAAACAACTATAGAACAGCCAAAACGTAAACTTAACAAATCTTAAGGTGGTACCCAACACTTTCACTAAAATTAATTTGGCTCGTTTAATTTTTATAAAATTTTGTCAAAGTATTTACTTTGACACTTTAACAAAAATATAAAAAAAAATAAAAATTTGAACCAACCATTTTGTCAGAAAAATTACTGGTTATATAGCAATTTGACAAACACCAATTTTGATCATTGAGAAGCTTAATATTCCCTTAACATCACAATGTAATTAAAACGTTTAGCTGATTTTACAGAGTTATCTCCCTGTAGTGTTAGGTACCACCTTAATTGACTGCAAGCATTCAATTTGTCTGAAGTGTGATGTAACATTTAAAATGTTGACTGACCTCTAACTGTGGTATTTTCAGCTGCGCAGACATAATTCAATTAAAGTGTGAAGTTTGGGATTGATCCATTGCTATCAAACTAAGTTTAGTTTTGTTTCCTTGGTTTTTGTAGATGAATTTAAAAAATAAATATGATGCTAATGTATATGCTGAAAGATATTAAGCAGGAGTATTTATATCTATATAGTGTTGACTTTTCTTTTTGCAGTTCTATCTATTTACACTCACATGTAACATTGTTATTTGTGTTACTCTATTTTATTTTTGCAGGATAACTAATTCTCTGTAATAAGCTTTAATTATAACCTTTGAACAAAATCCAAAATTTGATAAGTTTGTCATTAAAAACAAATTATTAGACACCCCTGACAAATTTTGATATAAAAACTAATACTAGGTTGAATGCCATTCATCTTTTGTACATTCAAACAAAGATTTGTCATAAATGTTTAAAGAGAGAAAGTTTTATAAATGGGCAAATTTTTAAACTCACTTAAAGATATTTGGTCTTTTGGGTTATTCCAAAATCTCAGGAGATAGTTCTTGGACTGTTCCATTATATTTATAGGGTTGATACCTATGTTTTATCAGTTACCCCCTTAGAAAGAATTCAGTAAATGAGTATAGCTTTAAACGAAAAATATTTATTTTTGATAGCTTTAATATACACAAAGGTCAAAGTTGAATATATATGCGGGTACTACAATCAAGTTTTGTCTAGACTATGGTGAAGTATATATGTACCTTGTTTTGAGATTGATTGATATATACTGATGTATTGCTTGCATATATATGATTTGTTTGTTTGTTATGCTTACTATGTATTTAGGAATAAAAAATTGATCAATGCTTTAATATTGTGCTGTTTTGACTTTTGTCCCTGGTTATGGGGAGGGTTCAGTGCTATCAAACATGACTTCAACTACTTCTGTTGTATCTAGATTATAGGACTGTCGTATCAAACATGACTTCAATGACTTCGGTTGTATCTAGATTATAGGCCAGTCAAAAGAAATACATTACACAAACACAGTTTAAATATTTGTTTCTTTAATAAATAAATGTACACAAAACCATGTACAAATTTAAATATATATTATTCAAGGTAACAACAATTTATAAGTAGAAATCCCACATAACAAATGGTCACAAAATGACACAAATATACTCCACAAGTACCTGTATTAGTAGTAGAAAAAAACCAACAAATGTCACATAAAAGATCTTAACAGAATCCAATCCAATCAAAAAATCCTTTTATGTAACAAAAAAAATTAAATCGAAATTAAGCATAAACATTTTTTACTTCACTACATGTTAAAAACATATGCTAAGACAGTTAAAGTCTTAACTGCTGTCATTATGTCTGCAGAACACCTTTTTAAAACTATGATTACCGTTAAATGCATTTCATTTTCCTGTAGTAAACACAAATTAAAACAAGAATGTGTTTAAAATGAATGGATCCCCAACTCGTACTATCATTTTCTATGTTAACTGGACCGTGAAATGGGGTTCAACACTCTAATTTGGCATTGAAACCAGAAAGATCATATCATAGAAAACATGTGTACTATGTTTCAAGTTGATTGGACTTCAATTTCATCAAAAACCACTTTAACAAGAAGCAGGACAGACTGACAAACCAAGGAATGAAGAAAGGGATGCATAGACTGAAAAACATAATGCCCTTAAGTGAGGAATAAAAAAATCCACTTTTCGATCATTAACTATAAAATCAATACCCTTTTTTCAATTTAATTCTCTCGATTAGCTGACATTAGATATTTGGAATTTCATGACTAGGAGAATCTCAGATTAAGAAATGATTGCCTAGATGTGGATGTAATTAAACAAAATCAATTTTGTATCACCTATTAATTAAAAACATATTTAAAAATACATATAAAACAGCAATATACATAAAATATCGTTCTGAAAGTTTGTGATTATTCACGACAATACATCATGCAAATCTTTAATTTCACCAACAGTCAAGAATTTTCACAATGGATTTCATTATTTGAACAATAACATCATAATCATCACATTTAAGACAAATAAGGCAATAAGGATAAATATTTACTTACACAATCATATACCATTCATACACAAACAATATGTTGTAAATTCAGAAATAATGGCCTGCATTTATTATTGAAATTATTTAAGGAATGACTGTAATATTTTTTCTGTCTATGAAGAAAATAACATAAAAAATATTACAGTCATTTCTTATAATTTAATTCTAAATTCCATTTTAAATCGTAGAAAACCTTGAAAAAACGTTGATGACGTCACGGTCACATGACTAAATTATGTCTCTGGGCTCATAACAAAATAACGTCAGCCAATCAGAAGATGCATTACATCCAAAATTAAAATTATTGAAGAATGAACAAAAAAGTGAGATTAATTATTGCAATTCCAAGAAAATGTTCATACAGATAACATATTAGATATCTGTATGTGAGTTCTAATTATTGCAATACTCACTCATTCACATAATTCACAAAAATAAAAACTTCAATAACTTCTGAGTCTTCAGTACCAATCATACACAAACATTGTTTACTCAAACATGAATTTCATCAGATCTATAACCACAAAAATCACTTAATTGTTTTTAACAACAAAAATAAAATCAAGCATTTTGATGGGCGTATGACATTTGCGCCGATTTTGAAAATTTTCATTCTTTCATTTGCGCCGATTTCATTTTTTCATTTGCGCCGATTTTATATTTTCTTCTAATTGGATTTACAGGTAATTTACAGTTAAGTTCATACTTTTACATTGGCTGAGCACAGAGTATAAAGACAAATCAAGTGACATTACAGTTGTTAAATGGCTATCCCAATGTTTCGGGTTACCATGCATTCATTTCCCTAAATGAAATCGATTCACTGCTTCACGTTTGACATTGTCTGACGCTCCTTCTGATGACAAATGTCATACATTCTTAGACAACGTACAAGTACACATTCCATAACGGTCAACAAATTCGTGATGGTGTCCATAAAATTAACGAAGGGATGATTTCAACTTCACCATTTGGAACTCTTAGTTTAATAGCTTCCTTGTGAGAAAATGAAGAAATGCCCCCACCAGTACGTATGCCGGACAAAGAAAAGATTGCCTTCGTTATCGACAATTACGCCAAATATAGAAGAGATGAAATCATAAGAAAGGAATATATTAGATGTGTTGCCTATACATACTCGGCAAGAACAGATTTATGATTTGAATGTATTCCGTTTTTATGGATTTGAATGCTGTACATATATTTTTAGTTCGTCATTTTAGTAAAAGCAAAGTGCTTTTATCTTAGGTTTTTACTTCTTGATTTTAAGCAGGAGACAACAGTTATATTCATGTTATGATTGACAATTCATAACATATGTACAACTGGCTAACGGAAGAGGTCTTTAATGATAAATGAAAATAACATTACTGGGATGGAGAGTTGTCTCATTGGCACTCATACCACATCTTCTTATATCATTTCACCTGTAATTTACCTGTTATTTACCTGTAAAAAAATCGGCGCAAATGAAAACAAAAATCAGGGCAAATGAAAGAAAAAATTGGCGCAAATGAAATGCAGATCGGCGCAAATGCAAAACGCCGATTTTGATGTGTTCAAAACACTTTATGAATTACTATTTAATCAATATATAACTATAAACATTCATTATCAAATTTCATATAACAACCTACACAGTTCATGTGTTAACTCAGGTAAATCTTTGATATGATAGTCACCTGAATTAAGTTGTTCCACATGGACAAAATGGATTTCAATGTTTAAATAATTTAGCATATGATTTGAAGTGTACAGTTCATCTATTTGCAGTTTATACATTGGATTATAAATTATCATGAATCCAGCATTAAAATTAACTTGATAAGATTTTTTATAATTCAAAATGATTTGTGTTACATACAAAACTACAATGTTTACCAAAAAAAAAGCCCTATTTACATATTAACCAAAAGCTGAGCAAATATTTGGAATGTATAATATCATTTTATATACAAATGTACTATCCACTGTTTATGCATAGTTTTAAGTCTTATAAAGTCCTTTTTCCTTCCTTGAACCTTATAAGCTGAGTAAGGCCTTATTTTCTAATCATCAATAATAATATTGGTACCGTTCATGCTGACAAATATCAAGGAGAAATCTGCTAAAGGTTAAGTGTTAAAATTCAACCCTAAATTCAATTGCAGCATGATACAAATGAAAACAGCTCTTTCCATCATTTGGCTGTCACATGAAAAAGATGTATAACAAAAGACAACTTTTGAGTTATGTCATTCCCCATATTTTTAAAATTTCGTCAGTTTTTGACGGAAACGCAACAAACTTGAAAATGAACTATAATTAGGTTTTTTTAAACCACTTATAAATTACAAGACATGCATTTAATTCTCCTATTCACTGTTTAAATAAATAATTAGAGTATTTCCATAAAAAATCTCAATCATAAATAGTGTACAGATTTACCTGTTGCTATAAATGTGGTAAATGCCTCAAGTGGTGACTGATTTTGAAACCTTGTTACATGTGGCAAACATTTAAGCCAATCATACAACAAAGAATATAAATATAAATGGAAGATCACTGAAATGAAATATTCAGTAAAATTATTGCTTATTATGACTAATATAAAAAAGAAGATGTGGTATGATTGCCAATGAGACAACTATCCAAGAAAGACCAAAATAACACAGACATTAACAACTATAGGTCACCGTACTCCCTTCAACATGCATTCTTCGATTGTACCGCAATCAGTTGATTAAGTTAAAGTTCAAATGCAGTACAGTCTCATAATTAACTTTTACATGTTCTATTTTTATCTATAAACTGAGACCACTATTAGCTAATCATTCCAGAGTCTGATAAAAGTTCAAAAGCAGCACCAAGTCCCCAGCTTACTTCTACATGTTCTATTTTCTTTATCACCTAGAAAAAAAAAGTATTGTAAATCACAGAAATCGTCCTCTCTTACACAATAATGGACCTGAAAAAGAACATCTCTAGGTACCAAAGGCCCATGTAAATACACACAGAAAACCAAATATTTTTGGTGAGCATTTTCACTTATATGAGTATTTATCATCGTACTTATGATTGAGTGTCAAACTTAAATCTTTTTGTATGTACATATTATTTCAATAGAAATTTGTTTTTTTAAATCCTGAAAATAAATAACCACTAAGTCCTTTGGCTAGAATTTGCTTATCACGAAAAAGTCATAAGGAAAGACTGTTATGTTTTTTCTGTCTATTAAGAAATAACATAAACAAATGTGGTGCGCACTGAGTAACCCCTGTAGCGGGTTGTTTTAAATTGTGCAACACATTTTTGATGTTATTTCGAATAGACAGAAAAAATATTACAGTCATTCCTTATAATTTAATTTTAAATTCCATTTAAAGCTGGAGTAAACAAATGAAACTGCGAGCTACTGCTCACTGATGATACCCCCACCGCAAGTGGATAATATTAATAGTGTAAACAGGAAGTTGTCGAGTGATGAATCTGAAAACGCATCACACGGTATAGCTGACTTATATAAATCCTGAAACCAAATTTCAGAAATCCTTGTATTGTAGTTCCTGAGAAAAATGTGACGAAAATTTTCAACTTGGCTATCATGTGTAAAATCATACAAGTGTTTGGTAAAAGGAAGTTGTCAAGTGATCAATCTGAAAACACATCACACGGTATAGCTGACATAGATAAACCCTGAAACCAAATTTCAGAAATCCTTATATCGTAGTACCTGAGAAAAATGCGACGAAAAATATTCATGGGACGGACGGACTGACTGACGGAAGGACAGACAGAGGTAAAACAGTATACCCCCCTTTTTTAAAGCGGGGGTATAATAATGAAGAAACGTTGACGACGTAACGGTCATATGACGATATTATGTCTATAAGCTGATAAACAAAACACTGTCAGTCAATCAGAAGACGCCTTACATCCAAAATTAAATTATCAAAATATGTTTGTCTGCTTTAATGAATATCTATTAAACTTAAGGAATATCAATTTTATTTCTATCGTCAGCAAATTTTTCCTTTTTCATGTGATTAAGTGATAAACTTCTAATCACACCATAGACATGATACAGTATAACAAAATTGATAATGAAGTATAGAATTACAATCTCACAAGACACTAAGAAGGAAAAGTATGTTTCTAGCCTGTATGGAAAATTAAACCTAGTCACTTTCATAGTAGTCAAAATAACATATATTTCACTGGTTAAATCCCAGTATAACAACCCTATCCCTCTACATTCCCAAATCACCCTTTATTATTGTGTTACTTTGTACTTACAGTAACTTTTGTTTTTGACCTCAGTCTGTAGCCATCGTGAAGTAATGAATACATGTACAGTAAATCTAACGCTAGAAATGGTTTCTTTGAACTTGGATTATCGAAAGCTACAATAAAAGAATTGGTTATATTTTCATGGTGATTAACTTTTAATTTCTCTGTGTTGTGTTTTCTTGACATTTTTCAACTCTTTTTCATTTTTCTTTCTTTTCATTTTTTTCTTTTTTTTTTCTAACGGTGGTAAACTAGTACATTCTGCACTTTTTTCTCTACACTTTCAGAGAGACCTGATGAAACTAAACCCTATATTATCCAGACATCTCAATTTTAATTATCAGGACCAATACATATATCTTCTAATTATTAAAATTACTGTGGATTCATTATTATTATTTGTGAATGGGATACCAATTTTCGTGTCTTTCATGGATAAATGTGAACCACGAAGCCCCCTATATTATATAGTAATTATGTGAACAATTCTCCTTTATTAAGTTTATTACTAAATACCTTTTTTAGCTGCCCTCAAAAAATCCTGAACAACTAATTTTCCACCTAAATCTGAATCTGTAACAAAAAGAAAAACATTAAAACTGAGACTAAAAGATAAATTAATGTGATTAAGTAACTGTTGTTTGTAAATCACATTGTTTTTCTGTTTTCCGTTTTTTACATAAATCTGACAATAAGTTTTCTCATTTGAATTATTTTTACCTAGGACCTTCCTAGGCCTCTTACATCTTACTATGGAGTATAGGTTTTGCTCATTGTTAAAGGATGAAATTGACCTTCTACATTTTACATCATTTGGTCTCTAGTGCAGAGTTGTCTCATTGGCAATCATACCACATCTTCTTATTTTCATAGGGCCGGAGTGTTCAGTGGACCGTGAAATTGGGGTCAAAACTTTAATTTGGAATTAAAATTAGAAAGATCATATCATGGGGAACAAGTGTACTAAGTTTCAAGTTGATTGGACTTCAACTTCTTCAAAAACTACCTTGACCAAAAACTTTAACCTGAAGCGGACGGACGAACGGAGGCCCAGACAGACGGACGGACGAACGGAGGCACAGACCAGAAAACATAATGCCCCTCTACTATCGTAGGTGGGGCATAAAAATGGATGATTTTTTTTATATTCAAATGAGTTTTGGGAGTTTGCTTACAGTTCATCTAGACTGTGTTAAATATCTTACAATTCTTGTTCAGTTACAATATTTTTATAATAACAGGAAAATTCGATTCTGTATTTATATCACTTTGACCTAACAATTATATCCATGCATATTCATCTATAAATATCTCTCATTTAAGTAAGGATTTCTACCCTAAATTAACAACAGCTATAGGTAGAAATATAAAAACTAAATTCAACTTGCCCTTTTGCACTCTGAAATAATTGAAACAAAAAGGAGCTCAAGGGAGGGGGGATAAATAGTGCAAATAACAACTAATTATGTGTTAATTAGTATCCATAACATGCATTTCCCATTAATGATATTAATAAAACCCAAGGACATGCTTGAACTATTTCAAATAATTTATACACAAAAGCCTACTGTGGCTTCATTAATATTCGTGGGATACCAATTTTTCGTGGATTTTGTGGGTACAGGCAAACCATGAATTTAAATTTTCAAAGGGAATGCAGGCTTTGCCAAAAAAATTGTATATCCATGAAAATACAAGTTTTCTCAAACCACAAAATTGGTTCCACGAAAATAAATGAATCCATACTTTTTAATGTTCCCAAAACCTTATACATGTACAATATATGTATATATTTCAAAACTGACAATATACCTTTATGCTTTTCATCTTCAGCAGCTGTTAAAATGTAGAAACAGATTGTGTCCTTTTTTTAGAATTCTAAAAAGTTTGCGTTCTTTTCTCTTTTAGTCTAAATTTATTTTGCCAACCGGTTATCAACAGAATGACTGTGAAGAACAAAACCTACCATACAACTTAACATTTTTTATAGCACCAAAACCTTGTATATAATTAGGTGATAGATGATCATTATTAAATCATCTGCCTCTTAGTTTAGACATATTTATTTATAGTGGATTGGGAAACAAGTTTTGCAACTTATATTAATCCCTTTCCACTTTGCGGATGCGAGTGCTGCCTTGCAGCGGCATTAGCCTACTCTTTTTCGAAATCTACAAGGGTGTCTTTAACGTGCAAGAGATATGGCTCTCTCTTAACAAGGGTCAGCCATTTATCGTCCCCTTCCGACGGACTATCATCGTTTCCTCAAGACCATACTCGCAGATGGTGTCAAGGGAGAGCCGAAAATTGAGTTCCTGTGTAAACATGACAAATTTCCTAATTGGTAGAGGACTAATCTAATCATTAATGACCATCATGCACCATTGTGCAACATTATCATTAGCCAATTCTTAATTTCCTATTAAGGTGGTATCAAACACTTTGACTTAAATTAATTTGGTTCATTAAATTTTCATGAAATTTTGACAAATATTCACTTTAACCATTTGATAAAAATATCAAAACATTTCCCAGTAGATGATATAAATAGATGTGGGATTTCCCCATACATACCTATTAGTTGTGAATCTACGGCAGCATCATAGAAATAAGAGAAGACATAGATCTCATGTATCTATTTATAACATTTCCCAGTAGATGATACAAAAAGATGTGGGAATTCCCTCTACATACCTAATCTATTAGTTGTGAATCTACGGCAGCATCATAAAAATAAGAGAAAACATAGATCTCATGTATCTATTTATAACATTTCCCAGTAGATGATACAAAAAGATGTGGGAATTCCCTCTACATACCTAATCTATTAGTTGTGAATCTACGGCAGCATCATAAAAATAAGAGAAAACATAGATCTCATGTATCTATTTATAACATTTCCCAGTAGATGATACAAAAAGATGTGGGAATTCCCTCTACATACCTAATCTATTAGTTGTGAATCTACAGCAGCATCATAAAAATAAGAGAAAACATAGATCTCATGTATCTATTTATAACATTTCCCAGTAGATGATACAAAAAGATGTGGGAATTCCCTCTACATACCTAATCTATTAGTTGTGAATCTACGGCAGCATCATAAAAATAAGAGAAAACAGATCTCATGTATCTATTTATAACATTTCCCAGTAGATGATATAAATAGATATGGGATTTCCACATACATACCTATTCATTTTGCGTATTAAACTACGTACATTTGTAAACAAATGACCCCCCTTTTTTCTCGAGTATTTCATGTATTCCAAAAGCGTTGTCATGAACTTGATATCTTCACTGATTTTCTTTTTTTTTGTAAACTGTTCAGTTAGTAAGGAACATAAATCATTTTTGTCGAGCCTGCAACTTCTGTTGCAGAAAGCTCGACATAGGAATAGTGATCCAGCGGCGGCGTTGGCTCACTTCTTAAAAGCTTTATATTTTAGAAGGTGGAAGACCTGGATGCTTCATACTTTGTATACAGATGCTTCTTGTTACGAAGTTTCTGTCAGTCACATGTCCAATGTCCTTGACCTCATTTTCACGGTTCAGTGACCACTTGAAAAAAATGTTCAATTTTTTGTTATGTTGAATTCTCTCTTATTATAAGTCATAGGATAACTATATTTGTCATGTGCGTACCTTGCAAGGTCCTCATGTCCGTCAGACAGTTTTCACTTGACCTCAACCTCATTTCATGGATCAGTGAACAAGGTTAAGTTTTGGTGGTCAAGTCCATATCTCAGATTCTATAAGCAATAGGGCTAGTATATTCGGTGTATTGAAGGACTGTAAGGTTTACATGTCCAACTGGCAAGTGTCATCTGACCTTGACCTCATTTTCATGGTTCAGTGGTTATAGTTAAATTATTGTGTTTTGGTCTGTTTTTCTCATACTATATGCAATAGGTCTATTATATTTGTTGTATGGAATAATTGTAAGGTGTACATGTCTAGCGGGCAGGTGTAATGTGACCTTGACCTCATTTTCATGGTTCAGTGGTCAAAGTTAAGTTTTTAAGTTTTGGTCTTTTTATCTAATACTATATGCCATAAGTCAACTATATTTGGTGTATGGAAATATTTTATGATCTTTATGTCAGTTGCGCAGGTTTTATTTGACCGCGACTTCATTTTCACGGTTCAATGCACAGTGTTAAGTTTTTGTGTTTTGGTCTATTTTTCTTAAACTATAATTAATGGGTCAACTATATATGTTGTATAGAAGCATTGTTAGCTGTACATGTCTGTCTGGCATGGTTCATCTGACCTTGACCTCATTTTCAAGGTTCATTGGTCTTTGTTTAGTTATCTTGGTTAATGTTAAGTTTATGTGACAGTTGTAATAAAGCTTAGCTTTATACTTAGGACTATCAACATAATATCAATGATTAGTATAGAAGGCGAGACATTTCAGCATGTGCACTCTTGTTAACTATAAATGTTATTTATTGTGGTCGACAATACTCTACTTTCGTTTTTGACCTTCATTCTCTGTACACCACGTGGGCATTGAAAATGTAACTACAAAAGGTACTGTTTTCCAGATTCTTAACAGCATTATATATATCATACTTTCTTTTATTTGACTGATATTTAGACACTATACTTATATTGTTTTTATACTGAAATCGATAAAAAAAAAATTTTTTTTTATATGTATAGTAAAATAGCTGATTGCAGTATAATACTTCATGACATGCTATTGTCATCTTCCCCGACTTTCTTCGCTTTCTTGAAGCCAAAACCGTGATTGCTTCATATTGTTAATGACCATCGGAACACCTCTTTTGTTATCCTTGCAAGCATACGATACATTCCGACTTTAAATAGACGACCAATCAGTGACCTGAATTAACGTGAACTATATTTAGTCACAGGTAAACACTGATTTGACATCCTTGTTTATCACGACCGCGACTTTAATGCAATACATTTTTAAAAGATTTTTCTTTTTGAATTTAAATTTTTGTCCATGAAGTACTTGGAGTCAGGGTAAATGGCGGATTTCAGTCAGTCAAGAACTTGTTTTCAATTTGCCACCTGGGCTACCACAACTGAGTAAAAAGATCACCCAGGTCAGTTTCTGGTTGCCATTGGTGACTGGGCGACCGTTAATTTTTTCCCCTGTGAATCTATTTATAACATTTCCCAGTAGATGATATAAATAGATGTGGGATTTTCCCTCTACATACATATTAGTTGTAAATCTACGGCCGCATCATAGAAACGAGCGAAAACATAGATCTCATGTATCTATTTATAACATTTCCCAGTAGATGATATAAATAGATGTGGGATTTCCCCATAAATACCTATTAGTTGTGAATCTACAGCAGCATCATAAAAATAAGAGAAAACATAGATCTCATGTATCTATTTATAACATTTCCCAGTAGATGATATAAATAGATGTGGGATTTCCCTCTACATACCTATTAGTTGTGAATCTACGGCAGCATCATAGAAATAAGATCATGTATCTATTTATAACATTTCCCAGTAGATGATATAAATAGATGTGGGATTTCCCCATACATATCTATTAATTGTCAATCTACAGCAGCATCATAGAAATAAGAGAAAACATAGATCTCATGTTTCTTTTTATAACATTTTCCAGTAGATGATATAAATAGATGTGGGATTTATCCCATACATACCTATTAGTTGTGAATCTACGGCAGCATCATAGAAATAAGAGAAAACATAGATCTCATGTTTCTGTAATTCATGCACAGCCTGAATCTTTTGTTTTACAAAATCTTTTACTACACTGTAACAACTGTTAAATGAACTTTGAGATTCTCCACTAAAAATATAAAATAACAAAATGGTTATTAACTGTTAAAAGAATTTTGACATTTTCCACTAAACTAAAAAGGCAAAAAAAAATCACCAAATGTTAAAAGAGCAATTTAGATTCTCAACAAAAGTAAAGACAGAGTTAACTACAAAAAGAATTCTGAAATCTCCCTTTTTTAAATAGGTTTGAACTTTCAGAGAGAAAAAAAATTTCTACTTTGAATATTAAAGGGTTGATTTTATGTCCTTGTACTGGGTTGAAACTGCTGCTGGTTGACTGCAATTCCCTGTGTGGTATCATCAGCTCAGTAGTTAGTGTTTCAGTACAGATATGATATTTGAAATACTAAGGATTTTCTTATCCCAGGCATAGATTACCTTAACCGTATTTGATACAACTTTTTGGAATTTTGGTTTCTCAATACTCTTCAACTTTATACTTGTTTCGCTTTCTAACTATTTTGATCAGAGGGTCAATGATTAGTTTAATATAGGCGAAAATGGTTTCTCTTTGCTCTTCAACTTCATACTTGATTGGCATTCTGACTATTTTGATCTGAGCGCCAATGATGAGTTTTATGTAGATGAAACACATGTCTGGTGTATCGTATTATAAGCCTGGTACATTTGATAACTAATATAACTCCAGAAGGCTATACTTACCTGACAGAGAACACCACCAAAAGTTGAAATTTACATGAGGTTATAGAAAACACCCCCCAAATATGAAATTTACCTGACATTATAGGGAATACCACCAAAAGTCCAAAGAGAAACAATATTTGCTGGTAAACATACACTCTGTAATTTTTGTTGTTTTTCTGAAAGTATAAAGCAGATTCTTAATTGAATTCGTAACTCATATAAGATGGAACATAAGATGGTTTAATCTGGATTCACAATAGAAGGTAAACAGTTAAATTGTCTAATTCTAAAATATATTGGATAGGGTGAGAATTTATATAAGACAAATTTATTTTAATCATGAACCTGACGTAAAAAAAATTAGCAATTTTATTATTATCATACATTCTTATTTCTTTCTCAAAATACAAAAATCTTTGTAGAATGATGGTCGCTAAAAATAAGTTGAAAACATTCTGTACCTTTTTTATTTCCTCCTAACAGTTTAAATCTGGTTGACATCAAACCGTATCCTAGGTAACTGTAAAAAACAAACACAAAATAAAGACTACACATTAAATTTTCAGTTCTATAAATTCCATCTTCAATATTTTAATCTTTAAAAGAGTATTTCTCTGTGCTGTTTCTATGCATTTGAAATAATTTGCTGCTTTATATATATCTTATCAGCATTTTCTGTGTTTTAATGATATGAATATGTTATTTATATGCTGTGAAATGCTCTCAATAGCTTATGTTTGTATTGTTATATCTGAACTAAATCAAAATAAAACTTTAAAATTCGTATTCATATATTACAACTTTTAAAACAAAACAATAACAAGACTGACCCTTAGGAAGTTTGAGACAAGGAATATAACTGAAGAAACTAATCAAACTACTTTTAGCATGTGATAGAAAATGATTAAATAGATTGATTGCTTATTAAATGATCTCTATCTGCATAAATTCCTGGAGCAAATATTATTTATCTTTCCAGAAAATGATGTCAAACATCATTTTCTGGTGTCAGGTCTGTTATTATATGGTAAACTAATATTCGTCTGAATACAAAGAATCATGAAAGATATGTTGTAACTAGTCTTTAGTTTGTTTGAAATTATTTGTTTGTCATTTTCTAAAGAGGGACATATTCAAATAAATGTCATTAATGCTGCAGACAAGAGACATATTTGTCCTTAGAAAGATCAAGTTGTTAACTAAAACTTAGTTTGAGTTCAATATCAAATTTGAAAGCTGGCAAAGTAACAGTCCAAAGTTAGTTATTTCACCTTGCCCTGAGTATAATTTCGTCTATGAGCTAACCAGTAGTTGTGATGCAGATCAGCAGTAAATCAGAAATTATCAATTTCAATATACATGTACTGTAAATTCAGAAATATTGTGAGGTTTATATTATTGCAAAAAATGTGACAGGGTTATAATTGCAATAATTTAAACTCACATTTTGAAATTTTTTATATGAATAAAACTGTCAATATTGCAAAAATCAAAATCGCATTTTAGTCTAAAATGAAAAAATCGCAATATTAAATGCACGTAATAATTTCTGAATTTATAGTATTTGGATTAACCAACCAGGGATTTAACCAACAACCAACCAGACTCTAGGCAAGCACCTCTACCATATGAGATCACAAAAGAAGTAATTATTAATTTAATAACATTATATGAATTACCTGTGAGTGTATAAATTTAATTTCTTCTTGAACAGTTCCATAGATTTTATGAAGTCTTTTGGCACTGTGTCTAATGTTTCCTGGGGAAAAAATATAGATTGATACATCCAGTTTATAAATATTAATAATACTAGAACACACCCGTGATATCGCGGGTCCGTGACTGAATTAAAATATATAACTATGCGTAAGCCTTATTTTAGTATTAGTATTGTGATCTGATAAAGTCATGCCTAAGATACACTGCTTTCAAATCTTTCTGTTTGAACCCGTCGAACTGGAACTTATCAATTATTGGTAATATTAATTATTTGGAAAACAAAAGGTCCTGGAATGGAGTATTTTTTAATCAACAGCATTGTCCTATATTAGTTATCAATAAAGTTGAATTCTTTGATTCGCTGTTTTACGTCATGCCCGCTAACAAATTGGAAATTGTACCTATACGCCTTATTTTTAGTCCAGATTTTTAGTATTTGTATTGTTATCTTAGAAAGTCTTACTGATTAAAATACTACAATAGGTAACAATTTGACAATTTAGTAGTGTCAACCCAATGATTATGACCCGTGTATATAGCATATAAATCCTGAATACACCGTTTGGTGGTGCGCCTGTCAGAAGCGGAACGTACAGATAAGGTAATAGGTAACAAGTGAATATACTATTGGTATCGGTATCGGACTCGAACCGGAACTTCTTAATTATTGGCAATATTAATTACGAGGAAAACAAAAGGGCCTGGAGTGGTGTAATTTTTAATCTACACCTTTGTACTATATTAGTTATATATAAAGTTGAATTCTTTGATTTGTTGTTTTTACGTGATGACGGCTGACAAATTGGACCTCGTCATTTTAGTATTATAGATAGGGTTATTTATTTATTCATAGTAATTAGTCATTTCAGCAAAATAATTCAAAATGATTGCCTTTAACATCCAAAATTGTCAGGGAAATAATCTTTCAGACTTGATAAAATTAAATATTGACTGCTTCTAAGGGCCAAAAAAAAATATTTTCAAATTATTTTCAAATGTAAAAATATTAATATACAAAATTTAGGCCTTTTTCCTAAGAAGTATTTTGCTTCTGTTGACTAGTTGCTGTCTCATTTATGTTTAACTCATCTGTCTAAAGTTTTTTTGAACTTTTGATTTCATCTTCCAAAAATTGTAACAAGAATATCTTAAAACGACAGTAAAATAAATATATGTAACTCCTAAAGTACTACCTGCTTATTAGGTATAAAAGTTATCTGTGAAGATCCGCCTCCCAAGTCTAAAGCTGCAACATTATTCCTCCCAGATATAAAATCTCCTAAAAAGAAAATAAAGAAGGCATGTAATAAAAGTACAAACAGGAAAATCCTGAAAAGGAATGAAAAAAATGTATTTAGGGTTATATCGACTGCTATGTAGTATGACCAAACTTTACCCTTATACCATTTATGAACACTTCAAAAACATACTATTTTATGAGTATTTTTATAATTCATAGTGTTAAATTATGCCAATAATAAATATTCAGGAAAAAAACATGTTTGGATGCTGACATTTGTGGTTTCCAGAGGTATACAGTATATATAAATGTCAATCTTAAAGATGTTCTGTAGTTGTTGCTTGTAGTTGTTTAATGTAATCTTTAAGGTTTTTTTTGTTAAAACATTGACCTTATGTCACCTATTTAAATAAAGAACAGCAATTAAAGCACTGTTCTTTTTCGTATCTTGTATTTTGCCTTGTTTTTGATGAGATTTATTTCCCATGTTTATCTTACCTTTCATAAAACTAATTGTCAACCAGCTGAATATTCCTGCAATAAAACAAAACAATCTCATTACTTTCTTTACAAGGCAAATTAAATGCATATTCAGGGTGAAAATTTGTTACAGTAATATGAAAATTAACAATTTCAAAGTTTTTGGTATGAACCCAGAACCTTCTGCACTCAAGAACCCAGAACCTTCTGCACTCAAGAACCCACAATCTTCTGCACTCAAGAACCCACAACCTTCTGCACTCAAGACGAACTGCTACCACAAGACAAATAAGGCTGTAAATAATTTGCTGTGTAAAATTATATACTGTTATATTGAATTTCTTGATACTTAATTTGTTGTGCTGTAACAACAGATTATTTATAAATGTATAATTACCTTCATCTGCTCCTTCCATTATATCAACATCTTCCTCTTCGTCCAATAAGAAAGGGTAGTCTCTTATTAAATTTCGTACCTACAAAGAAGATGTGGTGTTATCCATTATTCAAAAAACAGACATGCCATGAAAGCTGTTTTTGAATATTAGTCAAGGTAAATTTTTGATAGGGCCTGGGCAAAATACATGTAATATATTTGTAGATAAATACTTTCAAAGTTTACCTTCTTTATTCCTTCAAGAAAATACGAAAAACAGGTGCAGGTGATGGTATATAAATGATCAAGCTTCTCAATGAAGGATAAAAATAAAAAATATTCCTCACAGCAACTTCATTCTGTCTAAGGTATGAGTCAAAATTTTCACTTTTAAAAGATGTTAAAACTTTTTCTTATTTCAAATTAATTCTTTTAAAAATATTGAAGACACTTGGCAAAAATTTACAAGAGTTAGTTTTGGCAAATTCTGACAATAAGAGGTAATTTTGATCATCCGAAAACCATGTTTGTATAATCCGATCACTTTTCAAATGTACGGCATTCAGTAAGAATCTACTATGCCTTTTTAAATTAACCTAAAAGTTTGTTAGCTTACCTCTTTTAGTAAAATATCTGCTACACCCTCTCCTAATAACCTTAGACCTGCTGTGGCTAACAATGATACTGGTGTTCTTTTCTGTAATTCACTAGGTACTTCAGCTAAAGCTATATTCAGTAATTGTCGTATACTTTCAGCACCCTACAATATATAAATTAAAATGATTTGGCATAAATCTTTAAAGGTTTGCATTATAATGGACATGTGTAATAACTTCCAAGTTGATACCGTCATACCTGCATTGTAAACTATCTTAACCAAACTCTTTTCTCAAATCCAAAGTATCCGTTTTGGAACCAGTACACCTCAAAAGAAGTCTTTCTAATGTACATATCATGACAACCTCTACTAAACCTACCTTTTTAGGATCATCAGCAAAGCTAGAGAGACCAGGTTTAACCTGCTCAAATACTTCTCTCACTAGTTTTAAAGGACCTGTAAAATAGAGAAACAATTTGAAATACATCTCAAATTATAGATTCTGATCTTAATTAATCATCTTAAAAACCTCTAACATGTCACACACACTGCATCAATTACAAGACTTTGCACTCTGCATTGATATCAAGGATTTCAGGGACTCAATATGTTTCCCTATGGCAGGTCAAAATTAAAGACCTGAAGAAAAAAATTTCAGTGCCTAAATTCATTATCATTTTTTCATTTACCAGAGACATGACAGAGAGACTTAACTTTAAAGTTAAAAGCTTGTACAAAAAAAAAAAATTGTGGTGCCTATTACAAATATTTGACATACATTGACATATAATACATGTAATTAGCAACAATAAACCTTTCATTTTTGCTTATGTGCTTTGTATAAATGCCATTTTGTTTTTCTTTGTTTACATATTAGTTTGTTTTTGTAGTGATTAAGATTATAGCCGTGTTGTCTGCTGTACCATTATCTTGGACCTTTTTACGTCTTATATCTGTTTGTTCAGTTGACACATTGTTGTCAATATAATTGAACTTGATGTGGCTGTCATACAAGTGAGAGGTTAAATCCACCATTTTCTTATTATATAAGAAAATGTCTGTACCAGGTCAGGAATATAGCAGTTGATTTCCATTTTTCTATTTGTTTGAGCTTTTGATTTTGCAATTTGATAAGTGACTTTCTGTTTTGAATTTTCCTTGGATTTCAGTTATTTTACTTTTTTCATACAATGTAGATACCTGACCACACTCTTTACTTACCAGAGGTTCGCTTAAACTGGAACACATGAACTCTTGAACCTGTGCTACCAGCATCTAACACTACAGCATAAATGTCTGAGTTCTTTCCCATCACACGCTTGTTATCAATATTTGTTGAATGTAGTTTCGGCATCCTGACAGGTCGCTTAGCTACAAATTCTACAGTTTCTACGTCTGAAAGGCCATTAGCTGATGGAACGATGTACACAACTAATAGAATCAAACAAACTAAGGCTATAACTGCGATCATTCTCCCTCGTACCTCGTACATGCTCCATGACTTTGTCCGTGTTAAAAATGATGATGTAGATGGCGATAGGCTAAGTAGTGTCATTGATGCTGATTTTTTCATGTTGTCTTCGTTTTCTTTGTCCATTAATATCTTTATAAATATTTTAACTGCCAAAAATGTTTACTACCAACTGTTCAATGATTTGATCTCTGTAATAAATTAAAAAAATACTGTGTAAGAGTTATCATCATGATCATCATGATCATAAATTTGTGTGATGAATATTCACTTCCATCTTTTTAATATTCATCCAAGTTCAAAGTTCATGTTTTTCTGTTATTTGTTTTTTTCTGGGCTTGGGTGGCCATGTGGTCTAAATAGTTACTAATGTAATTAATCACTAGCCAGTCAACACTGAGGTTGGGAGTTCGAATCATGCTCGTGCAGGTGCACTTGACTCCAATCTAAATTGACTAGAATTGTCAGTTTTCCTATCATAGGTTATGGTAATAGATTTCATTTAAAAGTGCCCAGAGATCAAAGAATTTGTGAAATGTGTAAAAGTGGCGCAAAATTGAAAATAAACAGCACATGCTACTAAAACCGCAGTGGTTACTACAGTATCAGAGAGACTTTTGTATTCAAAATGTCCAAAATTACAGAAAAAAAGTATAACCACATTGTGCAATAAAAAATAAAATAAAGCTTATACATGCATTTAATTTAATAAAATGGGAACTAAGTCACCAATATTACAGTAAAAAAATCAATAACATTTCAGCCAAAGGGTCAACATGAACCTTAAGGATGTTCGCTGGTCATGTTTTTGGCAAAGTTGGCACACCGTATATGGGGTGAAGTCGTTATATAAAAGCAAATAAATATTTTCCATGATTTGTTTCAAATATGTATCTGGCCTTTGTTAGTCTTGTATTATTTTAATTTTAGTTTCTTGTGTACAATTTGGAAATTAGTATGGCGTTCATTATCACTGAACTAGTATATATTTGTTTAGGGGCCAGTTGAAGGACGCCTCCGGGTGCGGGAATTTCTCGCTACATTGAAGACCTGTTGGTGACCTTCTGCTGTTGTTTTTTTCTATGGTCGGGTTGTTGTCTCTTTGGCACATTCCCCATTTCCATTCTCAATTTTAATTTTATTCATCAATAAAAAAAAATTTAAAGCAAAAGAATTTCCGCAATAAGAAATTGTTTTAACTAAAAATACACGATATCCGTTTCCGGTTTATTGTAAACAAAGGTGTCGGCTGCAGATGTTCACATTGAAAAATCTGATTATACACATTTTTAACCTTTTAGATCGCTTTTATACATCTTTATACGTTTTACTTTTTATATACATTTATAATCAGTAATGGCTTAGTGTACGCAGGATTTTAAATCTGTTAAAACAGCAGCGTAAATCGGAGGCAGTATCTGAAGCTCAATGAAGACGATGGGACAGGGAGACTTCAAAATTATTTGACACAATATTTGTTCAGGACCATCCATACGCTGCTGTTTCTAAACGGTCATCTCCAGATATATCTAACTGTGTTAATGAGAACATAATTGAAATTGACGGCAGTAACATAACAGCAGATTTTTCAGAATGCAGAGTAGGTCGTAGGGTTGTAGAATTGGGAGTTTTGGCAGATGGTCTAGCAGCTTGCAAGAAATGTGGTCTTCCCCTTTCTTTGCAAAACTGCAGTACCATAAACTCTCACGGTCTAGCTGCCATTTTGAAGATAGTGTGTGCCAACACAGCATTTCTCTTCACCAACCTAATCCCCACAGGAAAAAGCCATGGAAAAGTATGGGATGTCAATTCAAATTAGCAGCAGGTAAACATTTTAGTAAGTAAGTAATGACTTTATTTAACGAGGGTGACTCAATTAGCTTTCGCTAATCTACTTTGAGGGCCTACCTTGAGGCCTTCAAGTTAGATTAGCGATTTGTTGTAGTTAACATGAACAAAAAAAAAGGGTATACTTAATAAGACGATGGTAAACATGGTAAAGGGTTATTTTCGTGCAACGTGATCACTGTTTTTTATTTCACATTCAGTCCTGCAAGACAAGTGCCTAATTCAACGTGTTCTACTAATTAAATTTGATGTACATCATGATTTTCAAATGCTTAATTTGCGTGCGTTGTATATATTTCTTTAATAAATTTCTAACACTAGCTAGGGATCATCATTGTTTTTTGATAAAGAGTAAAGGTCTATAAACATGTATAAAGGTCAAAGTCTTTATTTTTCAAGCAACATTCATAACAGAAATTATTTTATATATTATTTCCATGCAAGCACCCCTTAGGCTTTACCATGTTTACCATCCTCATATATAACACCTTTTCAGTGAGGCAGTTTTATTTAAAAGTGGGGCGAGTTGGTAAAACAATTTGTGGCACAAATAGATGTGGGCCGATTTGTCAGTGGGGCAATTTGTCCTACTTCCAACATTTGTCCAAGGTAAGTAAGTAAGTAAAACTTTATATGGATTAGGCATATTGACAAACAGTACAAACATAAGCTCTAATGAGCAGTCAGAGATATAACTCTATAGGGTTATTACAGAAAATAACTTGTGTGTGTTATTACAGATACTTTTCCTTAAATTTTCTAAATCTGTTATAACATATGTTTGTTATTTGTAAAATTAGTTAATCTATAGTGGACTCTAGGGAACAATTGAGACTTTGCGCAGAAACTAAATGCATAGCCTTGATAATTTATTTTTAAATTGAATTAATACATTTTTGATTATCCATGGTTAATCAATGAGACAAGGCTATTAAGGAATTAACTTAGCTGTGATAACAAGGCTTAGTTATTAAAGGAATGTAACTTATTATATAAGACACTTGGGAATTACTGCGAAACTTGTGCAGAACCTCATTACATGCTCTGGTCTTTATTTCTTACAATAAATCTAAATACATTGTAATTAAGCATGATTTATGTCTGAGCAAATGTTTTGAAGTGATATATAGAGAAGCTGTGATAACACCCTTTAGTTATTACAGGCATATTTTTTCTGTAATAACATATAGGTGTACTATTGAAAATTGGAATACTATGAACTGCTACATCTTTCAATAGTTAAGTATACATAAAGACAATAGTAATATTAATAGAACTTGTATACATTTTAACTAAACTTATGATGTATATTGTCCCTTTCAAACATGTAACATACATATGTTATCACAGTTCTTTGAGTTTTTAGTCCACAATAACAAATGTATGTTATTTTCCTGTAATAACCCTATAGAGTTATATCCCTGACTGATGAGCTTTTGACCGATAGTGGTAGACGTGTTATGCACCATTGGCATTTTTTTTATACATGTAAATAAATCATTTTAAATTAAAACCAAGTTACGGCATAAAAGTTTTAGTGCAATAGTTGGGTCGAAAACCTAGAAATCAAAGTATAATGGAATTTCGAGACTGGGTGACATTTTTTTAAAATGGGAGTTATATAGATACCTTGTGATATATATATATATATAAAGGATTTTTTTTTTCAGAGACAAGTGCCTGTGCCTGACCTGAAGGCTTAATTTGAACAGTTGAACACGGTTACACCGGCACCTTATTCAATGAGATCGGAAATTCGAATTTGATTTAAGGATTTTATCTTACCATATACTAGTCCAAATAATTATGACGTCTTGAAAGGCTATTATAATTTTTTTCTTTGACGCGTCAAAGAAAAAAATTATAATAGCCTTTCAAGACGTCATAATTATTTGGACTAACCATAAACATACATCCCATTACCCAAATGTTTCTTATCTCGAGCATGTGTTAAAAAAACTGTTAAGATCCGTGTTGTTGACAAACACGTCGTCTACTTGTCTGGTACCTTGCTTAACTGTTTTTACGCTAGTACCAGTAATCCGTGTTTTTTTTTAAATGATAAGAATGTTTTTTATTACAAATATATTTTTAAATTATCATCTTATTTTAACCATTCTTAAAAAGTATCATAACTCATTTGTTACAAGTATAGATTTATCTCGTTTGACGAGATCCACTGTAACCATAACATTGTCAACAAGATGGCGGCGATCATGTAGTCCATTTGGAAATTTGGGATTTAAGCAAAAGATCTGCATTCCTTTTAATTTAGCTACGAACTATATATCATCATAATGCCAAAGAAGGGAAAGAAAGGAAAGGGGAAGAAGGGCAAGGGGTATATAGCTTTTTACACACTAATAGTCTTTCTAAACAAGACTGAATACATAAACAAATTGAAAGTAGGTCAGCTAAAGACTATATAACGACTAAAGGCTGTAAATTATATCACCCTGATGCATGATTAGTACCTGTTTTCAGGTGGTCTGCATTTTGACGTTGTAAATAATATGAGGCAGGCATTACCTGTAAATGGGGACGAAGTCTGTATGAATTATTTTTTTGTAACTTACATCTGGGAACAGTATATCACTATAACGGGAAATGAATCTCGTACGCATTTCAGTATAAAGTTATTTCACTCCCGTACGTCACGAGACTTCGCGAGATTAATGGAGACTGGAAGCGTCGGACTGAAAGCTATCGTGACTGCCAATGAATCATCCACATAATTCCACACGTTCAACAACTTTAATGAGTTGGTAAGTTTAAGCATAAAGAAGATATATTTTTTCACATGAAGTAACTAATATGAAAGTGATTTATTCTATGTAAAGTGTTTTATTACGTTGGCCAAATTCACGATCATTGAAAAATGCTACTGGTGCCATTTTTTTTGTATTATCCGATTGCATTGCCCAACGTTTTGTGATGAAAAAAAGGCGATCATGACAAATTTGAAGCGACAGTTTGCAAGTTTAGTACACTAGCTTCACGTTTCATGTAGTTTGGATGTTATTTTATTGGTATTGATAAAGAAATCAGTCATCATTCGCGGTCTCATTCCGAAATGCCATTGGCACCATTTTTATTATCCCCCCTCTTGCATTGTCCAACGTATTGTGATTAAATGAATGCAATTATTACAAAAAAAATGTTGCAGATTACAAGTTTGATACACTAGCATCCCGTGTAACTTAGTTTTAATGACATTTTATTGATATTAAAAGAAATATCGAGTCATCAATTTTGCCTTTTTTGGTCCTTATCTGGCCAGTCTGTGTACCCAGGAACATATATATATTATTATATTATACTATTCCAAGGTGTACCTTATTTAATCTCCATCATCCCCCCCCCCCCCCCCCCCCACACACACACACACACACACACACACACACACACAAACACACAGAAAAATGTCATTATTTTACAACAGTAACACTATTTTTTTATTTATAATATATAAGTATTGCAACCTTTATTTGTCCCATTTTTTTCAAAGTTTAAGATCATAAATGCATCATTTCTTCACAAAATTTAGAGGTGGCTTATGAGGGTGTACGAAGCGAATGTAGGACAGGAAGTCACAATTATTTTTTTCTGATTATTTTCTTTGAATAAAAGACGCTTATTTATACAAAAAATATTTTTGTATTATACTTGAACTATTGTATATAAACAAACTTTGTAAACAAAATTTATCAAAAAAAAAATTAAAGATGATCAAATTATTGTTAAAAAAACAAAATGTCAAAGTGGCTTGGCACCTAAATGGCTTCATGGTGCCAAGAAATATTATTTTTGCATGATTAATATTAAATAAATCTTCATTTTTCAAGTATAATGACACATTTCCTAAACTTTAATATGAATATATGTATATGTGTTCAAAAGTAAATATATAATCATGATAATAGTTTAGGTTTAGTTTGAATTTTTGAAGCTTTGCAGCAGGGGTATAATTTGTGCCCTATGGACACATTCCCAATTTATATTTTATCAATTTAGTAAAATTATAATTTTTATTGCAGATACGTATACAGTTCATACAGATACAGTTTTTTGGGCCATCACTGAATTGACAGTATTATGTGATATAAGCAGTGTTCAGACACAAGCTTTCCTTATTGAGCAAGATGAGACATATAAAAATATCGAACATTATATTATCTACCAATGCGATCCTTTCTCTATTAAAGAGAGCATATCAATATATAAGTTTGTTTGTTATTTATTTCATTATTAATAAAAAGTCTAATTGGTATCGTCACAAATAGAAAACGTTAATCAATCATTGCAAGAATTATAGCAGTTAAATTATTGATTGCCAATGAGACAACTATCCACAAAAGACCAAAATGACACAGACATTAACAACTATAGGTCACCATACGGCCTTCAACAATGAGCAAAGCCCATACCGCATAGTCAGCTATAAAAGGCCCTGATAAGACAATGTAAAACAATTCAAACGACAAAACTAACGGCCTTATTTATGTAAAAAATATCATTGAAAAACAAATATGTTATACATGTTATACATATATGTTACAAACGAAAACCACTGAACCCAGTCTCTTGACTTGGGACAGGCACATACATACAGAATGTGGCGGGTTAAACATGGGAAAATACTTGTTATAGTTATTCAATCTAACTAGGATACAATTGATATGAAGACTTAAAATATATATACAAAAGAACTGGTCATGATTGAGGTTTAAGGTTTTCCATACTAAAATATGCACTGACAAAAAAAAAACATTCTTAAGCATTCGCATTGCAATTGATAATCTGTCTTTCAAGCACGACAAAATCTACACCTTTTTCGGAAAATTTATGTTTATATTTAGGAACTAGAAAAAGTGCGAAAAGCTTGCACAATCTTATCAAAAAATGAAAGTAAGCTCATGTGCAATCATTCCACATCTGGTATCATTATGTTTTTAAAGCACTGCAATATATATATATATATTAATATGTCTTCTTTTCTAAAAAGACGAGAAAAGAAGACATATTAATATAGGTGTGAATAGAAGAAAATTCCTTTTATTCTTGTAATGCCAATCTTTTTGTCGTACATGACCTCTAAACCCAGCAATTGACTTTTACGTCTTATCACAATCTGGACACTGATAACAGGGTGTGTTCAGTTGGCTAGGCTGACATGGTGTTGTTATTGCAATTTTAGACTTTTTGGCAGCTAAAGGTTTAAACTCTTCATCTGAAAAACTCAGCAGTGTCAGACTCTGTTTAGCATTCTAGTAAACCATCAAAGTCCATATCATCAGACCGAGAAGAGAAGTTCTCTTTTTTCTTCTTCTGTGGGTTTTTGGAAAGTTTGCTATAGCTTGCTATAGCAATAAACTTTCTTAAGGCATCAGCCTAACCAGAAAAGAGGCAGACCATCAGACCAAGATAAGAAGTTCTCTTTGTCGTACATGGTTAGCAAATGAATGATTTGGATTTACAAACTTCATTCTCATGTTGTGGGCTTGTGTGTATTTTGTCATGAATGTTGAGGAATCATGATCAAAGCAAGTTTTCTCGGTCGGCTTGGGTTGTTTTTCATAATATTTTCATCATTTTTAATTAGGATGATATTTGTTTTAATTGCGTTAATCAAATCTTTTGATCCGCAATCAAATTCGAAATTACATTTTAATCAGCTAAAAAGCAGTTTAATAAAAACAATTATTCATATTGGAACCTTAAGTTTAATGAGGACTTGTATAAACAAGTAATTTTGTAATTATTTCACTATGCTTCCTTATTTAAAAGAATTATCCAAGGCTTTCTATTTTAATATGGAAACTAAAATAAATCATTTAAGAACAAAAAAGCTATTTTCTCAAGATTTTCTAGAAGAGGTTTGTTTTTAATTTATAAAAAAAAAACTTGTTAAAAAACTTTTTATTTATTTGATTTTGAAAAAAGGAGACGATTATAACAATAATTTGCCGTTTTTAATCCAATATTTCTCTTTTTTATTATATTGTATATTTATAATAGTGATTCATTATATTCCTATTTCAATGAATAAAGAAAAACAAGTTTCCAAACCAATAGTTTTTGAGCTGTTTCGAATAGGAAATGTAGAGCCGTTAATTATCGACCATAATTGGAATACGAATTTATACCATGTCCGTTTCCGTATCGTGTCATTTATTATTAAATTCACGACAAGGAAATCGGCGATAATTAGGTAGTGTCAAGTCCCGTTAATATATATGTTCCTGCTTACATATTTGTAAAAAAAAAGAAACGGAAATACCGTAACGTTTCCGATTTTGGTTCTGTTGTTAGGGATTTAGTTGTGATGTTATTTAAGTTATGACTTAAATAAAAAAAGTCTGGATTTTTTTTTTAAATTTTATGTTCATTAATAGAAGATTTTTTTTATTGATTTTTTTTTTCTACTGTAATTGGGGATTTCTTCCCCTTACAAATATGCAGACAACTAGATTATAGATTTATCAGGTTGTATTTGCATATTTTGCATGAGAAAAACAAGTGATTTTTTCGTTTCACCAGCAATCAAGAAGATGATATGATAAGTTTGGGTTAAAAGTATCAACATCAGTTCATACGTGTACATTATGACGTCGCTGATATGTTCAGGTCAAAGTTAATAAGACCAGGTCAATGTATTTGACATCACAAAGCAGAGATTTGTAATAATATTAAGAGCTGAGCAGATTGATATAGACAGTGGGATGACCGATTATGGTGATAATAACAGGTTGTGGACAACCCATCAAATGAATACATTTGTAACAACACTTCTCTAATTCTATGGAAATTTATCCCTTTCTGAACCCATTGTATGAAAAAATTTAATCAACGTGTGGTTGCAGGTGATCTCAAAAGATGATTGGATGATTTTAAGGGTCATAACCTTTATAGCTTACTTGATGAATCAAAATGTGCTAACAGGTGTTAATGAAATCAACAACTTCGTGGAATGTGAATTTGTGAAAGGCACTCAAAGGGGATTTCGTTTAACAAAAAAAGAAAAAATATTTTTTAATCATTAGAGAAACAGATACTCGTGGATTATCAAATTTATCCAATCTCGATAGTTAAATTATAAATTTTAAAGTACTCGCCGAGGCTCTGACTTTAAAATTGATAGTTTAACTACTCTAAAAAATTAAAGAAATTAGCAATATTTCAACAACTTAGTCATTAAATTTAAAGCTTCATGCTCAGCCATACTGAATCCTGAGAAATCTGCTCAGACATACAGACATCTCCAAAGTATGATTGATTTACAATTATCATTCTCTAATTGCAGAAAAGATATATACCCGGTAATAGGGAGTAAATAAGAAATTAATAGTTTAGGTTTTACTAGTATATTGCTTTCACTGCATGACATATTTATTAATTCTTTTCTAATTATAAATCTTCTTTTTACAGAAAGAAGGGGGGAAAGAAGGGAGCAAAAAAGCAAGAATCAGTAGCAAAGTTAGCTGTAGCAAATTCGAAAGTATGGGAAGCCAAACTAGACATAGCAGAGACTGCAAAAGGAGAATACAGGTGATTATTACAATTATGGGAAGCAAAGATATACAAAGCAGAATAATATCTTTAACAATAATGATATAGTTTCCTAGCACATGACACAATCATGAAAGTCATGAAAGTCATGTCTTGGAAATAACTATATATCTTTATATTATGCTCTCAAGACAAAAAGGTTTAAAAGCAAAAAATACAAACAGAACAACCAAAAGGCAAAACAATCTAAAACTAGCTTATGAAAAAAAGAAGACATGGTATGAATCTCAATGAGACAACCTTCCACACAGGCCCAAATGACACAGACATTAGCAACTATAGGTCACTGTACATTCAAAAATGACCAAAACCAATACATGTACCTCATATTCAGCTATACAAGGCTCAAAATGACAAATGTTAAACAATTTAAACTAGAAAACTAACAGCCTGATTTATGTATAAAATGATGCCTGAAGAATTTGCAACTTTTAATGTAAAAAAGAAATTGAACATTTTTATCATGTTTATACTTATTGAATATATACATGCATATTCAGGATGATTCAGGTAAAAATCCTTCTTAGTGTTTTCAATAGTAAATGCTTTTGATAATGTGAGTGATACACAGAGTGTGTTATTATTTACTAGGAATATAAACCCCGTTTACTCAACATCAGCAAACAAAAAATTACAAAAACACCTTGTGCAAACCATGTTGAAAAAAATCATTTTCATGAATACTTGATTTCAAGGTTACATGTATAAGAAATTTTGGTAAAAGGCTATAGAAAATAGAATTTTCAAGTTTTTTTTTAGTAAAGATTCATTTTGACCTACAAAATAACAAGAATATGTCCCTAGTACACGGATGCCCCTTCTGCATTATCATTTTCTATGTTCAGTGGACTGTGAAAATGGGGTTAAAACTGTTATTTGGCATTAAAATTGGAAAGATCATATCATAAGGAACATGTATACTAATTTTCAAGTTGATTGGACTTCAACTTCATCAAAAACTTTAACCTGAAGCAGGACAGACGAACAAATGAAAGGATGGGCGTACAGACCAGAAAACATAATGTCCATAAATGGGGCATAAAAATAAATAGTACCCTCAGGGTTGTCACTAAGGCGAGTCCATGAGTCCTGGACTCATCAAACTCTGTCTGGAGTCACTATTTTCAAAACTGGTGAGTCCACAGATGCAGCAAGATTGAAATATTTTGTATAAACTGAACACAGTTAAACACAAATATCATCATTTTATAACAAAAGTTTAAAAGAGATCTGAATTTAATTCATTGCTCTGTTAGGAAATGGAGACTAAAATATTACATTATATTCATATTGCAATTAGATATTTTCTTCTTGTTGGACTCATCATGGCTAAAAATGATGAGTCCCTGGACTACCCTTCAAAAATCCCTAGCAAGAACCCTGACCCTGTGAATAAAAAAGAATCCAAAGTATTCCCCAAAGATTGTCAAAAGGTTTTATGGTTGAAGTTGAAAGACCATTTTTTGTTTTACAGTAAGATTAATGCTTGCATGATTATTTTTCAGGGAACATGCTAAGAAACTTATGTTAGAGAATGATCAGCTTCAAAGTTCTATGGTACAGAATGAACAGGAATCTATTGAAATATTTACACTGCTGCAACAAAATGAAGAGAAAAAGAATAACCAGGTCAGTTAATTACTTGTACAAATTCACTATACCTGCTATAAGTGTGTATAATATACATTTTATATAAACTCTGGTGAGTTATTTGTGCAAATTCTATATAAACTGTGGTCAGTTATTTTTAATATTAATGACTTTACAACCTAGGTGTTAAACATGCCGTCTCAGGTTATGACTTCAATGCGCCTAAAATTTTCACTGCTATCAAATTTGAGTCTTTAACAAATATAATTGAGTTTATTGATTACTATAAAATATAATAATGTGTTGTATAACATATTTCAGATGGAGAAAATGCAACAGTCCATTCGTGAGGTTAAAAAAGAACATAGAAAAGAGAAAGAAAACATTGTGGAAGGTTTCAGTAAACAAATAAATGAGCTGGAAGAAAAACTTGAAGAACGAACACAGGAAGTACATGTTATGAGGAGCGAACTTAAAATGGTGACTGATTTCCAGAAACAGAAAACATCTATGATGAGGGAATTAGACAATGTAAGTTTTTATTTGAATGTTCAAAACTGTGAATATTACTAAAGTTTAAATATGCTGTCAGTTCTTCAATTGCAGTTATATTATTTTTAGTATTTAATAAAATGATTAAACGTATACAGATTGTAATTTTAGAACCCATAATAAAACCAGAAATTTAGTGTTTGACCATAATAAGTTTTATCCAAAAATTATTGCTGATTTTTTACACTGATATAAAACAAAAATATGTAATGGAAATGTCTTACTGTCTGTTATATTTAGTTTTCAATTTTAGTGTTAATTTATTTTAGACGCCTTTGTCTTATTACTAAAAAAAACTGTGTCTGCCTGCATTGTAATCAGTAATTATCATTCTAATTTATGACTGAAGAGTTTTAGAGTAGAATTTATAATAAAATGTATAATTATGCATTCTTAGTTAGATGTAATTTTTTTTTCAGATTAAAAATGATATGCATAATGCCAACAGAGACCACAAAGGCACATTGGCTAGAATGGAACAGAAATTCTTTGAAGAAAAGGTATGTCTGAAAAACCTACTTTAATGAAAAATATACAAGATCTGTAAAATCAGGAATCATATTCTCTTTTATCAATAAAAAAAACACCTGCCTGATCATCATAATTGAATTTGAATCATCTATTGATGGGAGGGAAACAACTTTTAATTCAAACTTGGTTAACTTTTCAGATGAGGTTACAACAAGAAGCCAATCAAAAGATAGCTGAATTAGCAGAAAGAGCACACACAGAAGCTATTGCGTATGTATATTTACAGTGATAGTTTATGTTGTATTCAGCCGTTTAATTACAGCAATAGATGTGTGCAATTAAACCTATGTAATATTCATGTTTCATTATTTACTAAAGACACTGATAAAACTTCATATTTGCATTGAAGAACCCAGATGAAGGGTTATACAAAAAGAATCAACAATTTACTATAACAGGCAAAGATATCTACGTCATTTGGTCTCTGGGGGACAGTCGTCTCATTGGCAATCATACCACATCTTCTTTTTTTATAATTAAGGTGGGACCTAACACTTTCATTAAAATCAATTTGGCTCGTTTAATTTTCATAAAATTTTGACAAAGTATTTACTATGACCCTTTGATAAAAATTTCAAAATTTCAAAAAATGTGAACCAACCATTTTATCAGAAAAATTACACTGGTTATATAGCAGTTTGACAAACACTAATTTTGATCATTGAGAAACTTAATATTCTCTTAACAATGCAACGTAATTAAAATGTTCAGCTGATTTTACAGAGTTATCTCCCTGTAGTGTTAGGTACCACCTTAAAAGTTCAAAATACTGAAATGATTTGCCAGAAAACTACAATCTATATTAACTATGGGGCAAACTATGGACATACTGGTGTACTCAAATTTGTTTTCAAATATGCAAAAGATAAATGATGGTTTTCACTGGCCACTCTGTTTTTTTCTGTATATGAAATTGACCGCCAATAGAATTAAGAAGGTTGTATCTGTAACTAATAGAAATGATTATTAATTCTATATGTATCTGATTTTTATAGTAATTTAGATGAAACAACAAAATCGGTGTACAAGGAGAATGTAAGATTATCAGAGGCTCTGAACTATCACATGAAAGAAGGAGAAGTACTGAAGAAGAAAGTAGCCAGGTTAGACGAAGAAAATGAAAGTTTGAAAGGAGATAAAGAATTAAATGATATGTTGGTTCAGGAGAAAGTTACTCAAGTTAAACAACAGAAAGAACAGATCAGAGAGGTAATAATTGGCGAAGAAGTCAAATAACCAAAATATCAAAGTCCAAGAAAAATTAAAAAAAGGACAGTCCCTTATTACAAAAACAAAAGCTCAAACATATCAAACGAATGGAATTATTCAATTAAACAACTTTCATATTCCTGACTTGTCAAGGAACAAAACTTTCTGAATTAAAAAAACTATCCAGAAATTAATGTTTTACTATATATATTAAATGAGAAAAAAATGGCTGAATGAACATCACAATCATTTAATGATATTTAGTTGAAGTTTTATAATGATAGTTTATTAGAAAATATGGGAATGTGACATTTTTTTAATTTGGTATATTTCTAGATTTCCAAAACCCAAATATGCCATCTAGCTTTCATTTTTTAAGAACATGATCCAAGCATTAAAACAAAAAACCTGAATTCATAATTTCATTCTGTTTGTTAGTATACAATATTGATAGAAAACAATTTTGAACAGCCTAATAATAGAAAAGTTGCATCATTTTGTAATAGTAACCAAAATCATTAAATTGTGTGCCTTTTATTATCTCCCCTCAAACTGGTAGGTATCTCCTCAATATTAAATTCCTGAGATATTAGAAATGACCAGTACATTTTTCTTCATTTTATACATATTTGATACCATGTATTAAACTAACTTTTACATACTAGTAAATGTGGAGGATTATTTTTCAATTGTTCTTTACTTTACTAGAAGTAACATTTCAAAATTCTAATTCAGAACATATCTTCATTTTAGTTACAAGAAAAGGTGGAATTATTAGAGAAATCACTGAGTCACATGTCTAGAGAGTTTGACACTACGAGGAAAGACATATTAACCAGATCAAGAATAGAAAACGAAGCTTCTAAAATAGAGATAGCTAAATTACAACGTGTGATCGAACTGAAAAATAAAGAAATGAACAAAGTGAAACGATTAGCCAAAAATATTCTGGACCAGAGAACAGAGTTAGAACGGTTCTTCTTAGAGTCATTAGAACAAGTACGAATGGAAATAAATGCTAATCAGTAAGTAGTTATATCTCTGACTTAAGTCAGAAGTAATGTTATTATTATACTAGGAATATCCAGCATTATTAACATGGACAATGGGTTTCTTAGAAAATATTGTCAAAGTTTGTGATTGTATATGTCAATTTAAAAAGTGATATGCAGTTATATCAATATTGGGTCCTCATTTCAAAAAGATTATTTAGTTCCATCTTTTCAACTGTATTCTGTTGTCTGTGAACATTTGTAGCATTTATCATAAAGAAAGCTAAACAAGTATCTCTTATCTCTTATCATAAGTCTGTGATATTTGGTATGCAGTTGCAAAAATTAACATCTGGCTATGTAAATATGAATATCGATCACTGTCTTGCCAAGGGAGATAATTTCATCTCAAAGTAGGTCATATACATCATGTACACCCACGTTTTTATTGTAATTTTACCTCATTTAAAGGTGACATTTTAACAACCATATTGATATCATTTAATAATAAAATGTATATAGTATAGTATGTTCAATATTTTTTAAAGTAGCATTTTTATATCTGTAGCAGTAAGTATGGAAGTATTGTGTTATTTTTATACCAACTTTTTCAAGATATTGACAGTTGCATGAAATTAAGATCACTTAAAAAATATTCACATTTATCATTGTAAATTCACAAGAACGTTATAACTATTATGTTCTTTGTCACAATGGATCACAGTGTATTTGTTATTTTAAATTGATATGGATTTGTGTATTTATTTTAAGCGAATATAATTTTTATTTAACTTTAATGCTGTAATTTTCTGACATTCACTGTATAAAGAAAACTTGGCCTTTTAGAGGAAAGTAGTTTTTATGCCCTCCTTTGATAGAAAAGTGGTGCATCATGTTTTCTTTTCTATTCGTCTGTCCCATATCATGCATAAGATTTGTTGTTTATCATGAAGTTGTGATCACATCAACTTGAACCTTACTTCATTTGTTCATTAATAGATTAACTTTTAAAATTATATGTCAAATTTCACTTTCAACCCTGATTTAACAGTTCACTGAACAGGAAAATGTAATAGTGTGAAGACAGTACATTCTCAGGTTAAAGGTTAAGGTAAAGGTTGTCAACCAAGAAGTTATGGTCACGTCAATTTAAAGTTTTTTAAAAGTACTGAAAATCTCTCATTTTATAATTTACACCCAATGTTAATTTTCCAATATGAATTATTTCAGAGCCCAATACAGACAAGATGCCCAGAAAGCTTACCAACAGAAAATGTTAAATGCTTACAGTGGCAAGGGAGATTATCCAAGGATTAGGACATTCAATAGGTCAGACCAGAGTACCAATAACGTGTACTCAGATTTACAGGCTGCTGAAAAAATGTAAGTACCAGAGATTATGTATATCTTATATTAGTATATTCTATAGTTTATAAGTAGATACTGAATTAATTATTCTGCTAAAATTAATACGCAAAGAAGCTATTTAGATTACATACTATGCACTTTCTTTATATTCAAACTCTAACTAATAATTATATTGCATATATAACTTTCAGTTTACATATTGACTTAATCTCTAGCTTTATGGAAATAATGGTATATGAGGCATATAGTGTAAACGAAAATAGTATGGAATAAGTTTTTTTGCTTTTAAAGGAAGTTTTCTGGATTTGTGATCAGGAACACTCAAACCCAACATTTGAAACAACAGATGAGTTCAGAAAGTTTTACATGCATTTATTATTGAGATTGCTAAACAAAGGACATAAATGTCAGATTGATTATTTTGTTTTCAGAAATTAATAAACATAAATAGATGTTGACAAATTTAAAAAGCAGTGTTTTATTTTTCTGAAAACTACCTGTAATCCATCAAAATTTTCAATATAACAAAACAATGCAAACATTTCTAAATTTACAGTACTGTTCTTTCATACATGATTCAACTGTAAAAAGCGGTTATCTTCAAATTTGGTATTTTACTGTTTACTACCCCAAGTGAAAAACTGTCAGTACATTGTATTTGCTTATTTTTTTTTTGTCCTGTTTAAGCAAAACAACTCAGATTTTTGTTTGTATTCCTATTTTATATGAAAGTATTACCTAATAATCTCACAGAATGTATAACTATTTATTTTATTTGATTTATTTGTATCCAGAAATATAGTGTATGTATAGATTTGTCGTTTGGTGGTTATTTATTTATATGTCTGCATGGATATGGTTGATTTTGTAAACACAGGACAAAAGTTCTCCTTATTGATTACACACTGGATATTTTAGGACTGCACTTTTCTTATACTGCAGACAATCTTTAATGTATGAAATTGTTTGATAAATTTGGGAACATCACTGAGAAAACATCTTTTTGCTTGATATATTTCTGGCTCTTATTCCTTAAATCTGCATATTTGTTAGCGTTAGAAAAGGGGCACACATTTTAGTATTATTGATCATCTTAATTTCACATAATGATATATAAAGGAACAACTTACTGTGTTATATTAGAAACTTTGCCGACTAAGCTGGCAAAAATAAATGAATTGTTGAATTTGATATTCAGCTGTATTCAAATATGATACAGTCACGGTGACTTCATTGTAAAGGTAGAACTTTGTATGTTAGCTATAGTCACAAATGTAGCACCATTAGCAGAAATGTTGTCTTCAATTGGGGAATACATTCCAACAGATAAATGATGGACATAAAATAAGTTGACTCCTCAGAAATTGTACTGCTATCCATTAACAATTGGGGTACACAGTGCATAAATAAAAATTCATTAGTTCAATATTTCTTAAATCAAAAGCTGCTTTATAGTTCAAAACTTTTATCACAAATATAAATATATATATATATATATATTGATACTTTTATATATATTTTAAATGCATGTTTACGATTAAATATACCATATTTTATTTGAATACTAAAAGCTGATAATTTATATATTAATAGAAATATGTTTTATGATATTTTAATAATAAGATGAACTAAGATTTATTTTGAAATGGTATATTTAATTTCTTCACTAGAGACAAGTCAAAAGTCTTCCAAGGAGAATATATTTTGTAGTAGTTTCTTTTCTCAATTTTATCTTTAATATTCATAAAAAGTTATATTCATCCCTTTTTGTAAAATTGTCTGATATTTGATGGAATTCAAGAATTTTAGTTTATATTTTCTGTTAATAATTATTTTGTTGGTAATTAAATAGATAACTTAGTTTACCCAATTGAAAATTATTTAAAGTGTACTTATTTGGCAAAAGAAAATATGCATTTATATATAAGTATTAATCTGTTTGGTCCTTTTAAATGGAAAAATAAAGTAAATGAAATATGGAAGACTTTTGACGTAATGTGTAAAAATAAATGCATGATATCTGTAGTATATTGCCTTCAAACCTAGAAATAATTGTTACTTATCTTCAAATGTAGAAATAATTGCACGATATCTATAGTTAGTTATCTTCAAATGTAGAAATAATTGCACGATATCTGTAGTTTGTTATCTTCAAATGTAGAAATAATTGCACGATATCTGTAGTATATATTATCTTTAAACTTTTTTCTACTTTGTGCTTCTCTTCAATCATTATCAGGAAAAAAGTCAAGTAAGTTTATCATGTAGTGTTCTTGCTTACTGATTAAGGCTAACAGAAAGTCAACAATGGGAAAGGATAAAGATTGGGACGGGAGGGAATAAACTAGGTGAAAAGTCATTGAGTATATTATTTGAAAGGAAGCAGATCACCTCAGGACTTATTTTGATTTATTTAACTAATATATTGTTAGCTAAATGCTGTAGTTTGCATTGCCTTTATATATATTCTCTATTCTAGTACAAGTTGTTTTCAATAGAAATTTTCTGATATTTACTACTTTTATTACAAATTATTGAAAAATGGATAAAGCATAATGAAGAAGTGTTTTAGTAACTTCTAAATTCTGAAAGTCTTGATATTTGATTTATTCTTTTTTTTTTTTTGGGGGGGGGGGGGGGAATTGGTTGGAATGTGTTTAGAGGAAAATCCATTATGAACTATGGACTATAATTGAATTTCTGTGATTCAGTTTTGGTGCTAGTGCTTCATTTCCATTTTCTATATACTGAAAATTCTGTTTTCTTTTGGGAATTATATTAAGCATTCATGAAAACAAAACATACCTGTATTAATAGTAAGTGCAAATAACCCAAGATGAAAAAAAAATAACTTGTGATAGTTTCTGTGAATTTTCCTTAAAAAAGTATGACACTATTACAAGTTTTAAGTTGGTTTGAGGGTTGTAGACAAACAGCTTACAACATAAGGCAGCTTTAAAACATCAATTTCAGATCGAACTTTACCTCAAAATTCAACAAAATATCACATTTGCATTTGAACTATGAACTAATTCAACCCTTTAATCCCTCTACAGGTATGATATTGGTGGTAAATGCGATGTCAGTGATCTAACATGGGAACAGAAAGAAAAAGTTCTGCGATATCTGTTTGCCAGGATGAATGGCAGTGCCAAACCACCAAATCTTCCCAAGGCACCACCACTGCCTGCTATAGATAGAAGCCAACAACTCAGTATCACTGGGGGACAAATGTATGTTATATTGATCATGAAAATAGGGGGAACACACACTACTGTGATAAACTGATAAAAAGCCTTCTTCTTGATGATTTTTCTACTGATTTAATGATTTTGTCTGTCTACATTTCTGTCAATTGTAAAAGTAATTCAAAAGCAACTTCGTTTAAATATAATTGATTCAAGCAACAATATTTCTGAGAATGATATTCATTATTTTTTTAATAAATCTTTGCATGATTCCTCAATATACTGCATTTTCAACTTTTGCTTTATTAAGTTATAACTCTGTAAATGATTTTTCTCCTTGTTTTGTAGGCCTGACAATTCTTAGATTTTAATCATGTTTTTTATAAACACTGCCAGAATCATTTTAATTTACACACTTCATGCTAAGGTTAATAAATGTCTTGATAATTTTTCTCCATGTTTTGTAGGCCTGACGAGTCTAAAGATGAAACATTCCTAACACAAACTAGAATGGAAGAAGCTGAACCGGTTGGGTCTTAAAAGGAACACATCATTTACTGAACATTTACTGACTTGTGCTTTTTATGAACCAATGTTATCTATCTTAAATTGAAGTGATGTATTGATACAATCTTTTAAAAATAGAACAGAAAGATTTGTAGTGTTTCTTAAAGAAAAGAACACCATAAGAGAGAAAATAAAGATGGATGCTGTAATAAAAATCTTGTTTATACAAATGTTATGCCTTTTATCTACTTTTGTGTCAATGTATGGGGATAGTATGGAAGATGAATGGGAGTTGAGTACTTGGTATAAAAACAAAAATATATTATGTTACTTTTTGGGTATTTTTTTTGAGGGAAAGAGAAACAATGAAATATTTGCTTAACTGTGACGATTTAAGTTATCTCCCTTGGTCATAAAGATCAAAAGATTGTATATTACCAATTAAACCTGGGTATTGTGACTGATGTGTACCTTTTCTTGTCTAAAATAATATCCTATACTCATAGATTAAGAAGATAACTATAATTGTACACAATCAAAGATGAAAAACATTTTTTTTTCATCATTGAGAGGTGATAAAAAAAATTGTGAATGTTTGGGTTTATATCTTTTTTATGTAATGTTAATTATGAAAGTTGAATGTGGAGAAATGTTCAGTAAAATGGAGCAGATTTTCTGTAAAACTTAGGAATGAATGTAACTGTTTTGTATCTTTTTTGTCAACTGAACTTTAAAAACTTTTAATTTTTGTTAACATAACTATAAATTTGCCAGAGTCCCATAGAAGATGGCATTTTTAATGATACTTTGCCTCGAGACATCTCTTTTACCTTTATATTAAGAACATCTACTTGATGTAAGTGAATGCCATATTATTATTGATTTGCCCAGAAGAATTGCTATTGTGTACCTATTCTTTAGATTTCAACATTCCGTCCCAAACAATTACTATAGTGATGATGACAATTATGCCTTAGATAAATGTGATAGTTTAAAATTTTATTTTTATCAGATGTCTATTTTATTTTTGTTTTTATGTGAAATCTGTGATAAACATATTATATAATTCTGTCTTTGTTTTACTTATTTATTTCACCCATACAAATGTCTTGATATCTTTGTCAGACACCTATCGATGATGTAATTTATAAGTTTACCAATTCCCTAGTTCATCATTTCAGATTATGGGATTTTTAAATGTCATACTTGATGTAATATTCTACTCCTAATAATGTCCTCATATGACAACAGAGACTATAGTAATTGCATAACATTCTGATTTGTCTACACTAGAAATATAAAAAAAATGTTTATTTAATAAAGTTAACAAAACAAATGATGAGACAAACATATTGACTGGACACTAATACAATAAAGACTCAACATAGGTAAAAAATCTTGATTGCCCTCCAAAAGAAATAAATACATGTACAATTAACAAAAACAAATGATGAAAATAAGGGGTATTCCATTTAAATGTATGTTGGAGGGTTGGAAAGGACTCTCAAAAAATCCTTACAACCAAGAACTTTTTTTAGATGATTTTGTAAAGGGTAATTAACACATACTGAGAAAGACCCATGACCCACATTCAATAATTAAACTTCCCTTCTTACCTGATCCACATACATTTTAACGGAATAACCTCAAATATACTGACTAGGCAATAATACATTGAAAACTCAAATAAGGTTAACAGTATTATCCACTGTTGTTCTAAAGTAATAATTTAATTTTGGATGTAACACGTCTTCTGATTGGCTGACGTTATTTTGTTATCAGCCCATAGACATGTGACCGTGACATCATCAACATTGTTTCATGGTTTTCTACGGTTTAAAATGGAATTTAGAATTAAATTATAAGAAATGACTGTAATATTTTTTCTGTCTATTCTAAATAACATAAAAAATGTGGTGCACACTGTTGAATAACCCGCTACTCACGTTATTCAGTGTGCACAATTTTTTTTATTTTATTTCTTCATAGACAGAAAAAATATTACAGTCATTCCTTTAATAAATTGCAAACCAAAACCAAGAGAAACACATCAACTATAAGAGGAATACAACAGAATAACAGAAACACTGAAGTGCAACATACACATGTACATAGAAACGAATTATTTGATAACTTGATTATTTGATGAAGACTAAACTGAGGCATAAACTACTAATTGAATTTTTATAATGGTTTTTAATCTTGAATTGTTAGATAACTGTCTCATAATTCTTTGACCTGCATCTGTAAGTGTACCCTAAAATAATTTGTTTCATTTAAGGATGAAATAAAAATAATGAGTATGTCTGTCAAAATATGCTATTAAATCCTTGTACCACTTTCTTGCAATCATTATCTGCTTTCCTCAGTTACATCAGTTTTGAAAATAATTGATACCTATAGCTATGCATGTTAAAGCACAGTTCAAATAAAAAAAAAAAATTTGTCAAAGGTTTCCTAGAATTAAGTGTCTCAGCTGTTTTCTGTAAACACATAAGGTTTACTGCCAAAAACTAAGTTTATATATTAGTGAAATATAAGGAAAAATACAGAAAAAAATTGTATTATTTCTTCATATACCATTTCTGGATATTGAAAACTCTTTTCATGACATGCTGTTCCAACTATTGTGAATTCTGTGATGGTTTGAAGAACTTAATGATGCTTGTTAATATTTATACTTGGATTGTTTCTTAAGAAAATATACAAAAATAAGTTCATTTATCAATGAAATACAGAAAAAAAATAATTGAGACCAATAAAGGATAGACCATTTAGTTCACAGATACATATTTTTATGCCCCATTTATGGGCATTATGTTATCTGGTCTGTGCTTCTGTTCTTTCGTTCATCCGTCCGTTCGTTCGTTTATCTGTTTGTCCCACTTCAGGTTAAAGTTTTTGGTCAAGGTAGTTTTTGATGAAGTTGAAACATGTCCCCGATGATATGATCTTTTTTATTTTAATGCCAAATTGGTTTTTTTATCCTATTTTCACGGTCCACTGAACATAGAAAATGATAGTGCGGATGGGGCATGTACTGGGGACACATTCTTGTTTTGAAAATACTTTTCTAATGAATTAAAAGTCTATAATTTGAGTTAAACCCGAAAACTGAATATGAAGTTGAATGTTTTAAACTTATTTAAAGTCAATGAAGGGTTAAGTGACAAACTAAATAATATTTTGTATATTAGTATATAAGCCTCAAGAAAAAAAAGGTAGATCTAATATGTGTCAAACTAAATGGAATTGACCATACTGCACAAACAAACAAAAATATACTGGTCTACAGATGTGTGCAACAAAACAGATAGTTATGTTTAAATTCAATGCAATAATATCAAATATTAATTTTAAAAGACAAATATTTCTGAATAACAATGCATGCTGGGGATTATCATTCACCAACAATTCTTTGGCTGTAGGTTTCGAAAAAGATGAAATCCGTATTATAGATTTTGTCGGAAATACACTGAAGTCAATACCAGTTCAGAGTAAATCGATATTGAGAATCTTTAATCACTGTAATGACAGAGTTATATATAATGACTTTAAAGGTAAAGCTATATACTGCGTTGATGATTCAGGTGCGCAGATCTGGGAATATAAACAGGATTTATTTTATCCAACAGGAATTTGTACAGATTCATATGGTAACATTTTTGTTGCAGACTTTGAATCAGATAGAATAACAGTAATATCAAAAGATGGAAAGAATAGTAAAGTACTGATAAGTGAAGAGGTTGGACTGCATGGTCCTTTGTGTATTTGTTTTAATCAGAATAAGTCATCATGTTTATTGCCGATTACTTGAGTGTATATTTGACAAAATTCAATTTATGTTCTGGATAAAATACACAAAGAGAAATCTAAATGATATTACTAGTGAGGAGATATAAGAAAAAGTTTAGTTGTCTTATTGTTGTTGACCAAAATTATAGTTCCAAAATAACCTGTACAGTATTATTAAAATCACTATCAAAACTGAAAATATATATAACCTATAACTTTAAATAATTTAATGGTCAGAATCTATTCTTTTTCAATCTTAAGTCTTTGCTAGATTCTCCGGGGAAAATTGAAAAAATAAAATCCAGTTGAGACTTAGTAATGTTTTTTTTTATTGTCAAAAATTTTATATGATGACACAAATGTTTCAAGGAAATATTTCATCCATTTATCATTTTACACTCACTGTAAAAAGTATATTAATAAAAATGTGTTTTGGTTTTAAAAAATGAATTATAATAGATATCACACTTTCATTTCTTAAAATGTTAAGCTACTCAAATCAATGCATCTAAACAGAAGTTAATTAAGAAATTTTTGTGATGTTATTATTATTGGAGAAAATTGTCATATGACAGATTTTGCAGAAATAATATTCCCATTTTCAATTTTGTTATCATTTCTTGTATACAGCATTTGCAGAAATCACAATAATTGTTTTCATTGTGGATAATATTTCAACAATCGCAGTAAATCAATAAACACAACATTTTTAAATACTGTGAATTCATTACTTCAATATTCATTGGGTATCAATTATTGTGTAATTCTTGAGTTTAGATAAACTATGATTCAGATGTTCAACTTAGTGTTAATCGTCTATAAGATTGTATGCAGAGTTTACCAAAACCATGAAATAGAATATCCAATAAATTACTACTTTTACTGATTTACGAAATTCGGTACCCACGAAAACTAAATTAATCCACAGCACACAGAATTTTAATGCAGATGGAATATTTTTTCAATTTCGTTTAATTAATAAGGGGAAAAATACTACAGACGTACACATTATGATACTATAAAAATTATAAAACCATTTGATAACTAGATGAACTGTTGTCTGCTCTGTATAAAAATTGGACAGTAGCCCAAAAATTTCTTTGAAAATGAGATGTGACAATACTTATTCAACTGCATACAAAATATCATCAACTTTTCATTAGTTATTCATCATTGACCAGCAGGTGTACTTTTCATTTACGCAACTGTGTCAGTTGAGAGACAAATATGCGAGGTCTTCTTTGAGGTGCAGGGACTAATAAATTAAGAAACAATTTGCTTCAATAAAACTAAACTTGGCATATACTTACCACGGGTAACTCATTTATAAACTGTATTCAATGACCCCGCCAATCAACCAAGATGGCGGCTATGGCTAAAAATAGAACATGGGGTAAAATGATTTTTTTTTGCATATATCTCTGAAACTTAAGCATTTCGAGCAAGTCTGACGGGATACAAATGTTAATCGGTTCAAGGTACTGACGTTGTTTATCATATTAACAACGTGTTATACTATTCATTTATTTGTCAATATGAATATTACTTTTACTATATATAGTCTGTTTTTATTAGCTCACCTGGTCCAAAGGGCCAAGTGAGCTTTTCTCATCGCTTGACGTCAAATTAAACTAAATTTGGCTTAAATTATCTTTGGGGTATCTAGTTTTAAAATGTATCCGATGACCCCGCCAATCATTCAAGATGGCCACTATGACTAAAAAGTTTAGGGTAAAATGTAGTTTTTGGCATATATCTCTGACATTTGGCTATTTAGAGCAACTCTGACCGGGTAAAAAGGTTCATCAGGTCAAAATCTATCTGCCCTGAAATTTTCAGATGCACCAGACAGTCCGTTGTTGGGTTGCTGCCTCTGAATTGGTAATTTGAAGGAAATTTTGCAGTTTTTGGTTATTATCTTGAATGTTATAAAAGATAAAGATAAAATGTAAACAGCAAAATTGTTAAGCAAAGTAAGTTCAACATAAAAGTCAGCATGACCAAAATTATCATTTGACCAAATAAGGAGTTATCACCATTTAAGGTCAAATTTTCACAATTTTTTTAGTAAAGGCATAAAATCCAGATTGCCCTACAATTAGAATATGACAACAGAGACTATAGTAAAGGTATAAAATCCAGATTGCCCTACAATAAAAATATGACAACAGAGATTATAGTAAAGGCATAAAATCCAAATTACCCTACAATACAAATTATGACAACAGAGACTATAGTAAAGGCATAAAATCCAGATTGCCCTACAATTAAAATATGACAACAGAGACTATAGTAAAGGCATAGAATCCAGATTGCCCTACAATTAAAATATGATAATAGAGACTATAGTAAAGGCATAAAATCCAAATTGCCCTACAATAAAAATTATGACAACAGAGACTATAGTAAAGGCATAAAATCAAGTTTGCCCTACAATAAAAATTATGACAACAGATACTATAGTAAAGGCATAACATCCAGATTTCCCTACAATAAAAATTGTGACAACAAAGACTATAGTAAAGGCATAAAATCCAGATTGCCCTACAATTAAAAATATGACAACAGAGCCTATAGTAAAGGCATAAAATCCAGATTGTCCTACAATTAAAATATGACAACAGACACTATAGTAAAGGCAAAAAATCCAGATTGCCCTACAATTAAAATATGACAACAGAGACTATAGTAAAGGCATAAAATCCAGATTGCCCTACAATAAAAATTATGACAACAGAGACTATAGTTAAGGCATAAAATCCAGATTGCCCTACAATTAAAATATGACAACAGAGACTATAGTAAAGGCATAAAATCCAGATTGCCCTACAATTTAAATATGACAACAGAGACTATAGTAAAGGCATAAAATCCAGATTGCCTTACAATAAAAATTATGACAACAGTGACTATAGTAAAGGAAAAAAATCCAGATTGCCCTACAATTAAAATATGACAACAGAGACTATAGTAAAGGCATAAAATCCAGATTGCCCTACAATAAAAATTATGACAACAGATACTATAGTAAAAGCATAACATCCAGATTTCCCTACAATAAAAATTATGACAACAGAGACTAAAGTAAAAGCAAAAAATCCAGATTGCCCTTCAAATAAAATATGACAACAGAAACTGTAGTAAGGGCATCAAATCCAGATTGCCCTACAATAAAAATATGACAACAGAGACTATGGTAAAGGCATAAAATCCAGATTGCCGTACAATGAAGTTATGACAACAGAGACTTTAGTAAGAGCATACAATCCAGATTGCCCTATAATAAAAATTATGACAACAGAGACTATAGTAAAGGCATAAAATCCAGATTGCCCTACATTAAAAATATGACAACAGAGACTATAGTAAAGGCATAAAATCCAAATAGCCCTACAATTAAAATATGACAACAGAGACTATAGTAAAGGCATAAAATCCAGATTGACCTACAATAAAAATATGACAACAGAGACTATAGTTAAGGCATCAAATCCAGATTGCCCTACAATTGAAATATGACAACAGAGACTATAGTAAAGGCATAAAATCCAGATTGGCCTACAATAAAAATATGACAACAGAGACTATAGTTAAGGCATAAAATCCAGTTTGCCCTACAATTAAAATATGACAACAGAGACTATAGTTAAGGCATAAAATCCAGATTGCCCTACAATTGAAATATGACAACAGAGACTATAGTAAAGGCATAAAATCCAGATTGGCCTACAATTGAAATATGACAACAGAGACTATAGTAAAGGCATAAAATCCAGATTGCACTACAATAACAATATGACAACAGAGACTATAGTAAAGGCATAAAATCCAAATTGTCCAACAATAAAAAATTATGCCAACAAGAAATTAAGTAAAAGCATAAAATCAAGATTGCCCTACAATAAAAATATGACAACAGAGACTATAGTAAAGACATAAAATCCAGATTGACCTACAATAAAAATAAACAATTACATAATAGTAAATTTATTAAAGTAAATATGTCGACTTGGAAATAAGACAATGAAGGCTGAACAGTGGCATGAAATTTTGATTGCATAATAGTCACATAATTTGATTATTGAACTATTGACCGGGGTTATAGTCTTTGAAACTATTGACTGGCAAATAGTCTATGGAATTAAATTGCATAAATAGTACATTTCTTTTATATAGAAAAAAACAAACTAAGGTATGTTACTGCAAACACTACAAGAAACTGATTATTGTAATTAACCACATGTAACTGATTATTTCAATTAACTACATTTAACTGAGTATTGCAACTAACCACATGTAACTGGCTACTACAATTAATCACATGTAATGAATAGTGTAATTTACCACATGTAACTGACAACTACAATTAACCACATGTAACCGACTACTGCAATTAACCACATGTAACTGATTATTGTTATTAAGAACATGTAACTGATTATTGAAATTACCTACATGTAACTGATTATTGCAATTTACCACATGTAACTGACTACAGCCATTAACCACATTAATTGACTACTGTATTAACTACATGTAACAACTGATTATTGTAATTAACAACATGTAACTGATTAGTGTAATTAACCACATGTAACTGATTATTGTGATTAACCGTATGTAACAGATTATTGTAATTAACCACATATAACTGATTATTGCAATTAACCACATGGAACTGACTATTGTAATTAATCACAAGTAACTGATTATTGTAATTAACCACAAGTAACTTACTATAAAAATTATCCATATGTAACTTTGAATTACACTTTAATACCGGTATCAATTACTTTTTGTTTTCTACGAGTGATTTAGTAATATTTCATATTTTTACTATGCTTGACTGTCATTTATTCAATTAACAAATGTTTTAATTAATTACTGGCGTGAGCTCAATGTGCCATACAATTCTTCTTATTCACTCACCAGTTTCCTTGAAGAATGTGGTTATGTTGTATTAAGTATTAAAAAGAATGAAATATAGATCTAGTAAAAAATTGTTTGAACTTTACACAGGTTTGATTAGATTTACAACTACCTATGATAAAAATGTAGTCAATAAAAAAAAGATTAGATCAGATAAAATGAATAAATCGGTCTTTGGTGTGATTGTTATCAGTATATATAATCGATTTTATTGTACCCTGTATAATGTATACCCTTTAGATATTTATTTAACCTGGATCAGGTATATACATGTTCTGATTAACTTCCTGGTCGGACGACATTTTGAAAAACTGTGAAGGAAATGGATTGAAGATGCCATTATAAAGGACTGTTTATACATCAGGAGGTATTTAGTTAATGTGGATATTTGCATTTCACATTTTGAAGAAAAAAACTTTCAAACACTCGATACTGACATTATTTATAATTATTTTTTTATTAAATTGTCAGTTCTTTTTTAATTTGAACACTTTTCGGAAACTAAGGTTTTAAACTCCCTCAGGCAAAGCTGACCTTGGATGAAATTAGTTATAATGTTAAGGTCCTTTGGGGTCACATAGCTTTCAACTGTTTCAGTTCTTATACATCCTTGGCTTATTGAATATGCAGGATTGAGAGTTCTTATAGACCAAATTTTACTGTCTCCTGTGTCCATATTTCTCGCTTCCATTATTTCCTTTTCCTCATTTTGACCTTTTTTATCTTATGTTTTTTAACACCTTGTTAAAAAATAAAATATAATATAAAAAAAAATACAAATGATAAAAAGAAAATATGTGAAATGTCAAAAATAGACACGAAGAGACAGATTATTCGGTCTAGCATTCTTGAAGAAGGTAAGCATGAAAAGTTCTTTGGACGCATGATATTAGTAAAGTGTTGTTTCATATTTTCTTTTATTAATTTTCTTTTCATTATATTCCATAAAGGTTTAACAAATTCTCTCATATCTAAAGAATTTGAAACACAGACTATGTGTTAATATCAACAGCCAAAAGAGACTAAATCCATTCATCAATGGAAATGCAGCAAATTAAAAAAAAAAAACAATGTTTTTCAAATTTAGCCTCCGAAGTCGAACCTGACATTATCTCTTAATCTTAAAAAAAATCATGAAATTCTAGGAAGGTTTGACCAAGTTATTAATGTCTTATAAAACTTTAACCCCGAATGTATCTTTATGTTAACTGCCAAAAAAAAGTTGTTTTTTATGAAGGGGAAAACTTTGTATATCGAAACCGGTATGTACAAATTAAGTGCAATAAAATCCTATAGTAAGAAAAATATTTCGTTAAAACAAATGACTTTTGTCAGTGTTAATATATAGGTATAATGAAATTAACTAAACTTATTAAATATGGCACTTGTTAAGCAGGCTTTATAATATATATTTTGTATATTTTAGGTCATGGCGTCCAGTAAACCTATACAATGTGGACCTTGCCAAGAAGGAAAAGTTAAGACTAAAGCTGACATCTGGTGTAACAACTGTGATGAAGGATTATGTTCAACATGTTCTGGTCATCACAAAAGATCTAAGTTGTCACGTCATCACAAAACTATTGATATTAATATTCATAAACCCTCTATTCATGCTATCAAAACAGTCTGTGACAAACATTATCAACAACTTAATTTGTACTGTACCGGTCATTTAATGCCTTGCTGCGATGGATGCATTTCCACAAGTCATTCAAAATGCACTGGAATAAAAAGTTTAGCTGATGTGGTGGAGAAAACAAAAATTGAAAAATTGAAAGAATCTTTAGATACAGATATACGTTCCACCTTAGACATCTTGAATAAAATGGTGAAAAACAAATCAGGAAACATTAAAAGAGAAGAACAACAATATGAAAGTATAAAGGAAACAATTGCAATATTTCGAGAGAAAATAAATAACCATTTAGACCATCTGGAGGATAAACTATGCCACGAAATAGATACCATCTTAAATCAGGAAAAATCAAAAATGTCAAATTTGACAACTGAAATTGAAGAAAAGAAAGGAAAATTAAATAACATTAAAGATCAACTAAATGCAGTCACAACGAAAAGTTCCAAACTCCACTCATTCCTAGAGGTACATCAGATTGAACAGCAAGTACACCAATGTCAACGATTTGTTGTAGATCTTGAAGATGATGGTAGGGCCAAACAATTAGAGATCAAACTCAAGCAAAATGAGGAAATAGATGAGATACTTTGCAAGTTAGAATCATTAGAATCATTAGGAGAAGTTATTGTGGATAAAATAGAAATAGCAGAAGAGAACAGAGGAACAAGTGTAAGGAGAGGAGCACAAGTAGAATCAGGAGAACAATCCAACATAAACGATATGAACATGAACATTGAAACAAAGATAGTGATCAACATGAAGAATACGATCAGAGACATGATTTGTCTGATGGATGGAAGATTTATAATAAGTCTATACACTGGTAAAGTTAACTTACTTAATCCTGATGGAAAACTTGAGAAACAATTTACAATATCTGGTACAAAGAGTGTAACACAAATCAATCAGGACACTATAGCCATAACTTATCCTAATGAGAGAACCATAAAAATGTTCAATATGGAGAAGGAGACAATTACTAAAGTAATCAAATTAGACAAACCATGCTATGGACTATCATTCTCAAATAATTCTTTTGCTGTAGGTTTGGATAAAAATGAAATCCTTATTATAGACTTGGCAGGAAATACACTGAAGTCAATACCAGTTCAGAGTGAATCCACATTAGAATTCTTAGTTCACCGTAATGACAGAGTTATCTATAGTGACTATGAAGATGCAACTGTATACTGTGTTGATGAATCAGGTACACATATCTGGAAAAATAAAAAGGATTTGTCTTTTCCAGCAGGACTTTGTACAGATTCATATGGTAACATTTTTGTTGCAGACTATACATCAAATAGAATAATAGTTATATCAAAAGATGGAAAGGATAGTAAAGAACTGATTAATGAAAAGGATGGACCGAAGAACCCTAGGTGTATTTGTTTTAAACATAATGAGTCATCTGGTTTTATTAGTGATGGCCTTGGCACATATTTAACAAAATTCAATTTATCTTGTAGATAAAATATAGACTGAGGATTCGAATGATATAGCATTAAATGAAATATAATGAAGTGTCAAGTAGTCTTTTTTTTATTTTGTTTTTAACAAAATTATAGTTTCATATTCCACTGTTCCATAATAAACTGTAGAGAATTATAAAAACAATAATGAAAACTGAAAATATATATCATTACTACCACTGGGTCGATGCCTCTGCTGGTGGACTGTTAGTCCCCGAGGGTTTCACCAGCCCAGTAGCCAGTACCTCGGTACTGGCATGAAAATACTGATTTGGTGTGTTATTAAAATTTGCTGTTACAAAATGTTAGAAATTATTATAAATTAAGGAATGTATCTCCCTCATGCATAGCTCTGATTCCTTTCGCGGAATTGGCTATACTTTTTGGACCTTTTGGATTAAAGCTCTTCATCTTTTATATAAGCTTTGGATTTCAAATATTTTGGCCAAGAGCATCACTGAAGAGACATGTATTGTCGAAATACCCATCTGGTGCAGGAAAATAGGTACCGTTAATGTTATTTAAATTAATCTGTTGTCAGAATTTCTTTTTTTTCTTTAAATCTTAAGACTTTGATTATTTCTTGGAAGAAAAATTATTTAAAATTTGATATATATAGTTTAAATCATTGAAACTGGTGAAAAACTGTTATAGAAATCATACGAGTTTGCTTAACGGTATTAAAAGACTTTTTGAATTTGATTTCTTTTGATGGACGAATTTTAAACATCGGGGATCTTCCACGCCATCTTATCTCGGTTATAGAATCGCCCTTGGGATCCTATACCGTTATTCCGTGGGTAATTATCATGAAAAAAAATTCGGTCGACATTTTCTCGTCGTGTTCCTTCTGCTTCTGTAGTTTCATCGTCATCACTATCCCCGTCTTCAACTTCAAATATGCCGCTGGACTGGTTTGAAATCCTTAGCGAGGTCCTTCTCTCTAACTCTTAAGCATTCTTCCAACATTGAATTATTAACCGCCTCCTGCAGGGTATTAGGTCTGGCTCGCTTGACAGCAACGTGAAAATCCTCTGATAGTCCGCACTTGTCAAGGAACGCGTTAATAGAGTTCTCCTCTACAATCTCAGGATTCCCGGATACGCTCTACGGAACAAATCCTCTATGGCTTGACCGAAGTCTCTCAAAGATTCTTCCGTTTTTCTCTTTCTCAGTTTTGCCTCCGTCACATACCTTTCCGTCATAGCCGTATGTCCAAATCTCTAGATATCTGGCATAGTCTCCGTGTGAACATCATGGAGAGTACCAGTTGCGGGCGAACTACCTAACCCAGAATTTGCTGGGGAAAACATCTGGCTTCTTATGCAATTCTGCCTTACCTGAGAGAGCGTTGGAGCCTGAGTTGATGTCCTTATTGTTCTTCTTGGTCTTTCCATTATATATTATTAATAGTTCGTTGAAGTCACACACAGTAAATCCCACTGCTGCCACCAATGTGACGAAAAAGTTAGTTAGCGTGATGCAACCTGAACTGAAGTGTGTATACGTGTGTTTGTGCTGTGTTGTTGGGTGTATACGTTTCACTCGTTCACGGACGACAAATGCCAAATATACTCTTAAACAGGGTTACCCTAAAAAAAATCTACTGATAGGGTGATTAAGGGAATCTTGGTCACATAAATAATAAATGGATCCTGGTGTAATCTGAACGAAGTCTTGCAAGTTAATATGAACACAAAGTCGATTAAAAGTTCAAAACTGTATTATTCAAAATCCAAAGTACATGGAATAGTAATACAAGTTTACAACATCTAAACTGCAAGCTCAACAATACGGTGGTATAATTGTAAATATCCTAAGTACACTCCTCTCGTATACAAAGTCGTCCTCCTCGTATCTACAACTATTTCTCTCTTATACTACTCTAGTAACCTGATTACAATATGGATAAATGACTCTGAATAAAGAAATATTCTACAGGAGCTATATTACAGGAGCCCGGAGCTCGGAGCCCGGAGCTCGGAGCCCGAAGCTCGGAGCCCGGAGCTAAGGTCAACAGAAGATGAAGTCAACCGAGGCACCTGTATAAACATAGCAACGGGGCACCAGCTGATTAACATGATTGATTTGACATTTAACATATACACTCTGATTAAAGGCAATAAAAAAATACATTGTAATGAATTACTTTATAACGGTTAATGAGAATAAGTAATCTGATTAAACAATGATAATAAAACCCACTGATGCAAGTGATAAACGAAAATCGTTACAGTAATTACAATAAAAAAAATAATCAATACAAAAGAATAAACTAATTCGAATAAATAAAATCCTAGTATGCTACGGTGGAAAAAAAGAGAAACTAGTATAGTTCATGTTTTGTTTGAAGTCCAAGAAATGATGACACATTTATTTCAAGGGAATATTTGTCCCTTAATCATTATACATTACTTTACAAGGTATATAAATCAAAATCTGTATAGATTTTTAATAAAGAATTATTAGTAGTAAATTCAGAAAATTTTGTGATATTCTCACCATTGCAGAAAACTGTGATTGGACAGGTTTTGCAAACATTATATTTCCATTCTAATATAAATCCCATAAATGTGGATAGCATTATATGATGCAATGATTGCTTATATGATCTTTATATATAATAAGGCTTGTTTACTAATATTTTTTATTATTACAATTCATTTGGAGAGCTCATTTGTCTTTATATTTTCTATATTGTTACTGTGTTAAGTACTAGTAAATTTCCCGATATCATTTAATTTTTTTTATATAATCACAGCATTGGAAACATGTTTCAAAGATTTGTTTAACTAAGACACCTAAATGAAGAATTCCGACGAAGGGTTAAATTCGCTTTTTTGAGTCCACACATGATAACAGTATTAACGGTTGTATATTACGACAATGGTTCAAATAACACTAATTAATTCAAAACTTTCCTGGGAAAATATGACTGTTAATATAAACATTATAAGAACAATCATCGTTGAGACTGTCATTCTAAACTTTAAAGGTAATTTGAAAAGAAAAAAACGATTGTTAATAGTATGTAAATTATATAATTTCTGTCCTACTTTTTAAGTATCCTTTTTATATGTATATGTATATGTATGGATGCATAATCTTATCTACATTTGTATATGCAAACTTGTATTTCATGATTCCAGCATGACATGCAAGATGAAGTTTACATTTTCTATTCGTCTGGAGTAAATCAAAAATGATATTGGTAGTAATAATCTTCCATTACATATAAGAATGTAAATACAACCAAGAAAACTAGAAACTTTCAAACTTGATAAATCATTATTTTTCAAAATGTCACTTGTATTTCAAACAGAATAATTATGACATAAAATCAATCAGTCTTGGTAAAACTATGTAAATTCATAAAGATATCAACATTGCTATATGTGTCCCAAGTAAACATTCATTTCGGAACAAAGTTTTTATTCTTTCTTTTTATTATGTAAATATTGTACATTAGTGTCTTTTGTATGCCTATAAATGGTTTATTGGGAATAAAGATATATAATCTTTTGAATATATATTGTGCCTAGCTAATGAGTTGCTACTATTTAAAGAACATCAGCAACACCATAACGTATACTTTTGCAATGGTTGAAAAAAAAATTATGACAGACATCGGATATTTAACTTATGTCGTAACTATAGTTCTGTTCCTTTTTTCACGAATGTGACCTACCGAATTAGACTATTTACATGGTTTGCAATAACATGAGCAACCCGACGGGTGCCGCACGTGTAGCAATATCTGCTTACCCTTTTGGAACATCTGAGATACCCCCCCCCCCCCCCCCCCCCAGTTTTTCTTGTTCGAGTTGCTTAGTCTTAGTTTTCTATGTTGTATCTTGTATACTTTTATATTTCTGGTTGTCTCTTTCTTTTTACGCCATGGCGTTGTCAGTTTATTTTCTATCTATGAGTTTGGATGTCCCTCTGGTATCTTTAGTCCCTCTTTTTCAACATTATCAATTATCCGTGTAAATAAGGTTAAAGTCAATTGAACAATGATCCACAAACGGGTACACTTTGAAATAATTCCGTACACAAATACAATTATATTTGCTCATAGTATCTGAGAAACAGACCTTATTACAAAAACTGAACATTGAAAAATGAACCTTAGAATTAGTTAAAGGTCAAAGAACCCTGTTGGATAACATGTGTACCATGCAATTATTCCATACTTAAAATAAATTTGATCCATGGCTTACATATCTAACAAACAAAACCATAAACACTTGACCATCACATACGAACCAAGAAATTGCAGTCAAGATCAAATGCAACGTACCAAATACACATGGTCATCTTTCAGTCATCCTGTATAGACAATATAGTGACCATTTTACTTATAGTATTTAAGAATCAGATACAACAGGAAAACGAAGACTAAACATGACTGAATAATTCATGGTTCATAATACTTTTGATTGAGTTTTAGATCAAAATGATTGTTTAAGACTACAATTCATTCAATAGTGCTTGTTCTGATGTCATTATACCAATGCTCTATATACTACTGTGGTTTAATTTTATTCATAAGATAACAGAATAATATAAGCAACCCAAAACAACTTCCGAAAGTTAATAGTCCGCCTAAAATAGTGGTAGGCACCCTGTTTTTTGTTTTGAGTCTCCGTCAAATGTTTCAATGGTTATTTCATCCATTTGCATGTTAGTTTCTTTTCAGATTAATTTTGGTTGTAAATGGTTTCGTTTTGAAGTTGTCACATCAACTTGTACCACATTTGTTATGTTGCACACTTTCTAAAATATGCCAAAGCAGGGTTTGTATCCAGTTCGTTTTCTTTCACTGGATATGGAAATGTAAAGGTGCATGAGATAATGGTGCCATACTTGACATATTCTTGATTCTAAATTTTACTAGAGGCAAAACAAAAAGCTTCCCATATTGTAGACAATTGTCTTCTGTTGATCTCTTTTGTTTATCGTTGTCTCATTGACCAATATCCCGTTACTTGTTTCATTCAACTCTTGATATACTATGTAATATAAAAATAATCTGAAGTATTGGAGGATAACAAAGTTTATCTCATTTTAGCTAGCTACAAAACCAGGTTTAACCCACCATTTTCTTCGTAGTTGTTTTTCACTTGTTTCTATGGTCAACTTTTTAATTTGCCTTGGAGAGCGATAATTTTGTTATATTTTTTTCCATCACTGTCTATCAAATAAAAAAAATAATTGGGAAACTAGAAGTGATGTTAATTTTTTGTTTGCAATCAAGAAGCTAAAAAATAGGTCATATTGTCACCATTTAACTTGATTAGATTTCAATCAACTAAAAGATTTGTCTAAATCCATCATTTCATGCTTTCACTTTTAACTATTTTGAGAGAAATAGAAGATATTTTATAAGATTTAACACCAAAGTAAGTGAAGTAGCATAAAATATTAGTCAGAACTACCTACTTTTTGTAGGACACCGTTCAAATATCCTGGATACATCCTAACATTTATTTGTCACATTATAAATATTGATAAAATATTATATCACTAAGTATCTCGGCTATCATTCTTTGTCAATATGAAAAATAAGGAGATATGGTACAATTGCCAATAATATTACTATCAACTAGACACCAAAGGACTAACTTATACGCAACTACAGATCAAAGTGACTTATATCCATCTGGAAGCATACTAAAAACAAAATTACAGAATATATGAAACCTTAACTTGAACCAAATACATTCAAAGGTAATCAAGCTTGTAACGCAAGTAGGAGTGATCATATTTCATTTGAAAGTTATTATACTCAAATGAATCACCAAATTATATCTCACTTAAAAGGTTAAGGAAATCAATGAATTAATGAATAATATGCAATTAAAACAAATTTATGAGCATTTTAAAATTTTATTTAGAAATGAGAATTGACAATTCAAATTAGCATGCAGATAACAAATTACTTGGAAAGTAATTGTAGATAAATCTTCAGATTTCATAAAGAGTGGGTAAATATAATAAACAGGACAAAAATGAAATGTTTGCTTACAGCTTAATTATTTCATAAATATTCTACTTTGAGCATAAAACTTAACTTTGCCTCTTTGTAACAAATCACAAGTTAAATTTCATTGCTGTGCTGTAACAGGGCATGGAAAACCCACAAACCGTACAAGTTGACAATAAATGTATTTCTACATGTAATAAAGTTTTCAGTATATTTACAGTTTTCTTAATTCAAATATTTATTATTGACATATTGTAGTGGCTACAAAAAAAGCTATAAGATTATATTTAACTTTGCTATAGACAAAATACAATTTTATCAGCAGCAATAAACAACATAATCATAAAGCTTAATTCAATATCATTCTTTCATTTAAAATCATTAACTTCGACTTTTATTATAAATATATTGGAAGATCACTCTATCACAGATCTGTGAAATATACAGTAATGGTTCAAGCAGGTACATATTCTGCTCTATATAATTATTTTTTTTAATTTTTCTTGAAAAAGGAAGACAAAGGTTGCTATTTAGGAATATAAAGCGCTTTTCACTAATTCTGCTGATCCTTACATGTATGCATACCAACACACTTTAAGTTCCAAATCTTTTGTTAGTATGACAAAAACCAATTACAAATATTTAAAAGGTTTTTGAAAATATAACCAAGCATGCATTAGATTCTACAACCTGAAGTTTTCTGTATTTGTCCCCTTTATAAATAGTTGTCAAGAGTTGTCTCCTTTTGCAAAAAAAAAAATACATTTGTGAAGTTTGTAATTTCTAGACCTCAGAAATCTTTCAAAAAACCAAAAAGGAATATTGTAGGCTATTGTGAAGTAGAGGAATATAATAATACTGATATGGAAATAAAAAAGAAGTTTGAGCATAAAAAGTACTAAACAATTGACTTATATTTGGTTGAGCAAGCATCTCTATTGATATCTACAGGTTTACAAAAGAGAAAATGTCAAAGATATATCTCTTTGATTACTGTAGAGACAGCTGTTCTACATGATATCAGATCCTAATGAATATCATGATTTGATGTCAGATATTCACATTTATCATGCTCTACCCTGAAATAAGGTCAATTCATGGAAGACCTTTCTTTGAAATTATTGAATGCTATTATTTATAGTATAACTAATCGCCGTATTTGAATATCAAAAATAAGACAACGCATTATTACTTTGATTGCAATGAATTACATTGATTTCCAAGTTAGATAAAAACCGATAATTTCACATGTGAAATAAACGTTGTTATTTCACTCTCTGACGTCATACAACAATAGGCGTTGTGAAGACGTCCATAACGGCGGATCAAAACAAATTGTGAATGCGTAGAAACCAGATATTGTTCCTTACATGTTATACATTAATTTCTTTTAAAAAAAGCCATTTGCCATTTGCCAATTCGGTCACGCGTTGATGTTTTTCTCTATTTGACGATTAGTTATTCTATAATTAACTATGATATCATAGTTTTTTTATGATATTCACAATCGGATAATCACCCTAAGATGTTTGTTCTATAATATATACATATTTGCAATTATAACATAAACACACACAATGAATATAGTAGTAGTTAGTAGTTATGAAAATACACGCCAAAATAACCTGAGTATTTCGTTGAGCTATTGAAGGAACATACACTTGAATTATTAAATCTAAAATTGTGAAATTAACTAAAGAAATTGCATGACCACACTAGTGCTGGAGGCCTGTCAATTTATTTGTCTTTACACATGATTTATTAGTGAGTTCTTATGTGGAAATCATCAACCTTTTTAAAAAGGAATGTTTTGTTACAGAATGGTTATTATAAAAAGATCAGAAATATAAATGTTTACATAATTTGAGAAAGCAGTTAAGTTACAAATGGTTTTTAAAACACTTTACTCATATAAGTTGCCTTGTGTTGCTGGTTTCTTGTAAGTAATGCATTCTGTATGTCTAAATCCTTACTGTCTCTTCAGTTTAAAAAAGATAACCTGATTGCAATTGGTGTACTGTCCAAATCATTATACATTTATTTTCAGGACATCATTTACAAAAAATGCTTGACACATAATAAATGTTTGTCACTCAATTACAATTGTTTGGTACATATGACAAGTGCTTGACAAATGAATACAAACACTTAAAAAATCCACGACAAACATTTGACACATGACTTAACACAGGTGACTAAACTATTTTTACAAGCAGCAGCCCAATGCTAAACCGACTGTCATACAAACTGACATAGTAGCTCCTGTAAACTCTGCATACTGAGTGAATACATTACTAAAAACAGAAAATAACAATGTATTACAATAACCTCTGAATATTGAGGGAATACCTTCTTAAAAATAGACTTATACAACACATTACAATAACCTCTGAATACTAAGGGAATACTTTCCTAAAAATGGAAATACAACATAGTAAACGACCTCTCCCTACTGAGGGAGAGGGAAATTGTAATTTGTTTTTAACATTAATGTATTATAAAATTGCCAGGAAAGTAATAGGAGTGTGAGAGGGGTATTTTTCATGATGTGGTTAAGTGACTGGAAAAGCCTAGTGACCAAGTGATTGGAATGTATTATGACCAAGTTACAGATACTTACTAGGCACTTTACATCACAAATTTATCACTGACTAGATACCCAGTAGAAAAGCCAATTTGGTAATTCATTATGTCATACCCTGAGCGTCTTGTGATCGAATGTATAGATATTAGTATCAAGTATACTTACTTAGGACCATATGGCACATTCAGTGCTCTAAGATAATAGAAATAAAGAAGAGGTTATACTATCATGTAATGAGACAGTAGAGACAGAGTTGTGACTGTGTGGTACTTAAATATATTCTATTACAGTAAACCATTTCGTTTTCATGGGCTATTTATTTTTGCTTCTTTCAAAATTAGGAAAGAAACAAATATTAATATTTGCAAATAGGACAAACTTAAACAGATTTTAAAAAATCATCAAAATAAATAAAATAATTACTGCAAAAAGAGCAAATCAAAATAAATAGGTTAGTTCACAGTACAATGTAACCTGCCTAATCCAACACCTGAGTATTTCAACATCCTGCTTTAACCGACAAATTTTCATGGTTCCAAAATATTCCTATCCTTGCAGAAAAAACCTGAGTATTTCAACATTTTTTTCTGGTCCCCAGTGTGTCGGATAACATAGGTAGGTCACAATGTACTTACTTAGGAACAAACATTACATGCAATGTAATAAAATAAGATAGATGTACCAAATATTCCTCGCTTGGTGAACAACTTTGTCAAGAATTTCTGATGTGTCTGAGAGGTGGTTATGAAAGAGAAGTAATATTCAAATACTTACTTGGGACCATACATTACACACAGTGTACATAGATAACCATTTGAAATGCCCAGCAGTATAATGAACACTAGTGGATACATGTCACTGTTGAACACAAGTGTTGTATTATGTCTCGGCATTACATTGCAGAACATCCACAGTGGTATAAGCACAAAACGTAGAACAGACAATGTTAACATCAACTTCGTCTGGTTTGGCCGAGGCTGAAATTTAGCATGACTTAATGAGGCTAGAACGCGATATTTGTGCATTGTATTGTCAAAAAACTCTCATATTTATGTAGCAAAAGCATTTTACTTTCCAAAGTATAGCTTAAAGATTACATTTTCACAATTTTCTAAAACTGCTATATTTTAGGGCCAAAAAGGGGTCTTACTGAACCTACTCCTTTGTCCTATATAATGTGGTTCTGTTTCTCTGAATACAGATTGAAAATCATTTGGAAAAAAATGGATGCTTTATTTATCACAAATCTTGGTTACTGTAAATAACTTTTTGTATATGGTCACCAATTTCGTGGATTAAGGAAATTAATAATTTGTTGATACTAGAAATTTTGTGATTAACAATCTCTGCACTCAAGCCTAATAAGATATTTTATTCTTTTGATCTGCAGACTGCAGTAAAACAGGAAATACATTTTTACAAAATTTCCTTCTAGATACTAGCTTTTGGTACAAATCCAGAATAGTTTAAGACAGTAATTATAAATTTTTTAAACTTTAACCACAGAGTGAATGTAATGTTAACCGACAGAAAAACTAAGTTTATTTAAAAGTAAAATACGAATAAACAGGATTTTTTTTTACAAAATTTTCTTCTGAATACTATCTTATGATCATAAACAAGATTCTCTCCAAGTTTGGTAGAAATCCAGGATAATTGAAGAAAGTTATTAAAATTTTACAAACTTTAACCACTGAGTGAATATTTGTGGAAGCGGTTATTATGAGTATTTCTCATTTCTCGATTTTGTCGAGCCTTTGGCTTTTGTCGAAAAAGCGAGATATAGGGATCCTACATTCCGTTTATGTTGGTGGCGGCGCAGCGGTGTCCACAAATATTTACTATGTGGTTAAAGTTTTTGAAATTTTAATTACTTATAAATGAACTCCAGTTTACATTACATACAGTCTGCAATTAAAGTTTTTAAACATTTATTAGATTCATAAACTATCCTGGATTTTCACCAAACTTAGACAGAAACTTCTTTTGCCATTTGATTTTGGACTTTCCTTTTTAAATTTTCCTCAGAGTTCAGTATTTTTGTGTTTATACTTTTTTCTTACAATCAAAAGATAGTATCGAGAGGAATATTTCTAATATTTTTTTAACTCATTTTTGTTGAGCCTGCGATTTACAGCTAAAGTAGACGAGACACTGGGTTCCGCGGAACCCTTAATTTTTTTATATAGATTAGATTGTTGTTTTTCATGTTTAAATTGTTTTACACTTGTCTTTTTGCAGTCCTTTATAGCTTGATGTTTGGTGTACATGTCAGCCAAGGCTCCATGTTGAAGACCCATAATTGTTTATTTTTCATACATTGTGATTTAGATGGAGAGTTAACTCATAACACATCTTCTGATTTTTATAAATCATGTTTGCCACTGATGGGAAGCAGCAGAGAGTCACAACTATACAGAATATGTTACTTCAGTTATTACTAACAAAATGAACAATTCCAGTAAAAGATCTTCCTGTCCAATCTCCAACATTATATAACAGGAAACAGATAACAGGAGTGAAATATTTTACTGAAAATAAGAAAATAATCAAATATTAATCAATTTAATTCAACATTTAATATGATATAATGCAATACAGGTGTAATACCACCACATCATGGTACGTCACATCCGGTTGTATACGATAATAGGTCGAAAAAAATGTTCCCTTGAATTTGACAGTTGTAGGTAATTAATCCTACATTTTATTGCAGTAAAACATTTCTGTGCCATTCAAACATATGTCCTGGGTATTTCAAAGCACCATTATTTTTTTATGTTGGGTTTCTATAGAATATTTTGGAAACTTGAGGTTACATGGTTACTTAAGCTTGTACACAGGTTTAATAAGGGGAGAAATTTGATTGGTTAACTTCAAGTGATAGTTATTTTCTTATATGCAATGAAATATTATGTGAATTTTTTTCAATAGTACTGGACAGGATAACACTTTACTCATGCCAAGCATTTCTTTATTTAAAACAAAGATAAAGTGTGCACATTTTTTTGAAAAGTGCAAATTTAACAAAGAGTAATAGGGGAAATCAATGTTGGTATTACACCTACAGTCAAACCTGCTATTAGGGTAACATCTTTTTTTGGAAAATTTATCTTTGTAAGGTAGCCCTTTACTTGTCCCACTATTATGTTGGTTAAGCATTGTGAACCTCAGTTTAAAAGTAATCACACTTTTAAGGTCCATTTTTTCTTGTTCATGAGGTGACATTTAACCTTCATGTACACGTGACAATGTTCATGATGTGACATTTAACCTTCATGTACACGTGACAATGTTCATGATGTGACATTTAACCTTCATGTACACGTGACAATGTTCATGATGTGACATTTAACCTTCATGTACATGTGACAATGTTCATGATGTGACATTTAACCTTCATGTACATGTGACAATGTTCATGATGTGACATTTAACCTTCATGTACATGTGACAATGTTCATGATGTGACATTTAACCTTCATGTACATGTGACAATGTTCATGATGTGACATTTAACCTTCATGTACATGTGACAATGTTCATGATGTGACATTTAACCTTCATGTACATGTGACAATGTTCATGATGTGACATTTAACCTTCATGTACATGTGACAATGTTCATGATGTGACATTTAACCTTCATGTACATGTGACAATGTTCATGATGTGACATTTAACCTTTATGTACATGTGACAATGTTCATGATGTGACATTTAACCTTCATGTTCATGTGATAAAATTTAGAAAAGTGTTTTGAGTTTACCAAATTTTACAAAGTTTTATATTCATTTCCTATTGTCATACAATTATACTGTAAATTCATGCAAAAGTTATTACGATGTTTTTATTATTGTATTATTGTGAAAAATGTGACAGGTTTATAATCGCAATATTTTAAACTCCCATTTTGAAATATTTTTAATGAATTAAACAGGATTTTTCCCAATATCGCAAAAGTTCAAATGAAAAAATCGCAATAATAAATGCACGCAATAATTTTTGAATTTACAGTACATTTTAGTATGTCTGAAATACTTAATGTGAAGTATAAGAAATGTCACTTATCCATTTGCCTCTAATTTATCATTTATCACACTAGACAAAGAATGCTGGGGTTTATCATTCTCTGATAATTCTTTGGCTGTAGGTTTGAGTGAAAACAAAATCCGTTTTATAGACCTGGAAGGAATTACACTGAAGTCAATTCACGGTCGGAGCGAATCCTTACTGGATTTCCTTATTCACTGTAATGATAAAATTATTTATAGTGATTTTATACTGTGTTGATGGAACAGGTGCACAGATCTGGAAATATAGACAGGTTGGATCTTATCCAAATGGACTTTGTACAGATTCTTGTGGAGTACTGATCAGTAAACAGGATGATCTGAAGAATCCTAGATGTATTTGTTTTAATCCGAACCATTTTGATAATGAGTCATCAGGTTTTATTTGTGATTTCCACGGAACATATTTAGCAAAATTCAATTTATCTTATGTCAACTGAAAGGAGAAACAATGAAGTGTCTTATTGTCTCTTTTATTTTGTTGTTGTAAAAGATAATAGGTGTTTTGTTCAATGTTCCTTTATAAACTGTAGATTATTCTAGAAATGATAACTAAAGCTATGAAAAATAGCTGTCATAACTTTTAGAGTTGCATTAACTGATAATCTATTGATCACCGATTTGACTAAAATTTTCATATGCGATTCAATCGATATCGAATTTATTTTGACCAAATTGAACTCAAGTGACTGCTTATAGCGCAATAGTATTCCAATTTTTTTCTATAGAGTGTATATATACCAAAATGGTTTGCCTTTGTTGACATATTTTGATTTGTTTTTATAGAATTTTAGATTATAACACAATGTTGATTGATGTACCCTACTTTTGACATTTTTACATATGATGTCTGTTTGTTATGCTCACACATTGTTGTCATTATAATGGAATTTAACGCGACTCTAATACAAATGGAAGGTTTATCTAAACAACCAGGTTTAACCTACTATTTTCTTCATAAGTGAGTGAGTTAGCCAAGTTAAAAACTTGACAATAGTTTTCCATTCGAGCTTTTGATTTTGCCATTTGTTTAGGGAATAACCAGGTTTAACCTACTATTTTCTTAATAAGTGAGTGACTTAGCCAAGTTAAAAACATGACAATAGTTTTCCATTCGAGCTTTTGATTTTGCCATTTGTTTAGGGAATTTCAGTTTTAAAGTTTCCTTGCAGTTCGGTATATTTGTTATTTTCTTTTTGTGTGTCTTTAATTATTACATTATCTTTAATATCTGTATAAAAATTATATTTCCAAATGTAATATGTGCTCAAATATTAATAGATATTACACTTTTGTGTGTAAAGTGTAAAAATGCTCAAAACAACAAATTTGAAGAAGATGTCAAAGTAAATTGGATTTTTTTTCAACTGTGACTGAAAAAACAAAATTCAAAAACAATTTCAAAACTGTAATAAGATTTTTGATATTGCTTTTATGGGTCCTTACATTTATAAGAAAAAAAACAAAAAACATTACATCCTGAAGATAATTCTATATTGACATTAAACAATGTCATCTCAAGAGAATCAATTAGTAGTAAATGTAAAACAACTGTCATATTCCTGACTGAGTACAACCATTTGCTTATGATTTACCATGGTTTTATAGCTGCAAACAATTTACAATTGCCTTTAGTATTTTGTGAAACAAAATTGACAGTGTCAATTATTCCCATTTTTTTATAGTTAAAATGTCATACCAGTCTTGAAAAACTGATTTAATTTATAAAGAAAAATGGAAAAGGTGTATATACATTGTATATATATATGTCCCTGGTTAAAATTGGACTTCATGTAATGTATAAGCAATTTTGTAAAAGTTGTTTTATTGTAAATATTGTACATACATGTCTTATCTTAACCTATGCATATGGTTAATTAGGAATAAAACATATATTCTTTTGAATATTGTCCTCTATTGATGAATATAATTAGATTTACGTTATGAAAAGAACAACATGCATCTTATTTACTCTTTTGATAATAAGAGTGAATTTTCAAATGTTTTTGAAGGTTCATTTTTTGCATTATCCTAATGCATTAGCTTATCTTATCTGCATTTTTAAAAACTTTTATGAATTTTTGGTTTTTAATTGGCTCTTCAACTTCGTTTTTTGTAGACGAAACGCGTGGGTCTGTTGCAAATATGAAATTTCAATCCTAACATCTATAATGTGTTTACTCTAAAACTAATATTCATTAAATAATACTTGTTCTGATGTCATTATCACTGGTAACCGTAACTGGAATTACGACTATCCCAATATGGCGACGGCATATATAGGTAAAATCTTTACAGTCATTTTTCTCAAATGTAGCATGTGTTTGACCATTCTTACTCAGCTGCAAGGTTTTTCTATACCATTACTTCATATTTGAATCGTAACGGTGCACTGGAATTGTCTAATCGCTTTGAAAATTGATGTTGAAAAAATTCGGGATGATAATCGTAAATCGGAAAAAAGATAATCGTAACTATGATATTAAAAAATGAGACGACAATCGTAACTGGATAGTGTTTTATTGATATTGACACTAAAAACGTATATCTGATAGCATATGATGAAATTATGGTGATGAATTAATCACGAAAACATTCCAACATCTTATGACATTTCTTTTTGTGAATATATTATTAATAGTTCTAATAAAAAAAACCAGCTACATACTAGTATATCATAAAATTGGAAGGCTGAACAAGCTTCAAGAAATCTGGAAATGGGGAAAACACGAGCTAAGTAAGAATACATAAAACTCCAAGAACTAGGAATGTCACAAAATATGAATGAGCGAAGAGGCAACTTTAAAAGAAGTTATGATATATGGCAATAATTGTGGGTCGAATCGCATGTGTCACCCAAATAAGATTTGTGATTAAGACGGTTAAAAACACTGATTTATCCTGAATAGAAACATAGTAAATGTAGTAAATATTGTTTTAATTCATTTATTGCAGGTAGCTATATGTGCTTTTTCTGCCCCCCCCCCCCCCCCCGGGAAGTCACTGATGATTCAATTCTAGCCCATACCCTATTTTGTCACAATGAAGTAGGAAAAACGTTAAGTATTCGCCAGAGACAGTTTGATGAGAAATTAGGAACTACAGTTTTCATGTCAATAGTAAACAATCAACAAAAAGCATGGATATTGAGCACGTGTTTAGCATGTAAAATCAGATATAAATAGTTTATTTCAGTGACAGATCCATGGGTATTGCGATCACCGGATTTTTACGAGAAGGTTCATGCTAAGGTCACTCTGCATACAGAAAATATGTCGGCGAATTGCTTCCTGAAAGCAGGCATTTAAAAAAAGTAAACTTCTTCTTAATGTGGACAAATTAAAGAATTGTCTTCAGAAAAAAGTATATGTACATAAGTTTAATGATGAAAACTATTTTGTTATAAAAAAAACCACCATATGCATCCTTTTCTTTTTAATTTGAGGTTTCATATGACTTTAAAAGTTTTGAAGAACAAGGAGCGACTTTAAAAATAAACACAACGGACAAAAATATTACTTTCAAACGAAAACAGGTTGACGCCCACACACAAGAATGTAATAAAAGAATTTTATTTCACAACTTATAAATCGAGATATATAAGTAAATTTGTCCAAGATATTAACCTGTAAGTTTCTTCATTTATTTTTATTTTGCGTTAATGTAATCGTTTAACTGGACATTTAGACAAAGTATGCTGGGGATTATCATTCTCAAATAATTCTTTTGCTGAAGGTTTGGATAAAAATGAAATCCGTATTATAGACTTGCAAGGAAATACACTGAAGTCAATACCAGTTCAGAGTAAGACCATATTGGATTTCTTTGTTTACTATGATGACAGAGTTATCTATAGTGACTATGAAGATGAAGCTTTATACTGTGTTGATGAATCAGGTACACATGTCTGGAAATATAAACAGGATTTGTCTTTTCCAAAAGGACTTTGTACAGATTCATATGGTAACATTTTTGTTGCAGACTATGTATCAAATAGAATAATAGTTATATCAAAAGATGGAAAGGATAGTAAAGTACTGATTAAGGAAGAGGATGGACGGAAGAACCCTTGGTGTATTTGTTTTAAACATAATGAGTCATCTGGTTTTATTTGTGATGGCCTTGGCACATATTTAACAAAATTCAATGTATCTTGTAGATAAAATATAGACTGAGGATTCGAATGATATAGCATTAAATGAAATATAATGAAGTGTCTAGTAGTCTTTTTTTATTTTGTTTTTAACAAAAATTATAGTTTCATATTCCACTGTTCCATATAAACTGTAGAGAACTATAAAAACAATAATGAAAACTGAAAATATATATCCTTTACTTTAAATTAATCTGTTGTTAGAATTTCTTTTTTTTTTAAATCTTAAGACTATGATTATTTCTTGGAAGAAAAATTATATAAAATTTGATATATATAGTTTAAATCATTCCAACTGGTGAAAAACTGTTATAGAAATCATAAGAGTTTGCTTAACGGCATTAAAAGACTTTTTAAATTTGATTTCCTTTGGTGGACTATTTTTAAACATCGTGGATCTTCCACGCCATCTTATCTCGGTTATAGAACAGCCCTTGGAATTCTTTACCGTTATTCCGTGGGTAATTATCAGGAAAAAAATTCTGTTGACATTTTCTCTTCGTGTTCCTTCTGCTTCTGTAGTAACATCTTCACCACGCTTGACAGCAACGTGAACATCCTCTGATAGTCCACACTTGTCAAGGAACGCGTTAATAGAGTTCTCCTCTACAATCTCAGGATTCCCGGATACGCTGTACGCAACAAATCCTCCGCTATGGCTTGACCGAAGTCTCTCAAAGATTCTTCCGGTTTTCACTTTCTCAGTTTTGCCTCTGTCACATACTTTTCCTTCATCGACGTATGTCCAAATGTCTCTTCCATCTTTCTTTTAAGGCGATTATAATCTCTCTGTATTATTACTGGCATCCCGCATCCATACGTCTCAGCTTGTCCCCTAAGAGTACTAAGTAGGACTCTTCGTGATCTTTCATTATTCCATATACTAGTATTTAACTCGGATATATTCTCAGATATTTGATAAATTCAATCCAAACGTCATCGCTCACTCCGGAAAACGTTCTACGGACAGGATATTCGCTTGCTGGTCGAACATTCTTCACACGAAAACACCTGATTTTCGGCATATCCGTAGTTAATTATTTTGACCGATTATGAAAATCTGGCGATTGAATTTGTTTTGTCGATGTGCTCTTGTTTTCCGATTCTTTCACTGATATCACCATTTCCGTGTGCCTTTGCCCGTTAATAACAGGGCTACTAGGACTAGGACAGGAGTAAGAGGGCATTTCATCTGAATCATAGGGCGTATCGCTTTCATCCATTATGGTGCGAGCCAGAGTACTATAAATATGCTTTCTAAGAATGTCATCAGGTCTTCGTCTCTTCCCAGACCATGTTTGTAGAGCGTTGTCTGATTCCTGAACATTAAGAACGAAATTCCATATTAATTTCAGCACAATTATACAAATTAATAGTCCTTTTAAAACTATTAGTCCAGTCATAACGTATTCCTGAGACTTCTGTACACCTTGGTTGTTGCGACGAGGTCGATACTAAAAATAAGCAAACTAACCCATATTTGCCAAAATTTCTTCCAACCATTTTCTTTTCCACTTTGTGTATTGCTCACCTCCTAGACAGCTCTATCCTGATTGTTCCTCGGTGAACAATGCCCGATTCTCCGGCGATACCGGATATCTGGCATAGTCTCCGTGTGAACATCATGGAGAGTACCTAACTACCTAACCCAGAATCTGCTGGGGGAAACATCTGGCTTCTTATCAATTCTGCCTTACCTGAGAGAGCCTTGGAGCCTGAGTTGATGTCCTTGTTGTTCTTCTTGTTGTTTCCATTATATATTATTACTAGTTCATTGAAGTCACACACAGTATATCCCACCGCTGCCACCAATGTGACGAAAAAGTTAGTTAGCGTGATGCAACCTGAACCGAAGAATGTATACGTGTGTTTGTGATGTGTTGTTGGGTGTATAAGTTTCACTCTTTCATGGACGACAAATGCCAAATATACTCTTTAACAGGGTTACCCTAAAAATCAATTATGCCTTAGATAAATGTGATAGTTTATTTCAATTTTATCAGATGTCTATTTTATTTTTGTTTTTTTATGTGAAATCTTTGAAAAACATATTATATAATTCTGTGTTTGTTTTACTTATTCATTTCACCCATACAAATGTATTGATATCTTTATCAGACACCTGTCGATGATGTGATTTATAATTATACCAATTCCCTGGTTCATCATTTCAGATTATGGGATTTTTAACTGTCATACTTGATGTAATATTCTACTCCTAATGGTGTCCTGATATGACAACAGAGACTATAGTAAGTGCAAAAACATTCTGATTTATAAACACTAGAAATATAAAAAAAAATGTTCATTTAGTAAAGTTAACAAAACAAATGATGAGACAAATAAATTGACTGGACAATAATACAATGAAGACTCAACAGAGGTAAAAAAAATCCTGATTGCCCTCCAATAGAAATAAGTACATGTACAAATAACAAAAACAAATGATGAAAATATGGGGTATTCCATTTAAATGTATGTGGGCGGGTTGGAAAGAACTTTTAAAAAATCCCTACAACCAAGAACTATTTTTAGATAATTTTGTAAAGGGTAATTAATACATACTGAAAAAGACCCATGACCCACATTCAATAATTAAACTTCCCTTCTTACCCTCCACATACATTTTAATGGAATAACCTCAAACATATTGACTAGGCAATAATACAATGAACACTGAAATAAGGTTAACAGTAGTGTTCAACTGTTGTTCTAAAGTAATAAATCACTTGAGTGAAAACTAATCTTGGTTACAAACCAAAACCAAGAGAAACACATCAACTATAAGAGGAATACAACAGAACAACAGAAACTTTGAAGTGCAACGAAAACAAACGCCAATGCAACATACACATGTACATAGAAACGAACTATTTGATAACAGATGCCAAAAAAAAACCCTGATTGGCCTACAATAGAAATAAATACATGTACAGTTAACTAATGATGCGAACAAATATATTGACCGGGCAAGAAGACAATGAAGACTAAACAGAGACATAAAATACTAATTGAATTTTTATAATGGTTTCTAATCTTGAATTGTTAGATTACTGTTTCATTATTGTTTGACCTGTAATTGTACCCTAAAATAATTTGTTTCATTTAAGGATGAAAGGTAAAGAATGGGTATATCAGTTAAAATATGCTACTAAATCATTGTACCACTTTCCTGCAATCATTATCTTCTTTCCAGTTATCCCATACGTTCAGAAACTTATTAAATGATCTACTAGCTTCTGGCAAGCATCGTGCAATAAAAAATGAAAGGGTTTTTAATTTGGCAGCATGATTGTTGCAAGCTTGGTGTGACCAGCATGATATTAGTCTTGCATGCATGCAGTTTGCTCGCAGAAAGTACCACAATCATCTACTAGCATGCGGCAATCATTTTGCAATAATAAAATATAATGTTTGCTTGTAACCTGGTTTTGTGGCATTCCAAACCTCCCGCTTGTATGGCAATGTTAGATTTAACATTATAATGACAACATTACATGACAAGACTACAATACAAATAAATGGGAGTCTATATAGAACAGAACATGTATAAAGTTGAAGAGCATTGAGGACAAAAAGTTCCAAAAAATTGTGTCTTATACAGTTAGGGTTTTCTGCCTGGGATAAGAACATCATTTTTATTCAGAATAATTCATACTTTTGCAAACAGTAAATTTTCATAAGATGACTATATAATAGTTATACATGATAAAACCGAAGTGGTGACTAACTGCAAGCTATTAATGATCATTTTATAATTGGTGTTGGAATGTTCATAACTTATAAATCTTTGGAGTTGAAAATTCTTGATGTAGGAACATCCAGGAAATTATTATGGTCTCATGAAATTCATAAATTGTTATTTTCATTTGGTAAGGATTCTTTTATACCCTACAATTCAACGTGATTTATATAGAACAGTGCAAAACTTGAATTAGAAATTTTAATAACCTATGATGAAATAATCAGTCACATAAAAGATTAGATCTGACAAAATGAAAATTAATCTTTGGTCAAAGTATTATCAATATATCATATTATGTACTATGTACCCGTCTATATAGGACCATAAAATATTTAGTTCACCTGGATCAGATATAGCCATAGCCTTATTAACTACTGGTAAGACGACATTTTGAGAAACTGAAGAAACTGAATTAAAGTTGTCATACAAAACTACTTCATACAGCAGGAGGTAAATTAAAATAACTGTATTAGTAGAGGTATTGATTGATCATCTTATCGTGTATATTTAATTATTTTCTATTCAGAAATTTACACCTCTCGATTTGGATGATATACAACTGTCAAAGTGTATACATATAAAAGTCTCAATAGAAGTGTAAATCTATAATACCTCAGTTACATCAGTTTAGAAAATAATTGATCCCAAATATGGCCATAAAATTGTTATAAAATTAAAAATTTATAAAATGTGTCGTGAAGTTACTACAGAAAATTATTCATCCTATTGCAAAATATGTTGTATGATGAAAAAAATCGGATAAAAATAACAATTCTTATGTTTATTTTAAAATGTATAAATATTGAGGATATTTGCATTTCAAATTTAGAAAAAATATTAGAGTTTAATAAATTTATAAAAGGTTTCCTGGAACTAAGTGTCTTAGCTGTTTTTTGCTGTCAGTGTAAACGTGTAATTTTGACTGCCAAAAACTAAGTTTATACATTACTGAAATATAAGGGAAAATGCAGAAAAAATATTTTCTTCATATGCCATTTCTGGATATTGACAAATCTTTTCATGACATTCTGTCCAAGTATTGTGAATTCTTTAAGTCAAGATATGAGGCAGACTTAAATGTATCTGTAGTATCCTTTATCTCTAGTTCGATAGGATACATTCGTTCATCATTATCACCAAATTTTGTATTATTTATTGAGAGAACATCATCTAAATAGCGGAACGTAAAGTTAAAGGATATTGCTAACTTCTTATTTTTCTTCCTAAGAAGTTCCTGTATTAAGTCAGCCTCATAATAATAAAGAAACAAGTCGACATGAGGGGCACAATTGGTTGGTCTGTTGAAAATCACTTCCTCCAAACGTAGTAAATATGTTGTCAATCAAAAAATCAAATAAAGGCGTTACTGACAGATTACATTATATATTGTTTGTATATTTATATATAAGCCTCAATAAAAATAAACAAATATTAACTCTAATATGTGTCAGACTAAATGGAATTGACCATACTTCACAAACAAACAAAAGTATACTCGTTTAAAGACGTGTGCATCAAAACAGATCAAAGATAGGTATGATCAGGTATGTTTAAATTCAATGAATAATGAATAACAAATGATTTTTTCAGCGTTGATATAGATAATTAAAACTGTTCAATCTGGACCATGATTTTCAGGTTATATTTTATATGTATATAGGTTATGGCATCCAGTAAAACTATACCATGTGGACCTTGTCAAGAAAGAAAAGTAAACACTAAAGCTGATATCTGGTGTTACAACTGTGATGAAGGATTATGTTCAATATGTTCTGGTCATCACAAAAGATCTAAGTTGACACATAATCACAAAACTATTGATATTAAACTTCTTAAACCCTCTAAGCATGCTATCAAAACCGTATGTGACAAACATAGCCAACAGCTTAATTTGTACTGCCCCAGTCATTTAATGCCTTGCTGTGATAAATGTATTTCCATTAGTCATTCAAAATGTACTGGAATTAAAAGTTTAGCTGGTGTGGTGGACGTAACAAAAATAGATAACTCCAAGGAATCTTTAGATAAAGATATCTGTTCCACCTTGAACATCTTGAATAAAATGGTGAACGACAAATCAGAAAACATCAGCAGAGGGGAACAACAATGCGACAACATAAAGGGCGGGATTGCAGAATTCCGGATGAAAATAAATAAACATTTAGACCATCTAGAGGCGAAACTTTACCATGGAATAGACACCATCTTGAATCAGCAAAAATCCAAGACATCAAATTTGATAACTGAAATCAAAGAAAAGAAAGAAAAACTTAATGAATTGAAAGACCAACTAGATGCAGTGACAACACATAGTTCCAAACTCCACTCATTTCTAGAGGTACATAAGATTGAACAACAAGTACATCAATGTCAACGATATGTTGAACTTCTTGAAGATGGTGACAGGGCCAAAGAATTTGACATCAAAATGAAACAAAATGATGAAATAGAGAAGATACTAAGTAAGTTAGGTTCAATGGAATCATTAGGAGAATTTTTTGTGGATAAAACCGAAACATCAGTGGAAAGAGAAACAAGTGTGAGAAGAGAAGCACAGGTAGAATCACAAGAACAATCCAACATAAACAACATGATAATGAATATTGAGACAAAGATCAAGATCAACATACAGAGGTATATCAATGACATGATTTGTGTAATTGATGGAAGATTTATAATAGTTGAACAAAACGGTACAGTAAACCTACTCACTTCTGATGGCAAACTACAGAAAAAATTACCTATACCTGGTAAAGCAAGGAGTGTAACACAAATCAATCAGGACACTATTGCCATAATTGATAGTGAGAGAGCCGTAAACATTTTCAATATGAAGAAGGAAACCGTTACTAAAGTAATCAAATTAGACAAAATATGCTGGGGATTATCATTCTCAAATAATTCTTTTGCTGTAGGTTTGGATAACAATGAATTCCGTATTATAGACTTGGAAGGAAATACGCTGAAGTCAATACCAATTCAGAGTAAAACCATATTGGATTTCTTTGTTTACTATGATGACAGATTTATCTATAGTGACTTTGAAGCTGTATACTGTGTTGATGAATCAGGTACACAGATCTGGAAATATAAACAGGATATGTTTTATCCAGCAGGACTTTGTACAGATTCATATGGTAACATTTTTGTTGCAGACTATTTATCAAATAGAATAAAAGTTATATCAAAAGATGGAAAGAATAGTAAAGTACTGATTAATGAAGAGGATGGACCGAAGACCCCTTGTTGTATTTGTTTTAAACATAATGAGTCATCTGGTTTTATTTGTGATGACCTTGGCACATATTTAACAAAATTCAATTTATCTTGTAGATAAAATATAGACTGAGGATTCGAATGATATAGCATTAAATGAAATATAATGAAGTGTCTACTAGTCTTTTTTTATTTTGTTTTTAACCAAATTATAGTTTCATATTCCACTGTTCCATAATAAACTGTAGAGAATTATAAAAACAATAATAACTGGTGAAAAACTGTTATAGAAATCATAAGAGTTTGCTTAACGGTATCAAAAGACTTTTTGAATTTGATTTCCTTTGGTGGACGATTTTTAAACATCGCGGATCTTCCACGCCATCTTATCTCGGTTATAGAATCGCCCTTGGGATCCTATACCGTTATTCTGTGGGTAATTATCAGGAAACAATTTTCTGTCGACATTTTCTCATCGTGTTCCTTCTGCTTCTGTAGTTACATCTTCATCACTATCCCCGTCTTCAACTTCAAATATGCCGCTGGACTGGTTTGAAATCCTTAGCGAGGTCCTTCTCTCAAACTCTTAAGCATTCTTCCAACATTGAATTATTAACCGCCTCCTGCAGGGTATTAGGTCTGGATCGCTTGACAGCAACGTGAAAATCCTCTGATAGTCCGCACTTGTCAAGGAACGCGTTAATAGAGTTCTCCACTACAATCTCAGGATTCCCGGATACGCTCTACGGAACAAATCCTCTATAGATGGACCGAAGTCTCTCAAAGATTCTTCCGGTTTTTTCTTTCTCAGTTTTGCGTCTGTCACATACCTTTCCTTCATCGGCGTATGTCCAAATCTCTCTTCCATCTTTCCTTTAAGTCGATTATAATCTCTCTGTATTATTACTGGCATCCCGCATTTATACGTTTCAGCTTGTCCCCTAAGAGTACTAAGTAGGACTCTTCGTGACTTTTCATTGTTCCATATACTAGTATTTAACTCCGATATATTCTCGAAGTATTGGATAAATTCATTCCAAACGTCATTGCTCACTCCAGAAAACGTTCTACGGACAGGATATTCGCTTGCTGGTCGAACATTCTTCACACGAAAACACCTGATTTTCAGCATATCCGTAGTTAATTAATTTAACCGATTATGAAAATCTGGCGATTGAATTTGTTTTGTCGGTGTGCTCTTGTTTTCCGATTCTTGCCCTGATATCTCCATTTCCGTGTGCCTTTGCCCGTTAATAACAGGGCTATTAGGACTAGGACAGGAGTAAGAGTGCATTTTATCTGAATCATAGGGCGTATCGCTTTCATCCATTATGGTACGAGCCGGAGTACTATAAATATACTTTCTACGAATGTCACCAGGTCTTCGTCTCTTCCCAGACCATGTTTGTGAAGCGTTGTCAAATTCCTGACCATTAAGAACGAAATTCCATATTAATTTCAGAACAATTATACAAATTAATAGTCCTTTTAAAACTATAAGTCCAGTCATAACGTATTCCTGAGACTTCTTTACAACTTGGTTGTTAGGAAAATAAATCCATGCTGTTGCGACGAGGCCGATACTGAGAATAAGAAAACTAACCCATATTTGCCAAAATTTCTTCCAACCATTTTCTTTTCCACTTTGCGTATTGCTCATCTCCTGGACAGCTCTATCCTAATTGTTCTTCGGTGAACAATGCCCGATTCCCCGGCGATACCGGATATCTGGCATAGTCTCCGTGTGGACATCACGGTGAGTACCAGTTGCAGGCGAACTACCTAACCCAGAATCTCCTGGGGAAAACATCTGGCTTCTTATGCAATTCTGCCTTACCTGAGAGAGCGTTGGAGGCTGAGTTGATGTCCTTATTGCTCTTCTTATATATTATTACTAGTTCGTTAAGGTCACACACAGTAAATCCCACCGCTGCCACCAATGTGACGAATGCCAAATATACTCTTTAAACAGGGTTACCCTGAAAATCTACTGGTAGGATGATTAAGGGAATCCTGGTCACATAAATAATAAATGGATCCTGGTGTAGTCAGAACGAAGTCTAGCAAGTTAATATGAACACAAAGTCGATTAAAAGTTCAAAACTGTATTATTCAAAATCCAGAGTACATGGAACAGTAATACAAGTTTACAACATCTAAACTGTAGACTCAACAATACGGTGGTATAATTGTAAATATCCTAAGTACACTCCTCTCGTACACAAAGTCGTCCTCCTCGTATCTACAACTATTTCTCTCTTTTATACTACTCTAGTAACCTGATTACAATATAGATAAATGACTCTGAACAAAGAAATATTCTACAGGAGCTATATTACATGAGCCCGGAGCTAAGGTCAACAGAAGATGAGGTCAACCGAGGCACCTGTATAAACATAGCAACGGGGCACCAGCTGATTAACATGATTGATTTGACATTTAACATATACACTCTGATTAAAGGCGATAAAAAAATACATTGAAATGAATTACTTTATAACGGTTAATGAGAATAAGTAATCTGATTGTACAATGATAATAAAACCCACTGATGCATGTTATTAACGAAAAACGTTGTTTTTCTGTTTGTCTTTTTTATTTTTAGCCATGGCGTTGTCAGTTTGTTTTAGATTTATGAGTTTGACTGTCCCTTTGGTATCTTTCGTCCCTCTTTTACAGTAATTACAATACAAAAAAATCAATACAAAAGAATAAACTAATTCGAATAAATAAAATCCTAGTATGCTACGGTGGAAAAAAAGAGAAACTAGTATAGTTCATGTTTTGTTTAAAGTCCAAAAAATGATAACACATTTATTTCAAGGGAATATTTGTCCCTTAATCATTATACATTACTTTAAAAGGTATATAAATCAAAATCTGTTTAGATTTTTTATAAAGAATTGTTAGTATTTAATTCACAAAATTTTGTGATATTCTCATCAATGGAGAAAACTGTGATTGGACAGGTTTTGCAAACATTATATTCCCATTTTAAATTTGGATAGCATTATATGATGTAATGTTTGCTTATATGATCTTTATAAGGCTTGTTTACTAATATTTTTTATCATTACAATTCATTTGGAGAGCTCATTTGTCTTGATATGTTCTATATTGCTACTGTGTTTAGTACTAGTAAATTTACCGATATCATTTAATTTTTTATATAATCACAGCATTAGAAACATGTTACAAAGATTTGTTCAAGTAAGACACCTAAATGAAGAATTCCGACGAAGGGTTAAATTCGCTTTTTTGAATCCACACATGATAACAGTATTAACAGTTGTATATTACGACTATGGTTCAAATAACACTGATTAATTAAAAACTTAAAATAACGTCCTGGGAAAGTATGACTGTTAATATAAACATTATAAGAACAATCATCGTTCAGACTGTCATCCTAAACTTTAAATTTAAGGTAATTTGGAAAGAAAAAAACTATTGTTAATAGTATGTAAATTATATAATTTCTGTCATACTTTTGAAGTATCCTTTTTATATGTATATGTATATGTATGGATGCATAATCTTATCTATATTTGTATATGCAAACTTGTATTTCATGATTCTAGCATGACATGCAAGATGAAGTTTACAATTTCTATTCGTCTGCAGTAAATCAAAAATGATATTGGTAGTAATAATCTTCTATTACGTATAAGAATGTAAATACAACCAAGAAAACTAGAAACTTCCAAACTTGATAAATCATTATTTTTCAAAATGTCACTTTTATTTCAAACAGAATAATTATGACAGAAAATCAATCAGTCTTGATAAAATTATGTAAATTCATAAATATATCAACATTGCCATATGTGTCCCAAGTAAACATTTATTTCGGAACAAAGTTTGTATTCTTTCTTTTTATTATGTAAATATTGTACATTAGTGTCTTTTGTATGCCTATAAATGGTTTATTAGGAATAAAGATATCTAATCTTTTGAATATATATTGTGCCTAGCTAATGAGTTGCTACTATTTAAAGAACATCAGCAACACCATAACGTATACTTTTGCAATGGTTGAAAAAAAATTATGACAGACATCGGATATTTAACTTATGTCGTAACTATAGTTCTGTTCCTTTTTTTCACGAATGTGACCTACCGAATTAGACTATTTACCTGGTTTGTAATAACATGAGCAACCCGACGGGTGCCGCATGTGGAGCAATATCTGCTTACCCTTTTGGAACATCTGAGATACCCCCCCTCCCCCCTTCCGCAGTTTTTCCTGGGGTTCGAGTTGCTTAGTCTTAGGTTTTTATGTTGTATCTTGTGTACTTTTATATTTCTTGTTGTCTCTTTCTTTTTACGCCATGGCGTTGTCAGTTTATTTTCTATCTATGAGTTTGGATGTCCCTCTGGTATTTTTAGTCCCTCTTTTTCAACATTATCAATTATCCGTTTAAATAAGGTCAAAGTCAATTGAACAATGATCCACAAACGGGTACACTTTGAAATAATTCCGTACTCAAATACAATTATATTTGCTCATAGCATCTGAGAAACAGACCTTATTACAAAAACTGAACATTGAAAAATGAACCTTAGAATTAGTTAAAGGTCAAAGAACCCTGTTGGATAACATGTGTACCGTGCAATTATTCCATACTTAAAATAAAGTTGATCCATGGCTTACATATCTAACAAACAAAACCATAAACACTTGACCATCACATACGAACCAAGAAATTGCAGTCAAGATCAAATGCAACGTACCAAATACACATGGTCATCTTTCAGTCATCCTGTATAGACAATATAGTGACCATTTTACTTATAGTATTTAAGAATCAGAAACAACAGGAAAACGAAGACTAAACATGACTGAATAATTCATGGTTCATAATACTTTTGATTGAGTTTTAGATCAAAATGATTGTTTAAGACTACAATTCATTCAATAGTGCTTGTTCTGATGTCATTATACTAATGCTCCATATACTACTGTGGTTTAATTTTATTCATAAGATAACAGAATAATATAAGCAACCCAAAACAACTTCCGAAAGTTAATAGTCCGCCTAAAATAGTGGTGGGCACCCTGTTATTTGTTTTGAGTCTCCGTCAAATGTTTCAATGGTTATTTCATCCATTTGCATGTTAGTTTCATTTCAGATTAATTTTGGTTGAAAATAGTTTCGGTTGCACACTTTCTAAAATATGCCAAAGCAGGGTCTTTATCCAGTTCGTTTTCTTTCACTGAATATTGAGATGTAAAGGTGCATGAGATAATGGTGCCATACTTGACACATTCTTGATTCTAAATTTTACTAGAGGCAAAACAAAAAGCTTCCCATATTGTAGACAATTGTCTACTGTTGATCTTTTTTTGTTTGTCGTTGTCTCATTGACCAATATCCCGTTTAATTGTTTCATTCAACTCTTGATATACTAGGTAATATAAGAATAATCTGAAGTATTGGAGGATAACAAAGTTTATCTCATTTTAGCTAGCTACAAAACCAGGTTTAACCCACCATTTTCTTCGTAGTTGTTTTTCACTTGTTTCTATGGTCAATTTTTTAATTTGCCTTGGAGTTCGATAATTTTGTTATATTTTTTTCCATTACTATCTCAAATTAAAAAAAATAATCGGGAAACTAAAAGTGACGTTAATTTTTGTTTGCAATCAAGAAGCTAAAAAATAGGTCAAATTGACACCATTTAACTTGATAAGATTTCAATCAACTAAAAGATTTGTCTAAATCCATCATTACATGCTTTCAGGCTGAACTATTTTGAGAGAAATAGAAGATATTTTATAAGATTTAACACCAAAGTATTTACTAAGTGAAGTAGCATAAAATGTTAGTCAGAACTACCTACTTTTTGTAGGACACCGTTCAAATATCCTGGACACATCCTAACATTTCTTTGTCACATTATAAATATTTATATAATATTATATCTCTAAGTATCTCGGCTATCATTCTTTGTCAATATGAAAAATAAGGAGATATGGTATAATTGCCAATACTATTACTATCAACTAGACACCAAAGAACTAACATATACGCAACTACAGATCAAAGTGACTTATATCCATCTTGAAGCATACAAAATACTAAAAACAAAATTACAGAATATCTGAAACCTTAACTTGAACCAAATACATTCAAAGGTAATCAATCTTGTAAAGCAGGTAGTAGTGATCATATTTCATTTGAAAGTTATTATACTGCAATGAATCACCAAGTTATATCTCGCTTAAAAGGTTAAGGAAATCAATGAATTAAATGAATTAATGAATAATATGCAATTAAAACAAATTTATGAGCATTTTAAAATTTTATTTAGAAATGAGAATTGACAATTGACAATTCAAATTCAGCATGCAGATTACAAATTACTTGGAAAGTAACTGTAGATAAATCTTCATATTTCATAAAGAGTGGGTAAATATAATAAACAGGACGAAAATGAAATGTTTGCTTACAGCTTAATTATTTCATAAATATTGTACTTTGTGCATAAAACTTAACTTTGCCTCTTTGTAACAATTCCATTGCTGTGCTGTAACAGGGCATGAAAAACCCACAAATCTTACAAGTTGACAATAAATGTATTTCTACATGTAATAAAGCTTTCAGTATATTTACAGTTTTCTTAATTCAAATATTTATTATTGAGATATTGTAGTGGCTACAAAAAAAGCTATAAGGAGCATGTTTTTGATTATATTTAAATTTGCTATAGACAAAATACAATTTTATCAGCAGCAATAAACAACATAATCATAAAGCTTAATTCAATATCATTCTTTCATTTAAAATCATTAACTTCGACTTTGATTATAAATGTATTGGCAGAAAACTCTATCACAGATCTATGAAATATACAGTAATGTTTCAAGAAGGTACATATTCTGCTCTATATGAATTTTTTTTCTTGAAAAAAGAAGACAAAGGTTGATATTTAGGAATATAAAGCGCTTTTCACTAATTCTGCTGATCCTTACACTTTAAGTTCAAAATCTTTTGTTAGTACAGCCCGTAACAGAGAAGTGATCGAATTGGTGTTTCTTTACCGTCAAAATTAGCTACGTTATCGACGCAATAATTTTTGAATTTACAGTACATTTTAGTATGTCTGAAATACTTAATGTGAATTATAAGAAATGTCACTTATCCATTTGCCTCTAATTTATCATTTATCACACTAGACAAAGAATGCTGGGGTTTATCATTCTCTGATAATTCTTTGGCTGTTGGTTTGAGTGAAAACAAAATCCGTTTTATAGACCTGGAAGGAATTACACTGAAGTCAATTCACGGTCGGAGCGAATCCTTACTGGATTTCCTTATTCACTGTAATGATAACATTATTTATAGTGACTATAATGGTAATGCCATATACTGTGTTGATGGATCAGGTGCACAGATCTGGAAATATAGACAGGATGGATCTTATCCAAATGGACTTTGTACAGATTCTTGTGGAGTACTGATCAGTAAACAGGATGATCTGAAGAATCCTAGATGTATTTGTTTTAATCCGGACCATTTTGATAATGAGTCATCAGGTTTTATTTGTGATTTTCACGGAACATATTTAGCAAAATTCAATTTATCTTATGTCAACTGAAAGGAGAAACAAGGAAGTGTCTTATTGTCTCTTTTATTTTGATGTTGTAAAAGATAATAGGTGTTTTATTCAATGTTCCTTTATAAACTGTAGATTATTCTAGAAATAACTTAAGGTACGAAAAATAGCTGTCATAACTTTTAGAGTTGCATTAACTGGTAATCTATTGATCGCCGATTTGACTAAAATTTTCATATGTGATTCAATCGATATCGAATTTATTTTGACCAAATTGAACTCAAGTGACTGCTTATAGCGCAATAGTATTTCAATTTTACGCCTTTTCTATAGAGTTTATATATACCAAAATGGTTTGCCTTTGTTGACATATTTTTATTTGTTTTTATAGAATTTTAGATTATAACACAATGTTGATTGATGTACCCTTCTTTTGACATTTTTACATATGATGTCTGTTCGTTTTGCTCAGACATTGTTGTCATTATAATGGAATTTAACTCGACTCTAATACAAATGGAAGGTTAATCTAAACAACCAGGTTTAACCTACTATTTTCTTCATAAGTGAGTGACTTAGCCAAGTTAAAAACATGACAATAGTTTTCCATTCGAGCTTTTGATTTTGCCATTTGTTTAGGGAATTTCCGTTTTAAAGTTTCCTTGCAGTTCGGTATATTTGTTATTTTCTTTTTGTGTGTCCTTAATTATTACATTATCTTTAATATACAGGGGCGGATCCAGGATTTTAGATTAGGGGGGCGCAATGTTAAAATTTCGCCTCGCTCCGCTCGGCGAAATTTTTTTTTAGGTATAATTATCGAAATTATTGGAATATTCTTCTAAAGTGGGTGCAATGTAGATATCTTGCATTGCAAGCAAAACGTGGCGAATATTTGTGTTAAAATAAGCGAGAAATTAAAGTTTCAAGCTAAAACCGCATAAATCCACCCCTGTCAATCTACAATCACCATAATTAACAAGAAATGTGCGAGTTTCAATTCATTGACTCAACAATAGCTCAACTGACCAATATTATATTTAAAAGAAAACGGTCTACTTTTGCCAGCGATTTTTCATTGTCTTTTCACAATTTTTTATTATTATTATTTTTTGTTGTTTTCGGAGGTCGTGCCAAACTTTTTATGTACATTTTTTTTTACAGCAAAGCACTAAATTCAAAATGAGATCTTTATTTTCATGGGATCCTATATGTAATACGGAAATACGAGTTGGAGCCTTGATCGTTTATGCATGCTTCGGCAAACTTTACAGGTTGCAATTAAGTGAGAAACATATATTGATACAGATATATTAATATTGATACAAATTAATAAAAACTAACCTTTCGCTTGAACCAGTATTTCTATCTTTCATTAAGAAAGAATTTAACCAGTTACCTTGACTGTTTTCTTCGCTGTGCAATGATGAAATACCCAACCCAACCGCGGGTAGGGCACTTTCACCTACTTCGTTGGAAAGTGAGTTAGTGATGTTTTGGAGTTTCGATTATCAAAGAAATTGTTTATAATTTATAAATTGTTTTACATTAACTGCCAATTAAAGCCTATGATATGTGTCATCAAACGCAGTACCGCGTTTGACACCTTTCTTTGAAGTATACCATATTTATGATAGAACTTATAGATGAACCGTAGGTCAGTATATTAGTAATCACATTGGTTCTGTTAAACTTACTATACTTCTTTGAATGATAAAACAGATTGCAATGCGACGACATTATTTTTCGTCGTCTATTCAGATACTTTATTGAGCTGGGGACAACCCATGCTTTGCAAATTTTAGGGGGGCGCACGCCCGCCACGCCCCCGCCTAAATTCGCCCCTGATATCTGTATAAAAATTATATTTCCAAATGTAATATGTGCTCAAATAGATATTACATTTTTGTGTGTAAAGTGTAAAAATGCTCAAAACAACAAATTTGAAGAAGATGTCAAAGTAAATTGGATTTTTTTCAACTGTGACTGAAAAAACAAAATTCAAAAACAATTTCAAAACTGTAATAACATTTTTTTTATATTGATTTTATGGGTCCTTACATTGAATTTTTATAAAAAAAAAAAAACCAACATTACATCCTGAAGATAATTCTATATTGACATTAAACAAGGTCATCTCAAGAGAATCAATTAGTAAATGTTAAACAACTGTCATATTCCTGACTGAGTACAACCATTTACTCATGATTTTATAGCTGCAAAAAATTTATAATTGCCTTTAGTATTTTGTGAAACAAAATTGACAGTGGCAATTATTCCCATTTTTTTATAGTTAAAATATCATACCAGTCTTGAAAAACTGATTTAATTTATAAAGAAAAAATTTGTAAGGGTTCCGCGGAACCCAGTGTCTCGCCTATTTTTGCTGTAAATTGCAGACTCAACAACAATGAGGGAAAAAATCAATGAAAATATTCCTCTTGTTATATGTACTATTTTATGATTGCAAGAAAATCTAAGTCCATTTAAAAGTAAATTACAGAAAAAACTGAGTAATCTTTTTACAAATGTTACTTCTGGATACAATATTATGATCATAGATAAGCTTCTGTCCAAGTTTGGTACAAACCCAGGATAGTTTAAGAAAGTTATTAAAATTTTTAAAACTTTAACCACAGAGTGAATGTAATGGTTCCCTGGAGAAAAACTAAGTCCATTTAAAAGTAAAATATGGAAAAAATGGATTTATTTATTTACAAAATTTACTTCTGGATACTATCTTATGATCATAAACAAGCTTCTGTCCAAATTTGGTACAAACCCAGGATAGTTTAAGAAAGTTCTAAAAACTTTAACCACAGAGTGAATGTAATGTTTCTCCGCAGAAAAAACTAAGTCCATTTATAAGTAAAATATGGAAAAAATGGAATTTTATTTTTTCAAAATTTACTTCTGGATATTATCTTATGATCATAAACAAGCTTCTGTGCAAGTTTAGTACAAACCCAGGATAGTTTGAGAAAGTTATTAAAATTCTAAAAACTTTAACTACAGAGTGAATGTTTTGTTTCCTCGCAGAAAAAACTAAGTCCATTTATAGTAAAATACGGAAAAAATGGAATTTTATTTTTACAAAATTTACTTTTGGATACTACCTTATGATCATAAACAAGCTTCTGTCAAAGTTTGGTAGAAATCCAGTATAGTTTAAGAAAGTTATTAAAATTTCAAAAACTTTAACCACAGAGTGAATATTTGTTGACGCCGCCGACGACGCCGACGACGACGGAATGTAGGATCGCTTAGTCTCGCTTTTTCGACTAAAGTCGAAGGCTCGACAAAAATGTATATATATATGTTCCTGGTTTAAATTGGACTGCATGTAATGTATAAGCAATTTTGTAAAGGTTGTTTTATTGTAAATATTGTACATACATGTCTTATCTTAACCTATGCATATGCTTTATTAGGATTAAAACATATATTCTTTTGAATATTGTCCTCTATTGATGAATATAATTAGATTTACATTATGAAAAGAACAACATGTATCTTATTTACTCTTTTGATAATAAGAGTGAATTTTCAAATGTTTTTAAAGGTTCATTTTTTTTTGCATTATCCTAATGCATTAGCTTATCTTATTTGCATTTTAAAAAACTTTTAAGAAATTTTTTATCTTTAATTGGCTCTTCAACTTCGTTTTTTGTAGACGAAACGCGCGGGTCTGTCGCAAATATGAAATTTCAATCCTGACATCTATAATGTGTTTATTCTAAAACTAATATTCATTAAATAATACTTGTTCTGATGTCATTATCACTGGTAATTACCGTAACTGGAATTAAGACTATCCCAATATGGCGACGGCATATATAGGTAAAATCTTTACAGTCATTTTTCTCAAATGTAGCATGTTTTTGAAAATTGTTACTCAGCTGCAAGGTTTTTCAATACCATTACGTCATATTTGAATCGTAACGGTGCACTGGAATTGTCTAATCGCTTTGAAAATTGCCGTTGAAAATATTCGGGATGATAATCGTAACTCGGAAAAAAGATAATCGTAACTATGGAAATAAAAAATGAGACGATAATCGTAACTGGATAGTGTTTTATTGATATTGACACTAAAAACGTATATCTGATAGCATATGATGAAATTATGGTAATGAATTAATCACGAAAACGTTCCAACATCTTATGACATTTCTTTTTGTGAATATATTATTAATAGTTCTTATAAAAAACAGCTACATACTAGTATATCATAAAATTGGAAAGGTGAACAAGCTTCAAGAAATTTGGAAATGGGGAAAACACGAGCTATGTAAGAATACATAAAACTCCAAAAACTAGGAATGTCACAAAATATGAATGAGCGAAGAGGCAATTTTAAAGGAAGTAACGATATATGGTAATAATTGTCGGGCGAATCGCATGTGTCACCCTACATAAGATTTGTGATTAAGACGGTTAAAAAACACTGATTTATCCTGAATAAAAACATAGTAAATGTAGTAAATATTGTTTTAATTCATTTATTGCAGGTGGCTTTATGTGCTTTTTCTGCACCCCCCCCCCCCCCCCTTTGTGAAGTCACTGCTGATTCAATTCTAGCCCATACCCTATTATGTCATAATGAAGTAGGAAAAACGTTAATTATTCGCCAGAGACAGTTTGATGAGAAATTAGGAACTACAGTTTTCATGTCACTTCATTTTTCTTGGTTTATTTCACAACTTAAAGTCATATGAAACGAGTGACTCGTGAAAAATAATGTTTATCCAATTCTTGAACCAATGCATGTATATATCATAAACTTAGTCTTCTGTGCACGATTTTTATCATTTATTACGCAAACATATCGTATAATCGTCATTTTTTTTCTTTGTGTCTGTTATGATTGAACAAAATATCGCAGCTCATATTAAATGCCGTGTTTTGACTCCGAGGTTTACCGATTGTCACCTTATAGTAAACAATCAACAAAAAGCATGGATATTGAGCACGTGTTTAGCATGTAGAATCAGATATAAATAGTTTATTTCAGTGACAGATCCATGCGTATTGCCATCACCGGATTTTTACGAGAAGGTTCATGCTAAGGTCACTTTGCATACAGAAAATATGTCGGCGAATTGCTTCCTGGAAGCAAGCATTTAAAAAAAGTAAACTTCTTCTTAATGTGGACAAATTAAAGAATTGTCTTCAGAAAAAAGTATATGTACATAAGTTTAATAATGAAAACTATCCATTGTGTTATAAAAAAAACACCATATGCATCCTTTTCTTTTTAAACAGGTTGACGCACACACACAAGAATGTAATAAAAGAAGTTTATTTCACAACTTAAAAATTGAGATATATAAGTAAATTTGTCCAAGATATTAACTTGTAAGTTTCTTCATTTATTTTTATTTTGCGTTAATGTCATCGTTTAACTGAACATTTGCATTTTAACACACAAAATACCATTGAAAAGCTGAAAGACACATTTATTATTTTTCAGTTACTAATATCCGATAAAGAAATTACGATTATCAAACAAGAAAAATGCCATAGAGTTACGATTATCATCCCAAATTTTTCAACGGCAATTTTCACAGCGCTTAGACGATTCCGGTGCACCGTTACGGTTCATATATGATGTAATAGTATAGAAAAACCTTGCCGCTGAGTAACTATGGACAAAAACATGCTACATTTTAGAAAATGACTGTAAAGATTTTACCTATATCTGCCGTCGCCATATTGGGATAGTAGAAATTCTAGCTACGGTTATCAGTTTAATACCAGTGATTATACCGATGCCACATAAACTACTGTTGTTTAATTTGATTCATGAGACAGGAACATAACAAAATGATATTAGCAACTGAGAACAACTTAAATTTAACAGCCCCGCTCACAATAGGGGTAGGCACCATGTTATTTGGTTTGTATCTTCGTCCATTGTTTAACAGGTTAATTCATCAATGTTATGTATTTCTGAATTAATTTGTGTTCGAAGATAGTTTCATCTCGAAGGTGTGGTAACATAAACTAGAAAGTTAGTTAGCATATTCGTTACGATGCACACTTTTTTTCAAAATACGATAAAAGGATAATTTTGATCCGGACCGTCATTTCACTAAACAGGGAAATGTGAGTGTAAGCGGAATATGGTGTCCTATTGACACATTCGTGTTTCTATATTTTACTAGAACCATAATAGAGTTACAAGTATGGTATACACTTGTCTTCTGTTGACCACTAGACTTTGTTTGATTATTTTTGTTATTGGGTTGCTGTCTCATTGACATCATCCCCATGTCTTGTTGCATTCAGTTCTAGATTAAGTATGTAATATAATAACAATCAGATGTATTCGGTGATAAAGTTGAACAACTTTTAGCTTTCTATACAACCAGATTTTCTTTTAATTTGAGGACAGTTTGTATTTACTTGTCCCTTTGGTCGATAGCGTTTGATCTTGTCAGCATTTATGGACTTTTCTTTTTGAATATTCCTTGGAGTTCGGTACTTTTTTCCCTAACTGTTAATGAAATTTAATAAATTAATCAAGACAACGTATAGTGATGTTTATTTTTGTATGCAGAAACAGAATAGAAACATGAACTGAACTCTAATCAAATGGCAAAAATCAAAAGCTCAAACACATCAAACAATTATACTGCACTCGTTCTATTTGAGCAGTCAAAATGCGTTGACCGTATATTTCTATGGCATATGCAGTCACTGACATGATATCACTTTTCCTCATGAATATTTAAATAGACATTGCCGAAATTATAATTAATTATTCATACGACCTATTCAACCTGTTCTTGTTTTCAATGTATATATATACAATGACTTAAACTTATTTCTTTTGCAATTTATATAAAAAACATATTTAACTTGTTAATTGTTTTGGTCTGCAAACTATAAATCATTATGTTTTATGCTTATTGTTGATAATTGAGTTCATTTTCAAACAAATTCGTTCACCATCGATTGCGAATTTCAACAATTAAAATACATTTCATCGTATTGCTTATTTCTCCTACTGCATGATATGAAGCCTTTTTATAAAAGGGGGAAGTTCCCCAATAATTAAATCAAAAGATAAAATTAACACATTAAACAACAATTGAAAATGGTTTTTTTTTAGATTGCAGTATAAAGACAATAATAGTGCATTGACTTGACATATCAACGATATAAGGATTTGGCCCGAAACGGGGGAAAAGCTCGAAAGAGTCTCGCATTTCCCCGTTTCTAAGCCTCATCCTTATGTTGTTGATATGTCAAACCAATGCACTATTATTGTCTATATAACATAAGAAGATATATATTCAAAATTTAACATCAAAGACATCAAAGTAGGAAAGTGTAACTTGAAATTTTGGTATCAGTTAATTAAATTTGGTCGACGACTCATATATACTCTCTTAGATGCATCCCATTACGTACATTTATACATTTATATATATATAATTTTACATCACTTGATATCTATCTTTACCAATACAAAAATAAGGATATATGGTACAATTGCCAATCAGATTACTACCAACTACAGGCCAAATGACTAAAATATATGTAACAACAGATCATAATAATCAAAGTCTTTTAACAGTGAAATGAGTGACTTGTAGCCACATGGAAGCTTACAGTTCTCAAAAATAAATTACAGGATATTTAACATCTGAACTTATTTATTTACTTTTTAACTTAATTATCCATCCCTTATTTTTATTAACTATGTATTTGCATTGCATCACAGATCAAATGTATTCGTTCATTGTGTAAATTTGTGTTACTATGTTTCTTGATTGGGTTAAGCCTTCCAATTGATATTTTATAGTGTGTCTTTCTATGGTGTGATGTTATAGGGTTTGTACCATTAAAATGTTTAATCCCGCTGCAATGGTTTGCACCTGTCCTAAGTCACGAAACTGATGTTCTGTGGTTGTCGTCTGTTTATGTGGTTCATAAGAGTTTCTCATTTTTCTATAGATTAGACCATTGGTTTTCCCGTTTGAATGGTTTTACAATAGTAATTTTTGGGGCCTTTTATAGCTTGCTGTTCGTTGTGAGCCAAGGCTCTGTGTTGAATGCTGTATAATACCAATAATGGTTTACTTTTATAAATTGTTACTCATACCACATCTCCCCATATCTATTAAACAAATTAACCAAAGATAATATTAATCAAGCTTGTAATGTAGGTAGTAGTGATCATATTTCATCGGGAATATATCATACTCCTATAAATGCACCAAAGTTATATCTCATTTAAATTTTAAACAAAGAAAATTCAGTTATGATAAATAGGGTATTCATTTTGTATCCGGTCAATAAATTTCTATCTTATAAATAGTTATCTCATTGGCACTCATACCACATCTTATTTATATGTAGGTGAAACAAGTTGACAAAGCCCTTGATTGATTGAAGGTTAACTAACATACACTTGCAAATACAACATGCACTATCAGGACAATAATATTTTAATGATATATTTATATATTCTGCTAAACGCTTCACTGACAACTTGAATTAAAGTTTTAACTTTCTAGCTGAAATAAGAAATTTAGCCATATGACATATCACCTACATAGACACATTAATCCATCTCTGAGATAAGCAGTTAAAGATAAAACTGATTTAACCCAAGGCCTCATACATTCTTTTAAAATTTCGGATAAAATTATGCAAATAAAACGCAGTAATGAGCATATCTTAAATTTTATTGTAAATGCGAATTGGTAATACAAATTCAGCATACATATTTAAGTTATATGGAAAGTAAATGAGGATAAATCTTTAGATAACATAAAGAGCAAATAAATATAATAAACAGGATGAACATGAAATGTTCGCTTGCAGCTTAACTATTTAACGTATATATATATATATATATTGCACTTTGTGCATAATACTTTTAAAGTGTTACTTCTTTGTTACAAATCACAAGTTAAGAACAATATCAGTACTATACCATGACGGGAAATAACCATGTGGGATATCACTTGACAGGACATAACCATATAAAGATGACAAATAATAAGTCAATAGCTATCAAAATGACAATCAATGTATTTCTACATGTAATACAGGTTTTCTTTAAGTATATTTACAGTTTATTTAATCCACTATTTTTGAATTGACATATTGTAATGTCTACAAATAATCTATTAAGAGAATGTTCGGATGATATCTAATTTTGTTATAGAAAATAAACTACCTAAGTAATCAGCATTAAGAAACATGGAATAGAATAAATAGAATCCTAAAGCTAAATTCATCTTGATTATTTCAGTTGAAAATCATCAACAACTATTTTGATTATAAATATATTGGCAGATCACTCTATCACAGATCTATAAAATGTACAGTAAATATGTAAGAAGAAGCCTGCTCTATATAGTTTTGTCATTCACGCAACATTTTGAAAGGGACAACAAATTTTGCTGTTAAAGAATGTAATGGACTTTTTCTGTAATTCTATCTTCTGAAAGGCAGCTCTTTCTTAGAAGACTTGAACATAAGTTAAAATTGAGAATGTAGAAAGGTGATACATGTACAATTCATGATATATCTGTTTTCTATATACAGTTAACTCTTGTTGTCTCGAACTCGGTTGACTCGAAATTTCGGATGAGTCGAAGTTTTCACGTGGTCCCGAACTTTATTCCATACAAAAGTATGTAATTCGACTCCTGATGAGTCGAAATTGGATGAGTCGAAATCTCGGTTGAGTCGAACTAAATTTACGGTCCCAAAGTTAACAAAAGCATTCAACATTCATTTTTTTATCTCGAACTAATACACATATGTCAAAACATGACCTCCGGGATTTAAATGGATTGAAGAGTTAATCTGACAATACACGTGTAATTAAATTTCCGGTCACTGACCACTGTATTGATTTATGACATGCTATTTCCATGAGTGTTTACCTAAGATTATCTTTTATAGAATTTTTGTAAATAATTAGTGATACATTGTTAATGTTCATGAAAAAGTATTTAAATTGTTTACAAAACAATTAATTTGTGATTTACACTAATGAGCTTGGGTGTGTATAAAGTGAGGATTATGGCTTTCGTTGATGATCACCTAAAAACTACTCAAACGGCGTCTTTAATCTTGTTATATATTCTTTTGAAAAGAAAGAGTGAGATAAAACAAAATGAATAGAAATCAAAATTTTCTTAACTCTCTTGTATCCAAGAATAAACCATTTTGTCAGCTATTAGCGACCTGAATTACGAAACTGTCGATTGGAAATTACTCTCTTGGAAAAGCCATAGGATTTTTATTTTATTGAAACAATTGAATAAATAAAAATGAAAGTCATTATAATAATAAATGGTACTAGAATATCGATCCCCTTGCCATATTCACCCGGATTTATTTTAGCTTTACCAAGCTAAGCAAGAGTTGTGTCCCTTAGATTTTCGAACTTCCGGTGTTCGTTTGAGTCGAACTACGTGTATCTCGAAATATTTCTCTGGTCCGGCTGACTTCGACATAACGAGAGTCGACTGTATATATATATATATGAAGTTAAACTTATTGTAAAATGTTAAGAAATCTGTGAAAATTGCAAAATTTGGTTGAATAGATTGGGATTTTGAATTGCTGGTAGGGGGCACTTTGAAAGGGGATTTTTCTGTAAATCTGTTGTTCCTTATAAAAATGCAATTATCAAAACACTTTTAAGTTAAGTATGCCAAAAACTGGTCACAAACACTTTGTATGTTTTGTAAAATAACCCAATATGCATTAGATTCTTAAACCTTGAATTTGCAAGAGCTGTCTCCTTTTACCAAAAAAGTTAGTACATTCAGAGTTCAGTATTTTTGTGATTTTCCTTTTTTTTTTTGGTAATTTTTTTTATTCAAAGACCTCAGAGATCTATCAAACAAAACAAAAATATTGTAGTCTTTTGTAAAATTGAAAAACAAAAATCATAACAAAATAAAAATGAAGTTTCAGCATATACAATATCTAACATTACACTTATATTTGATAAGTTTTAGCAGGCATCTCTCTTGGTATACTGGTTTATACATGAGAAAATTTCAAACCGTATCCCAAACTTTTATTTAGGAAACCAAAATATATATCTTTTGGATTACTGTAGAGACAGCTGTTTTAGATGAGATCAGATCAAATGAATATCATGATTTGATGTCTGATATATACAAACAATTATCCTCCTTTACCCTGAAATAAGGTCTATTCCCATTAGACCTTGCGTTTTAAATTATTGAACGCTATCTTTTTGCTTGTACTATAATAAGCATAATCAGATGTATATTCTATACGTTATACATATTTGCATTTATTAAATAAAAACAAACTATGAAAAATAACAAAACAACCTGAGTATTTAGTTGAATTATAGAACAAATTAAAAATGGAACTATTTACATCTTAAATTAGAAAATTAACTATTACGAAAAGCAATATGACGTCCACTGTGCTGAAGGCTGGTCAAGTAAATATTCTAATCACATGATTTTATAGGTAGTTCTGATGTACAAGTCACCAACATTCTCAACAGTTACTAATTTGACACTTATGAAGAAAAATACTTCAGTTAGTCTACCTATCTATGGTAATTAATGGGTAGCATTTCATTACAAACGTCATTTAAATGGATCAAGAATGTAAATATTTAAATAATTTGAAGAAGCACTTATGATAAAAATCATTAATACACTAAATTTTAATCATATAATTGCCTTTTTCTCTGGTACACAATTTCATCCCTTTAAAAAGCTTCTATTATATGCTTAAATATTTCAAAAACTCAGATGGGTCTTCAGTTCAGAAAAGATGACCTGATTGCAATTGGTCTACTGTCCAAAACATTGTCTTATCATTTTCTGGACATCATTGACAAAAATGCTTGACATAAGATGACAAATGCTTGATTACAAATGTTTGGCACATAATAACAAGTGTTTGTCAAATGTGACAAATGCTTGACAAATGAATACAAACACTTAGAAAAATCCAGGACAAATATTTGAAACATGACTTAACACAGAAGACTAAACTATTTTTACAAGTAGCAGTCCAAACAATGATCCCAATGCTAAACCAACAGTCATACACACAGACATCGTAGCTCCTGTAAACTCTGCATACTGAGGAAAGACCTTCCTGAAAATAGTAAAAAAAATATATTATGGTAAACTCTATCTACCGAGGGAATACCTTCATAAAAATAGAAAATACAACATATTATGGTAAATTACCGAGGGAATACTTTCATAAAAATAGAGATATACAACATGTTTTATGACCAATCCCTACAGAGGGCATGGAAAATTAAAATTAAAATTGAACATTAATGTATTATAATATTGCCAGGAAGTAATAGGAGTGTAAGAGGAGTATGTTTTCATGGTGTGGTTATGTGACTGAAAAAGCCTTGTGACCAAGTGATTGGAATGTATTATGACCAAGTTACAAATACTAACTAGGCACATTACATTACAGGTTCAGGACTGATTAGATACTAATCAGAAAATACAATTTGGTGATTCATTATGTCTAATCCAGAGCGTCTTGTGATCAGGTAAATGGATATTAGTATCAAGTATACTTACTCAAGACCATATGTTACATGTAGTGCTTTATAATAAAAGAAATAAAGAAGAGATTATACTATCATGTAATGAGACAGTGGAGGGAGAGTTTTGGTACTTAAATAGTTTTCATGAGCTATTTATTTATGCAGCTTTTAAAATAAGAAAAAAAATATATAAATATATTACAAATAGGACAAACTTCATGAACTTGCACTAACTAAATTAAAATAATCACCAAAATAAATAAAATAAATTACTGCAAAAAGAGCAAATCAAAATAATTTTAATCATACTACTTACTAAGGAACAATAAAACATTAGATATGCCCAGTTGTTAAACAACTCAGACAAAAAATAGTGATGTGTCTAAGAGATTACTAATTATTATGAAAGAGGACCATACATAACACACAGTGCACTTAGACAACCATTGAAAAATCCCAGCAGTAAGATGTATATTGAAGACTTTGACCTATAATGGGTTTTTTTTATACAAATTGTGATTTGGATGGAGAGTTGTCTCATTGGCACACATACTACATCTTCTCATATCTATATATGTACTTACTTTGGACCATACATTACACACAGTGTACTTAAATAACCATTTGAAATGCCCAGCAGTATGATGAACGCAAGTGGATACATGTCGCTATTGAACACAAGTGTTGTATTATGTCTCGGCATTACATTGCAGAACATCAACAGTGGTATAAACACAAAACGTAGAACAGACAATGTTAACATCAACTTAGTCTGGTTTGGCCGAGGCTGAAAGTAAATACATAATTCATGAAATATATATATAGACAATAATAGTGCATTGACTTGACATATCAACGATATAAGGATGAGGTTAAGAAACGGGGAAATGCGAGGCTGTGCCGAGCATTTTCCCCGTTTCGGGCCGAATCCTTATATCGTTGATATGTCAAGTCAATGCACTATTATTGTCTTTATACTGCAATCTAAAAAATACATTTTCAATTGTTGTTTATTGTGTTAATGTTATTTTTTTTATTTAAATATTGGGAAAAATCCCTCTTTAAAAAGGCCTCATATCACACAGACGGAGAAATATAAAACACGATGAAATGTACATCATTACCGCAATCAATGATGAACGAATTCGTTGCAGACTAAAATATCATCAATAAACATAAAACATAATGATTTATAGGTTGCAAACAAAAAAATATTAATAAGTGAAATATGTTTTCCCAAAAATTGCAAAAGAAACAAGTTTGAGTCGTTAAACGCATCGTTGTTTACATTGGAACTTGAACAAGAACAGGTTGAAGAGGTCGTATGAATAATTAAATATAATTTCGACAATTTCTATTTAAATATTCATGAGGAAAAGTGATATCAGGTCAGTGACCGTATATGGCATAGAAATATACAGTCAACGCATTTTGACTGCTCAAATAGAACGAGTGCAGTATAAATTAAATTTGTTCCATACAATGAGGTTCTGATTCACTGAATATCAATTGAAAAATCATTTAAAGCATAATCAATCAATGCCTTTTTTCACCCACTAATCAGTATATTTATAATGGTGCCAATTTTGAAGATTGTATTTTGTTGATACATGTATTACATACTTGATTTTTGTGATATTTTATCTCTGTACACGGATACAGAACATTTTTGTAAAAATTTTGAACGGCTAAGGGACATTTTAGTGCTGACATAAGCTAAAGTTGGCATAGAGCATACAGAAAATTTATACTTCTTTGAACATTTGCATTTGTGATTAACTTCTACCTACAATATTAATAAAATTGGTATCCCACAAGTAATAATGAATCACAGTATTTGCCACAAAGCAGCAGTGAGTCACAACTATACAGGATATGTTACTTCAGTTATTACTAACAAAATGAACAATTCCAGTAAAAGATCTTCCTGTCCAATCTCCAACATTATATAACAGGAAACAGATTACAGGAGTGAAATATTTTACTGAAAATAAGAAAAATAAAATTCAATATAATTCAATTTAGTTCAATATACAATACAGTCAAACCTGCAATAAAGGTCACCTTTTTAAGGGAAAAAAGGCTTTACTGTTTCCACTGTTATAATTGTAAAGCATGTTAACCACATTTCAAAGGTATTCACTCTTATACGTCAGTTATTTCTGGTTTAAGGTGGCTCGGGCCTATTCGAAGTTTCTATCAGAAGTGCCGTATTTTTGGTTATTTTATTCTTTAAACAAAATGAATCAAATTGGTCGAAAAAATAGGGAGTCACGGACCATTTAAGCTCAAAATTTTACTTTTAAACAGGTATGTTAAAGGGACCATTTTTCAATGAAATGATAGGGAAAATGGAGGTGTTGACATATTTTTATCGGAATATCAAAAAAAACGTTCTATGACAATTGGTCCAAATCTGCAATATGAAAAGCTGGAATATAGCTTCAAAGAATGAGCCAATAAAAAACATAGGTCACCGATAAGCAAAAAAAAATATTTTGCCTTAAAACCCAAATTTTGGCGAGAAAATGGTGAAAATGGGTGAAATGTCACTTTGACACTTTAAAAAATATGGATAATAACGAAAATATTCTTTTAGTCACATAACAACAATGATTTAAGATTTCTAATCAATCAAAATATTTAGAAAAATTATGTCGAATTTACGACAAATACTTTTGCAATTCATGCGTGAAATTATGCACAGTCGAATAGTCCCGAGCCACCTTAAGGAATGACCTTCAACCATTATACATGTTTAACTGCACATGGTAAAAAGAATTACACTTTTACCCTTTTTACCAATTTGATGCTGTATTTGGATATACCACAAAAGTGATACAACTTCCAATGCAGTGTCTTTGTTAATAAATTTTCGGGTCACATGAGACGGAATAACCACATCTTATCTAGAACATGAAAAAAATTTGAAATTTTTAGTTATTACAATAGTAGCAACGAATTACCATGATTTCCCATTGAAAAAAGAAACCTAATATTTTGCATGAAAACTCAATAGTTTCCCTCCTCATACATTGATAGGTGTTGTCATGACGTTGTTGATGATGTTGCATCATAACAAACTTTAAATCCACGTCAATGTAATTAAAAGAATAACTAATTGAAGAACTAAAATATTGAAAAATATTCAACTCATTACCAATTAACATTGATAATTAACAAATTTGCCAATTAATATGTTGTTTAGTCACTTAGTGAATATTTTTTTTTCTTTCATTTTTTAATTCATTAAAAAGTTATTTTTTAATTACCATTGGCCCTTAACATGTATTTGGTAATGTCTGATACCTTTGTTACTATAACTCATGTCACTTTTCTGTACCTCTAATTTATCATAAGCTTTTTATGTGATCCATCCTAGCATGATGATGAGTTTATTTGATATCTAATTTTCTAACAAATATTTTTTTGAGTAGAAATTCTAAAAGGGAAAACACTTTATGTAATTAAAAAAAGAACTTAAGATGTTTCTGCCTCAAGAATTTGTCAGTTTCTCTGTTATTTGTCTAAACTTCTCCATAGTTCAGTCTTACTTATCATTTATTTTTTTAGATCCTTTGTAATGTTTGGAATTTATAGTAACTTTATAATAACATGATGTCACAATCCTTTTTTATATAAATGAAAGTCAAAGTACTAACAATAAGTGAGTGAAGTTGTGTCTTCTTAAAGAATGCTGCATCCTTGAAATACTTTTGGTGTGCAGAAATTCAAAATGGGAACATACTTTACATTTTTGTTATATGAGAACTAAATTTCAGACATTTTTGGCTCTTCATTTCTTCAGTTTATTGAATTTTTAATAGCCGTATTATAATGTTTTCTTCCTTATAAACAGAAAATAATCAGATGTACTGTGAGATATTTACGCCTACAAGGCTACATATATTAAGGAGGTTGACTAAGTAGCTCAGAAAAATATGATGAACATATATCCTGTATGTTCATAACATTTAAACAAAACAAGTTTTTAGGGTGGTGTAATTCTGAACATAACAACAAATAATGACATACATCTCCAGTCCCCACTATCACATGACTGTATACTTGATGCCAGGGCAGGAAAACAGGCTAGGGTCACTAAGAATACCAAACATACACTAATTCCCTCTGACCAAATCTGAAAATTAATAACAAATGTCACATCTATGCAAAAAAGTTTACATAGTTCTACATTTATGATTTTTTAAAGTATAACTTGATTTGGTAGCAAAATTGTACCTGAAAATATTGTATAGCTCGTACTAAAATGCATGTGATACAGTCAAGAAGAATCATTAGAAACTAATATTAATTCAGTGCAGTAGTTTTGCAATTAAAAAGAAAATAATCATGCTGTTTTTTTCTGTAGCAAATATAATTTATCATTAAAAAAATGTTTGTGATTTACCAATTAAGGATGCATTTTAACTAGAATTTAAAAAAAAAATCTTACCTTTTTAAACACATCATGGTGATAAGAGAAAGGTTTTAATTCTACACTTTCACTAATGACATCATCTTTAATAAGAGGCTCTTTCTCATTTTCATCTTCATAACTATATGAATTATTTACAGATTTGTCACCTCCAACTGTCACAGTTTCAGCAGTTTTATTTGCTGAAAACAATATTAGAAAAGATATCACCTTATTATACAATCTCTAATTCATACAAGTAAATTTCCTAATGGCCATATATAAATAAAATGCCAGTTGTTTTTACCAACTGTAAATTCAGAATTATTTGCCATAATTTTGCAAGAAAAAAAAAATATTTTAAATTTTAAAGAGAGTGTTTTACATTCTGACAGCATCAGAAGTTCTGTATATAGCATTAACTGATCTCACATGTTTTTCCCTTGTTGAATAATTGAATCATAGCTACATTTAGGTCATTTCTGAACACTTTCTGAAAGTCAAATTTAAATCAGTATCAGATTTGCTCATCTAGTTTTCTCATACTAAATCATATGAACTTATAGCAATATGTAACCTGAGAGCTATCATTAGGATCTAAAGTATGCTAATGTTTATTTTATTTGATATGTCTTTATTGTATAAAGAAGCCTCCATGGCCAAATGGTCTAAGTAGTAACTATTGTAATCACTAGCCAGACAACACTGGGGTTGTGAGTTCGAGCCCCGCTCATTGGGGTGCGCTCGACTCCAATATTAATTGACTAGGTTTGTCAGTTTTCCTATTGGTTTTCTCAGGCAATAAAAAATGGCCACCAAGAAAAAGCCTAAATGCAGTGCTTAAAATTGGCGTTAAAACACCAAAAATAAAAAAATAAAATTTATTGAATAAAATTAAATGATGCTTTAGCACTTAATAAACAGATCTGTTGTTTCATAATTAGATCAAATATGGCATGAGAAATCTTTGGAAAACCAGGTTTGCATTTCAAACTTTGATACTTTATAAACAGTGGTATTTTTTATGACCTTCAAGGAAACAGTAGACATAGCCTTATCGTCATTCAAATTTTGGAGTAGGATTATCAATCTCAGACTGAGAAATCAACCAATCAAATAGGGATATTTGTCATAAATGTGTACTGAGTACTCGTTCAAATTGTTTTCTTGGTACCAAATTAGTATAATGAGTACATTTTTTTGTACTTTTTAGATACTGAGTAAAGTTTTAAGACTGCAAAATCTGGTATATAGATTTAATTACCCCCCCCCCCCCCAAAAAAAAAAAAGATATAACATTATAAAAGTATTGGTAACTTATAGGTTAACTATTATATCTTTTCTATTTTAATAAAAACTTTTAAGTAATATTTTTTTTCAAAACTACCATAACTTTGTAAACACAAACCTTGTTTATTTAAATAATATCTTGAAAATTCCTGAAAAAATAAGACAACAAGTTATTAAGTTTTTCAGTAGATATTCATTTTCATTCATAGGATACTCATTTGTAAAACTTTGGAAAGAGGATGAAGAGCAAGAATGGTTGAGCTTTTCTTCAGTTTCTTAAAATAAAAATTTATTTCCAAACCTTCAGACATTTAGTAGGGGCCTTCTATAGTATTTTATGTGTTATTTTTTATTTACTTGACTCATTGTTGAAGGAAGTATTTTGACCTATATTATTTTATATAACTTTCAGGTTATACAGTTCAGCATGATTATTCTGGGAATTGAAACATGTTAATCTAATCAAATTAATGCATCAATCCATAAAGGGTTGTTATTTTACACACATTTTGTGTTTTTTCATCATAGCAAAATCCCACATATCTGAGATATCAACATAAGGGTTTCTATAGTATTGTAGATTTACAATGGGAAACAATTGTACCCCTCTTCTTGACGACTTGTTCCTTTATCATTATGAGGCTGACTTCATACAGGAATTAAGAAAGAAAAATAAGAAGTTAGCAATATCCTTCAATTTTATTTTCCGCTCATTAAATAATTAAAGATTTGGTGACTATGTTGAACCCATCTATCCCATTGAACTAGAGATAAAAGATACACCAGATACATGTACATTTAAGTCTGTCTCATATCAGTATCTTGACTTAAATCTAAAAATTAACAATGAGGGTAGGTTGAAAACAAAACTTTACGACGATAGAGATGACTTCAGCTTCCCAATTGTGAACTTTCCAAGTTTCTATGTAGCAACATTCCAGCAGCTCCTGCATACGGAGTATATATCTCCCGATTGATACAATTAAATACTGAGCTTGTATTTTCTATCATGATTTCCTTGATAGACAGTTGCTGCTCACAAGAAAGCTATTAAACCAAGAGTTCTAAATGGTGCAGCTGAAATCAGCCCTCCGTAAATTTTACGTAAGGCATCACAAGTAAGTTGACAGTTATAAAATAACCGTTTCACAGATGATATCACATATGTTCTTTATGTCTTAACTACAATCGCCTTCCCTTTTCACGAATGAGACCTACTAATAAAGACTATTTACCGGGTTTTAATAACATGAGTAACATGATGGGTGCCACATGTGGAGCAGGATCTGTTTACCCTTCCAGAATTGAGATCACCCTGACTTTTTGGTGTGGGTTGTGTTGCTTAGTCTTTAGTTTTCTATGTTACGTACTGTGTACTTTTGTTTGTTTGTTTGTCTTTTTCTTTGTTGGCCATAGTGTTGTCAGTTTATTTTCTATGAGTTTGACTGTCCCTCTGGTATCAAATAATCTTTCACCCCTATTCTTTTACAAAGAGTTGCTCCACTGATTTCAATAATTAAATGTTTTCGACAGGATTTTTAAAAGAATATTTTTTTATTAAACTTACATTACTATAAAGAGATAAATATCCTAGCAATGTTATTAGAGTCCATCCTGTTGCTATTAAAAAGAAGATAAAAGCACTTTCAGATACGTCAGTCCCTACAGCTATCGTTACTATATTAGCTACAGCAGCAAATATACCTCCTACTGCCTGAAATATACATAATATAAATATAAATTGTTATTTATTTTATACTTCTTAATAATTACAAAGAAATGTTATATATCTAATAAAATAATTCATCCTTGGTGATAATAAATGTGGAATGTGTCCATATATAGGGGAACAGATGATGCCCAGCTAGCATATAACATAATAAAGGGACATAACTCAAGAACTTGCATTTCATGTTTTGTTGTTTTCCTCTCATAGTTGATGTGTTTCCCTTGGTCTTAGTTTGTTACCCGGGTTTATGTCTTTTGAACAGCGGTATACTTCTGTTGCCTTTATTTGCTTAAATCATAATATGAAAAAAAAACTAACCTGACCACTCATGCTGGCTTGCATGTATCTGTGTGGTAATACACCAGCTAATCCAAACAATGATGTTGTAAATATTGAACTACAGGCTGTGAAATGTAAAAAATAATTATTACTGCAAATGCAGAAAGTATTACAAGATTGTTTTATAATATGGATTATACGACTGATTTGCTATAATTCACATTCTGATTTCTGATACATATTTACGTATGCAGTTTTTTCTAAAATCTCAATAATTATCCTTGCATTTTTGTCCATTCTTGAAAAGCATATAATAAATGTATGCGATCATTTCTGAATTTACAAAGTTAAGATTAACCCTGCCACGTTTACACCTGTCCCAAACAGGAGCCTCTGGTCTCTGTAAGTCTTGTATGTTTTTTAATTTTAGTTCATGTATATGATTTGGAGTTTAGTATGATGTCTATTTGCACTAAACTAGTCCACATTTTTATTTAGTGGCCAGCTGAGGACCAACTCTGGGTGCCAGATTTTCTCCCTGCACTTAAGACCCATTAGTTGCCTTCGGCTGTTATCTGCTCTTTGTGCAACTGAAATTAGTAAAAGGTACTTTTCATGCAACATATTTTATTTCACTGGGCAGGAAACATGCATTTAACTTTTACATATATCCTGTGTTGCTTAACAGAATCAATTAAAACGAACTCCTATAGTGATTTATTGTTTGGTGTCTAATGTCACTTTCACCATTATTATGATATTTCATGGCAGTCAGTTTTTGTTGGTGAAGGAAGGCCCCATCAGATACCACAGGCTTTCATTAGGAAAACTCCTATAGTAGAGCCTTTACAAAAATACTTCATTTCTTTCTAATATACTGATTATAACTATTCGCTCATCATATCTGGATATTAGTATTTAGAAAACTTACCATTTAATATGACAACAGACACTATTGTAAAGGCATAAAATCCGGTTTGCCCTACAATGAAAGTAAAAACATCTACATAATAGTAAAATTTATAAAATAAATATGTTGACTTGAAAATAAGAGGCATGAGATTTTGATTGCATAATAGTCACATTATTGAATAAAAAATTGACCAGGGTTATAGTCTTTGAAACTATTTGACTGGCAAATAGTCTATGGAATGAAATAGCACAAATAGCACATTCTTTTTATATGGAAAAAACATACTGAGGTATAATAATAACCAACTATTGCAGCGAGAGTGTACACACAAAAATGTCTCTTATTCTTTACTAACCATTGTTATCATGTTGGTTGTCCTTAGCATTAAGCTTAATTACAACTATCACATAAACTTAACATGATACAAGCAAATGAGGTCAAGGTGAGATAAACCAAACAAGAAATACATGCACACCTTAAAATCATTCAATACACTAAATATAGTTCCCCATTTCCATTTTCAATTTGACCTATTGCTTATAGTATTTAAGAAACAAACTTAACCATGAAAACTTAACATTGACCAACGGACCACCAAAATGAGGTCAAGGTCAGATGTTACCTACCAGACAGACATATATACAGCTTACTATCCTTCCATACAACACATATAGTTGACCTATTGCTTATAGTTTAAGAAAAACAGACAAAAACAGACAAAATGTGATAAAATTGAAAACTTACAATATTGTGTGTCCTTGTCCTTGGCAAATACGACTGTTAATATAAACATTACAAGAACAATCATTGTAGAGACAGTCATTCTAAACTTTAAAGGTAAGCTGTAAAGAAAACGCAACTATTTGTTAATCTTATAATTTCAGTTATACTTTTTTAAGTATTTGTTATATATATGTAGTTGTATGAGTGCATAATCTTATCTACATTTGTATATTTGATGTATATGCAAACTGGCATTCCAAGGTTCCAACATGATATGCGAGATGACATTTTTAATTTCTATTTGTATTCTGTGTAACTCAAATGCTTCCATACTTCAAAGAACAGAAAACTTTTCTACTGGTTAATTTTTTAATTTGTAAGATGGTCATTTAAAAAAAGTTCAAAGTCAAATGAAAACTTCTAGACATACATGTACATCTAACTATCATAAAAAAAAATAAAGCCGACCATTGATTATAGTACCTGAGAAATAGGCAAAACCACAAAACTATAGCATTGGCCAATGAAGCTTTAAAATGAGTTCAAGGTCAGATGAAACCTGTAAGTCAGATATAAACACCTTACAATAATTCTATTCAATACACCTAGTTGACTTTTTGATTGTAGTACAATGTATTTGAAATCATGAATTTATTTTACAATAATTCTATTCAATACACCTAGTTGACCTTTTGATTGTAGTACAATGTATTTGAAATCATGAATTTATTTTACAATAATTCTATTCAATACACCTAGTTGACCTTTTGATTGTAGTACAATGTATTTGAAATCATGAATTTATTTTACAATAATTCTATTCAATACACCTAGTTGACCTTTTGATTGTAGTACAATGTATTTGAAATCATGAATTTATTTTAAGTGTGTAATATACTAATTATGTAAACACACTTTGCTCCTTGAGGGTACCTTTTATGGAAATAAAAGATATTTTATTCTGTTCTATTCTATTTTATACTAATTTATCCTTAAGTGTGTTATATACTAATACCTACCGCTGAGTACATAATGCAGTGACAAAATTAAATATAAGATTAGGAACCATGGAGGATACAGCAATAGAGCTCTCAAAAATCAGCTGATACTCTGTCTGGAACCGAGTATCTTTGTAATCTTTTTCTGGTACAGAAGTGTTACGTAACTTAAATTCAAAGTACTGAAAAAGAAAGATATATGTGTGTATTTATGACATGACAATTGGAAAATTGGACTTATAATGTTTGGATCATATCAATGACATACAGTGACTTATACCTGTCTCAAGTCAGGAAACTCATCAGTTGTTGCCTCGTAATGTTTTTGAAATTTGGAGAATTTTTTGTTTTCTTGTTGAAGGCCCAACAGTTAGTTCCCTACAATTGCTGACAATCAGATGAATTCATTTGCACTTTGACAGAAAGTTGTCTCATTGGCTATCATACCACATCTCCTTATTTTTATCCTTAATTTAGTGACAACTTGTTTGTATCCAAGTGATGAAAAGTGTTTCACCATGTTCAAATTTGGAAGACACTCATCTCTTGTTGGACTGAATGTTGACCTCCAGTTGTGATTTGTTTTGTTTTGCTAGGTTGCTGTCTCATTGACATATACCCCTTCCAGCTTCTCTTTGTATATTTTATGTACAAATTATGATTTGTATTTTTGTACAAAATTTGACTATATCATAGATTGGTAAATCAGACTATACGCAGAGGCGGATTTAGAGGGGGGCCAGGGGGATTATATAGGGATTCACTGAAGCATGACCGGAATGGGCCCCCTCTTAGGCAGTCAGTGGGCTCCCACTTATGAAAATTTCTGAATCACCCACTGATATGTATCGTCTTCAGTCAACCTTATTTATTTAAAACCACTTTTAATGGAAATGATGACATATAAAAATAATTTCAATTTATTTTAAAGCAACAAAATTGTCCATGTGTTAATCTGTCTCCCTGATCTGTTATCATAGTTTTTCACCAAGATTCACTTTAGATATAATTTACAGAAACTAAGAGAGATAACTTACATCTTTGGCTGTTATGAAAAAATTCCATGGCAACAATGAACCGATTCCCAAAACATAAAATATAATGTAAACAATATTCAACCTGCAAGTAGAAACATAAGTTTGTTAAAATTCAAAAATATAGTTGTTTTAAATATAAGATACATGTAAATAAACTCAATGTACTCCAGGTAGCTAGGTATTCATTTAGATAAAATATTATATATATTCACAATATTGTTTCTCTACTCAGTAGTTTTGATCTATAGATGATATGGGTTCTCACTAAGTATTTTTGAAGGAGAGTCCTGGGACTCTTAATTTTTGGCCATGGTTAGTCCAACAGTAAGATAAGATATTCTATTGCAATATAATTTATTATTTTATACTCCATGACCTAATAGAGCAACGAAATGACATATGCATTAAATTCAGATTACTTTTAAACTTTTGCTATAAAATGATGATACATGTGTTTAGTTTATACAAAATTTTACAATATTGATTCATTTCTGGGCTTAATAATTTAGTCTAAGATGCATGATTTTTTTATTAGTTGTTAGTGGCTTTGAACTAGCTAGCTGTCAGTAACTGCAAGTACTCTCAGATCTGTACTTAGTGTCTTTTTGTTGTTGGGATGTACAAGTAAATGGCGATGTCCACTTGTATTTGTAGTATTTGTATTTTTATCCATCTCATGAGTTAAGCCTTTTTCTACTGATTTTTCAAGTTTATTCTTATGTTTTAGTGTTACACCACTGTCTCAGGTTAGAGGAGGGCTGGCCATGGGATCCCACTAAAATGTTTAACCCCGACACATTCTGCTTGTCTGTGCCTGTCCCAAGTCAGGGGCCTGTAATTCAGAGGTTGCTGTTTGTTTGTGTGTTACATATTTGTATATTGTTCATTTTTTGTACATAAATTAGGCCGTTAGTTTTCTCGTTTGAATTTTTTACATTTTCATATCAGGGCCTTTTATAGCTGACTATGCAGTATGGGCTGTGCTCATGGTTGAAGGCCATGCGATGCCTAAAGTTGTTAATTTCTGTGTCATTTGGTCTCTTGTGGTCTGGAGAGTTGTCTTATTGGCAATCATACCACATCTTCTTTTTTTATAATCACCAGTTTTGAAAATGGTGAGTCCAGACAGATTTTCATGAATCCGGACTCATGGACTCGCCTTAGTGAGAAACCAGTTACATCAACTTCATTCAAACTTTAGCCAATAGTTGTATTTTTGACAATAATAACACATCTCCTTATTTTTATAATGTTACATATAGGTAAAATGCATATATATACTATAATACATGATATAGATGATGATTGACTCACAAGGTACTCAGTAAGGATTTTCCAGGGACTCATAATTTTTAACCAGAGCAAGTCAAAAGTTTTGTAAAGAAAAAATATCATGAATATCTATGCCATTAGCTAGTTATTAGGTGTGTGAACATGTATAAAAGAAAACGCAAATCAAATTCAGGAATATAATTTTTACTTTTAGGACATACAATGTATATCTGAAAATTGTAGACTTATCTATAAAAGCAGAAATACTACTGCATATACAGAAAAGTTTTCGGGTAATTTTCTATCAGTTCTAAGGTTCATATATATTGCGTATTTGGAAGTTCTTGGGGAAATAGTTGTACCCTTTAAACATCTATGGCTATTTATTGACCTGATATGCTCATTTGAATTGTGATACACTTGCGATTTCTGGGCCTTTAATAGCCGACTTTGCGGTATGGGCTTTGCTCATTGTTGAAGGCCACACAGTGACCTATAGCTGTTAATTCTGTGCCATTTGGTCTTTGTGGAGAGTTGTCTCATTGGCAATCATAACCACACCTTTTTTTATATATACTATTTGGAAATCTGTGCAATCTCATACTACATACACATGTGACTGAGGGGGATAGGACCTTAATCGGGTCTCAGGTGTTTTTAAGCTGGAGATTTCAGGATGGATCATTTTGGGATACTGTAATTCTTTTTTCGAATTTCGGGATTTAAATTTCTTTAAATTCAGGACCTCAGGATTTTAAGCCAGGGATTTCGGGATCAGGAAATCTGTTCTGGTTGACCCTAGAATTTGCGTCTCTTGAAATTTGATGTCACACAACTATCAGTTTTCCATTGTGGCATCAAAATTATACTGAAAACCTTTGTTATGTCAAGTAACGGCACATACTATAAGTTATCTACGTTCATATCCGTAGATATGGATATTTTAACACCCTGAAGTACCCCAGTACATCATGAGGCGAAGCCGAAGGGTGTACAGGGTACTGAAGGGTGTTAAAATATCCATATCTACGGATATGAACGTAGATAACTTATAGTATGTGCCGTTACTTGACATAACAAAGGTTTTCAGTATAATTTTGATGCCACAATGGAAAACTGATAGTTGTGTGACATCAAATTTCAAGAGACGCAAATTCTAGGGTCAACCAGAACAGATTTCCTGATCCCGAAATCCCTGGCTTAAAATCCTGAGGTCCTGAATTTAAAGAAATTTAAATCCCGAAATTTTGACTGCCACATTTCCTAGGAAAGACCGGGGATAAATTCGTTATCTACGTTCATTAGATATGAACGTAGATAACGAATTTATCCCCGGTCTTAGTCCGAATCGGGCGAGTTTTATGGAAATTCGGGTACAAAGTGTAACGTGAAAACAACGTTTTTTTCATTATCTAAAAAAGTTTTATTGAAATTTGGAAATTTTACATATTTTTTACGGGGTGTAGGGTACTACCTTTGGTAGAACCCTACAGGTAGTGAAATATAAGACGTTTTTAATACGGAGACCGAGAAACTGGATTGAGTCAAATTTGGCGCTCAATGTTGTGAGAGTTACGTCATAGATGGTGTGACGTCAACGTGGGTCATTTGCATAGACGTCCCATTCCTAGGAAATGTGGCAGTCAAGTGATGCATTTAATGAAATTAGTGTACATGATCGGAATAATATAGGACAAACCCGTTAATGAATTAAATATTTAATTACAAACATCATGGATACTCTACAGAATTCAATATTTCACAAGGAGCAATCATGGAACTAAGGGAAACTTGCGCGGAGTTCCCCGGGATAATGGTTAGCAACGTCCGGGGATATGGGTTAGCAACACCCAGGGGCTATGGGTTTTGTAACGACGTGCGTTAACCAATCAAAATCCTAGATATATACTAAGCCGGGGATAAATGTACATAGCCATAAGGTGTATATAATGCACCCCGCACCCCTTTTTCAGAAAAAGGAACACCATGAATTGATATAAAACACATTTCCAATAAGCAATAACTGCATTAAAAACACTTTTCATTTTGTTCAATCGAATTGCACTTGTGATACCTATCTTTTGGTTCAGCATTTCGATCAGGTGGTGGTACTTGAGATTCCATATTTACAAGTGCTTGTCTAGAACTGCAGTTCAAAAAACTTTTGTCATAGCAAATAAGGGTGCGGCATGTGAGTTAGACCCGATGATTGCATTCTAATTTAAGTTAAAACTTTGATAAAAACTTGATCGTTTACTGAACTAATGTCACGTAAACTTTTTTATATTTTGTAAACAACAAGTCAGCTGAAAGTGAAACAAGCAGGAAACGGAAATAACCTTTAGAAAATTGACGCATGCGTATATTAGAACACGTGTTGAAAATGGCACTTTCCACACCAGTATCTTTTTCTTCAAATGGAGAATATTGCATGTATTCAAGTCCTGACGGCGTTCTTAAAGTATATGATACATCGACCTCAAAAATCAGTCAACAGTATACTCCAAGTTCACACCTGACAGCAACGTGTACTTGTTTATCATGGGGTCCTAAGAGACCCAGTGCTGTAAGTCAGAGATAAATTCAAAATCAGCAGTATTTATTTTTTAAACAGATATACTCAAGTTAGAAGTTGAACCAATTTTCTTACATAAGAATGATTGACCTAAGGTTATCATTATATTAACTATTCATGAAGCAATTGAAAAAAGATATTGGATTTTTATTGGCAACCTGGAAATATTGAAAATATGTTTTGTAGGAATCTAATTAAACCATGACCATATGCACCATCATATAACTATCCATCAGTGGGATGTGTCATGATTCCTGTCATCAGATTTAGACTGAATTAGTGATTCAAAAAATTGCTGCCATTTGTCCCTTGTGCCAGTTGTGGCTTGTGCTACTGCAAGGGGAATATGGTCAACATGTGCCACAATACTCTGCGATCACTGTCATTGACATAAAGTTTGCATACTATTTGTCATCTTATTCTCTTCACGATATCTAATGTCAACATTTTTATTTGGCCATTTGTTGGAGTTGAGGGACTTTGACCTTCTTTTTAATTATTTATGACACCTTTTGTTTCAAGGATGAGTTTTCCCCAAATATAAATTGATCTGACATGATATTTACTTCAAAATGAAAGTAAAAATGTAAATTGCTTGTCAACATGATTTTATCTTTTTATATTTTAAGAAAACACCAAAGAAAAAGAAAAAAAGGAAATCATTATCAGAAGATTCAGCTGAACAAGAGAAAAATGATATTGTTGCAATAGGAACCAGTTCTGGAAATATTTTATTGTACAGTATTGTAAAAGCAGATATACAGAGTCAGTTGGTAGGTACTAATATGTAATTGTAGCATTTAGCATCAACAAAATTATATCCTTAACCATTCAATGACGGTAGTACATGTAGTATTTCACTTAATGTACATGATGTATGACTTAAAGTTGACAGGTTGGGACAACCCATAAAATTGGGAAGTTTACAAAATAAATTTGAAAAACTATCCATCTAATGAGGAATTCTATTCTAGCAGTGTTTAAAATTTTATTTTTAAATCCACATTTTATTCCATGAAAAATGTAGCATTTTTATGCCCCACCTACGATAGTAGAGGGGCATTGTGTTTTCTGGTCTGTGTGTCCGTTTGTTCGTCCGTCTGTCCCGCTTCAGGTTAAAGTTTTTGGTCAAGGTAGTTTTTGATGAAGTTGAAGTCCAATCAATTTGAAACTTAGTATACATGTGCCCTATGATATGATCTTTCTAATTTTAATGCCAAATTAGAGTTTTTACCCCAATTTTACGGTTCAATTAACATAGAAAATGATAGTGCAAATTTCAGGTTAAAGTTTTTGGTCAAGGTAGTTTTTGATAAAGTAGAAGTCCAATCAACTTGAAACTTAGTATACATGTTTCCATTGATAAGATCATTCTAATTTTAATGCCAAATTAGAGAATTTACTCCAATTTCACGGCCCACTAAACATAGAAAATGATAGTGCAAGTGGGGCATCCGTGTACTGTGGACACATTCTTGTTTTTATTGTTTTTTTTAGGTTAAAGCAAAATTAGTAGTTGATTACTTTGAAAACTGTAAACCAAATAATTTTTATGGCTGAGGAAAAAAAGGGAATATTTTCCCTTGTATATTAAAAAAGACTAGTAAGAAAATCCTCAAAAATGATGTGGAGTAGAAGGTGCCCAATTTATATTCATACCTATTTGGAAATTTCTTTTCAGGATAAAGGTCACAGTGAATCAGTAAATGACCTGTGTTGGGATGAAAATCAAGGTTATTTGTACAGTTGTAGCAACGACCACAATGTCATCCAATGGGATGTTTCTACAGCTAGTGTTAGACAGTAGGTAGCTTTAGGGATGTCATAACAGTCCAGTATAATGCAGACGTTTATCCTCTTTAGCCCAGCTAATTTTATGAAATTGCATTATTTGAAGAAGAAATTTCCAGTCTTGTTCAAATCTTCTCACGAAATGAATAACAGATTCTAAAAACAGGTTCTGAAATCAAATTAAGAATGAGTTATGAAACTGGAAAATGATTTACCTGAGTGTATGGATCTATAAGGAGAATTTTTGTAAGTCTCAATTGATGAAAAACATATATGAATAATTATGTCTTAATTGTAATATTTAGTAAGACAACAAGATATAATTTTACATGGTTTATCATATCATTTTTAAACACTTTATACTTTTTTTCAGCAAATGGAAAGCTGATAAAGGAAGTGTGCATTCAATGTGTCTTTGTTCCTCCAATCATTTGTTAACTGCTGGTAGATCAATAAAACTGTGGAATGTAGAAACTAAAGAATTGTTAAAGGTAATATTGGTCCCAAAAGGAAACATTTTAAAACAATTTAATATTTTTATTTTAAATCACCTATTGTAACACCAAACATTTAAACGAAAAAGACAGAATTGTTTCCACACACTTTTCTTTTTAGCATATATTAGATTTAAAAATCACTTTCTATTTAAATTAAGACACATAAGTTCGATTAGTTTGCGCTGAAAAGCTACTAGCGACCAACATACAAAAAATTGAGATTTAAATGAGTTTAATGTTGAATTTGCATGGTTTTGATGGTTTAGAGAGAAAAAAAACATTCAATATAACCACTGTGCATAATAAGGAGTAGTGTTACACTGTTACTAAATGTATTCCAAATCCTATTTACTTCAGATCAAATGAACCTCTAAATAATGACGACTTCAGTATGTATACTAAAGAAATTTATCCTGTAGAACTTACTTTAAATAAAGCTAATGATAACAATGACCACTGCCCTTTCCTCGATCTTGATATCTATATCATAAACGGGAAGCTTAATACAAAAATTTATGATAAAAGAGATGATTTTTCATTTCCTATTGTTAATTATCCATTTTTAGATGGTGACGTTCCCTTGTCACCATCTTATGGTGTTTATATATCTCAACTTGTACGATTCGCTCGTGTATGTAACAATGTATTAGATTTTAGCGAGAGAAATTTATGTATTACTGAAAAATTATTACACCAGGGTTTTCGATATCACAAACTGGTCAAAACATTTACTAAATTTTATCACCGGTATAAGGAAATAATTCGTAAATATAACTCAACATGCAGACATCTTATACGTTCAGGTATTTCACATCCAAAATTTTATGGAAATATTCTTTATAAAGCACAAAAATGTCAGTATTCTCCTCAGAAACTAACAAAACCTTTAAATAGACTTATTAAAAGGGGATATAGTTACGATACTGTTGTCAGGTCATTAAAGATTGCATATTTTGGCTTTAACATTGATTCACTGATAGGGTCTTTGCATCGGAACTAAACACATTTATTTCTAAAAAAACAGTTGTTGGCATGACACGGGTTATGTTCTTCTCATATATTTTATGATAGTATGATACTAAACCCCTAACGGGAGGGATTGTACCTGATATTCATATGATGAAGACATAATCTTTCAATCAGTTTAATTGAGGTCTGGAGCTGGCATGTCAGTTAACTGCTAGTAGTCTGTTGTTATTCATGTATTATTGTCATTTTATTTATTTTCTTTTGTTACATCTTTTGACATCAGACTCGGACTTCTCTTGAACTGAATTTTAATGTGCGTATTGTTATTGTTTTACTTTTCTACATTGGCTAGAGGTATAGGGGGAGGGTTGAGATCTCATAAACATGTTTAACCCCGCCGCAATTTTGCGCCTGTCCCAAGTCAGGAGCCTCTGGCCTTTGTTAGTCTTGTATGATTTTAAATTTTAGTTTCTTGTGTATAATTCGGAGTTTAGTATGACGTCCATTATCACTGTACTATTATGCATATTTTAGGGGCCAGCTGAAGGACACCTACGGGTGCGGGAATTCTCGCTACATTGAAGACCCGTTGGTTGCCTTCGGCTGTTGTTTGCTCTATGGTCGGGTGGTTGTCGCTTTGACATATTCACCATTTCCTTTCTCAATTCTATTCATATGTATTAATGCTAAACAATTCCCACAGTTGTTAGATGAAAGCCTGCTCTACATTTCTTTTCTGTAAAAGATTTGAACATTAACATGTATGAATCAAATTCCTATTGATATATTTTTATTGTATCTAGAAAAGAGTGTTTTGCATTGTTTTGTCTATAATCTGATTTTACAGAATGAAATGTGGATTTGATTTTAACCATTTTGTTTTCTCTTTCAGACATTTACTGGTCATAAAACAGAGATTTTCCGTCTCCTTCCGTTACCACTGTCAGCAGATGCGTCAGATTCACCAGAAAATATGTATTTTTTATCGGCTGCTCAGAATGATAGAATCATTAATGCATGGTGTGTATACTAGTTTTAATTTTGCATATTACTGATAGCAAATGTTTATAAGACATGAATAGACTAGTAATTTAATTTTTATGAACATGGAGAGAAGGGATAAGGTTCAAAAATTCATAACACAAACTCCCTTTACAATCCCGTGAATCACTAATGAAAGAATTAGCACTTTTATCGTTGTTCTTTATCTTTGTCTCTTTATCATAAGCTTAAACCAAGCTGCAGGATAAAGATGGTCCACTGTCACTAGTTGAATTGATTTTGTTAATTATTTATAATGTATTGCATATCAATTTTGATTTTGATAAATCCTTTCAAAGGCTTTTGATATAGCTTACTGGTTACAAATATCCTCGAAAAATACTATGTTTCCTCTTGTCAGTCAATTTATAATTGATAGTCACAAATATGAATGAATCTACATTTAATGGATTTCATATCAATTTCGATTAAAATTTTCCTTCCAAGACTTTTGTTATAATTACTGGTTTAATATTAAACATGTTTTATTCCAGGCAAATAAACACATCATCTTCTGATAAGAACTCAATTACTTCATTTTCACTGCCTGAAGAACCAACGTTATTAGATGTTTGTCAGCAGTCAACAGAACAGGTACTGTAGATATCTTCTCAAAATTAGAGGCCTCTTAGTTATATGAGTTCACACACACACTCATGAGTTCACATGCACACTCATTTGAAATTCATTACTTGATACATATTACAGAAGAATAAGACTTAAAAAGTAAACAGTGTCGTTCTTTAGTTCAATACTGTTGATTATTTATAAATTTACAGCTTGAAGGACCTTACTTCTAGTCTAAAACAAAATATATCCTGCAGTACAGAACATCAAATCTGAACAATTATCTGATTCCATTTTGTAGTTTGTACATTGTAATTAAATGCTGAAATTTAATAATAGGAAATTTGTAATGAAGCAGTTATTTTTAGCTCACCTCGTCCGTCGTTAGCTTTTACAAAAATCTTCTCCTCTGAAACTACTGGGCCAATTTTTACCAAACTTGGCCTCATTATTAGGGTATCTAGTTTAAAAATTGTGTCCGGTGACCCGGCCAACCAACCAAGATGGCCGCCATGGCTAAAAATAGAACATAGGGGTAAAATGCAGTTTTTGGCTTATAACTCAAAAACCAAAGCATTTAGAGCAAATCTGACATAGGGTAAAATTGTTAATCAGGTGAAGATCTATCTGCCCTGAAATTTTGAGATGAATCGGACAACCCGTTGATAGGTTGCTGCCCCTGAATTGGTAATTTTAAGGAAATTTTGCTGTTTTTGGTTATTATCTTGAATATTATCATAGATAGAGATAAACTGTACACAGCAAAAATGTTCAGTAAAGTAAGATCTACAAATAAGTCAACATGACCAAAATGGTCTGTTGACCCCTTTAGGAGTTATTGCCCTTTATAGTCAATTTTTAACCATTTTACGTAAATCTTAGTCATCTTTTACAAAAATCTTCTCCTCTGAAACTACTTGGCCAAATTAAACCAAACTTGACCACAATCATCATTGGGGTATCTAGTTAAAAAATTGTGTCCGGTGACCTGGCCAACCAACCAAGATGGCTGCCATGGCTAAAAATAGAACATAGGGGTAAAATGCAGTTTTTGGCTTATCACTCAAAAACCAAAGCATTTAGAGCAAATCTGACATCGGGTAAAATTGTTTATCAGGTCAAGATCTATCTGCCCTGAAATTTTGAGATGAATTGGACAACCCGTTGATAGGTTGCTGCCCCTGAATTGGTAATTTGAAGGACATTTTGCTGTTTTTGGTTATTATCTTGAATATTGTTATAGATAGAGATAAACTGTAAACAGCAAAAATGTTCAGCAAAGTAAGATCTACAAAGAAGTCAACAAGACTAAAATGGTCTATTGATTTCTTTAGGAGTTATTGTCCTTTATAGTCAATTTTTAACCATTTTTTGTAAATCTTGGTTCTCTTTTACAAAAATCTTCTCCTCTGAAACTACTGGGCCAAATTAAACCAAACTTAGCCACAATCATCATTGGGGTATCTAGTTTAAAAATTGTGTCCCGTGACCTGGCCAACCATCCAAGATGGCCGCCATTGCTAAAAATAGAACATAGGGGTGAAATGTAGATTTTGGCTTAAAACTCTGAAACCGCAGCCTTTAGAGCAAATCTGACATGGGGTAAAATTGTTTATCAGGTCAAGATCTATCTGCCCTGAAATTTTCAGATGAATCTGACAACCTGTTGTTGGGTTGCTGCCCCTGAATTGGTAATTTTAAGGAAATTTAAAATTTTACAAATAAGTCAACATGACGGAAATGGTCAATTGACCCCTAAGGAGTTATTGTCCTTTATAGTCAATTTTTAACAATTTTCATAAAATTTGTTAATTTTAACTAACATTTTCCACTGAAACTACTGGGACAAGTACATTATAGATAGAGATAATTGTAAGTAGCAAGAATGTTCAGTAAAGTAAGATGTACAAACACATCACCATTACCAAAACACAATTTTGTCATGAATCCATCTGCTTCCTTCGTTTAATATTCACATAGACCAAGGTGAGCGACACAGGCTCTTTAGAGCCTCTAGTTTTTTTATATTATCATTAAATATTGGATTATTTAATGCATATTGAACTGAATGGGTTAAATTATTAATAGAGTAATTGAAACAGCAGGATACAAACAAACATCACAAAATCAAGTTTTACCTTTATAATATGCATAAAGTTACCTGTAGTGCCTATGCCCGTTAATTTTAGTATTTGATTTTAAACAAGGCAGACAATTAGAGGCCCAATTTGTTAATTTATACATACTTATAATTTTTTTCAGGTTGTAATGTTGTGTGCTGTAACAAGAAGTGGCCAGGTTGTAATATTTGAGCACAAATTAAATGGGTAAGGCTTGGGAATACTTTAATTCAACAACAGAAAAGTGTCAATGTTGGGCTTAGAATTGCCTTTAGTACACAAGCTGTGAATATAATTTAAACAGAGCATATGAAAGGATGTCATCATTGCAAAAAAATCCAAACAACATTTGACACGAAAACCCACTGGATCATAAAAATGTTGCCCAGTTTTTGAAGAAAATAAATATATACAATGTTGTGTAAAATAAAAATTTTGTGCTGTGTAGGTTCAAAATATACCTGAATACAATAAAATAAAAAAACTTAAGACTGTATTATCATGCACTATTCTTGTTAATGTCAGCTTTCACACCAAATTTTTTTTTCTTCAGATCCTTATAATCTTGAGCTAAAAATAACTACACAATTTCAGTCTACAAAGCTTGAATACAACAAAAACTCAAGTAAATAAAACTGAATCAATAAATCGAAATTCCTAAGAGCAAGCTTATGATAATAATTATAAAAGGGATTTTGAACAATTTGTTTTTATTGCTCTTCTTTCAGGAGATTGAAAAAGCCATTAAAACCTAAAGTTCTCCTTCAAGTATCAACATCAGGTGCCAAGGACAGCTTACCGTTACCTATACCTATACTGGCAGCACAGATTTGTGATCAAGACATTCTAATTGTACATGGAAACTTCCTTAAACCGACATTTGAAAGAGTGGTAAGTAACATCACACTCAAATTTTAGTTTAATTCTATTTCATTTCTATTCACATAATTCACATGTGAATTTAAAATTTCCAATTATAATATTCATGTATTTAATAAACTTGAAATATTTTTTATCCAGTTGAACATGTTTTAAAAAGGAGTAAACTAATAAAATTGCAGAAGATAATACAACACCTAGGCAGCTCAAACCTTAATAAAATACACATCCTGTGTGAAAGCTTTGCTTCAAGGATTGAAAGGAGATAACATAGTGTTCAAAGCCTTGACATATGATCTGTACAACAATGGAAACAACAAATTCCACTGAAATTTTTTTTTTACATGTGATTCACCTTTAAAATTGCAAGTATATTCACACTTTTATATGTAACATGCCATTTAGTTTTGCAGTGCAATCTAAGGAACAAGAAAAAAAATTCATACAAAGTTTCGTAATTTTTGCAAAATGAAAACTCATGCTGAATCAACCTTTTCATATGTGCTTAAGACCTAGCTATTTTTTTCTAAATCAGTAAAACTATAACATGTCTAGTATCAACTATAATTTATTTATTTACAGGGATATAATTCTGCTGATCCCGTACAGTGTTTAATCAGAGAAGATCCCAGGAAAGTCTCACTACAAACAGATAGAAGTTTGTCAAAGGTAAATAATGTTATACAGAACATTCTGTTTCTCTTTCATCTTTCTGGATATACCCACCTTGGGCTCATAGTCAATATATGGAAAGACTAAGATAAATATACAAATTGAGAGCTAATACCATTAGACTTTGCAACAGTCAAACCTTTGTTTAAGGTCACCCACATTTTAGAAAAAAATTGTCAGGTAACACTGTTCTTGACCCGCTATAGTAATACATGTGCTTTTTTAACCTTGATTCAAAGGCCTTCTCTTATAAGGTAATTTTTCTCTTGTCTGAAGGGGGATCTTTTTATACAAGTTTGACTTATTAAAACCTCCAATGTCATTGGACATTTGTAAAGTTTCATTGTTAAAAAGCAAACAATAACTTATTACAACTGTATAAAACTTAATAATATAATGCAAAATGATCTATATACAGTTGGTTAATCTATATCTTTTTATGCCCCACGGTCCACTTAACATAGAAAATGATAGTGCGGATGGGGCATTTGTGTACTGGGGACACATTCTTGTTTAATGTTTACATTGTACTAGAAATATTTTAATAATATCTGTTACTTATATTAATAATTTCTCTTTTCCCTAACCAGATACAAACCCCAGATGTTTCCAAAGATTCTACAGTGTTGGTACCTGGTCTTATGGCACCCAGTGGTCCTTCACAGGAACCAGGAAGAAGGTCCAAAAGGAAACCCTCAATTACAGATGTAAGTATCATCTATTATGACTGTTCCCAGGTCCATAACAGGAATCTGGTCAAAAATTCCAAGAAAAAAGATTTCATGAATGTTTATTGTTTTCTTTAATTCATTGCCAATTGAATTTGGACTTGTCTTAAAAATCTGTCAAATTTTAAATAATTCATTGTGTGCTTGATCACAGCTCTAAAATTTTCTTATTTTCCATGAATTTTCAAGTCAATGAAAGATGGTGATCATATCATAGTGTCTCAGATATAATACAATTTACAAGTTTGCAGAAATATCTGCCTACAATTGATCTAAGGTCAGAAGAGAAACAAATTCTGGTAACAGTTCCATATGGCACCACCACTCTGCATTATAATCACAATAAGTCCTTTCAGTTTATTCTGAGGGGGTGCCATATGGAATCTTTCCCAGTTTCTCCCATTAGTATGATAATTGTAGGCAAATTATACTTAAATTTAATCATCTTCAAAACACTCCTCAAGATAAATCTTGTTTCTGTTTCTATTACAGATGAGTATGGAAGAAAGATTGAATGCTATCAGTGTAGATCATCCTAGTCACCCTACAAGAGAACCACCCCAGGCCGACACGTTGGCTAGACTGTTAACACAGGGATTACAGAGTCAAGATAAAAAATTAATAAACGTAAGTATTTTTAGAACTTGAGTCATTTTAATAAAGGACTTTTAAGGCCAGGTGAAAAAGAAATATAGAAATACAAAGTACTATAAACTGTCTTATTTTCATGAGCTATTTATTTACATGATGTGATTCAATTATAAATCCAGCTGAATATGTCAAAATTTGATATCTATTAATTTATACACATACATCAACAATGAAAAATATGAAAACAGATTGCTGTGAAGCTGGTTAGCTCTTATCTAAAGTACAGCCAAATTAAAACAGTTAAATGTTATAGTTAACCCTTACTGCAAGATTGACTAGTGGATATAAATATGTTCATCCCTGAAGGTTTAAACCCTTCAGGGCTTTCAATAGAAGGCGGTAGGCGGCGATTTTCGTGGTCTACTTGAAGGAAATCCGCCGCCTACTTTGCTCAAAATTGTAAAATTAAAAAATCAATAAAAATGACTGAAGGGGAAATTTACGCTGTTGACACAACCAGGGGATTTCCGATAAAGTGTGGTTGATATTTATAAACTTTCCCTATCTACGTGAAGTGACCCGAGTAGTCACGAACGCCTAGGCTGGGATCGCTATCAACAAGGAGAGTAAGACGAAAACTACTGAAAGTAGAAACCAGCAGAAGGCACCCGAACACCGTCCGTAAACAGACTCCTGATTGGTCGATTTACAACCGGTTTTCTTAAACGACCTACGATTGGTGTAATTAATAGGCGTGTACGAAAATGAGTAAACGAAAACAAAGTGACATCAGTCAATGGATTAGAAAAATACAAAAACAAGGTGCTTTATAAATATTGAATGGAAATACAACTTACTAGTATTCAAAGGAGAACACTGTATATTTTCACAATGTTAAAATAAAATAAAAAACTCCAATATAAACAACGTACAGCCACTGACCCACGTGTTCGCAAGGACACCGATCCCAAGTTTGTTTTAGATTCAAATCCTATTACATAGAGTGAACTACATGGACATGTTCCTTTATAACTATGTTGGCTTTGTATTAGAAATTAAATAAATCGGTGTCGCAATCTTCTTTTCTTTGTATCTGTAAAGCATCACTGTCAAATTTGGGGCCACTTTAGGGTCTTCTGACTTCAATGCACAATACAACGATGTACCCACACTCAATGCCCATGTCAAGGATCATATAATTTATTATCCTGTTAAGGATTTGTCTGCCTCTGTTGTATCTACTGAACTGAATGTTAACTGCCGTAGCAATACTCAGGATGATAGCAACTTTGACTTTTAGAAACAACAATGTTAAGCCAATTAAAAATACAAGATTTTAATCAATATCAATTATATTTTTCTTTAATTAAGCAGATCCATCATCTGACATAATCATTATCACCATGGGCTTTGCTCATTGTTGAAGGCTGTACAGTGACCTATAGTTGTTAATGTCTGTGTCATTTTGGTCTCTTGTGGATAGTTGTTTCATTGGCAATCATGCCACATCTTCTTTTTTTTATATGTTTACCTTGACTTGTCTGTGAATGTTCATAATTGATCATAGACTAGTTCAAATTACAAATTTACATAAAGTCTTGGGATAATTTATAATTTACCTTCCAAGTAAAAAGTATTTAGGGTACATCAAATTTTACTCATTATATATAATTTACTAGAGTTGAATTCATACAGTTTTGGTAATATTAGGCAGTAAAACATAAGATGAAAAATTGATACTTTTCAGTTTTTCACTCTTTATACCTGAAATGAAAATCAATACAAATCAACTCAAGAAGTTCAAGCATAATATCAAGTATAATAAAATTTTATTAATGAATAAATATGATCTTTCCCTATATTATCACCATGTCATTGCTATTCTCAAACAACTTCAAATACAAGCTTTAAGTTGAAGTCTGGATCAAATGCATATATAAATGTAATCTGTATTTACAGAAAATCCAACCATGCTACAAATTTTAATCAAACATTTACATTATCTTCATTAAAAAAATGATGTTTTGAGAGGACTGAAACAGGGTCCAGGAGACTCCCAGAATGCAGGATTTTGCACCATTTTAAAAAAAAATTCTGGGGCCCTTGAGCGGGCCCCAGACCCCCGGCCGTAGGTTAGACGAGCAAGCTCGTCGCCGCGGCCGGCTTCGCCGTCCGCATTGATGGGACTCCTATTTTTTGGTTTTATCCTCCTACTTCTAAACTTATTGAAAGCCCTGCCCTTGCTATTAAAGTAGAGAATCTTTAAATCTGTAACCTAATCCTGTCAGAATTAGGGAAGTTAATCTAAGTCTTTGTGTAATGTAGGAAGTCCTTGTGCCACAATTCTTTTCGGGGTCTGTAGGTGGCATATTAATTGTTAATTTGTCTTGTGAGAATCAATTAAATATTTTCCACTGTACATTAAGCAATTGTTTTCTTGTAATTTTAGAATGTGCTGATGCAAGCTTCAGAAAAAGTTGTACAGAATACAGTGCGGAAGTTACCTATACAGGCTATTATTCCATTGGTTCAGGAATTATCATCGAGAATGCATACCCATGCTCAAAGGTAAGTACTTGTTGGTCATCTTAGTTATCATACTGGTTCATGAACTATTATCTATTATAATAATAAATGTCAATTAGACAGCAACCCAAGGAATTACATAACCAAGAGATTCTAGAGGGCAACATACTGTCTTCAATAATAGAAGGGTGTCTTAGAAAATATTTAACGCTCAAAATCTGTTTCAGTTGTTGAAAGTTTATGAATAAAATAATCAATGAATTTCTTTTAACACTTGCAATTATGTTTGTATTTATTATTTTCTCGGTTTAATAATTTTTCCGAATTTTAAATGTTTTTCCATATTTTTCATAAAATGTATGATTATGTTTCTTATAAGATTTGTTTATGTTTTTCAGTTCATCGAAGATTCTCAGATGGATAAAAACACTGCTTACAATTCATACTTCATATCTTATGACAGTAAGTAAAATACTGACACTTTAGAAAATATCAAGAGGAGTTAGTCAAGAAATTGTGAGGGAGGGAGCAGGAGGGTTTTAAAATTACAGCACCAAAAAAAATGTGTAAAAGCAGAATTTTATGATATAGATTTGTGGGTGGATTTTAAAAGATTAAAGATCCAAGTTTTCATGAGCCTTTTAGTTTTATTTCTGATTCATGTATTCATTTTTTTCTTTGGATTTTTATCTAAGAAATTTATATCAGCAATATATTAAGCAAGTTCAAAAATGAGCTCAGATTTTACAGGAATAATACCCTTGGAAATGGAAACAATATTAAAAATAATTGTAGTGTAAGCTATCTTCCATGTTTATTTCTTGGAAAATTATATGGCCCACATAAATATAATTGACAATTATTGTAGTTGCCCCTTTGGAGAAAATATGTGCTGTGGCGGAGGACATTGGAATGTGCTACTTTCTTATTGTTGATTGGTAAATTTTAATGTTCCTGTATATTTAATATTTGTAGTTTCCTGATATGGTTGAAAATTTAAGTACCTTATACCAGATGATGGATTCAAGAACAATGATGTTTAACAAGCTGTCTCGCTTACAGGGAAAATTAGACCTGGTTTTATCACAGGTAAATATAGGAAAGAAACCTATATATATTTACAGCTGATTGCATTGAGTGTGTAGGTAAAGCCTACAAATGGTAATATCTTTTGTTAGCTTGTTTGCTAGCTGAACCGTGAGGTCATTAATAGGTAAGGTAAACTACCCTCCTTTAAAAGTAGACTAGTCTGACAAATAATCTATCTGTAGGACTAGGCTACTTCAAAAGGAGGGTAGTATACCTTACCTAATAATGACTTCACAGTTCAGCTAGCAAACATGCTAACCAAAGATATTACCTTTACTTGCACACTCAATACAATCAGCTGTAAAAAAATGTAAGGTCTTTGAAAATCTATTTTAAATTCCAGCCTAATTTGAATAATTAATAGATGTTTAGAAGTCAACAGTGGGGTAGGGGTATCATTTGATTATGGACTTTCCATTTTGAATTTACTCTGAGTTTTGTAATTTTGTTCTTTTACTTTTTTCAAGTGTATAATTTTGTATAGAAAGTTATTCTTGGGGGGGGGGGGCACTTTTCTGTACAGATTCATTATTTGATAATTTACAAATAGCATGGTTTCTAGTGAATGCTTTGTAACTTCAGATAGCTAAATGATTGCAAGGTTCAAAATGTTGATCTTTTTCCTCATATATTTTAGGTTACAGCACAAGACCAACCAGAAGTAGAAACTGAATCATTAGAACAGCCATTATTAATGTATCAAGAAGGTAGACAATATTTTGCTTTATTTATTCAAGTCCCTTTTGGTCAAATAGCTCCTTATTTATTTAAGTACTAAACCATCCATTGCTCTCAAAAACTTAGGTTCAAACAGTACTAATAAAGGTTGATAAAAAATAATCATTTAGGACAATGTAATTGTTATACCTGCTATAATGTGTTCAAACATTTCTTTACCCTATTATTGACTTAGCATAAGAATAATTTCCCTTGTATTACAGAATCTTCGGATGAAGACTTTGGATTGGATGATTTTGCTCCAACACAGTCAGATACAGAGGTAAGATTTGTTTACAATGGTTATACTTTGTAAAGTTGTGTACTCTGTCTCATCAGATTAAAATGGAAAATAAAAAGAAACTGTATGACTCATTCTTCTGGCTTTCAGGTCAGATTAGAGGAACTGGTTTTATTTGGTAAAATAAACAACAGTAGAGCTTATTAAAGCTTAATGTATGGTGTAGATCTTTACATTCTCAATATATACTGGTTTTAAGTGGATAGTTGTTTCATTGGGTAAATCTTATTTCTAAATATTCAAGAAATATTCTGTCTTGAATTGCAATACAATAAAGTTTTGATTTTTGTGGAGTGCTAGTTTTACCATTTATTTTACAACAGAAAAAGGTTACCATGAAGGAACAGTAAATTATACCTTAAAACCATATAATGAAATGAACACTCACAAATACAAATTACATTGCAAGTAAGAAATAATTGTTATATGAATGATATATTGAGAAATATTTTTATTTGATACTTTTAGGATAATGTAGATTTATTTGATGACATTGAAGAGAGTGATAAGACACCAGACCAACAGAATGGGGATGAGGAAGAGAAAAATTCTGATGATGACGATGAAATGGAAGATTCTCCCATGGAAAATGGTGATGAAGAAATGGAGTCTGAATAATTAATGAGAAACAATAATGAAATGGTGCAATACAAATGGCTTCCCAAGCTGACTGACTCTGCTCCACAGAACTGGAATAGATTCTGGCTTCATGTTCAAAGGAAGTGTATTCAAGGGCAGATAACTATTCTAAATATAGAATGTTTCTGCCAGAACTGTTCTTTGTAAAGTCAGAAGCGTTCATTAAAAAGTGACTGATATCATTACTTACTTAAAGAACATTCTTTTCCTGGAATGATATAAAATTGTGAACTCAGGGGTTACCTTGTTCAATGAAATTTTAAATTAAAGGTAAAGAAGGATTTTATTATATTTTACGAATGCAAAACCAATTTGTGTGGTATGAAAATGTAAAGTTTTTACCTCAGAATTCATTTTTCAGTGGTGCACAAGTGTTTGTCTAGAGTTGCTTCCCTTTACAAATGAAATTGTCTTTTGTCCATGGATAATGGGAGGATAAGTATGCATATGCTTGTTAAGAGGTTGTAAATTGATATAAAAAAAAATCATAAAATTGATTTATATATAATTTGACAGCCTGATCAAACAGAAACCATACTTCCCAATGCAAAGGTTTCAGCGTCTGCAACTAAATGCATTTTCCAGAACTTTGACTTGTAAGCTACTGTGCAAACATTACAGAAACATTAAGATTAAATCAAATTATAAACAATAGTTTGTCTGTATGAAATTTTTTAAACAAATAAAAAGGTCACTTTGCTTGGATCATTTTGCTAAATTGTCAAAGTGCTATTATTATGTGCATATTACCATTAATCATAAATCTAGAATTAAGGGTTTCTTGAAGTATTTCTTATCAGGTTCTTTGAGAAGTATTGTAGTAAATTGTATGTATTTTTCTATTAAAGAAATGTAATTATGAAATTTTCTTCTAGCTGCTCTATTTATTAGTGTTTTGAAAATTATCTTTATTTGCATTTAAAAAAATATAAGACATTAGCTGATTCAGTTTCAAGGAGTGTTTACCGTACAAACTATGATAATAAAGAACACCCTTACTGAATGTTGTTACTCAGTCAAAGGTCAAGGTCAAAGCAACAGTTAAAAGTCTGAAATTTGCTTAAAATTCTGGTTTCCATAAAAATTAATACACAGATAGTTTTCAGCATGAAGGAGAAAGAATACAATTCAGTTTTGATGTGTTTATTGCCTCATGATAGGTGTTTGAATACAAATACTTGTATTTACCATATATATTTATAGTTGGTGACAATACTGTGAAAATGAGAGGGGTTTTATATGCATTTAGTTTGTCTCTGATGGTTATTAATTATAACTGGCTTTAGATATGATAGTGGAAAAGATGTTTCATAAGTTTATGCATTTATTTTTAATGATTAGGAATGGGATATTTGTTTTCTGTAAGCTTTGTAAATTGGCACTTGTTAATTTTCTATTGTTCTCAAGGTGCTAGATGATTGAAATAATTCTTGTTATTGGTGCATAATATATACCTGAATTGTATATATGACTACAAATGCATGTGGTCACAAATATACAGGTCTATAAAAAGAATTTTATGGGTGTCTTGTCTGTCAAATACATGTACTTAGTATTCAGGCAGGTATAGTACTAAGTATGTCTCCCACCAGTTCATACTGGACTACAAAATGTTTGTGTTGGATCAGTTTATTGTAGAATTATTTGTGAAAGAATTCAAATATGGAAAAATTCCAAGAATTTATTTGCATAGCATGTGTGAGAATTTTAGTGTTGTTCAGTCATAAATTTGGACTAGTTATTCTTTTTTGTTACATTGACATTGTCCTTAAAAACCTTTTTCTATGCATTCTCAGTTAGGTTTGATCACATTAACCATGTCCTGACGTCGCCAATGAATGAATGACGTCCGGGGAGTGAAGTTATCAGTTTATTTATTTTCTTTAACAACATGATTCCACCAATATGTGGGCCACCTTGTGTTGATTTAAACCTACATATGCATTTGTAACATTCATTTCTTGACAGGAGAATAAATAAGAATGGGGCATTTATACCCTTAGAAGATAGGAGAGAATTTTTATAGGTTGTTTTGGGTTTGTTTTTACTTCTGAACAAAGAGAATCCTGTATATGTTAACTTTTTGTATATATAAGTAATTGATAGTCTGAATGCCGCTATGTTAATTTTTTTTACAGCCAAAATAATATAAGCATTCACCACTTTTCTTCTAAGAAGTAAATTCTATTTTTATTTTGTTATGACTTTTTATGTTTAAAGTATGTAAACCATAATTGCTGAAGAAGAAAACTGGTAAATTGATGGTTAAATTACCAGAGCATTATTAATTGCAATATACAAAAAATAATAAAATATTTACAGGTAAAATTGTAATTGAACTGACCAGAAAAATTTATTAAACCGTGTGCGCAAGTTTGAGTGTATAGTTTAAATATATGGACTGCAAATAAAAGTCAATCATGGCCACTGATCATACTTTGATGAAATAAAAATTGTCATGTCCTTGATCATGTTATAAATAGTCAGACATTTTTTTATGAATGAATTAGTATGTAATAAAAGTTTTATTGTTATTGTTGATGTGTACATTTTGTTAATGATGATGTAAAATACATATATAAATCATGCTAAAATATTGAGTTAAAAAGTCAATAAAAATATTCAGATGAATGTTTGTTATTATTTAAATGGAAACCAAACAAAAGAAGTTTTCAGGAAAGGGATAGATTTTGAGACACTCAAAAGCCACAAATAGTAGAATAGTCAACATTTATTTAATGGCAAAAAACAAAGACAAATAATAGTTTACAAAACATTGTATATGCAGTATAAGATATATATTGGTGTATGGAATGATTGTAAGGTGTACATGTCTAGCTGACAGGTGTCATCTGACCTTGACCTCATTTTCATTGTTCAATGGTCAAAGTTAAGTTTTTGAGTTTTAGTCTATTTTTTCGAGTACTATATTAAATAGGTCAACATTTGGTGTATGGAAATATTTTATGGTTTAAATGTCAGTCATACAGGTCTTATTTGACCTTGACCTCTTTTTTACGGTTCATTGCTAAGTGTAAAGTATTTGTGTTTTGGTCTTTTTCTTAATTTATAAGCAATAGGTCAACTATATTTGCTGTATGGAAGAATTGTTAGCTGTAAATGTCTGCCTGGCATGGTTCATCTGACCTTGACCTCATTTTCATGGTTCATTGATCAATGTCTTAAGATTTCTTGGTTAATGTTGAGCTTATTTGACAGTTGTAATAAAGCTTTATATTTAGGACTATCAACATAATATCAATGATTAGTAAGGCGAGACATTTCTTCGTGTGCACTCTTGCTCAGTGATTTCCCTGTTTTTACCTTATATCCTACACATCAAATTTTTTTATTTGTCATCACTTTTAACAACAAAAAATGTCAACTATAGAAGATAAAACAAAGCTTCATGATTGAAACCAACAACTCTATAAAAAATCTTCATGGGGGATTTTTTGCAAATAGACCTCATGCTCCTCTTATCTTGTCATAAGTGTTCTAAGTCACTTTAGTGTTTGAATGTTTCCAAAAAGCAGGGAAAAAAACAATGCCACCAAGTATGTATGTGCTAAATACCTTTTTTAACTGTTTTAAAGTCCTCGGTTCATATTTTGAAATTCGGGCTAATGCCTCTCATTGTGTTAGTTGTCAGGTCACGGTGCTGAAGAACAATTCTGGCTCATTGATTCAGTCATTGGGCTAACATTGAAACAAATTTAGTGTGAACCCTTTTGAAAATCATGGATCTGGCTATGAAAGCTGTTCTAGTGTATAATTATTTCAATGAAAGAGTTATGACCCTTGGAAACATTAATAATAAATGGTAAATTGCATTGGTAGGGCTTTCAAGTGTACAATTTTTGCCAGAAATTTATGAAACATATAGATTGATATCTTTGACGATTTCGAAAATCAGTGCCGATCAATGATATTTTTTTTAAAGATTTATGTTTTGTGGAAATATTAATTATATGGGAAATTGCAGTTACTGTTCTCATGAATGCAATCCTTGTCAGATTTTTATGAAATATGCATGTCATACAATACAATAATAAAAATAAGATGTGGTATGATTAATAGTTTCTAGTAACTTTCCATCAAAGACCGAGGGACAATGCTAGAAATGTCTTAAAAGTTTGTTTTTTTTTTTTCTTTCTTCCAAACACTTTGAAACAAAACTGCTGGAAGGCCTAATCAATTACAATCTTCAAAACTAAAAGAATCTAAAGTTATACCAAAGTTTGCTATAACTATGCACGAGTTTGGAAAAAAATGTTTCAAATTATGAGTATATTTATATTTTAAATTTAGTCCTGATATCTATGATGAGTTTATTTACAATAAACTCATCATAGATACCAGGACTGAATTTAGTATATACGCTAGACGCGCGTTTCGTCTACAAAAGACTCATCAGTGACGCTCGAATCCAAAAAAATTTAAAAAGGCCAAATAAAGTACGAAGTTGAAGAGCATTGAGGACCAAAATTCCTAAAAGTTTTGTCAAATACAGCTATGGTAATCTATGGCTGAGGTAGAAAAGCCTCAGTATTTCAAAAAGTTCAAAAATTTGTAGACAGTAAATTTATAAATAAAACCTTATCAATGACAATTCATGTCAGCACAAAAAGTGCTGACTACTGAGCTTGTGATACCCTCGGGGAAATAAATCTCCACCATTACAGATTAAACCATCCTTATATTTTTTAATGATATTGCACATCCAATATTTCTAAAACGAATTTGCTTAATTGATCTATATTTCACTAAGTTTTGGTTATGACAAACAAAATCTATACGTGACTTCGTTCAACCAACTCATCTTCATTACCGAGTTAAGATGCAATTGTTTTCTATAGACATCTTTTCAAACCACTAGTTCCTGTTCTACCCTCTTGGGGATGAACATGACCCTCGGCAGTGGAATATCGTAAATGCAATTAACGTTTTGTACTATGTTAAATGTGAATCATTTTTAGAAACATACGTATATAATAATTTTTTTGAGGTGGGATATATTTGCAAAAAAATCCTTATGAATAAAAAAAAAATATGCTGTAAGTGAAGGCAACAGTAGTTTACCGCTGTTCTAAATCGATTGCCGAAGATAAAAACAAATCCGGGTTGCACACTAAAAGCTATAAAAACACACTAACTATAAGAGGATAACAAATGAATAACAGGAACAATGAAGTGCAACAAAACAAACGCCAACATATATAGAAACGAACTATTTAATAACAACTGCCATATTTCTGACTTGGATATTCTAAGGGAAAATGGTTGGCTGAACCTGGTTTAATAATGGCTAGCCCAACCTCCTGCTTATATGGCTGTGTTAAAAAAAAAGGTTATGGTTAAAAGTGCTACTGATGACATGTTTCCCTTATAGAAGTAGAAAGTGTGTAAAGTGTGTAAATAGTATGTTTAAATGGCACGTTGGTATGGCTTGGTGCATGTTATTTTACCACAGTATAATTTGATAGTATGAACTATTATAGTTCTAAGGGAATCCAGACAATGGTAAACATCAAACATGTATTTCTTGTTTGGTTTAAATAAGATGAGGCTAATTTATTATGTCACGTAAATGTGTAGACTGAAGACTGACCGTGATTGTTACAAAATATATCATCGTTTATAGTTTCTACGTTGTTGAAATTAATCTGGTGTAGTATCATACATAAATGATTAATAAATTCAAATTAAAAAAAAAGAGCAAAGCAACATGATTGAGCAAATATCTAAACGTTGACTCTACATGGCAGTGGTTTGTTTTTCCCGACAAAGCAAGAAATTATGGTCAATGGGTGGAAAGCAAGCAACAATTATAAATGTTTTGTTTACTTGCTTGCTTTATTGTCTTTATCTTGCTTAAGCACTGTAAATTAGATTGACATCTGCAATCAAAAGATAGCCGGGGCTTCATCTTGTTCACGTTACTAGTATGCTCAGCATTGTACTTAACATTGAATAACATTTAAGGATAGCGTGTACAAGCTGAAGCGCCGCCTATCTTGATTGCAGATGTCAATCTTTGTTACCATGGTTGAGCAAACATTTAGACAAGTAAAGCAAGCAAGCCAACCAAACCTTAAAACTACAAGCATTAGGAAATCAGCCCTTATTGATTACTTTTATGACGTTGTAGTATAGGTAAAGAATACATTTTGATCCCTTATGTGTCTGGTGAGTGACCAGTACAAGTTAGGGAAACAGATTTATTCCAGAGAGACAGAGAACAGATGATAATGCAATAACTATTACTTACACGAATAAATAAATGACCAATAAATAAAAAAGAACGCATGTTGAAGTTTATCTATAAACGTGGTCTCTACATTACAGTTGATTTCCCCGACAAATCATGATATTATAGTCACTGGATAGAAAGCAAGCAACATTTAGAAATTGATGTTTGAACTTGCCAGCTGGAGTAATTTTTATAACTTAGACTAGTACAAAAATGTAATTAATTCAAAATATTAGAACTATTTTCCAAATGCTTTTAGTTTGCTTGTTGACTTGTTTGCTTTATTTGTATTAATATTTGCTCGGGCATTGCAATTAAGATTGACATCAGCAATCACTAGATTGGCGTGGCTATTATCAATGTTCAAAAACTGAAAAATAGTTGAAAACGGCTGCTGAACATCAAATCGAAACAAGGTAACAAAGTACCAACTAATAAAATTACAAAAGACACAAGATATAGATCTAAGCATGTTCTCAGTAACTGACATATATACCTTAATTACAGTGTTTCCACTGCTCATCTGGTTCCGTCATCAGGTGGATCCCCTCTCCTCGACTGTTTCGGTGCTGTCCACGACAATCTCCAGGGGGTGAACCGACTGAGTTGATCAAGTTCAACCAGGAACCAGCTAGCTCTTCCACTGCTCTTATCTCCTTCTCCATACCCAAACCAGAAGCTGCCTCTGCCTGTCTCCAAACTTTTCTTACTGGTCCAGTTGGTCATAGGAACACCAAGGCTCTCCAAATACATTTGAGAAACAAAGCCTCCACAGCCTTCCTCCACTGGAAAATACCATATCCTCAAATTCTTCCATTCATGTTCCTGGAACTTGGCAATGTGTCTCTCATGGGCTTCTTCCTGCCTTGTTTCCCATGACACTGTTAGCTCTACAAGAATGACCTGTCCGCTGATTCTGGAAAACAGCACAATGTCAGGTAATAGGGTTGTTGTTAAAATCGGTCTTGGGAATGCAGTCTTCCCCCAATGTCGGCTTGCATCTCCAAGTAATTTGCTGTTGCTAGAATACCCCTGGATTTGCTGTATGTGATTCTTGATGACTCTCCACCTCCTTTGATGAAGTTAGTGAACTTTGGCGCCTTCTCTATCTTAGTCTTCTTCCCCCTCTGTTTGTCCAAGACATGTCTGTGTTTTTTCGCGACGGACTTGGTAATGGCGCCATGTATATCTACCATCCTTCAGAGCTGTCCTGCAAGACGACAAAATATGTTCTAGGTTTGCTGGTTTACCGCACAACTTACAAATAATGTCTTTAATCAGTTTCGACATTGTAAGGTTTTTCGTTTTTGGTAGTACGTCGTACACTGATCTTAGTAAGAAGCTTATCTTCTGACCGTCCATTCCCTTTATTTCATGCAACTGATCTTTCTTGGTCTTGTCATTTCCCATTTCATATATTGCCTTTGTTGTTTCATACTGACGGTTCTTACTTGTTTTTCTACTTCCTCACGACGAACTTCTTGCTGAACAAGTTCTCCTTCTATGTTTTGTATTTGCTGACTGCCATAATGGTTGCTGAATGTTGCCAAAACCAAGTCGCCCTGATGTTACCGTGACCACTATGTCCCTATATGCCTTAATCTGCTATCTGCATCTTCAACAGCGCTTTTGGTTTTGGCGATTTTAAACTCCCCTATAATAGTAGACAGTTGTAGTTGAAGGTTTGAACTTGTGCTGTTACAAAAACTCGTTGGAGTCCCAATCCATATGCGTAAGTGTATGTTGAACATCCTATCTAAACTTTCAACCTTGGTTAGAGGTACTTCGTTCATCAATAGAGGCCATGTGATCTTTTGTAATATTCTATGCTGATAACACCACGCCTTGTACTTCCCGGGTAAACCAGACTTGTCAATAATGTCCATCCGCTTTTCTGCCTGTGATACCTTCTCATCTACACTTTCTCTGTCGTTCAAGGAGTCTAAAAAAACACTTACCCAAGCTTTTGACTAGTTCTACATGGTTGTTGGAATGATGTCTCCTCCAATTCTGATCTTCCTGTCCTGCACCTTTCCTTTCTTTAATATCAGACTCCTTGACTTTGATGGCTTGAACTTCAAACGTGCCCAGTCTATAAGCTCACCTAGATCTTGCAACATCCACTCGCCTTCCAGAGCTGACTTTGCTGTTATTGTCATGTCATCCATGAATGCTCTTGTTGGTGGCTGACTGACCCAAGCTGACATTACAGGTCTTTTGCACATCTTCTCTGCTGTATTTATAAGGTTCGGTTTCATTCATTCATCACAAAATCAGTTGTAATACCAGTGAAAACAATATTCAAAGATATAATAACGATGGTGAATTGGTAACCTTTTAGAATAAGTTCATTTAAATGATTAATAAGTCTAACGTATCGCATCTAAATGTACAGGCTCTGTAAAGACCATGATGGTAACATTAGGATGTGCTTTTACGTTAGAAATAAGTGTTCTTCAGGTACAGCCAACCTTTCAACCCAAATATTTGTAAATCTATTGAAGAAAATAGTAAAGGTTTATAGTCATTTGCGGTAACGAAATCCCTGACGCTCGGTGAATTATCATTTTTTCATATTTTTATTTTTTAGTGTTAAGTATTCTGCAAATACGTGACTAATGTGGTGATTAAAAGTACAGATTTAACTTTTGCAGTTAATCTTTTTATTGAGGATAAACCCATCATAGATATCTGAGTTGAAATTTTATATTTACACCAGACGCGCGTTTCGTCTACAAAAGACGCTCGAATAAAAAAAATGTTAAAAAGGACAAATAAAGTACGAAGTTGAAGAGCATTGAAAATAAAAAATTCCTAAAAGTTTTGCCAAATACAGCTAAGGTATTCTATTCCTGAGGTATAAAAGCCTTAGTTTTTCAAAAAATCAAAGTTATAAAGACATAAGTTTTTTAACAGAAGAAAAATATATACTAGTAGTTTCTGCTTCATAAATATTTGTGTCGTAATTTTGAATTTCTTATACATGAGGAGTGCCGCTGCAGCTGAGACCGTGGTATACTTTGCATTACGTGTCTGAAATTCGTGTGTTTTCCTCCGGTTGTTTGATGTTCATGTGTATTTCCTCAAGGAAGATGAACTATTTTCAATGCCGGGATGTAACTGCGTCGAAAGTTAATTATAAAGAAGACACAGGTGCAAGGAAAGAAGCGGTCATTGTTGTCAAGATTACAATATTGACTACACGATATCAATTTAAAAAATAAAGTCACAATTTTGTTTTCTGAAAATATCTGTATCCTTCTTCGCTTTACGGGTTTTCTCCACAATTCTCCATTATTTATATTTAGCATCTCGTTATTCTCCACTCTTTATTATTTTATTCTTTTTTTGAAAATATAAAACAACACGTTTAATAATTTATTGCGTCCGAAGCGCTTTTCTGGATTTACCTTCATCAGGAACGCTCAAAGCCAAACATTTGAAATCCGAAGATGTATAAGTACCGAAAATCGTTGAAGAGCTATATGTTAAAAATACCTAAAATAAATAGCCAAATTCATCTAAAGCCAACTTTGCCTGAGGGAGTTGAAACCTTAGTTTCATAATAATTTCAAAATTTATAAACGGACAATTTTAGTAAAGTTTAACGTATTTATTTTTTTCATTTTTGAGCAATTACATTCACTAATTTTGTTTCCTGAAAATTATCCGTATCCTTCTCCGCTTACAGGTTGGGAAGACACATATTTTCCTGGACATGTGCTGAATTCCGACACAAAAAGGCGTTCAGGATTACCGGTAACATTGTCTAGTCATAATTAACTTCCCAATTACCGAAAGGTATGTCCGCTTTCTCCTGTATTTGTTTTATCATAATCAACTTGAGTCACAATTAACTTCTCAATTACAGAAAGCTGTATCCGCCTTCTCTTGTGTTTGTCTTGCTCACAAAGTATCGGAACAATGATGAAACCTCAAGGAATTTGATGAATCTAGATATCAAAGTACTCAAACTAGTATAATAGCCATACCTGTACTTCCAATTGAATTTTATAATAGTTTCAGAATATTTCCTATTTTTTTTCCATACATATATATTCTAGATAAGTTTGTGAATTCTTCATTTTTTTTTGCCTGGTAATTTTTCTCTATTCTATATACTTAAGCCTATAATTCTATATTATTCATATTTTAGCACATCGTTATTCTTTATTCATTTATTTTTTTATTTACCGTATTTAGTAAATCCGCATCCACACCCTTATAAGTACAAATATTTGATCAAAACTGCATTTTCTTAATATCTATAAGTTAGTCGGAATTTATTGGACAATACAAATCTTAAATTTAAAAATGCGACTGTCCGCTAAAACTGTTACTAGGGGACGCCTTGAACTCGTTCTCAGTGAAGCGACAGTGTGTGTTCCATACTGAAGGCAATGTTCAATAAGAAGAGGCTTAGCCACGGAAACATACAATGAAGTGATTTTATGTCATATCGTTTCTTTCAATTTAAAACTTTTCATTTGTCGGAATCTCTGTCATCTGTCTTTTTTAGCTCACCTGGCCCGAAGGGCCAAGTGAGCTTTTCTCATCACTTGGCGTCCGTCGTCCGTCGTCCGTCGTCGTTAACTTTTACAAAAATCTTCTCCTCTGAAACTACTGGGCCAAATTGAACTAAACTTGGCCACAATCATCATTGGGGTATCTAGTTTAAAAAATGTGTGGTGTGACTTGGCCAACCAACCAAGATGGCCGCCATGGCTAAAAATAGAACATAGGGGTAAAATGCAGTTTTTGGCTTCTAACTCAAAAACCAAAGTATTTAGAGCAAATCTGACATGAAGTAAAATTATTTATCAGGTCAAGATCTATCTGCCCTGAAATTTTCAGATGCATCTGACAACCCGTTGTTGGGTTGCTGCCCCTGAATTGGTAATTTTAGGGAATTTTTGCTGTTTTTGGTTATTATCTTGAATATTATTATAGATAGAGATAAACTGTAAACAGCAATATATGTTCAACAAAGTAAGATTTACAAATAATTCACATGACCAAAATGGTCAGTTGACCCCTTTAGGAGTTATTAACCTTTATAGTCAATTTTTAACCACTTTTCGTAAATCTTAGTAATCTTTTACAAAAATCTTCTTCTCTGAAACTACTGGGCCAAATTAATCCAAACTTGGCCACAATCATCATTGGGGTATCTAGTTTAAAAAATATGTAGGGTGACCCTGCCAACCAACCAAGATGGCCACCACGGCTATAAATAGAACATATCGGTCAAATGTAGATTTTGGCTTATAACTCAAAAACAAAAGCCTTTACAGCAAATCTGACGGAAGTAAAATTGTTTATCAGGTCAAAATCTATCTGCCCTGAAATTTTCAGATGAATGGGAAAACCCGTTGTTGGGTTGTTGCCCCTGAATCGATAATTTTAATGAAATTTTGCTGTTTTGGGTTATTATCTTGAATATTATTATAGATAGAGATAAACTGTAAACAGTTATAATGTTCAGCAAAGTAAGATATACAAATAAGTCAGCTTGACTGAAATGGTCAGTTGACCCCTTTAGGAGTTATTGCCCTTTATAGTCAATTTTTAACCATTTTTCATAAATCTTAGTAATCTTTTGGTAGGCACTTAAAGTTAACCATCGAGGGACGTTAACTACCGAGGGTAGTAATGAATATTCATCTTTACCGGATGATTGACAGTGATGTAAATAAAAACATGAGAGTGATTACCGTGTGTCAACGTCATATCAAATTAATTCAATTTAATTGTTAGAAATACTGTTTTCTTCTGAAAATTAAAAAATAAATAAAATTGAATGGAATGGAATGGAATTGAGCTATGTACAATACAGTAAATAATAGCAATTAGAATTAGACGGTAGACAAGCATATTTTGCCTATTGATTCTTTTTTGCATGCCTATTTGGTTATATTATAATGCACTAATTGTTTTGATACTGTTTAATGTTTAAATAAGACCCATATGTGAACCATTTATGCACTTTTAATATAAAGATCAGATTCACACAGGATCATACAGTTCGAGCTAACTATTTTATGTACGAGAGCTATTACTAATGTCTCAGACTAATGTAACGGTGATGCTGAGATAATCTCCCTTTGCTAGAATATGGGATGACGCAAAATGAACTATATCACTGTGCAAGAACGGAATAGCAAAGTGAATATATAAATCAAACTGTATTGGGATGATTTGGTAAACGTTTATCCAACTTACTGGATATTTTATGAAAGATTTTGCCATTTGTATAGAGGAATTATACCTTTTCAAATAAACTTGGGAGAATAATACACTAATTATAGAATTTTTGGCAACTTAAACGAACTAAACTTGTCAAATATACATCAAATTCATAGTCTTTGAATGTAAATTTGTTGCGTGCACTTGTAAATATTTAATGCGATGAGTGTCATTATAGCCTGAAATGAGACTTTGATTACAACGATTAAGAAAAAATCCTGATTAATTCAAACGCAATACTTCAAAATGCGAGTCTTAATTATTGTCGCAATAATAAAAACCTCGCATTAATTTCTGAATTTACAGACATCTGTACCGTCAGCGTACCGTGATCTGTTAGAGTTTTTTTTAATAGTTAATTCCGGTGTCACTTTGTCTCTTTTAGAGAGTTGTCTCATTGGCAATCATGCCATATCTTCTTTTTTTATATAATAAAACAAAAACCTGAACGACTTTACATTATAAATTAAAATGCATCCTAGTCGTGATGGAAACAGAGTCAAATGAACAAATGGACTAGATGAAACTGAACGAAAAAAAGAAAGAAAACACCAATTTGATCTGATAGGGGTGAATTCTATTCTTTATTCAAACTCGAGTTTGGTTTGGAACCGTATCTATTGCGATTATTACCCAAGGACAGATATTACATATCTAAACTTCGATGCTCGAATTTGAAGTTACCTATTGAGACGGGTAGATGGGCGAGGATCGCGAGGGAAAATAGAATATGTACATTATGTAATGAGGGAATAGGGGATGAGTTTCATATATTGTTTACCTGTAAAAATGCTGATGTTTCTGCTCTTAGATCAAAGTTTGTACCAAATTACTATGTAATGAATCCAAGCAAGAAGAAATTCACTGGCTTGTTGTCTATATGTAACGTACAAGTTCAAAGGAAATTATCAATTTTCGTGAAGAAAATCATAAAATACTTAATCTAATTATACCAATTGTCTTTTAAAATATACTATGTATTTGTGTTTCGTTTGTCCTGTCTCGCTATGTATTATCTTAATATGGTTGTATATATTATTATCCTCTTGTACACAAGTATGTGTCTGAGGTTATGAATAAAATCTTGAAATCTTGATACAAGAAAAGATTATATTTGCTTCGGCTTTTTCCATTTGCGCCAATCTGCACTTAATTAGCGCCTATTTTTTTTATTTCTTTGCGCCAAATTTATTTTCTTCATTTGCACAAATTAACAGGTAAACACAAGTCATGAGGCATATAAGATGTATAGAATTTATTTATATAATAACAAAAATATTCCTTCTGGCCTTTTGCCACCTGCCACTTGCTCACACGTGACGGGGAGGAGGAGGGGGATTGAAAGCAGGATAAGTTTATTGCAAGTGTACATCACTCTTGAAGTAGCACTTTATAAAATAAGATTGTAACAGTTTGACATAAAAAGCACATTTGCATATGCACAAATCTTTTTTAACTGAGTATTGTCATGCAACACTTCTGTTGAACTGCAACCTTGTGATATCTTCCCTACAATAAAGCATCCCCTTTTTTATCAAAATTTTTATAAGTTAAAGCCTGTTTTTTCTTTATGGCATCGGTTCCATATATGAAAGTAAATGTTCGGGTACCAGAAGTGTGATTAAATGATGATACCCATGATCTCAACATGTGTCTATACACACATTTATCTATATTGTAGCTTGTGTTCATTGAATTGCTGCGTTTGGTTAAACAAGTTTAATTTTATCATCTAAATTTATCAGACCTAACCTTTCGAATCAATTTGGCGCAAATTAAAAAATGTAAATGTGCGCAAATGAAAAAACATATGCTCTTTCAAAATTGGCGTAATTGTCATACGTACATTCACCGATCACATATTACTGGTTAGATTAATAGGGAATGTTACTGTTCAAATAAATGTCATCGGTCATTCAGAGTGAAGTATAGATACAAAACTTTGGACCGTCGATTGAAAATAGTTTGTTTTGATAACAACCGCCGGTAGGTATAGACAAACACGGTTGATAGACGGTATATAGGAGCACTAAATTCTATGTTAACCACCGACAGTAGGTATAAAGAAATACTATTGAAAGACGGTATATAAAGGAACACTATATTTTACGTTAACCACCGACGGTAGGTATAAAGAAATACTGTTAATAGACGGTATATAGGAGCACTATATTGTATGTTAACCACCGACGGTAGGTAAATTCAGATACTTTTGACAGACGGTATATATGAGCACTATATACGGACCATATAATTACGTTATATTGACCATCGACGGTAGGTATAAATGAAAACTGTTGATAGACGGTTTATAGGAGCACTTTATTGTATGTTAACCACCGACAGTATGTATAGACACATAATTTTAATAGACAGCACTATATTTTACGTAAACCACCGACGGTAGGTATACACAAATACTTTTGATATACGGTATATAGGAGTACTGTATTGCTTGTTAACCACCGATGGTAAGTATAAACAGGTACTGTTGATATACCGTATATAGGAGTACTATATGTAATGTTAACCACCGACGGTAGGTATAGACTAAATACTGTTGATAGACAGTATATAGGAGGACTATATTGCATGTTAACCACCGACGATAGGTATAGACAAATACTGTTGATATACGGTATATAGGTGCACTGTATTGCATGTTAACCACCGACGGTAGGTATAGACAGGTACTGTTGATATACGGTATATAGGAGTACTGTATGGCATGTTAACCACCGACGGTAGGTATAGACAAATACTGTTGATAGACGGTATATAGGAGTACTGTATGGCATGTTAACCACCGACGGTAGGTACAGACAAATACTGTTGATAGACGAAATATAGGAGTACTGTATGGCATGTTAACCATCAACGGTAGGTATAGACAAATACTGTTGATAGACAGTATATAGGAGGACTATATTGCATGTTAACCACCGACGGTAGGTATAGACAAAAACTGTTGATAGACGGTATATAGGAGCACTATATGGTATGTTAACTACCAACAGTAGGTATAGACTAAAACTCTTGATAGACGGTATATAGGAGCACTATATTGCATGTTAACTACCAACAGTAGGTATAGACTAAAACTCTTGATAAACGGTATATAGGAGCACTATATTGTATGTTAACCACCGACGGTAGGTATAGACAAATACTGTTGATAGACGGTATATACACATGTAGGAGCACTATATTGTATGTTAACTACCGACAGTAGGTATAGACAAATACTGTTGATAGACGCTATATAGGAGCACTGTATTGTATGTTAACTACCAACAGTAGGTAAAGATTAAAACTCTTGATAGACGGTATATGTAATAGCACTATATCGTATGTTAATCACCGACGGTAGGTATAGACAAATACTGGTGATAGACGGTATATAGGAGCACTATATTGTATGTTAACTACCGACAGTAGGTATAGACAAATAATGCTGATAGACAGTATATAGGAGCTCTATATTGTATGTTAACTACCGACAGTAGGTATAGACTAAAACTCTTGATAGACGGTATATAGGAGCACTATATTGTATGTTAACTACCGACAGTAGGTATAGACTAAAACTCTTGATAGACGGTATATAGGAGCACTATATTGTATGTTAACCACCGACGGTAGGTATAGACAAATACTGTTGATAGACGGTATATACATTGTAGGAGCACTATATTGTATGTTAACCACCGACGGTAGGTATAGACAAATACTGTTGATAGACGGTATAAAGAAGAACTATATTGTATGTTAACTACCGACAGTAGGTATAGACAAATACTGTTGATAGACGGTATATAGGAACACTATATTGTATGTTAACTACCGACAGTAGGTATAGACAAATACTGGTGATAGACGGTATATAGGAGCACTATATTGTATGTTAACTACCGACAGTAGGTATAGACTAAAACTCTTGATAGACGGTATATAGGAGCACTATATTGTATGTTAACCACCGACGGTAGGTATAGACAAATACTGTTGATAGACGGTATATACATTGTAGGAGCACTATATTGTATGTTAACCACCGACGGTAGGTATAGACAAATACTGTTGATAGACGGTATAAAGAAGAACTATATTGTATGTTAACTACCGACAGTAGGTATAGACTAAAACTCTTGATAGACGGTATATAGGAGCACTATATTGTATGTTAACCACCGACGGTAGGTATAGACAAATACTGTTGATAGACGGTATATACATTGTAGGAGCACTATATTGTATGTTAACCACCGACGGTAGGTATAGTCATATACTGTTGATAGATGGTATAATGAAGCACTATATTGTATGTTAACCAGCGACGGTAGGTATAGACATATACTATTGATAGATGGTATATAGGAGCACTATATTGTATGTTAACCAGCGACGGTAGGTATAGACAAATACTGCTGATAGACGGTATAAAGAAGAACTATATTGTATGTTAACCACCGACGGTAGGTATAGACAAATACTGTTGATAGACGGTATATAGGAGCACTATATTGTATGTTAACTACCGACGATAGGTATAGACAAATACTGTTGATATACGGTATATAGGTGCACTGTATTGCATGTTAACCACCGACGGTAGGTATAGACAGGTACTGTTGATATACGGTATATAGGAGTACTGTATGGCATGTTAACCAACGACGGTAGGTATAGACAAATACTGTTGATAGACGGTATATTGGAGCACTATATTGTATGTTAACCACTGACGGTAGGTAAATTCAGATACTTTTGACAGACGGTATATATGAGCACTATATACGGACCATATAATTCGTTATATTGACCATCGACGGTAGGTATAAATGAAAACTGTTAATAGACGGTTTATAGGAGCACTTTATTGTATGTTTACCACCGACAGTATGTATAGACACATGATTTTAATAGACAGCACTATATTTTACGTTAACCACCGACGGTAGGTATAGAAAAATACTTTTGATATACGGTATATAGGAGTACTGTATTGCTTGTTAACCACCGATGGTAGGTATAAACAGGTACTGTTGATATAGGGTATATAGGAGTACTATATGTCATGTTAACCACCGACGGTAGGTATAGACTAAATACTGTTGATAGACAGTATATAGAACTAAATTGCATGTTAACCACCGACGATAGGTATAGACAAATACTGTTGATATACGGTATATAGGTGCACTGTATTGCATGTTTACCACCGACGGTGGGTATAGAAACAGGTTAGAAACATAGTGTTGATAGACAGTAAATAGGAGCACTATATTGCATGTTAACCACCGATGGTAGGTTTAGAAGAATACTGATAATAGACGGTATATAGGTGCACTGTATTATATGTTAACCACCGACGGTAGGTAGAGAAAAATAGTATTGATAGACGGTATATAGGAGTACTGTAATGCTTGTTAACCACCGATGGTAGGTATAGACAGGTACTGTTGATATACGGTATATAGGAGTACTGTATGGCATGTTAACCACCGACGGTAGGTACAGACAAATACTGTTGATAGACGATATATAGGAGTACTGTATGGCATGTTAACCACCAACGGTAGGTATAGACAAATACTGTTGATAGACAGTATATAGGAGGACTATATTACATGTTAACCACCGACGGTAGGTATAGACAAATACTGTTGATAGACGGTATATAGGAGCACTATATTGTATGTTAACTACCAACAGTAGGCATAGACTAAAACTCTTGATAGACGGTATACAGGAGAACTATATTGTATGTTAACTACCAACAGTAGGTATAGACTAAAACTCTTGATAGACGGTATATAGGAGCACTATATTGTATGTTAACCACCGACGGTAGGTATAGACAAATACTGTTGATAGACGGTATATACACATGTAGGAGCACTATATTGTATGTTAACTACCGACAGTAGGTATAGACAAATACTGTTGATAGACAGTATATAGGAGCACTGTATTGTATGTTAACTACCAACAGTAGGTAAAGACTAAAACTCTTGATAGACGGTATATTTAATAGCACTATATCGTATGTTAATCACCGACGGTAGGTATAGACAAATACTGGTGATAGACGGTATATAGGAGCACTATATTGTATGTTAACTACCGACAGTAGGTATAGACAAGTAATGGTGATAGACGGTATATAGGAGCTCTATATTGTATGTTAACCACCGACGGTAGGTATAGACAAATACTGCTGATAGACGGTATATAGGAGCACTATATTGTATGTTAACCACCGACGGTAGGTATAGACAAATACTGTTAATAGACGGTATATAGGTGCACTATATTGTATGTTACCTTCCGACAGTAGGTATAGACAAAAACTGTTGATAGACGGTATATAGGAACACTATATTGTATGTTAACTACCGACAGTAGGTATAGACAAATACTGGTGATAGACGGTATATAGGAGCACTATATTGTATGTTAACTACCGACAGTAGGTATAGACTAAAACTCTTGATAGACGGTATATAGGAGCACTATATTGTATGTTAACCACCGACTGTAGGTATAGAAAAATACTGTATATAGACGGTATATAGAAGCACTATATTGTATGTTAACTACCGACAGTAGGTATAGACAAATACTGTTGATAGACGGTATATGGGAGCACTATATTGTATGTTAACCACCGACGGTAGGTAAATTCAGATACTTTTGACAGACGGTATATATGAGCACTATATACGGATCATATAATACGTTATATTGACCATCGACGGTAGGTATCAATGAAAACTGTTGATAGACGGTTTATAGGAGCACTTTATTGTATGTTTACCACCGACAGTATGTATAGACACATGATTTTAATAGACAGCACTATATTTTACGTTTACCACCGACGGTAGGTATAGACAAATACTTTTGATATACGGTATATAGGAGTACTGTATTGCTTGTTAACCACCAATGGTAGGTATAAACAGGTACTGTTGATATAGGGTATATAGGAGTACTATATGTCATGTTAACCACCGACGGTAGGTATAGACTAAATACTGTTGATAGAAGGACTATATTGCATGTTAACCACCGACGATAGGTATAGACAAATACTGTTGATATACGGTATATAGGTGCACTGTATTGCATGTTAACCACCGACGGTAGTTATAGCCAAATACTGTTTATATACGGTAAATAGGAGTACTGTATTGCATGTTAACCACCGACGGTAGGTATAGATAAATACTGTTGGTAGACGGTATATAGGAGCACTATATCGCATGTTAACTACCAACTGTAGGTTTAGAAAAATACTGATAATAGACGGTATATAGGAGCATTATATTGCATGTTAACCACCAAACGGTAGGTATAGACAAATACTATTGATAGACGGTGTGAAGGAGTACTAATTCGTATGTTAACCACTGACGGTAGGTATAGACAAAAACTGTTGATATACGGTGAATAGGAGTACTGTATTGCATGTTAACCACCGACGGTAGGTATAGATAGAATGAAATTCAAAACAGTGTGGCTGTGGCCATTGATTGACACATTAAATTCATCCATTGACTGGGACAATTTACATGAACGTTTGTCTGTAACGACCACTGTTCACGACGTACCTACGATAGACATTTAAACTGTGGGGTCACCAAAGGTTTCTTAACGCCTTTAATTATAAAATAATTCAAAAAAATAATCAGGAATAACCTTTATGTTTTGATTTATACAACTGATATAAATCAAAACATCGTGTTATTTCTGATTTGTTTTTCGAATTACTTTATTAAGTTGTTGAGAACCTTTGGTGACCCCATAGTTTAAGTGTCTTTAAAAAGTACATAGTGAGCAGTGGTAGTTACATACAAACGTTCACCTTAATTGTCCCAGTCAATGGATGAATTTAATGTGTCAATCAATGGCCACAGCCACACTGTTTTGAATTTCATTATAAATACTGTTGGTAGACGGTATATAGGAGCACTATATCGCATGTTAACTACAGACGGTAGGTTTAGAAAAATACTGATAATAGACGGTATATAGGAGCATTATATTGCATGTTAACTACCGACAGTAGGTATAGACAAATAATGTTGATAGACGGTATATAGGAGCACTATATTGTATGTTAACTACCAACAGTAGGTATAGACTAAAACTCTTGATAGACGGTATATATAATAGCACTATATCGTATGTTAATCACCGACGATAGGTATAGACAAATACTGGTGATAGACGGTATATAGGAGAACTATATTGTATGTTAACCACCGACGGTAGGTACAGACAAATACTGTTGATATACGGTGTATAGGAGCACTATACTGTATGTTAACTACCGACGGTAGGTATAGACAAATACTGTTGATAGACGGTATATAGGAGCACTATATTGTATGTTAACCACCGACGGTAGGTATAGACAAATACTGTTGATATAAGGTACATTGGAGTACTGTATTGCATGTTAACCACCGACGGTAGGTATAGATAAATACTGTTGGTAGACGATATATAGGAGCACTGTATTGTTATTGGTTGCTGTTTTTGATATTGATTTTACGTTTATCGTTTCAGCATTAATCGGGCTGTTAGTTTTCGTTTTTCGTCACATCTAGTCAGGAATGGGTTTGAATAGCATTTTACATGAATACATATGTGTAACTCATGGCTGATTCACATTCGTTTGTCTTTGATGGATAAGTTTCCCATTGGCAATATTACCACATATCTTCTGAATTTTCATTGCATCATCTAAACATGTAAAATTCGTATATAGAAAATATATACGTATAGATAATATATATATAATATAAAAAAGTAGATGTTGTATGATTGCCAATTAGACAACAGTAGTGTTTGTGGGACAGAATTACCCCCATTAAGGTGGACGTCGGACGCTGACGCCATATTCGAAAGTTGGCGCATATTTGGGCCTTAAAGCGGACGCCATAGTCGACCCTGAAATCAAGACGCAAACTTCGGGTTGGACCATGTTACTCGGACATCGAGACGCCGACGCCATATTTGGGCTTAAATCCTGGACGCTATATCTTAATTATTGACCAGGCTACCCTCCAGGGTGGATACTTTTAGTGACCCTAGAAAGTGTTTTTCAAGACTTGAAACCTGCTGTACATCCATGTAGGTGTTTTAAGATTTTTTTTTCTTTTTTCATTATTTTGTTTTGTATCATTATTTTTCATTTAACCAAATAGAGCTACGAGTTTACTGTCATTCTGAATCGTGTCAGTGGATGAAAAGTTGTTGATTATGTCCTTCATCTCGAGTCCCGACATGTCAATTTGACGTAATAAATGCAATACAGGCCACATGTATCTGAATCATTGGGTTGGATTTGATTGCAAACCACACAGTATTTCGGTCCATTGACGATGAGTACATTTCTGAAATAGCGTTGGTACTTTCCGGTAATCGTTCTAAGGAGTGGAAAATTCTGATGGACCCGATGCGGGGAAATGAAATGCAACCCAATGACCCCCCTTTTGATCACAGTTGTCCGTATTGACCACAAACCTTCTACGCCTGTCGCTCACATATCTAGGCAAGTCTTCTGCACAGTAAACGGTCACGGGCAATCCACTCAAAACATCCTCTACATCTTTCCCGGTCATCGTTAAGGGCAATGCCGTTTTTATTCCCACAACCTTGCTGACGTTGGGTTTTTAATCCACGTAGGTGAGCAAACACTAAGTACTCCACAATCCTGACAGGCGATGAGATCTTTCCGTGTTTCAGCATCCTCTGACGAACTATGTGTTGTCTCGTCGGCAATATCTTCGTCTGATGAGACCGAACTATCGTCTTCAAAAGTATTCGAGAGACGGTCGTCATCTCTCTGTCCGTCTGGTGTCTCTCCTTGACCGAACTGCAAGACCTCTGTGTGCAATCTGGAGGCTTCTGGGGTTCTAGCTTTTAGGTCAACAAGAAAGTACACGAAAGGTGTCCTCTTTGCCTCTTCAAATTTCCGGAGAAAGAAGTCCCCTCGAGAAGGATACATCTGTCGGCCAAGAGTCACGATGGGCTGTCGATCAATGGGGTTATTAAAGAGAATGAGATAATGACAGTTTCGTCTCTGGGTGGGGTCTTTGCCAAAGTATAAATTCTGATTAAAAACGACGACCGATAAATTCCTATGGTGACACCCTTCCGTAAACAAATCATTTATTCTGGAGTCTTTGTCCGATGTCGATATGAGGTCATCTAATAGGATCATGTTTCGAATGTTGGGATCGAAAAAATCGTCCCTTTCGAGATCAAAAGGAATTCCACGAATGAATTCAACGCGTGGAAGCACTGCATGTTCGTTGTATTTTCTCGTAAATAGGTTGCCACCTTTTATACAACCAAACGATCCTGTCTGGACTAGGACTTCACAGTTTTTTTATGTGTTGAAACAAATAACATAAAATAAGTTTTATCGCAGGAGGTTGGACCGGACACAATCATGGTAGAAGAGTGTCTAAACACGAAAGCCTTCTGCTGCTGCTTTTGCTGCTTCTTTTTCTGCTGCTGCTGTTGCTGCTTTTGCTGCTGCTGGGTAACACCTGGGTGGTATAGTGGCTCATCGGAAGAATGCTTACTTCTTATATGTCTTTGAAGATCGTGCGGACACACATACACTTAACAGCAAATATTGCAATTAAACATACTCGTAATTTCCTAAATGACAGTGAGTAGTTTCCTCTTATAGATTTACTTCACTTCCTTCGAAAATATAGCAAGAGAAATACATGGTCATCTTTTAGACGACATATTTGAAGATGATCGTATCTCAAAACAAATTCGATGTGATACAATTCATTCCTGGTTACCGTGAAATAGACTGGTTTCCCAAACGTCACGTCCGTAATATCTTCATTTAATCGTATCGACTGGAGAATATGGAGAGATTTTCCCTAACGTACGACTGGTGCACGAAATCGGAACAGAAGTACATACGTCTCGTTTAGGCTTCTAATTCCGGTATGAACGACACCTTCAATGAGCATTCCCACGATCCATCCAAAGTATAGCGTTTTGCAAGGCGCACTTTGAAATTGCCACGTACGTTATTTTCAAACGATGGATGAAAGCGAGTTTTCGCTATTAATAAATAAACAAAACTCGTCCATAGTGTTAATTCCAGTGAAACCTTTAGTATCTCTCTTACAGCTTTGTTATACTCAAAGCCGTATTTAAGGAAATAAACGGAAATAGTAATTGATTGCTTAACGTCCAGTGGCAAATAATTCATGAATGTTTAGAACACGTTACCATAAATACAATAGGTATAGGTCTTGTAAAAGAGGCCACCCCGCGGGATAAAGGGTATATTGGATAGGAACATAAATTTTGCCTTGCAATAGGCTAAAATGTGTTGTGTATAACTATATAAGTACAGTAGACTAATTTATCTTCTATACGGTTGAAATAATTATTATAGTCAATACAATTTTTTGTGTTTCTGTATAATTAATGAATCCTCCTGATCATCTTTCTTCCTTAAGCATTTAGTAATCTTCATCTTAATTTTATGTTAAGGACTATATAGACATAAAACTTGTTTGATTGGACCGTATGCTAAGAGCCGGCCACCTACAGAGCCAGAATCATCTCATTTATACCGGTTCAAACCGGTTCTTGTTTCTCTGCACGGACATAATTCTTGCACGTGCACAAACAAACAAAAAATGCTACTGCAATTATATACTGTAACAGTCGTATTTGTTTGTATTCCTTTATAATTTTTTTATAGTTTAACATCCCATAATTCTTAATTCCTTATATTTAAGCAGCCGTATATTTCTCTATTCGATATATATTACCAGTCCCTATTTCACTATTCTTTATATTTATTTTGGTCATATTTCTTTATTCTTTATTTTTCTCGCCCATATCATTCTTTATTTATTTTTTCGTCCATTATTCTCTATTCTGTAAACCCAATCCAAACTCCTTGTATATAAATATTGATTGATTAAATATATTATCCGTGTAATTTTTGAAGATAAAAACCAACTACGACCGTGGAATTTTCAAATATATAGTTAAGATTATGTTAAATGAGAAACAATTTTAAATGACCAGACGTGGTTTTAGTTAATCATTTGTGTTGAAATCCTAATCATATGATAGTAATTATATGTGGTTGAAATGAGTTGGAATGCAATACTACTCAATGTTTACGGTTGTCATGCTTATCTAAAAGATAAAGATAATTATTTAATGTCACAGACTATATTTTTATAATTGGTGTCCGTTAATTAGAACCAAATAAAAAAGTGCACACCTGTAAACATGTTATTGAAAGAAAGTGTATAAAGATACTTATTTTTAATCACCAGATGTGCTTTATCTCTTAATCTAATTATTTGAGATGTCATGTTAAACAGGACCATAGGATATTAATTAAGTGGTTCAAATAAGTCGGAAAGCTACGGACGCCCATAGAACCTCCCACAAATATAATTTGAATTCGAAATCACGAATTTAAATCGTTATTACGAATTTTATAATTCGTTACTTGTATAACATTAAGGTATAGCGTCCAAGCCCAAATATGGCGTCGGTGTCTCGATGTCCGAATCATACGGTCCAACCTCAAATTCGCGTCCCGATTTCATGGTCGACCATGGCGTCCGCGTTAAGGCCCAAATATGGCGTCGGCATTCACACTCAGGTCCAAATATAGCGTCAGCGTCCGACGTCCACCTTTATGGGTTCATTCTGTCCCACAAACACTACTGACAACTCTCCACAAGAGACCAAAATGGCACAGAAATTAACAATTATAGGTCACCGTACGGCCTTCAACAATGATCACAGCCCATACTGCATAGTTACCTATAACAAGTCCCGAAATGACAATGTGAAACAATTTAAACGAAAAAACTAACGACCTAATTTATATACAAAAAATGAACGAAAAACAAATATGTAACATATAAACAAACGACAACCACTGAATTATAGTCTCCTAACTTGGGACAGGCACATACATAGAGAATGTGGCGGGGTTAAACATGTTAGCGGGATCCCAAACCTCCAATAACCTGGGACTTTGGTGTAACAGTACAACATAAGAACGAACTATAAAAATCAGTTGAAAAAGGCTTACTCATCAGATGGAAAAAAATACAAATATATAAGATCCATACAATACATACAGACCATATATCGAAACCAATATATACTAAGCATTCAGCCAATCAAACAAAATGCATCTTAGAACCAAAGATCATTTTCACACTGTATACGGGTTAGAGATCTTAAAACAGAGTTTTTTTGGACACTGTATATGGGTCAGAGATACAGTTTGTATACAGACTGTATATAAAAATTAGACCCATAGATGAAGCATACAGAAAATGCATACAGACTGTATATAAGAGCCACAGGCAGTGCACACACTTTATCTTGCAGTAACAGGCAAAACATACAGACTTTTATTTCAACTTGGAACAACATACAATGCATACATACTGTGTCTCTGATCCATAGACAGTGTTAACCGACTAAATCTAAGATATACCGACAATAGAAGTATCTTAGACTCATAGTTAAAGCATATAAACAATGTATAAAGACTAAGAACGACGTACAATACATAAACTTAATTTAATTTACAACAAAGAAAATGCATACAGACTGTATCTGGGAAGCACAGACAATGCATTGACTGTGTGTAATCAAAGAACCTTTGTGAGCACGCTCACATACTTTACAGCCCGACATTGTCACTAAGCAAACACAATTTCAACAGATTATTTAGTTCAAACACGCATGAAATTCTGTTGTCTAATTTCAGAAGATATGCAGAAGTATAGTTAGGCCGAAATTCTAAGTTCAGAAGGCATAGTTCCTAATTCCTAACAAGAGTACACACGTTGAAATTTCTCGCCTTATTTATGTTGATAGACCTAAATATAAAGTTTTACTACAATTATCACATAAACTTATTAATAACATGACCAAAGAAAATGAGATCAAGGTCATATGACCAAAATGAGGAATAAATTTACACCTTACAATCATTCAATACAAATCAGGTCAAGGTCAGATGACACTTGGCACAAAAACTAAACACTGAACAATGAACCTCGAAAATGAGGTCAAGGTCAAATGAGACTTGCGAGACTGACATCATAAGATATTTCCAGACACCAAATAAAGTTGACCTATTGCATATAGTATTAGAAAAAACGAACAAAACTCAAAAGCTTAACTTTGACCATTGAACCAAGGAAATGAGGTCAAGATCAGATGACACCTGCCAGTTGGACATGTACACCTTACAATCCTTCCATACACCAAATATACAAGACATATTTCATATAGTATCTGAGATATAGACTTGACCACCAAAAACTTAACCCTTTTCACTGATCCATGAAATGATGGCGAGGTCAAGTGAAAACTGTCTGATGGGCATGCTGACCAAGGTACGCAAATACTAAACATAGTTACCCATAATATGAGAGAAATTACAAAAACTCTTAACTTTTTTTCAAGTAGTCACTGAACCATGAAAATGAGTTCAGGGACAATGGACATGTGACAGACGGAAACTTCCAAACTTAAGGCATCTGTATTTAAAGTATGGAGCATCCAGGTCGTTCGCCGTCTAAAATATAAAGCTTTAAAGAAGTGAACTAACGCTGTCGCCGCCGCCGGATCACCATTCCTATGTCGAGCTTTCTGCGACAAAAGTCGCAAGCTCGACAAAAACAAGAATGTGTCCATCGTACACCGTTCCCCACTTGCCCTATCATTTTCCTTGTTCAGTGGACCGTGAAATAGGGGAAAAAAAACTTCTTTGGCATTAAGCTTAGAAAAAACATATTATTGGAAACATATGTACTAAGTTTCAAGTTTATTGGACCTGACCTTCAACAAAAACTACCTTGACCAAAACATTTAACCTGAAGCGAGAAAACGGACGAAGGAGCAGACGCATAGACCGGAAAACTAATGCCCATTTACTATCGTAGGTGGGGCATAAAAAAAATAATCATGATTTTCTGCCAATATGCACATTTACATAGCATGTCCTAACTATCTAAAATATTCATGAAACTCTGTTGTGGTCTTTAGACAGATTTTATGACAAACTGTTGTAGGAGTATATAGAAAATCAATGAATTGATAATTTCATAATTTCCTCATTATCTACAAAAATTTATAAAACTCTGTTATGTGGTTTCAGAGGAGTTGCAATAACGAAAACAGGACTGACAGACCGATGGATCAAAAACATTGTACCATAAAGAACTTTGTTTGGTTTGGTATAATAAAGGGTCTGCTAAATAATGTAAGGCTGAGATAAATTAGTCATTTGGTCACATCAGTTTTTTGGCGAGGTTCGTTTTGTTCAGTCTGTGATGTTCTTTGTTGTGTTTTGCATTCTGTTGTTGGTTTTTTAATCTTTCTCTTTTTTTTGCCGTGGTTTTGTCAGTTTATTATTGACTTATGTGTTTGAATAAGCCTTTAGTATCTTTCGCCTCTCTCTTCGGTCAATTTGATTATGTGTGACATACAGATTTAGACCCAAACTTGTCTCTGATTGTTTCGTGATTATTGCAGATGTAAATCATACTATAAAATTGAGTATGGAAATGGGGAATGTGTCAAGGAGACAACAACCCGACCATAGAACAGACAACAGCCGAAGGCCACCGATAGATCTTCAATGTAGCGAGAAACTCCCGCACACGGAGGTGTCCGTCAGCTGGCCCCTAAACAAATATGTATACTAGTTCAGTGATAATGGACGTCATACTAAGCTCCGAATTATACACAAGAAACTAAAATCATAAATCATACAAGACTAACAAAGGTCAGAGGCTCCTAACTTGGGACAGGCGCAAAATTGCGGCGGGATTAAACATGTTTTTTGAGATCTCAACCCTCCCCTATACCTGTAGCCAATGTAGAAAAAACAAACGCGAAACAATACGCACAGTAAAACTCAGTTTAAGAGAAGTCCGAGTCCGATGTCAGAATATGAAACAAAAGAAAATAAACAAAATGACAATAATACATAAATAACAACAGACTACTAGCAGTTATTGACATGCCAGAACCAGACCTTAATTAAACTGATTGAAAGATTATGTCTTCATCATATGAATATCAGGCACAATCCCTCCTGTTAGGGGTTTAGTATTATACCGTCATGAAATATACAACCCTTTTATTTACAATATCATTTGATCAACACCTATTTACAAGGGTCTATTTTATATGATTTTTCTCATTGTTGAAGGCTTTATGGTTGCATATAACTGCTTACATCCACTTTATTTGAACTTCAGTGGATACATGTAGGCGTCTCATTGGCAATCATACCACATCTCCGTATTGTTACAGTATTGTATCAGTACTTTTACCTAATAACAGGACAAAACAAGACAGCAATTTGACAAAACTAAAGACATACATACTTGATTTTACTTCTCTAAAGATATAAACAAAATTTATATAGTTCGTATCTGAACATGTACACAGCCATGGGAATTTTAAGGGACTATATTTCAGTGTGCATATATTTAGTAGCTAATCTGGCTACTTCCTGTTTATCAGACCGGTACCTTAGAAAAGAATTGTGACAATATATCCAATCTTTTTAAAAACCAAAGACTAACGTCACTAGGAGCAGCAGTTAGTTGTCATAGATACTCTAGATAGAAAGATAATCTGCCACTTTTATAAAAGGGACTACACATAGTTTTTGAAAGGGTATAATCGGTTTGTGCCGAAATTACTTTCTTTAGTCCAGAAACTCATTTGTGCTAAATGGTAATCTCCACCCACATTTAGGACTGGCAGTTATTTGTAGTTTTTATCAACAGCTTGCACTTTTTCTAAATTATATTTGCTTCTTTTAAGACTGACCAAAACTGTTTTTTTTACCATTGTGGTTTGATTAAGGTAGTGTATATCAAACAGCTGTTGGAAATATTTTGGACAACCCTCTTATTTACAATATCATTTGATCAACACCTAGTGGTCTTTGGTGGTATCTCGCATAACATTAATAAGGTCTTTTTTAAAAGGCAACTTGAAATTATTGGTCCCATATTTATGTGCTATAGCAAATGTATGGGCTGCTGATCTGCAATATTGCAATATATGATAGCAATATATTCTTATGTTTTCAATGACCCCTTATTTCTTCACTCCACTTTATAAGATAGAAATAAATGTTATTCCATATTTTATTGTTTTTTTTTAAAGGTATCATAATTTAGACATAAAGACAAAACTAAGCACAGTGAAAAAAGTCTACTCTGTCCTGTAAAGTTTGAGATGTTTTTGTTGTTCAATCTTTATCACTTGTATGGAAACCCTAAATCTTGATAACCTACAACAGAAATATTATCACTTTTATTTCAATTCAATTGTTGCAGTTATCATGCATGTAATAGAGAAAATGATAAATTAGAGGTTTCAATGAGCCTGTGTCACTCACATGATACTTTTATTTACAATTGATGCATGATACAGAAATTGTCCATACCAACCGTCAGTGTTTACCATACAATACAGTACTTCTATACACTTGTCTGTATACAGTATTTGTCGGATTTTGTCCATACCTACCGTCGATGTTTGACAAAAAATACAATACTCCTGTATACCGTATATCAACAGTATTTGTCTATACCTACCGTCGGTGGTTAACATACAATACAGTCCTCCTATATACCGTCTATCAACAGTATGTGTCTATACCTACCGTCAGTGGTTAACATACGATATAGTACTCCTTTGCACCATCCATCAACAGTATTTGTCTATACCTACCGTCGGTGGTTAAAATACAATATAGTGCTCCTATATACCGTCTATCAACAGTATTTGTCTATACCTACCGTCGGTAGTTAACATACAATATAGTGCTCCTATATACCGTCTATCAACAGTATTTGTCTATACCTACCGTTGGTGGTTAACATACAATATAGTGCTCCTATATACCGTCTATCAACAGTATTTGTCTATACCTACCGTCGGTGGTTAACATACAATATAATGCTCCCATATACCGTTGATGTCTATCAACAGTATTTGTCTATACCTACTGTCGGTAGTTAACATACAATATAGTGCTCCTATATACCATCTATCAACAGTATATGCCTATACCTACCGTCGGTAGTTAACATACAATATAGTGCTCCTATATACCATCCATCAACAGCATTTTTCTATACCTACCGTCGGTAGTTAACATACAATATAGTGCTCCTATATACCGTCTATCAACAGTATTTGTCTATACCTACTGTCGGTAGTTAACATACAATATAGTGCTCCTATATACCGTTTATCAACAGTATTTGTCTATACCTACCGTCGCTGGTTAACATACAATATAGTGCTCTTTGATACCGTCTATCAACAATATCTATCTATACCTACTGTCGGTAGTTGCGTCTGGCGTATAAAATTATAATCCTGGTATTTTTGATAACTACTGTATATACCGTCTATCACCAGTATTTGTCTATACCTACCGTCGGTGGTTAACATACAATATAGTGCTCCTATATACCGTCTATCAGCAGTATTTTTCTATACCTACCGTCGGTGGTTAACATACAATATAGTGCTCCTATATACCGTCTATCACAAGTATTTGTCTATACCTACCGTCGGTTGTTAACATACAATATAGTGCTCCCATATACCGTCTATCAACAGTATTTGTCTATACCTACTGTCGGTAGTTAACATACAATATAGTGCTCCTATATACCGTCTATCAACAGTATTTGTCTATACCTACCGTCGGTAGTTAACATACAATATAGTGCTCCTATATACCGTCTATCAACAGTATTTGTCTATACCTATCGTCAGTGGTTAACATGCAATATAGTGCTCCTATATACCATCTATCAACAGTATATGTCTATACCTACCGTCGGTGGTTAACATACAATATAGTGCTCCCATAAACCGTCTATCAACAGTATTTGTCTATACCTACTGTCGGTAGTTAACATACAATATAGTGCTTCTATATACTGTCTATCAACAGTATTTTGCTATACCTACCGTCGGTGGTTAACATACAATATAGTGCTCCTATATACCGTCTATCAACAGTATTTGTCTATACCTACCATCGGTGGTTAACATACAATATAGTGCTCCCATATACCGTCTATCAACAGCATTTGTCTATACCTACTGTCGGTAGTTAACATACAATATAGTGCTCCTATATACCGTCTATCAACAGTATTTGTCTATACCTACCATCGGTGGTTAACATACAATATAGTGCTTCCATATACCGTCTATCAACAGTATTTGTCTATACCTACTGTCGGTAGTTAACATACAATATAGTGCTTCTATGTACCGTCTATCAACAGTATTTGTCTATACCTACCGTCGGTGGTTAACATACAATATAGTGCTCCCATATACCGTCTATCAACAGTATTTGTCTATACCTACTGTCAGTAGTTAACATACAATATAGTGCTCCTATATACCGTCTATCAACAGTATTTGTCTATACCTACCGTCGGTGGTTAACATACAATATAGTGCTCCCATATACCGTTTATCAACAGTATTTGTCTATACCTACCGTCGGTGGTTAACATACAATATAGTGCTCCCATAAACCGTCTATCAACAGTATTTGTCTATACCTACTGTCGGTAGTTAACATACAATATAGTGCTCCTATATACCATCTATCAACAGTATATGTCTATACCTACCGTCGGTGGTTAACATACTGTCACCGTAACAAATTATCAGCTGAATAAAGAAAGAGAAATACTATACTAATTTCGATTAACTATGATTTACTATCATTTACGCATTCATTCATTCATTCATTCATTCATTCATTCATTCATTCATTCATTGACAGACTATGACAATAGACTTTCACTATACTTTCTGCACGATAATTTAATGCATGTAATCCCGCCACAAATTGTCTGTACTATATATACTGTCTACCCGTAAAAATACGGGTATTCACACTTACTCAGCACATTAGAGCTGCGGGATCTATAACTTTTTCCCTATTTTCAGGTAAGCACATTTTCACTTTTAAAGGCCTTTTATTGCATGTTTTGCCTGTCAAATTCACGGTCCAAATTATCATTGAAGGAAACTTTTAATTACATAATTGTAATTCATTTATTAATGTATTTTCAGTGTGAATAAAATATTGGAAAGCTTATACTAGTCACTTATCAGCCCAAATAGAATAAAACCATGTGGCCAAATGACCCTGTGACAAAACAATATAGTGCTCCTATATACCGTCTATCAACAGTATTTGTCTATACCTACCGTCGGTAGCTAACATACAATATAGTGCTCCTATATACCGTGTATCAACAGTATGTGTCTATACCTACTGTCGGTAGTTAACATACAATATAGTGCTCCTATATACTGTCTATCAACAGTATTTATCTATACCTACCGTCGGTAGTTAACATACAATATAGTGCTCCTATTTACTATCTATCAACAGTATTTGTCTATACCTACCGTCGTTGGTTAACATACAATATAGTGCTCCTATAAACCGTCTATCAACAGTATTTGTCTATACCTACTGTCGGTAGTTAACATACAATATAGTGCTCCTATATACCGTTTATCAACAGTATTTGTCTATACCTACTGTCGGTAGTTAACATTCAATATAGTGCTCCTATATACCGTTTATCAACAGTATTTGTCTATACCTACCGTCGCTGGTTAACATACAATATAGTGATCTTTGATACTGTCTATCAACAGTATCTGTCTATACCTACTGTCGGTAGTTGCTCCTATATACCGTCTATCACCAGTATTTGTCTATACCTACCGTCAGTGCTTAACATAAGATATAGTGCTCCTATATACCGTCTATCAACAGTATTTTTCTATACCTACCGTCAGTGGTTAACATACAATATAGTGCTCCTATATACCGTCTATCACCAGTATTTGTCTATACCTACCGTCGGTAGTTAACATACAATATAAAGCTCCCATATACCGTTTATTAACAGTATTTGTCTATACCTACTGTCGGTAGTTAACATACAATATAGTGCTCCTATATACCATCTATCAACAGTATATGTCTATACCTACCGTCGGTGGATAACATACAATATATTGCTCCCATATACCGTCTATCAACAGTATTTGTCTATAACTACTGTCGGTAGTTAACATACAATATAGTGCTTCTATGTACCGTCTATCAACAGTATTTGTCTATACCTACCGTCGGTGGTTAACATACAATATAGTGCTCCTACAATGTATATACTGTCTATCAACAGTATTTGTCTATACCTACCGTCGGTGGTTAACATACAATATAATGCTCCCATATACCGTCTATCAACAGTATTTGTCTATACCTACTGTCGGTAGTTAACATACAATATAGTGCTCCTATATACCATCTATCAATAGTATATGTCTATACCTACCGTCGGTGGTTAACATACAATATAATGCTCCCATATACTGCTATCAACAGTATTTGTCTATACCTACCGTCGGTAGTTAACATACAATATAGTGCTCCTATATACCGTCTATCAACAGTATTTGTCTATACCTACCGTCGGTAGTTAACATACAATATAGTGCTCCTATATACCGTCTATCAACAGTATTTGTCTATACCTACCGTTGGTGGTCAACATACAATATAGTGCTCCTATATACCGTCTATCAACAGTATTTGTCTATACCTACCGTCGGTAGTTGCTCCTATATACCGTCTATCACCAGTATGTGTCTATACCTACCGTCGGTGCTTAACATAAGATATAGTGCTCCTATATACCGTCTATCAACAGTATTTTTCTATACCTACCGTCAGTGGTTAACATACAATATAGTGCTCCTATATACCGTCTATCACCAGTATTTGTCTATACCTACCGTCGGTGGTTAACATACAATATAAAGCTCCCATATACCGTTTATCAACAGTATTTGTCTATACTTACTGTCGGTAGTTAACATACAATATAGTGCTCCTATATACCATCTATCAACAGTATATGTCTATACCTACCGTCGGTGGATAACATACAATATAATGCTCCCATATACCGTCTATCAACAGTATTTGTCTATACCTACTGTCGGTAGTTAACATACTATATAGTGCTCCTATATACCATCTATCAACAGTATATGTCTATACCTACCGTCGGTGGTTAACATACAATATAGTGCTCCCATATACCGTCTATCAACAGAATTTGTCTATACCTACCGTCGGTGGTTAACATACAATATAGTGCTCCTATATACCGTCTAGTAACAGTATTTGTCTATACCTACCGTTGGTGGTCAACATACAATATAGTGCTCCTATATACCGTCTATCAACAGTATTTGTCTATACCTACCGTCGGTGGTTAACATACAATATAGTGCTCCCATATACCGTTGATGTCTATCAACAGTATTTGTCTATACCTACTGTCAGTAGTTAACATACAATATAGTGCTCCTATATACCGTCTATCAACAGTATTTGTCTATACCTACCGTCGGTGGTTAACATACAATATAGTGCTCCTATATACCGTCTATCAACAGTATTTGTCTATACCTACCGTCGATGGTTAACATACAATATAGTGCTCCTATATACCATCTATCAACAGTATATGTCTATACCTACCGTCGGTGGATAACATACAATATAATGCTCCCATAAACCGTCTATCAACAGTATTTGTCTATACCTACTGTCGGTAGTTAACATACAATATAGTGCTCCTATATACCATCTATCAACAGTATATGTCTATACCTACCGTCGGTGGTTAACATACAATATAGTGCTCCTATATACCGTCTATCAACAGTATTTGTCTATACCTACCGTCGGTAGCTAACATACAATATAGTGCTCCTATATACCGTGTATCAACAGTATGTGTCTATACCTACTGTCGGTAGTTAACATACAATATAGTGCTCCTATATACTGTCTATCAACAGTATTTATCTATACCTACCGTCGGTAGTTAACATACAATATAGTGCTCCTATTTACTATCTATCAACAGTATTTGTCTATACCTACCGTCGGTGGTTAACATACAATATAGTGCTCCTATAAACCGTCTATCAACAGTATTTGTCTATACCTACTGTCGGTAGTTAACATACAATATAGTGCTCCTATATACCGTTTATCAACAGTATTTGTCTATACCTACTGTCGGTAGTTAACATACAATATAGTGCTCCTATATACCGTTTATCAACAGTATTTGTCTATACCTACCGTCGCTGGTTAACATACAATATAGTGCTCTTTGATACTGTCTATCAACAGTATCTGTCTATACCTACTGTCGGTAGTTGCTCCTATATACCGTCTATCACCAGTATTTGTCTATACCTACCGTCGGTGGTTAACATACAATATAAAGCTCCCATATACCGTTTATCAACAGTATTTGTCTATACTTACTGTCGGTAGTTAACATACAATATAGTGCTCCTATATACCATCTATCAACAGTATATGTCTATACCTACCGTCGGTGGATAACATACAATATAATGCTCCCATATACCGTCTATCAACAGTATTTGTCTATACCTACTGTCGGTAGTTAACATACTATATAGTGCTCCTATATACCATCTATCAACAGTATATGTCTATACCTACCGTCGGTGGTTAACATACAATATAGTGCTCCCATATACCGTCTATCAACAGAATTTGTCTATACCTACCGTCGGTGGTTAACATACAATATAGTGCTCCTATATACCGTCTAGTAACAGTATTTGTCTATACCTACCGTTGGTGGTCAACATACAATATAGTGCTCCTATATACCGTCTATCAACAGTATTTGTCTATACCTACCGTCGGTGGTTAACATACAATATAGTGCTCCCATATACCGTTGATGTCTATCAACAGTATTTGTCTATACCTACTGTCAGTAGTTAACATACAATATAGTGCTCCTATATACCGTCTATCAACAGTATTTGTCTATACCTACCGTCGGTGGTTAACATACAATATAGTGCTCCTATATACCGTCTATCAACAGTATTTGTCTATACCTACCGTCGATGGTTAACATACAATATAGTGCTCCTATATACCATCTATCAACAGTATATGTCTATACCTACCGTCGGTGGATAACATACAATATAATGCTCCCATAAACCGTCTATCAACAGTATTTGTCTATACCTACTGTCGGTAGTTAACATACAATATAGTGCTCCTATATACCATCTATCAACAGTATATGTCTATACCTACCGTCGGTGGTTAACATACAATATAGTGCTCCTATATACCGTCTATCAACAGTATTTGTCTATACCTACCGTCGGTAGCTAACATACAATATAGTGCTCCTATATACCGTGTATCAACAGTATGTGTCTATACCTACTGTCGGTAGTTAACATACAATATAGTGCTCCTATATACTGTCTATCAACAGTATTTATCTATACCTACCGTCGGTAGTTAACATACAATATAGTGCTCCTATTTACTATCTATCAACAGTATTTGTCTATACCTACCGTCGGTGGTTAACATACAATATAGTGCTCCTATAAACCGTCTATCAACAGTATTTGTCTATACCTACTGTCGGTAGTTAACATACAATATAGTGCTCCTATATACCGTTTATCAACAGTATTTGTCTATACCTACTGTCGGTAGTTAACATACAATATAGTGCTCCTATATACCGTTTATCAACAGTATTTGTCTATACCTACCGTCGCTGGTTAACATACAATATAGTGCTCTTTGATACTGTCTATCAACAGTATCTGTCTATACCTACTGTCGGTAGTTGCTCCTATATACCGTCTATCACCAGTATTTGTCTATACCTACCGTCAGTGCTTAACATAAGATATAGTGCTCCTATATACCGTCTATCAACAGTATTTTTCTATACCTACCGTCAGTGGTTAACATACAATATAGTGCTCCTATATACCGTCTATCACCAGTATTTGTCTATACCTACCGTCGGTGGTTAACATACAATATAAAGCTCCCATATACCGTTTATCAACAGTATTTGTCTATACTTACTGTCGGTAGTTAACATACAAAATAGTGCTCCTATATACCATCTATCAACAGTATATGTCTATACCTACCGTCGGTGGATAACATACAATATAATGCTCCCATATACTGTCTATCAACAGTATTTGTCTATACCTACTGTCGGTAGTTAACATACAATATAGTGCTTCTATATACCGTCTATCAACAGTATTTGTCTATACCTACCGTCGGTGGTTAACATACAATATAGTGCTCCTACAATGTATATACCGTCTATCAACAGTATTTGTCTATACCTACCGTCGGTGGTTAACATACAATATAGTGCTCCCATAAACCGTCTATCAACAGTATTTGTCTATACCTACTGTCGGTAGTTAACATACAATATAGTGCTCCTATATACCATCTATCAACAGTATATGTCTATACCTACCGTCGGTGGTTAACATACAATATAGTGCTCCTATATACCGTCTATCAACAGTATTTGTCTATACCTACCGTCGGTGGTAAACATACAATATAGTGCTCCTACAATGTATATACCGTCTATCAACAGTATTTGTCTATACCTACTGTCGGTAGTTAACATACAATATAGTGCTCCTATATACTGTCTATCAACAGTATTTATCTATACCTACCGTCGGTAGTTAACATACAATATAGTGCTCCTATTTACTATCTATCAACAGTATTTGTCTATACCTACCGTCGGTGGTTAACATACAACATAGTGCTCCTATAAACCGTCTATCAACAGTATTTGTCTATACCTACTGTCGGTAGTTAACATACAATATAGTGCTCCTATATACCGTTTATCAACAGTATTTGTCTATACCTACTGTCGGTAGTTAACATACAATATAGTGCTCCTATATACCGTTTATCAACAGTATTTGTCTATACCTACCGTCGCTGGTTAACATACAATATAGTGCTCTTTGATACTGTCTATCAACAGTATCTGTCTATACCTACTGTCGGTAGTTGCTCCTATATACCGTCTATCACCAGTATTTGTCTATACCTACCGTCAGTGCTTAACATAAGATATAGTGCTCCTATATACCGTCTATCAACAGTATTTTTCTATACCTACCGTCAGTGGTTAACATACAATATAGTGCTCCTATATACCGTCTATCACCAGTATTTGTCTATACCTACCGTCGCTGGTTAACATACAATATAAAGCTTTATATACCGTTTATTAACAGTATTTGTCTATACCTACTGTCGGTAGTTAACATACAAAATAGTGCTCCTATATACCATCTATCAACAGTATATGTCTATACCTACCGTCGGTGGATAACATACAATATAATGCTCCCATATACTGTCTATCAACAGTATTTGTCTATACCTACTGTCGGTAGTTAACATACAATATAGTGCTTCTATATACCGTCTATCAACAGTATTTGTCTATACCTACCGTCGGTGGTAAACATACAATATAGTGCTCCTACAATGTATATACCGTCTATCAACAGTATTTGTCTATACCTACCGTCGGTGGTTAACATACAATATAATGCTCCCATATACCGTCTATCAACAGTATTTGTCTATACCTACTGTCGGTAGTTAACATACAATATAGTGCTCCTATATACCATCTATCAATAGTATATGTCTATACCTACCGTCGGTGGTTAACATACAATATAATGCTCCCATATACTGCTATCAACAGTATTTGTCTATACCTACCGTCGGTAGTTAACATACAATATAGTGCTCCTATATACCGTCTATCAACAGTATTTGTCTATACCTACCGTCGGTAGTTAACATACAATATAGTGCTCCTATATACCGTCTATCAACAGTATTTGTCTATACCTACCGTTGGTGGTCAACATACAATATAGTGCTCCTATATACCGTCTATCAACAGTATTTGTCTATACCTACCGTCGGTAGTTGCTCCTATATACCGTCTATCACCAGTATTTGTCTATACCTACCGTCGGTGCTTAACATAAGATATAGTGCTCCTATATACCGTCTATCAACAGTATTTTTCTATACCTACCGTCAGTGGTTAACATACAATATAGTGCTCCTATATACCGTCTATCACCAGTATTTGTCTATACCTACCGTCGGTGGTTAACATACAATATAAAGCTCCCATATACCGTTTATCAACAGTATTTGTCTATACTTACTGTCGGTAGTTAACATACAATATAGTGCTCCTATATACCATCTATCAATAGTATATGTCTATACCTACCGTCGGTGGATAACATACAATATAATGCTCCCATATACCGTCTATCAACAGTATTTGTCTATACCTACTGTCGGTAGTTAACATACTATATAGTGCTCCTATATACCATCTATCAACAGTATATGTCTATACCTACCGTCGGTGGTTAACATACAATATAGTGCTCCCATATACCGTCTATCAACAGTATTTGTCTATACCTACCGTCGGTGGTTAACATACAATATAGTGCTCCTATATACCGTCTAGTAACAGTATTTGTCTATACCTACCGTTGGTGGTCAACATACAATATAGTGCTCCTATATACCGTCTATCAACAGTATTTGTCTATACCTACCGTCGGTGGTTAACATACAATATAGTGCTCCCATATACCGTTGATGTCTATCAACAGTATTTGTCTATACCTACTGTCGGTAGTTAACATACAATATAGTGCTCCTATATACCATCTATCAACAGTATATGTCTATACCTACCGTCGGTGGTTAACATACAATATAGTGCTCCTATATATCGTCTATCAACAGTATTTGTCTATACCTACCGTCGGTGGTTAACATACAATATAGTGCTCCCATAAACCGTCTATCAACAGTATTTGTCTATACCTACTGTCGGTAGTTAACATACAATATAGTCAGTGGCGGATCCAGAAAAAAATTTGGGGGTGGTCCCAAATGAATATTGAATGGTATGAAAAAGGTTAAAAAATACCTTCGACATTATGGAAGATCATGAATTTGGACAACACCATGCAATGCACATATTCCTAGGTAAAGGAATTTAAAGACATGTAAAACTGGTTTTTATTTAAGACTCTATACAATATCTTGCAATCTAAAATAGCACAACATACAACTGTCATCTGAATTAGGCAAGCTGTAAAAAAAGTTTAGCTAAAATGTTCCGATTCGGTAAAAATAGTTCTACGTAAAATTGTTCAAAATTTACTAATTAAACAAAGAGTCGTTTATCAGGTCATTCAACATCATGCATCACGGGTGTTTCCTTGCAAAGTTATCTATAATTTGTTTTATGTTAAGTTCCAAACTGTAGTGCACATGCATCAACGCAAGTCCGTTTAACGCGATTGCCCCATAGTTGTTCTCAGGTAGGTTTTTAAAAGTGAAAACTCACTCTTGGATCGCTTACATTCGCAACTCGTCACCCCCATGGTAGCTATGATTTTTAAGATAACAGAAATATTTGGAAAGTCAACTTCTTCATATTGAAACCCCTAAGGTGACTGGGGTATAAAAATATGGTCACTTGGTCTTCTCCTGACCGGCAGTAAAACGCTTGCCGAAGTGGGGCGTCCGTTTGGCTGTGCGGAATGTATCAAGTTCGCAGTCACGTCCAGTCAGAAGGGGGACGTTAAATCCGATGCCTCGTGTAAAGAGAGTGCCACGCTCTTTGCACGTTAAGAACCCTTGCAACAACTCTTTGAGGGGTCCGTAGGTGGCCTGTTGCAAGGCAAAATTTCTGTCCCTATCCAATATACCCTAATTTTCCAGTGGCAGTCCAAATTCCCCCGACCATCATCCCAGATGGCCTCTATCGTATCCACCTACCTATTGTATTTTTTTGTGAACTTGTTCTCGTCCTGAATATGCATGAAATATTTGCCACTGGACGTTAAGCAACCAACAATCAACTAATCTTCATATTGACGAGCTGTTTTGACAATTTAATTACATGTATACAGGTGAAACGCATTGATCCGTATTCTATCATTGTGACACCTCCAGGTATCCAGGTAATTCATAACCAATTAGTGCGATGAAAGGATTAATCTTAAGTGTTGATTTATTAATTAGCTAGTTATTGAAAAAATAGACACTTTAAAAAAAATGAGGTTCGTCATGGGGGTGGTCCGGTGCGCCGTGGGACCACCCCCTGGATCCGCCACTGATAGTGCTCCTATATACCATCTATCAACAGTATATGTCTATACCTACCGTCGGTGGTTAACATACAATATAGTGCTCCTATATACCGTCTATCAACAGTATTTGTCTATACCTACCGTCGGTAGCTAACATACAATATAGTGCTCCTATATACCGTGTATCAACAGTATGTGTCTATACCTACTGTCGGTAGTTAACATACAATATAGTGCTCCTATATACTGTCTATCAACAGTATTTATCTATACCTACCGTCGGTAGTTAACATACAATATAGTGCTCCTATTTACTATCTATCAACAGTATTTGTCTATACCTACCGTCGGTGGTTAACATACAATATAGTGCTCCTATAAACCGTCTATCAACAGTATTTGTCTATACCTACTGTCGGTAGTTAACATACAATATAGTGCTCCTATATACCGTTTATCAACAGTATTTGTCTATACCTACTGTCGGTAGTTAACATACAATATAGTGCTCCTATATACCGTTTATCAACAGTATTTGTCTATACCTACCGTCGCTGGTTAACATACAATATAGTGCTCTTTGATACTGTCTATCAACAGTATCTGTCTATACCTACTGTCGGTAGTTGCTCCTATATACCGTCTATCACCAGTATTTGTCTATACCTACCGTCAGTGCTTAACATAAGATATAGTGCTCCTATATACCGTCTATCAACAGTATTTTTCTATACCTACCGTCAGTGGTTAACATACAATATAGTGCTCCTATATACCGTCTATCACCAGTATTTGTCTATACCTACCGTCGGTGGTTAACATACAATATAAAGCTTTATATACCGTTTATTAACAGTATTTGTCTATACTTACTGTCGGTAGTTAACATACAAAATAGTGCTCCTATATACCATCTATCAACAGTATATGTCTATACCTACCGTCGGTGGATAACATACAATATAATGCTCCCATATACTGTCTATCAACAGTATTTGTCTATACCTACTGTCGGTAGTTAACATACAATATAGTGCTTCTATATACCGTCTATCAACAGTATTTGTCTATACCTACCGTCGGTGGTTAACATACAATATAGTGCTCCTACAATGTATATACCGTCTATCAACAGTATTTGTCTATACCTACCGTCGGTGGTTAACATACAATATAGTGCTCCCATAAACCGTCTATCAACAGTATTTGTCTATACCTACTGTCGGTAGTTAACATACAATATAGTGCTCCTATATACCATCTATCAACAGTATATGTCTATACCTACCGTCGGTGGTTAACATACAATATAGTGCTCCTATATACCGTCTATCAACAGTATTTGTCTATACCTACCGTCGGTGGTAAACATACAATATAGTGCTCCTACAATGTATATACCGTCTATCAACAGTATTTGTCTATACCTACTGTCGGTAGTTAACATACAATATAGTGCTCCTATATACTGTCTATCAACAGTATTTATCTATACCTACCGTCGGTAGTTAACATACAATATAGTGCTCCTATTTACTATCTATCAACAGTATTTGTCTATACCTACCGTCGGTGGTTAACATACAACATAGTGCTCCTATAAACCGTCTATCAACAGTATTTGTCTATACCTACTGTCGGTAGTTAACATACAATATAGTGCTCCTATATACCGTTTATCAACAGTATTTGTCTATACCTACTGTCGGTAGTTAACATACAATATAGTGCTCCTATATACCGTTTATCAACAGTATTTGTCTATACCTACCGTCGCTGGTTAACATACAATATAGTGCTCTTTGATACTGTCTATCAACAGTATCTGTCTATACCTACTGTCGGTAGTTGCTCCTATATACCGTCTATCACCAGTATTTGTCTATACCTACCGTCAGTGCTTAACATAAGATATAGTGCTCCTATATACCGTCTATCAACAGTATTTTTCTATACCTACCGTCAGTGGTTAACATACAATATAGTGCTCCTATATACCGTCTATCACCAGTATTTGTCTATACCTACCGTCGCTGGTTAACATACAATATAAAGCTTTATATACCGTTTATTAACAGTATTTGTCTATACCTACTGTCGGTAGTTAACATACAAAATAGTGCTCCTATATACCATCTATCAACAGTATATGTCTATACCTACCGTCGGTGGATAACATACAATATAATGCTCCCATATACTGTCTATCAACAGTATTTGTCTATACCTACTGTCGGTAGTTAACATACAATATAGTGCTTCTATATACCGTCTATCAACAGTATTTGTCTATACCTACCGTCGGTGGTAAACATACAATATAGTGCTCCTACAATGTATATACCGTCTATCAACAGTATTTGTCTATACCTACCGTCGGTGGTTAACATACAATATAATGCTCCCATATACCGTCTATCAACAGTATTTGTCTATACCTACTGTCGGTAGTTAACATACAATATAGTGCTCCTATATACCATCTATCAATAGTATATGTCTATACCTACCGTCGGTGGTTAACATACAATATAATGCTCCCATATACTGCTATCAACAGTATTTGTCTATACCTACCGTCGGTAGTTAACATACAATATAGTGCTCCTATATACCGTCTATCAACAGTATTTGTCTATACCTACCGTCGGTAGTTAACATACAATATAGTGCTCCTATATACCGTCTATCAACAGTATTTGTCTATACCTACCGTTGGTGGTCAACATACAATATAGTGCTCCTATATACCGTCTATCAACAGTATTTGTCTATACCTACCGTCGGTAGTTGCTCCTATATACCGTCTATCACCAGTATTTGTCTATACCTACCGTCGGTGCTTAACATAAGATATAGTGCTCCTATATACCGTCTATCAACAGTATTTTTCTATACCTACCGTCAGTGGTTAACATACAATATAGTGCTCCTATATACCGTCTATCACCAGTATTTGTCTATACCTACCGTCGGTGGTTAACATACAATATAAAGCTCCCATATACCGTTTATCAACAGTATTTGTCTATACTTACTGTCGGTAGTTAACATACAATATAGTGCTCCTATATACCATCTATCAATAGTATATGTCTATACCTACCGTCGGTGGATAACATACAATATAATGCTCCCATATACCGTCTATCAACAGTATTTGTCTATACCTACTGTCGGTAGTTAACATACTATATAGTGCTCCTATATACCATCTATCAACAGTATATGTCTATACCTACCGTCGGTGGTTAACATACAATATAGTGCTCCCATATACCGTCTATCAACAGTATTTGTCTATACCTACCGTCGGTGGTTAACATACAATATAGTGCTCCTATATACCGTCTAGTAACAGTATTTGTCTATACCTACCGTTGGTGGTCAACATACAATATAGTGCTCCTATATACCGTCTATCAACAGTATTTGTCTATACCTACCGTCGGTGGTTAACATACAATATAGTGCTCCCATATACCGTTGATGTCTATCAACAGTATTTGTCTATACCTACTGTCGGTAGTTAACATACAATATAGTGCTCCTATATACCATCTATCAACAGTATATGTCTATACCTACCGTCGGTGGTTAACATACAATATAGTGCTCCCATATACCGTCTATCAACAGTATTTGTCTATACCTACCGTCGGTGGTTAACATACAATATAGTGCTCCTATATACCGTCTAGTAACAGTATGTGTCTATACCTACTGTCGGTAGTTAACATACAATATAGTGCTCCTATATACCGTCTATCAACAGTATTTGTCTATACCTACCGTCGGTGGTTAACATACAATATAGTGCTCCTATATACCATCTATCAACAGTATTTGTCTATACCTACCGTCGGTAGTTAACATACAATATAGTGCTCCTAAAAACCATCTATCAACAGTATTTGTCTATACCTACCGTCGGTGGTTAACATACAATATAGTGGTCCTATATACCGTCTATCAACAGTATCTGTCTATTCCATACTGTCGGTAGTGAACATACAATATAGTGCTCCTATATACCGTCTATCAACAGTATTTGTCTATACCTACTGTCGGTAGTTAACATACAATATAGTGCTCCTATATACCGTCTATCAACAGTATTTGTCTATACCTGCCGTCGGTGGTTAACATACAATATAGTGCTCCTATATACCGTCTATCAACAGTATTTGTTTATACCTACCGTCGGTGGTTAACATACAATATAGTGCTCCTATATTCACCGTCTATCACCAGTATTTGTCTATACCTACCGTCGGTGGTTAACATAAGATATAGTGGTCCTATATACCGTCTATCAACAGTATTTGGCTATACCTACCGTCAGTGGTTAACATAGAATATAGTGCTCCTATATACTGTCTATCACCAGTATTTGTCTATACCTACCGTCGGTGGTTAACATGGAATATAGTGCTCCTATATACCGTCTATCAACAGTATTTGTTTATACCTACTGTCGGAGGTTAACATAGAATATAGTGCTCCTATATACCAAGAGGGATAACGGATCTGCATCTAGAATTTATCATGCTGCCCTTTTTTTTTGGATTTTTAAAATTCTTGTTATCCCTTAATTTTTACATTCATCCCAAATAATACAACAGTAGTCAATTAGGGGCAGAACACCCATTGTATTATGTTTTCTTGCAGTTATATAAAAAAAAATGTATTTAAGAAAGATGGTATATTCTGGATGATATATTAGCACAACCTTGGTCAATTTGATTTCTCCAGTTACTTAGTGGGCTGTCAATTTTGAAACTAATATTTTTTCACATGAAGAATTTTGTAATACTTTAATTTATTATCAAGTTTGGTTGAAAAGTCTGAATAGTTTCTGCTTTGTTCCAGTAATCAAACATTTTGTTTCATTTGCATCTATGAACATGTTATTCATTTTACACCACTCTTCAACCCTGTATAAATCTTCTTGAACATCATCATTTATATTTTCTAGATGTTTCCCCCTGATTTATGAATAGTGGTGTCATCAGCATATACAACGATATAGGTCTGTTTCACAATTTTTAATGCATAAGGGAAGGTCATTTATAAATAGCACAAACAATAGAGGACAAGGTATAGAACATTGGGGAACACGAAATTTTACATGTTGTTGTTCAGAGTTAACATTACAAATGTATACCTTTTGTTATTCAGGTACGACTTAAAAAAACTAACAGTAGTCTCACTAAATCCATACATGTCCAGCTTTAAACAAAGAAAGTTATATTCTACCAAATCAAAAGCTTTTTTTAAATCTGAATAAAATTGCTAGGTTTAAATTACCATCTTTCATTTCTTGCAACCATGTGTCAATGATATTAAATAAATGTCAAGCTCAATCCAGTATATATTCCAAGTTATGGACAAATGATAATGCTATTAAAAATACCAAATCATAACCAGTGCTTTTCTATTTTTCTATTTACAGTATATGACTAGGTAATAATGATTACTTTTTTCAACTATTTTCATACTTTTTTGTTTCCTCTGCTTTTGTATCAAGGGCATAATTGTTTATGGCAAACTAAGCATCTGCATAATCAAACTATTCCTAACTATACTCTACCTCAAATTCTGGAAACTGCAGAATTTTTGTCATAGCAGTCTTATGGTAGCTGAACTATTTCTATTTTTTGTAAATCTGGGTTAATAAGTCTTTTGTCATATTCTGGGGCTATAGAAAAAAAACATTACAGAATTATCAAAATTATGTGTGTATAATGTTTGTGTACAGTCATTCAACTAAAAAAGGACAAAAATTATTTTTTTGTGTATAAATAAATAATTGTGATTTTAATGTCTTAATATTATAAAAAAAAACTTCAAAAGATTAAATTTAAATTATAATCTAAACATGAAAGAGCACATATAAATCAACCTTTTACTCAGATTTATATCTAAAACTAGTTATAACTAGCTATAATATCTTTGACTTCACAAATATCATCATCTAATTTTACAAATCAGTATTTATTTGGTGGCACTTCCTGCACACTAAGTATGTTATGCCTTAGGTTTAATTTTGATGCAATCACATTTCAGAAGGTACATGTCTTGAACTGTTTTAATGAATAAATTACAGTTTTAAACTCAGTTTAAGCTGACCTGAGGTCAATAGTCTTAAACAATGTCATCAAACTATCAGTTTTACTGTAATATATTGATATTGTGACATTTATGGGAAAGAGCATATGAGTTAGTCATATTGGTCAATACAATGGAAAGTTTATAGCTGAGACTACTATAACACTATGTGTTATACTAGTAGTCTCAGTTTATAACTATGTTAATGTTAATTATATACATGACATAATAATTAAATCATTTAAAAAACTATTCCAAAGATTTCTCTCAAATCATGTTTACATTTTTTTAGAGAAGAGTCTGTCTGAAATATATTCAGGGGTAGTCCAAATAATTATGACTTCTTAAAAAACTATATTATGGGGAAAAAGGGGGGGTCTATTATGTTTTTTTTTCATACAGGAGGAAGACGTCAAAGCAAAAAAAAAAAACCAACAAAACAAAATAAAATAATAGCCTGTCAAGACGTCCTTATATCATAATAATTTGGTCTAATTTTGGGATAATACATTTAACTTCCTTTGATGTCGGGGAGGGGATAAGTTTTGACGATTAATTATTCTTGAAACTAACAATAATTATGTCTTATTGTTACTTTGTTAAGCGAGCGCGATGTGTGGTTCTCGAGTTATTTCAAAAGGGGGGGGGGGGGGGTGTTACTATATCAAATTTACCCAGTTTGGAGACAAGAAATATTTAAAATCTAACCATAAACTCCAATGTTCCTGCTTTTTTTAGCAGAACAAACACGAAGGCATTCTCGTCTCTGTTATAATCAATAGTGAATCCGGGTCTGTTCGCGCCCAATTGCGTTCGCACCCATCCACATTCGCCCCCATTCACTTTCGCACCCCACATGTTCGCACCCAAATTTTGCGAAAAGTCCGTTCGCACCCAATTTTACCGATTTTTTGTAGGTGTATTGGTATAAATATATATGCCATTGTTTCTAAATAATTCGAGATACTGACAAGTCTTTTTGTGTCATGACAAGTTTATAAAAAAAAGTCCTTGTTTTTAAGTCTGATTCTGTTATTCTGGCAACAATAACAACAACAATTTCATTTTTGTGTTGAATAATTTTATTAATCATGTTTTGGGTAGTGTATTGAAATAATTTGTTTTTCACTGTTTCTAGTCAATTAAGTGCGAATCTGACAACATGTTGAACAAATGGTATGCATGGTAAGTGTATTGCTATAATTATTTTTTCATTGTGTGTAAATATAGTATGAATCTGGGAATAATTCGTAATCATGTTTCGGATAGTGTATGGCTTGAATTTTTTTTTCATTGTTTATGATAAAGCAAGATCTTCTGACATCGGTTTTTGGTGTAAGTGTATTGCTATAATTATTTTTTTTTCATTGTTTATGATAAAGCAAGATCTTCTGACATCGTTTTTTGGTGTGAGTGTATTGCTATAATTATTTTTTTTGCATTGTTTATGATAAAGCAAGATCTTCTGACATCGTTTTTTGGTGTAAGTGTATTGCTATAATTATTTTTTTTGTGTGTAAATATAGTATGAATCTGGGATAATTCGTGAGGTTCAAAAAAACATAAGTATATAATATATTTCATATATTTTATTCGTCCTTATAGCATACATTCCAACAATAAATCAAAACAAACATCATAAATATCAACAGTAAACAATCATAATTCTATCATGCACCATTCTAAATTAAAAACAGCACACAATATTTAAAGTTACTTTTCTTATCTTCATTTCAACTTTGAGTTTACACAATCACTTCCAATCATGTAAAATTTGTTTTAAAAAACAGCACTAAAATGTTTAAGTTACTATTATTATGTTCATTTGAACTTAGTAACATACTCATTTTCAATCATGAAAAAAATCTTTTAAAAAACAGCACTAAAATGTTTAAGTAACTATTTTAATCTTAATTTGAATTTAACACAATCATTTCCAATCATGAAAAATTCATTTAAGAAAAGTCAAAAAGCACTAAAATAAATTTAGAAAAAAACACAATCATACATCAGTCATATACACATATACAACAAAACATGAATATTCAAGTAACTATAACATAAGTTAATCAAAGTTCAAAAGTCTACTGTTGCGGAACATCTTCAGTTGGTTGGTCTGATGGCCCATACAGTCTGGAGATCACCTTAAGGAAGTGGGTAGTTGACATTGCTCCATCCATGTAAGAATCCCACGAGGTCTGTATCTTCTGTTCCAGTACTGTGTAGCGGCGGTGAACATCTCTCTCTAAGTCGTCGGAACGCACACTGACATCAACAACCTCAGCTTCTTTCATCAAGTCGGGGACTAGCGTGTAGAATGGGACACCACCGTGTCAAAGTTTTACTCATACAAAGCTAAATTCATGCAGTATTTACATCAAAGCAATTTAAAACAACAATCATGATTTATAAAGAGTAAACAATAACACCAAATTAGGCTGTGTATAAATACCAATTAGCAATAATCATACATAATCAACATTTAATAATTAATCATCAAATTAATAAAAAAAAAAAATTCTATTCGATAAATTCTCAAATTTTATTCAAATAGAATACAATTATTTGTTATATTCATATAAATTATTTCTAATAATTTAACTAAAATTTTATTAAAAATTGGGCGCGAACATGTAGGGTGCGAACGGACCTGGGGGGCGAAAATGTGAGGTGCGAACGTGTAGGGTGCGAAACTATATTGGGCGCGAACGGACCTGATACCATCAATAGTTAACTCATTTCTTCTTCCAGGTTATTTCTTAATCAATTATGATTATCAGCTGTCTATCTATTTACCATGTTTATGTTAAACTGGTCCGTAATTCCATCGTAGTGTATCGATAAGTGAACACAACAGGGATCCAGTTTATTAAACGTCTGTAAACCGAGGTATATAATATACAAGGTTCCTGAGTCAGTAACCGTAACTATCACCATGCTTTGTGCGCATGCGCAATAAACACCAACAATAAGGATAAAACATGGTACACAGTTCCGTAATTTCGTATATTTTTCTTATCTTCATACTAAAGAGCTCCAAAAGTAGGCGTGCTTAGGTGCACTGGGCGGGTCTAAAAACCGACTCTCGGTGGTTAACGTCTCTCGATGGTTAACTTTAAGTGCCTACCTAATCTTTTACAAAAATCTTCTCCTCTGAAACTACTGTGCCAAATTAATCCAAACTTGGCCACAATTATCTTTAGGGTATCTAGTTTCAAAATGTGTCCGATGACCCGGCCATTAAATTAAGATGGCCGCCACGGCTAAAAATAGAACATAGGGGTAAAATGCAGTTTTTGGCTTGTAACTCAAAAACCAAAGAATTTAGAGCAAATCTGACATGGGTAAAATTGTTTATCAGGTCAAGATCTATCTGCCCTGAAATTTTCAGATGAATCGGACAACCCGTTGTAGGGTTGCTGCTCCTGAATCAGTAATTTTAAGGGAATTTTGCTGTTTTGGGTTATTATCTTGAATATTATTATAGAGAGAGATAAACTGTGAACAGTAATAATGTTCAGCAAAGTAAGATTTACAAATAAGTCAACATGACCGAAATGGTCAATTGACCCCCTAAGGAGTTATTGTCCTTTATAGTCAATTTTTAACAATTTTCATAAAATTTGTAAATTTTTATTAACATTTTCCACTGAAACTACTAAGCCAAGTTTATTAAAGATAGAGATAATTGTAAGCAGCAAGACTGTTTAGTAAAGTAAGATGTACAAACACATCACCATCACCAAAACACAATTTTGGCACGAATCCATTTGCTTCCTTTGTTTAATATTCACATAGACCAAGGTGAGCGACACAGGCTTTTTAGAGCCTCTAGTTTATATTTTCAAAAGCTACTTTCTGAATGTCAAATGTCTAGTGGCAAATATTACACGAACATTCATGTTAAAATAATCGGAGGATTTTTTTTGAAGAGAAGTAATTAAAGTGTTTGTTCATTCTCAATTCTAAAAGACCAAAGAGTTCGGTGATTTCAACTGAGGCGGATTAAGGGGGCTAGGGGGTTCTAGTTTACATAATAGAGATGATAAAGGGGGAAAAAAGCGCCAAAACAAATAAAGAAAATAGAATACATCGTTCCGTTATCGTATGTGCTAAAATATAAAGAAAATAGAATAAAGGGCAAAATTAAAAGGAATAGAGAAAATGAGATCATAATTAAAGACTACAACATTGAAGGACCACCTATTTAGACCCTCGTATAGGCCACAAGTTCAAATGCTGTTTCTAGAATTTGTCTAAACAATATTTGTGTACAGACTGAACTTCCAATATCTATTCCGTCAGTGAAAGCAAATTAATTTATATTTTAAGAAAGATTAAATTCGCACTGGTTCTGATCAATTATTTTTTTGTGTGATAAAAAGGGCTTTAAAAAATAAAGATAATAGCAGTTATAGGTTCTCTTTCTTTGAAAGACGTGAATCACTTGGTATAATCATTTTGTCGATCCCTTCTGAATTTTTTTTTAACAATATAACAATAAGGGAATTCTTTGAAAAATGTTCATACTCCTTTGAAAGTGACTATATGGGGAAAACAGATGGTATTATCAATAACAATTGTAAGGAAAACAAACATTGGTGTGGTCTCATTGAACTGATGTATTTATAAGTGCGTACAAGTGTACTCTCCTCGCGTGTTGGAGCACGGACTAAGCATTTTTAAAATTTGTATTTAATGCCTCTCTGCTAAGCACACGATTATAGTAGTAAGATCTCAGAGTCAAAATAACACGTCCAGAATGAATTGACATGTCTTCCTGCGGATTATGACCGTGTGATTTAGCACGTTTAAAAAAAATCCTAAGTTAAAAATCCGGCTTAGTGTGTCTGCATGTCTTGTACTAAGCAGAGGTCATATTCATCTATATCACATAAATACGTTTCATCCTTATATGCGTGTAATAATTGCCATTAGACTTTAAACACGAATCCATTAATCCATTAATCCATCATCTCAAATTTAAACATGCTTAATGGGTAGCACACCGTGAGTGTTTCGTTACCAAATTTAAATACAAATAATTTCTTTTTGACTGCATTTAACATGTTTAAAGACTTTAACCTTTTTTTAATAGAAAACAGTAAAATAAGGTCACGGAAACTGATTCAGAAAATTATTCAACATGTTTTGTTATCTTTTTTAAAAGTATGCTTGTAGTATATCGTTTCTTTTCTGTAGCGTTCTCGAAGCCAAAGGTAGATTTGATTATTCCCCTTTTTTATTGTCAGTACATTTTTCATTCTCTAACTTAATAACATGTTTTGTTCATAATTAATGTTTAGTGACAAAATATTTTGTTTAATAAAAATGACTTGTCGAGGTAGATGAATGCTTCTCTCAAAATGACCCACTAAATATTATGTAAGAGAAAGATCGAGGCATCACAAGACTTTGTTTTCAACATAGAATGCGTTAGTCATATTTGTTGAAATAACTATTGTTTTTAACATTCATTCTGCACAAAAAATGTGATAAAAGTGACATATTTTTTTAAACCATATTTGTAAAAGGGGTCAAAATGTACATTTTATTTTTTAATATTATCATATTTGCCCCTTCTATGTGTATGCCGAGGCCTATTATAGCCGACTATAAGGTATCGAAATTTTTTTTATTGTTGAAGGCCGTACGGTTGTCTATAATTGCTTACATCAACTTCATTTAGTATCTTGTGGAAAGTTTTCATGATGGCAATCATACCATGGTCTCCTTATTTTTATATTTTCTCCAAGACAATGAAATTATTTTTTTCTTTATAATATTTCGATTTTAAATCGAACGTTTTCTGTTCAATAAAACATTTTCATTTAAACCTTTTATAATCGGTATACCTAGTATATTAGACGATCGGCTTAACACATTATATCAGATGATCTCTATGTAAATAAATTGTAAACAAAAGTTCCGTACCACAAACAAAAAACCTCGAAGTCAAGTTAAACCGCACTTAGCGATTTATCTAATGTGAAAATTATATAGATACCGGCATTGTACCAATCACAAATCTATACCATGACCTTTGATCATCAAAATATAACATGACTAATCAGAAAAATCAACGTTAAATTTCAATATGTAAGTATAAAATTAAATCTGCGATGATAGGATCTATGTCACACAACCGCCAATCCTTGGTGATATAAATAAAGACGTTTATAGTACTATACCAATTTATTTAAATTAGGTAGTACATCTCTGAGTGATACGACCCCTCGCTACTACATATAGTGATCTTTATACGTCCGAAATACACAAATCTTGTCACAGGAACAAAATGAGCTCATGGAGAAAATTTTCTTTGTTTTAATTATTGTTATCATATTTCATAATTCATATCAAGGTAGGTTGTTATAATATAGATGTATACTTATGGTATGGTGCATTTTATTCTTTTACAAAAAACTTATTAGGAGATAGAAGAAGCCCTGATTATGTATTTGGTTAGATTGACCTTTGGGGGATAAATGTGGTATAAATCGTCATATTCATAAAAAGTATTCGTTCAGAATTAACAAAACTAAATGCACTATACAAGTTCAAAATATTCCGTTTTAAAAAGATGGATGAAACATAGCTGCATTATGTGCCATGTGTTTGATAATATGAGGCTATTGACGTCTGCTGCAGCAAATCTTGCAGCCTGACAACAGTGACGTAAAAAGTCTAAAATGCTTATGCACCTCGAGATCATTCTTAAACTTTCATAATACCACCGCCCTGAACACCCCTTAAATACTGATTTATCGATGGATATTGTACCAAAACAAAAATAAGCATTGTTTATGCAAGAGGTTGGAAGAAGCATTAACCGTACTGTTAAAGAAAAATATGTTTGGCAACAGAGCAACATTATAGAATAATTGTATGAAGGTTGAAATGTATTTGCATATAAGTTCTAAATAACGTGCACGTTGTAGCCGTCAGCAGAAATCTTCATGTGAATATGAAACTCTCATGCATGGTTGTAGAACGATTTAAAGTAGTAAGCGCAAATTTACTTTTCCGATGAGAGATCAAATGTTTACTTATTGACTTGACGGTTCATTTATACGAACGCGAGCAGTCACCTATTATGAAATGCACCTTTTCTGTAAGAAGAGCGCTTTGACTAAAAACACCCTTTCAGTTTGAGATATGTTATTGACCTTGGAGTTTTGTAATAATTCGCAATTCTGCAAATGCATAGCTGCTTATACTGAATTGGATTTAAGTCATGCAAAGTAATACGAAGATTAATTAAGATGATTTTTTTAAGAGCGAAACTATGTTATTATATGACTACTTTTTAGGATAAAACACTATAGAAATATTTGTAATTGAATATTTACTCTCCAACTCGATGAAAATGATTCATTGTAATGCAACGGAAACATGGAGATAAAGCAGTATAGCTCTGATAAAAATTCGCATTGATACTTAAGGGACTAGATGGGGTTTATAGAATACAGAAAGGTGGGCAAAAAAAGGCAGAAGGGATGCTAAAAAGTAAAGAAAATAGATAATAGTGGGATGATAAAATATAATGAAACAGAGAATAATAGAAGAAAAATTTATAGAATTGAGACAAACTTGCGGTAAAAAAATTTAAAGAAAAGAGAAAAGAGAAATGAGGGATCCCCCATCCAGATCCTCAGAGTTGAATATCGGAGCTGGATTTCAAATGAGATCAGTATAAACAAAAACGTCGGCATTTCGAACGCAGCAGATCTGTGACAACTGACCACGTGCAAACATTATAACTTGTGCATTGGGTACTTATTTGGGATTCCCCAATACCTTATCTAAACTGTAATCATATCTATATATAGCTCTGTAGTTAAACGTAAATTTGTTTGGAAATGTCAGGGGGATATTTAAGTTTGAAAAGAGCCATACAAAAATCAGAAAGTTGAAAATAAGCCATCGTGTTTTGTCTACGCTTAGAACAAACACACTATATGCCTATTCGAAGTATATTGGCTAGGACAAGTAAAACTGAGATGTTGTCGTATGTTTAAATATATGAAGGCATTTTTTTGCTTCCAAGTCAAACAAAGCTTTGGTCATGCATGGAGCCCGGTAACACAAGTTCTAAAATAAATATAAATATCAAGTGGTCAACGAATTCATTGTTTTTCAGCGACGAACAAGCCATGTCCGCCCCCGCACAAAATGTTAAATTAGTAGGTTGATTTATTGGAGTATTGATCTATCGATTTGATGTGTAACATCCTGCTGGCCATCCTTATATGTTCAGGACGATAACATGTTTATGTGATTTGAGAATGTGAACCCGGTTTTGTACTAGACCTCCACGATGAGTCGAATTTTGACGTGCATGGTTACTCACGGAGATTACATGTGCCTAAACACAGACAGATTATTCTGACTCTAGATCTACCAGTATTTGCTCTTACTCCTAAACGCTGGGTGCTAGACAGTTTTATTTTAAAGACTTTTTTTTTCTTTCCCTCCCCTCCACATGCAAGTAAGCACGCCACCATGAGAGCATACACACAATTTTTATAATAAACAACACTTTGGTTTAGTGCAGTATATTTCCCGCCCCCTCTCAAAACCCTTTCCAATGGATGCGAGTTTAAACAGCATGAGAACATATTCGCGATTGTTATACTAAGCAACACGTAGCTTAAGTCACTAAATAACTTAAGTGCAGTATATTCTAAAACAGATCTTATCAGTTGTCTATTGAATGAGGCAATGTACACGTGATCGTTATTTCAGATTTTCGATTATGTTCTTGTAGTATTATGCTAGCAAGTGGATATGTAACGTCTATATCATGTATATAGTATAGTAATTTATGAATGAAACATGTATGCCTAACGTCATGCTTTATTGATTCACCGTTTCAAGCTTGCCAATTATTTTTCGTCCCTTGATTTACTTTGAATATTAGACGCCACAAATGTACGAATCATACCATAGGTTAACCACTGTTTAAGTAAATGTTAAATGTGACATCGTTAGATGACGATCCAGTGACCGTGCCAGTATGCGTGCCAGTATGCGCTGGCCAATATATTCAGATTAATAAATCACACGTGTTATGATATGTAAAGACCAAGGTGGTTAGCCACCATAAGAATGCACTGTACTATTTTTCAAACATCTCATGTCTTCTGTTCATTATTTTTTTTAAGATAGGGCAATGAACTATGCCTAAAAACAAACCTGTATCAAATAACGAGATAGTAGGGATTTTCCACGGATTATGAAATTATGAATAAGTAATTAAAATTGCATGATTACCTTTACCAGGTAAATTTCGCTGTCTTGATGTTTGATATCTATAGAAATTTACCTTACAGTTTTTAAGAATTATTGTTTATTATTTGAAGAAGAAAAACATTGTATTCATAAACGGTCGCATATTCCATCGTATATGGTGTCACTAACTCGTAAATTAAGTAAACATTAGGTGCCCCATTTTAGTTTTATGTCAACTAAAGTATTGGTCCGAATCTCTTTATGACCGTTTATTTCTTGTTTTAGTGCTTTTCTAATCCCCCCCTTTTTTTGGCGTTATTACGATTGGTCTCCCCTTTTTATAAATCCTGGATCCACCACTGGTGGTCATTCATTTCCTTTGGCTCTGTGCGATTATGTACCCAGAATCGTTCAACTTTGATATTTTAAGAAGTACTTATGTTCTTTATTATTGATTTTTTAGACTTTTTTCTTTTTTCTTTATTCATTATTACTGATCTACTCTTTATACCTTAGCATCCGTAATTCTCTATTCATTCATATATGTTTGTGGACTTTTTGGAATTAAACACCTTGCCGGTCACACTACACGTGAGAATTCATTTCACAACAAAAAAGAAAATCCGTGTCTTCGTCTATTTTTTTTGTTTCTGTAATTTACCGTCTTTTGAACGGCGCGGGACGTTTGCGCTTTTTCATAGGACATTTGCGCTTTTATTTTTGGATACTTGCGCTTCAAATCATAGGACATTTGCGCTTTTTAAAAATGGGTATTTGCGCTTTTGCAATATTTGGTTTTTATGACTATCCTCCTTTTTATCCGGGCTTGGGACCGCCAGGTTTGACTTGGCAGAGGTAAAAATTTTAAAATCATTGCAAAGCACATTTCTTAGCACATTGATTTATTTAAAAAAAAAATTGTATACAGCTAAATTTTACTAGTAAAAGTAAACATTCTAAAGACAGTGAAAACATATACAGTCATCATAGGTAATTTTTCGCTGAAAAAGGGTCTTGTTATCTGTTTTGACTGGTATTTCTCAATTCTGGGGTGCCTATTCATCAATATAACAAATCGTAATGTAATTCGCTGACTGTTGTTAAATGATACTCTTCAAAAAGATTTTTTTAGCAGTTGAGCTGTTCATTAAAGTGGGCTTTGAAGGATTTTGCACCATGTGTCGTAATAATGACAAATATAAGTTAAATTCAGCTACGTAATATTACTTCTCATTACAATTACAGGTGGACAACTATAGGTAAAAAGCGCAAATGTCCGGTGAATTTAATACAAGTGATTCAAAATTTAAAGTGCAAATGTCCATAGTATTTGAAGCGCAAATGTCCTATCGTTTTACAGGTAAAAAAGCGCAAACGTACTGTGCCCCTTTTGAAGAGGGTGACATCATGTTGTTTTCATCAGATTGACAGTTTTAACCGTTTTCAATATTTATTGAAAAGAAAAAAAAAGCATTTGCAATGTCTACTCATCTGTTTTCTCAACTATTGCGGTTTTAATTGTTATCCTTATCAATGGATTTTTTTTTATTAATCAAACTTAACATTTTATATATTTAAAAGACATTTGCATCTATTTATAACAATTTTAATTATATTTAGATGTTATTTAAAAAAAAAACTTATATCGGCATAATTTAAAGATGAATTTAGTCATTTATTGATACTTTTTGTATTGACATTTTTTTTTAGTTTTACACTGACTAATTATTGGAAAATTTGATGAATAATCTGTGGTGAAATTAGAGCAATATAAAAAAAGTGACATTAATGAGAAAGTAATGATTTGGTTGACCTGACGTACACTAGATTTGTATGAACGCAAATATTGATGACGTCACAATCAGTCAATCAATACCGGACATCAATCATTAGTTTTCCTGATTGTTAGTGTCACCAACATATTCTTGCATTTATTAATAACGTTCATTAGCATAGATTTTATGTATGTGCCAGGTCAATACATGATTCAGTCAAGCGTGACTTGACAGGTCTCCGTTAGAAATATATATAGCAGCATTTTAAACTTTAGTCATCGTTTCTAAAGAAAAAAAAATGCTTGCACTCTAACAATCCGCATCAAGGCCATGTTTTTCAACATATAAAACACCTGTGCCAAATTTTTCTATGAGTAATACGATAATAAATTTTCCATAATTAGGTTTATATCTGCATCAAACAGTAGCATGTCACACAATAACACTTCCTCATAATCATACTTTTAGTAATTTGATCAATTTATTGAACAGGCACGTGTCTGCCGTTCTGACGTTCAATAGCTCAGTCCGCAAGTTACGTAAAACGAAAACATTTCATGATAGACAAAACAGTTTTAGAAAACGTCGGCTTACCAAATTCGAGGGAAATTTGGACTGCCAATGATAAAAAAAAATTGCAAAATTTTGCCTTTTTTGTCATCCTAAAAAAGCGAAGGTTTTGCAACGTGTAGAAACACGAGAAAGCAAATGTTTAAGTACGGGGCAACCGAAATAAATATCATAGTATTCGTAAGGTTTTCATGATTTGTTCACAGTGCAAACTCATATTAAGTAATCATTGACTTTAAACCGTTTATCATTTATTTATATTATTTTTAACTATAATATCCCCTTAGACGCCAGATACCACTATGCTATATGCATATTCTTCGGGAAGAAACTAAATTTTTCTATGAGTGCATTTTTGTTGTCCTATCCGATATCAATTTAAAATTATTTTGTTTGATTCGCACAACCAGGAGATAAATTACCACAGAAGGGTATAGATATTCCAATGACGTACGTAAAATGAAGGGATGACTTTATACTTTATCACTTGTAACCCTTGTTGCATTAGCCATGCATAACCCACTTACTTGTTTCCGAAAAAATATCCTGTTATATTAAATTATATATATAGGTATTTTCTGATATGAGTAAGCAGACAGTACTACCACATTTTCTCACAGTATCACAAAGGCACTTGTCTCTGAACAAAATATAAGTTAAAATGTATATCTTTTTTTACTTTTTGGTCTTTTTGAAAATGTTGATTGTGCTGTATTTAGACCCCTCTACATCGAAATTTGATTTACATGCACACGTATAAAAATTGTGGTTTTTATCCAACGCAATCATAGGTTTGAACGTTGTTTTCAATTTAGGCTTGTTTATACCTTAAGATAATATATATTTGTTATTTACGGTTTTTTACAGAGACTGTGTGATATCCATATATTTAAATGTAGATCCCCAATTCGATTTTGATAAAACAAAAATGATGGAGTTTATACAATTAAATTTTATAAATTACAGTTCAGCAAATATTATCGTTATATTGTACAGAAGAACCGGGCATATCCTTAATTTTGATTTTTTTAGAGGCCTAAAAGTACTTATTAGTCTTTTCATATTGTTGTCTGTTCTGTGGTCGGGTTTTTGTCTCTTTGACACATTCCCAATTCCCATTCTCAATTTTATTTTCATATACTAGTGTACACATTAGAAAAATGAGATGTGGAAGATATCAAAGGGATATTCAAACTCGTAAATAAAAAAAAATGACAATGCCTTACAAAACTACGAAAATACAAACAACAGTACAAAAAAAATAGAATATAGAAAAACTGAATACTAAGCACCCCACAAAAAAACCGGTTGCGATCTCAGGTACTCCGGAAGGGTGACTGAGCAGATCCTGCTCCATATGTGATACCTGGTGTGTTACTTCTATGCAATAACTTATATTTTTTTTAATCTTTTTTTAATACTTTTTTATTTTATTTTTTAGGTCCAATTCGTCGTAGATGTCCATCATGTTCAGTAGTGTGTAACAACGATAATATTAATCTGCGATTACGTAAGCAGTGCCGCGGGTCTTGTCAGTGCGAACCTAAAAGTAAGTAAAGACATGTGGACCCAATTTAATTCCGTTTGGTTCAAGTTGTCAATGAGTATTCAAAAATATAAAACTTAATTAATATATATGTCTTCGATAGCAATTACCTGTATTTTCAAAAGAAATGTGTATATATTCAATAGACAACCATCTGTATTTGAAAAAGAAATATTTTCCATAGAAGTTATAGGCCTAACAATGAGAAATAAAAAATTCGTTCACCACTGAAATACATGATTTGGACGAAGCCTAAAGCCTTAATATAATTGATGCTGCCTGTATGTAAATTAGACATGAGACAGGTGTGGCCTGAGTGTCGGAACCTAAACGAAAGGGTGGTGCGTATATATGAATCCGTTCAATGTAATTTGACCAATACCAGGAATAAAAAAAAACATCTGATAACGATGTCTCGTGAAAGGGCGTGACTTACGTGTGAAGCAGACACAATCATCCCTCCATTGTAATTAGACCGGAAGATGGAAAATCGCTTTCATAATTTCTGTTACGAAACAATATATTGCTTTTATTTGCGCCAGTGCGTGTTATCCTAATCCGATAAACAATCATGTACACGAGTTATTTAAAATTGTTGATCTTATAAAATCTGAATAACAAGTATATATTTACTTTTTCAGATATTCCACTCTTGATCCCTGTTGTTTTATGTCCATATAAGATATGCAAAGAGAACTGTGGCTTCATGGGATACAAACAAGACAAAATGGGGTGCAAATCATGTGAATGTCAAGAAATCTAATAAGACAAAATGGGGCGTATTTCATGTGAAAGTCCGGAAATCTAATACGACAATGGGGTGCAAATCATATGCATGTCAAGAAATCTAATACGGCAAAATGGATAAGAAATCGACTTAACTGCAGGAAACTTTGCAAGACAGAATGCATTGAGAATTATGTGAATTTATTTTGTTGTTATTTGTTAAGTTATTGTTATATTTTTTTTAATTATCTAATGTTGTTTTTCTTTGCTGATACCTCCAACATTACCACTGGTTGTTATGTGGTAGTGTACTCGCCTCGAGTGCCCATTTCCATCACCGTTGGGTCAAATCAATTGCAAGGACTTGAAATTAGTATTTGCTACCTCGACGTTTATTTCGCGGCATCTAGTAGTAAGAAAAAGTCTCGGCATTACGCCAACAAATATGTGCGGGTATGGTCGCATGTCTTTCTGTGGACTGTTTCATTGTTATGTAGCAATTCCAAAATTCGTTTCGACCAGTGTGTCTGTCTAGTACAAACCAGGGCTCATATTCATCATGACTGTTGGAAATTTCAGAACACCTATGTCAAAATCAACGGTTATACACCAACTGTCATTGTCAAACATTTCTGCCTCCTTTTCTTCATTTAAGACTTATCATGGAGTGAATTTTTATATGTCATGTCTGAGAGACAAAACTGTGCCAATAACGGAGCTCGAAACAGTCTTTGTTAATTCTCGTTGTTTTTTATTTGGTCCGACCCTTGTTCTATTGTCTTGTTGTAATCTTTATTCCACTCGTTCCCTAAAGGTATTTTGTCCACATTTGTGACTTATTAGAAGACAACCCTCTATGCTCTCTTCTTTGCATTGAAAGACGAAGGAACATCATTAGCAATCCAAGCTAAACATTTCGTTTGTGTTCGCTCAAAATATACAAATTGTAGTAGTTCTATAATAATATATGAGTTTGCTTAATTCGCTTTTTTTATGTGAACATTCGAGAAAATTATAATCATGAAATTTAGGTTTTATATGTTAACTATATAAGCCCAACAGTGAAAATTTGAGATAGCCTCAGAGTCTTTCAAAATATGGACTCCCCGAAAATCAAAACCTGAAGTGAGAGGTTAAGCTAGCTATAAATAAACTCATCATAGATACCAGGACTTAATTTAGTATATACGCCAGACGCGCGTTTCGTCTACAAAAGACTCATCAGTGACGCTCGAATCCAAAAAAGTTAAAAAGGCAAAATAAAGTACGAAGTTGAAGAGCATTGAGGACCAAAATTCCTATATCCGATATCAACCCTTTTCTAGAAAGGGAAATGCCTTAACTAATTCAGGAATATAACAATTGTTTTTTATTAATTGATGTGTTTGGGCTTTTGCTTTTGCCATTTGATAAGGGAATATCCGTTTTGAATTTTCAAGGAAGATCGGATGAAACACCGGACTTGAAAATAAGTATTTGCCACATCAGCGTTTAGCACGCGCCAAGGTTACAAGAACAAAGTCTCGGCTTTACGTCAAAATATGTGTCTGGGTATGGCGGCATGTCATCCTGTTGACTGGTTTATTATGAACTAGCACCTTACGTAGATAAGCCCAACAGTGGAGTCTTTTAACAATATGAAACCCCCGAAAAGCAACCACTCAATTGTAAGAGTTTGAGCTAGCTATAAATCGAAATCAACCTTTTTCTACATAGGGAAATCCCTCTACTAAGTCAGGAATATGACAATTGTTTTCTATTCGTTTGATGAGTTCGGATGAACTTGAACAGAACTTGAAAATAAGTATTTGCCACCTCACCGTTTAGCACGCGACATAGAAGCAAGAACAAAATCTCGGCTTTACCACAAAATAATGTTTCCTGGTATGGCGGCGTGTCATCGGATCCTGTGGACTGTTTCATTATGAACTAGCACTTTTAAAATTCAGCTCTATCGGTGTCTATTTAGTACAAGGCATGTATCATATTCATCATGACTTGATAATACAGAATATCTATGTCAAAACAACGATTGTGCACCAATTTTCACAGTCAATATTTCTGTCATATTTTCCTCATTTTATTATTATGAATTTTATATGTCATGTCAGAGAATCACGACGGACCAATAATGGAGCTTGAAACAGTCTTTGTTCATGTTCGTTGTTTTTCGTTTATTTCCGTCTGGTCAATCTGGGGTTCTCGTGCATCAGAAATGTATTGTTGCTAACTTGCCTTTTAGTTTAGCCCTTGTATTGTCGCCTTGTTGATATATTTTATTCCAGCCTTCACCTCAATGTATTAATGTTTACATTGTGATACTTAAAGTCGAAAACAAATATCTATAATCTTTGACATTTTTTTTGTTTGTTATCCTTTTTGTATTGAAATGCGATGCAATAACAATGAGAATTGAAATGGGTAATATGTCAAAGAAACTTCGGAAAGGATATAGTTACGATACTGTTGTCAAGTCATATTTTCGTTTGATCAAAGAGCAGAGAACAGCCGAAGGTCATCAAAGAGTCTTCATTGCAGTGAGAAAATCCCACACCGGAGGTGGGCCTCATCGGGCCCCTTAATGAAATTCTGTACTAGATCAGTGAAAAAGGACGTCATACTAAACTCCAAAACATATGAATGAACTAAAATAAAAACAAGTTCAAAGTTGAAGAGTATTGAGGACAAAGGGGGGGGGGGGGGGGGGTAACTTCGATAATTTTTTGGTAGGGGTGTGCCATTTTTGCCTCAAAAAACGTACCCATTTTAATATAACATTCACTGAATTCAGTACCTATAGTTATATAAATATTTAAGAAAGAATGACCTTTACTTATATACAATATTTAAAATATGATCCCATGCTTATATAAGCACTAACTCATCATCACTCCTAATTCATAAATATACCAGCTACCCTTAAGTTTTTATATATGAATTGACATCGTTTGGTGCATTGGAACTTTCAAATGAATTGATTTAATTTAATATAATAATTGACCATTAATAATGTAAGATTCTCAATAGCATATTTATATATGATATGTAGATCATACCCCAAATCAATATACAGTTATCAAACGTAAATGCATTTTAATATAGGATGTACGTCATTAAAAAGGAGGGTCATTTTTATATAAAATCTCGCAAAATTGTGACCCATATTTTTGGCACATCCCCGTATACCCAATAATAGGAAGTTACACCCCCCTCGCCCGTGATTGAGGACCCAAAATTACAAAAAGTTGTGCCATGGAAAAAAAATCCTTAGTATTTGAAAAATATCCTACTTTTGTTAACAGAAAATTTAAAAAAAATGACCATATTATTGATATTCATGTCACCACAGAAGTGCTGACTACATGGTTGGTGATACCCTCGGGGACGAAACGTCCACAAGCAGTGGCATCAACCCCGGCCTGATCGACCCAGTGGTGTCAATAGTTATCAAAGGTACCAGGCTTATGATTTAAAACGCCAGACGCGTATTAACTCAGTTAAAAAGAAGTCCGGGTCCGATGTCTGAATAGGTAACAAAAGAAACTAAGAAAATGACAATGAAACATAAATGAACAAAAGACAACTAGCTGTTACTGACATGCCAGTTCCTGACCTCAATCAAACTGATCGAAAGATTATGTCTTCCTCATATGAAAATCAAGTACAATCCCTCCTGTTAGGGGTTTAGTATCATACCATCATGAAATATATGAGAGGAACAAAACGCGTATCATGTCAACAACTGGTTTTAGAATAAATGTGTTTATTTCCTATGAGTGAATCAATATTAAAACGAAAATATGACTTCACAACAGTATCGTAACTATATCCTTTCCGAATAAGTCTGTTTAAAGGTTTAGTAAGCATTTGATGCGAATGCTGATTTTTTTTTTGTGTTTTGATACTTATGTATCAAAGAGGGACGAAAGATACTAGAGGGACAGTCAAACATGAAATCGAAAATAAACTGACAACGCCATGGCTAAAAATGAAAAATACAAACAGACAAACAATAGCACACACGACACAACATATAAAACTAAAGAATAAGCAACACGAACCCCACTAAAAACTAGGGGTGAAACTTGTGTATCAAAGTATTTAAAAAATAAATCAATATCAGAATAATTGGCGGATTATAATTGGAAAAGATTGGCAATTTTTAGTATTATTTGAAATAAACAAACATCGAGATTTGCATTTATTCAATGTAATGGCAAGCCGCAAATATTTTATGTAGTGAGAAAAAAATATTAAGCAAGGGAGAAATAAAGGCAACAGTAGTATATACCGCTGTTAAATAGTCATAACTCGATTTAACTGAAACAATTGCGGGTCACAAACCAAAATCGAAGGAAACACATCAACTCTGAGAAGGAATCACGGAACGATACAAACACTGAACTACTACAAAATCAATGGTTTTGCTCATTGTTGAAAACCTTTGTTAACATGTAGTCGACCTTTGCTCTCTGGTGGATATAAAGTTATAAAGATAAACAAAATTATACCACATTTCCTAAGATTTATATACAAATCCAATGTTTCTTTATTTGTATATAAGATTTTCAGTTACTGTTTAAAGTACAAAATCAAACGGCAACAAACGTCAACATACATGGAAACAAACTATCTAATAACATCTGCTAATTTGAGAAAATTATTAATGATATACTAGTAATAGGTAGCGATATAAGTATCATTCATAATTGCAGACTATTTATAAAAATCTACCCACACAGCCATTCCCCCATTCATACACAACTTCAAAGATATACTGATATATATTTGTATATGAAAGAGGCCCCTCATGGGGGGGGGGGGTCCTAGTAATCACATAATCACCATTTTTTTGCCAATATAATCACATAATCATTAAATATTTGCTTATCTTTAGTAATCAAATAATCATAAACTAAAAATACAGTCCTAGGTAATCAAATAATCATGAAATATTTGGCTTAATAATCAAATAATCATTAAAAAAAACGGCCAAGTAATCACATAATCAAAAACCCCATGAGGGCCCTCATGAAATTATAACTGTTTTACAATTGGTCAATTATATTTTGCATTTCAAATGTTTAATTTATAAAACATCTTCAATAGTATATATAATTCGATTGTATGTGAAGGTTGAGATTCCCAACAAATGTCATGCAATTGATCAATTATGTTTAAATTTTAGGAATTATAAGATTCTCAACATATTCTTTCAATATTTATAATTGATGCCAATCGAGCAAAGATTTATCGGGTCCGAACAATCACAAAATCAAATTGAAAGGCCGAACATGTCTTTATCAATAAAACTCCTATAAACAGGATTAGAAATGATAGGATTTTAACAAGATTTTGACAAACACATACTAAGTAATAGAACTATATATTCGACATAAAAGGAAAATTCTACTGGCAAAACGGTTTTTAAATGAACTTGAGTTTCATCATCTATCTTCTGGCTTTCTCGGCTTTTTGATGGGGTGCTTTGAATTTATAATACCATTATGTTGTCGAGTGTGGACAGCTGCTTATATTCAATGTTGTAAAACTGAATTTTTATATGCAAGTGAGACGATAATTCATATTTGTTCAGTTCAATTGGAAGAAAGGTTATTTTATTTCGTTTATTATCTTCAAAAAATAAACAAGTTACTTGTGAGTGGCATGTTCTTAAGTGGTTTGCGTTGGTTACTCTCTGTCATAATTAGTTTTCGTTTATAGTTTTGTAGTTAAAACTGCTTAGTCCATTTTTGGTACTATTCTTTTGGCGTGGCTCGGTACTTATACACCTCGTCATTGTGTTATCGTGTTATTGTACGTGCTATGATCATATTTTATATTCTTGTCTTGTCTTTCCTATTCGCGTATGTGCTTTGTCCTAATGCCATTTTTTGTAGACATATTTGTTTGTTTTGTAGTGATCATAACATTATAACACAATGTAAACTGCTGTAAAACCTATTTTTTACCTTTTTCTGTTCGTTTGTTTTGTTTTTACATTGTTGTCAAAACAATGGAATTACATCTGACTGTCTTACAAGTAAGCGGTTTATCTAGCCATAAAACCAAGTCAGGAATATGACAGGTGTTCTCCATCCGTTTGATGTATTTGTGTATCTAATTTTGCCATTTTATTTTTTATAAGGAACTTTCCGTTTTGAATTTTATTTTTGTTATATTAGATTTTTCAATGTTGTCGGTTGTCTGTTAAAGTGTGTTGATGTAGGAATGAATTGGATTGAGCATGGAGAACAAAACAAAGTTGACAAATAGAAAGTCATGTATAAATAAAAACAACAGCAGTATACAGCTGTTCAACGGTCATAAATCGATTCAGTTCAAGTAACAGATAATGGGCTATGTCACAGTTAAATTTTGCATACAACTCTTACTCGGTGAACTTCAAATGAAAATCGAAAAAAATAATGCATTTATCTCATTTATCATTTGAAATATTACTGATTGAATTCTTACAAAATGGGTAATCATACGTATAGAGAGTACATTAAATCGGCGAAATACCTAATAAATTTGTCTAAAAATCATCAAATCTCTTATTGTTATCCATAGATTTTTCTTAGAAAACTATGTGTTGTTGATACATAAATTTCCGTTTTAACAATACAAAATAAAGATAGAGTCACCTATTTCGTTTTTACGGTAAATAAAGGCAACAGTAGTATACCGCTGTTCAAAACTCGTAAATCGATGGACAAAATACAAAATCGGGGTAACAAACTAAAACTGAGGTAAACGCATGAAATATAAGAGGAGAACAACGACACAACATTAAAATGTAACACACACAGAAACGGACTAAGCATTAGACAAAATCCGATGAGAATAACAAATATAACATCAAAACCAAATACATGAATTCGGGATAGAAAAGTACCGTGACACGTCTAATAGTAATGTGAATTCAAACTCAAATATAAGAGAAAACAAACGACACTACGGAAACACAACGTTAAAATGTTACACACACAGAAACGAACTATTATATAACAATGGCCATATTCCTGACTTGGTACAGGACATTTTTTAAAGAAAAAAATGGTTGGTTGAACCTGGTTTTGTGGCATGCCAAACCTCCCTTTTTAATGGCAATGTTAAATATAACATTAAAATGACAACATAACATTACAGGACTGCAATACAAATAAATAGGGGAACATATTAGACAAAGAAACACATGAATAATAGCTAACAAAATGCAACAGGTTTAAAATTCAATACACAAGAAGCGCTTCTCGTCTCCACAAGAGTTACCAGTGTTGCCCAGATATAACAGTTCGAAAGTCAAAACAAGTACAAAGTTATACAGCACTGAGGATCAAGAGTTCAAAAAGGTTGTGCCAAATACGGCTATGGTTTTCTGCTTGGGATAAGAACATCCTTATTATTTAGAACAAATTATGCTATTGCTAACAGTAAATTTTATCAAATGAATATGAAAGATATACATGATAAAACTGAAGTATTAACTAATTACAGAAAACAAAACCCGGATACATTACATAAACCAACAAAACAAAAATAGACACACCCGTCTTAGTCAAGACCTCAACGCAAAAAGTGAAAAAAGTGACGTCACATACGAAGTGGTGAAAAGGCACACAAAATGACGTTACATTTGAAATTCTAAAACAGCACACTAAAAATGACGTCACATTTGAATGACTAAAACTATTTCTCAAAAATAAGATAAAATTAGGATTGATTAAAGATTTTATTTGAACTAAAAACTGATATTTATATTTAATAACAATGAACATTGCAATACTTATTAATAGCAAACTGAGGTATCAAATATTATTCAAACTAGTGTTCTTTTTGAAAAAAACCCAACAAAACGTCGAAATATTCGAAACGTCATCGCGCTGTAGGCCGTAAAACGTTGATTTTTGACGTTTTCCACTACCGACAAGGTAAAATATTTATCATTAGACAAAAAACTAAGTCGGTTTATATTTCTTGATGAGTCTATTTAAGATGATAATATTATACAGAATCATATACTGATGCACACGGTGGTTAGATTGCATGACTTAATTACATAAAAACAGTGATTTTATCAGTTGGTTTTATTTCCCGGACGTGTATTATATATAATTAGACATTAGACATTAAAGATGTCCAGGGGAATAAATAACAGTTCAGAAATGTTTATGACCTTCGAATGTAAACGTCTGTATGTAAACTTCTGTATTTTTATTGCCATTCACTAAGTTACATCGTGATATTTAAAGAACTGTAAGCCATAATTTCTCCTTAAATTCTGTTTAATACTGTATCAATATTCCCAATGAAGCAACTGTAACACACCTATAATATACAAGCTTTACTGAATGAAAAGTACCGAGTGGACAGAAATATTTCAGACTCGGAGCAATTTTAATCCGTGACACACCATTGTTATTTTTAATTTCTTTGATTACAGAGTAGGAAGACAGATGTCCACGAATCAGGAAAAGGAACAGAAGCAAAGGATGGTTTACACTTCGTCTCAGCTGTATCCTCACCACTATTTAATTAAAATAAAGTTAACGTTCGGAAGGATCGAGTATTTAACTTGAAACCGGTATATGATCAAAGCGATCAATTTCAGAAAAAAATATCACAAACGAAAAAACGAGTCCTGGACATTTCAATATAAATAACAATCAATTTTAGTTGAAAGATTATTATGAATGTGACCAACCGAATTAGACTATTTTCCGGGTTTGTGATAACACGAACAACACGACGGGTGCAATATGTGGAGCAGAATCTGCTAACCCTTCTCAGTGAAAATACTCACATAGATAAAAAAAAAAAAAAAAAAAAAAATAAAAAATTAAAAAAAATATATATACATTTTTTTAGCTCAACGGGCCCGAAGGTCCCCATGTGAGTTTATGCCATCACTTGGCGTCCGTCCTCGTCCGAAAATTTTTCTCCTCTGAAACTACTGGGCCAAATACCTTCAAACTTTAAATGAATGTTCCTTAGGGTATCTTGTTTATAAATTGTATCCGAAGTTTCGATCCATCAACAAACATGGCAGCCTTGGCTGAAAATAGAACATAGGGGTCAAATGCAGTTTTTGGCTTATATCTCAAAAACTAAATTTTTAAAGCAAATCTGAAATGAGGTAAAAATGTTCAATTGGTCAAGATCTATTAGCCCTGAAATTATCAGTCGAATCGAACAACCCATTGTTGGGTTGCTGCCACTGAATTGGTAGTTTTAACGACCTTTTGCGTTTTTTTGTTATTATTTTGAATATTATTATAGATTTATATAAACTATAAACAGCAATAATGTTCACCAAAGTTAGATCTACAAAAAAGTTAATATTACCAAAATTGTCAATTGATCCCTTTTAAAAGGAGTAATTTCCCTTCAAAAGACAATTTTCCACAATTTGTTCATCAAGTTTGCTAACATTTAAAAAATCTTCTCTGAAAAACAGGGGGACTGAGAGCCTCTTGTAATGTTTACATTAACTGTGATTAGTTAATTAGCGACTTCATTCAGTGTTATCTTATTTGTAGAACTTGTGTTGTTGGTCAAGGTTCCAGTCCATCTATTATTGTTTTCAAGTCATTCGGTATTCGTCCTAAAATTAGTCTAAACTCATTGTTAAGTATATACACACGTTAACCGTTGGATCACATATCCAGCAGGCACACAACGTTGAACCAACGTTGAAAATATGTTGAAATTTGGTTGTAGCGTTGATCAACGTAAAATCAACGTTGTATCAACGTCAATTCTATCAACGTTTAAATCACGTTGTTGAATCAACGTTGATTTGTGGTTAAAATTTTCAACGTTGAACTGCCAACGTTGAATCAACATTGAATTTGAGTTGATGCTTTCAATGCTTTAATTGGTTGAAAATATAACGTTGATAAACGGTTTAGTTAAGGTTGATGACTTTAAGTGTCGACCAAAATTTCAACTTCAAGATGAGATTGAACCAAATTTGTGTATTTCCCTTTTTGCTTAAATGATGACTTTTTTATTGGTTTAAAGATGTTTTTGAATAAATTCAATGATTACTGTTTCATATATAAATTAATCTTTAAATTGCGATAAAATTATTATAATTATTATAATTACTTGAAACGGATATCTTTTTCTGATTGGCACATGCGTAGAAGGCCGACATTTTGAATTTATTTGCGCCAATTTGATTACCACATCAAGTTAAGAGTTGCTCTCAGCAGTGTAAAGTAAGTATAATTTTCATTTCTTGTTTAATTTAATGATAGTTATATGATAATTTAAGATATACAATAGTGTAGCGTTTACCGTAATTACATGCATGATATGAGTATAGTGATTTAAGCAGATCAGATATAATTTATAATTATACACACATGTGTTTGTAGTCTCGGGGAACAGCAAGGTTGACCATGTTGACCTTAAGATATATTTGTAAATTGATTGGGTGCGGCAACTTATTATGTTAAGACTTGAAAAGGGAGAGTGATTTTATAAACATTGATTTCAAATTGGTAATTTAAAGCAAAAGCGTATGGCAGAGAATTCTATCATTGCAGATACTGGGAGGGCGCGGAGTCATAATATATCATGGAACATCGGTTGAAATTGAAAAAAAATATATTCGTCTGGCAAATAATAATATATACTTATTGAAGTTCACCTATGCGATCTCATACTAGTTCTTTTACATGTTTTATATGCTGATATAATTACAAGTCAAAGATTTACAACACATGACATTCTTGACCTTGCAACACATTCAAAACAAACAAATTCTTTTCTCTGGGTCAGAATAGATGTCACTCACAGCATGTATTCCGAGGATTTATCAATGAAGCAATACGGCAGATAAGAAACATGTGTGACCATAACAAATTAATACACAATGATCTGTCTATTTTCAAAGTGGTCTATATGATAACGTCTAAATAGATGCTTTATCAATTGACCATATTTAATTATTACAGCACAAAAAAGTCAAGGAAATAAAACAAATATTCTTTTATTTTTAATGTCTAAACTTAATCCATATGCATGTAAATGAAAATTAAATAAGACGTATCACGAAAGACTGGAATATATTGCAGTTTAAAGAAAAATGTAAACACAGGTTCAAAGTTTAGCAACCATGCCGAAAGTATCTATTGATGAAAGATCATGAAAAAATTAGATGTAAAGTATGACATATATTGTTTCTCGAGATGAGTGACTGTCAAGATCTTGGTGCTTGTGGTGCATTATTGTTTCTCAAGATGAGTGACTGTCAAGATCTCGGTGCTTGTGGTGCAGTATTGTATCTCAAGATGAGTGACTGTTAAGATCTCGGTGCTTGTGGTGCAGTATTGTTTCTCAAGATGAGTGACTGTCAAGATCTCGGTGATTGTGGTGCAGTATTGTATCTCAAGATGAGTGACTGTTAAGATTTCGGTGCTTGTGGTGCAGTATTGTATCTCAAGATGAGTGACTGTTAAGATCTCGGTGCTTGTGGTGCAGTATTGTTTCTCAAGATGAGTGACTGTCAAGATCTCGGTGATTGTGGTGCAGTATTGTATCTCAAGATGAGTGACTGTCAAAATCTCAATGCTTGTGGTCCCCCTTGAGAGGGAAAAATTGGTTGATTATATAATGAATCACTGAAGCATGACTTGAGCCCCCTCCCCTTTTTCCCTCTATTTGTAAGTCAGTGGACCCCTTATGAAAATTTCAGGATTTTTTTTAGATGATGTCTTACCAAAAAATCCATGTCTGTAAAGTACATATCGGGTAAAAAGAATAAATATGCCTATGGTGTCCAAGCTTGACCGATTGAAATAATAAGAGGTGGGTATTGAAATATACACCATTGGTTTTTTTCACATGAAAGTGTGTGAGATTTTGGTCACAATTTCTTTTAAATTGACCCTGCATCTTTGTCTACTAAAATCTTTAGGTTTGTTTTTATTAAATTGATTTATTGTTTACTATCTGAATTCAAGTTTAAAAAAAAACTGTCATGATAGCTATTGATAAATATTTAAAGAAATAACTATCTCATTCATATGACACTAGAGTTCTTTATTTGGGCTGCATAATGAAATTAACCCAGTTATGTAAAAGATAGTACAATATGTTTTTTTTTCTGTTGCAGATGCTGTAGTAACAAGTTTCGAATGTAAAAATTAGAGACCACAATATGGAACAACAGTACAAGATGTCTAGCAGATAGACTATTTTTTTTAAAAATAAAATTAAGTAATCAGATTAATTGTGTTTGTTTGACATTGTCGGGCATATGTGGGTAACTTATATAACTATATTATATAACTACTGTGTTATGTCACAAACATATTTTGAGTGTGAACATAATAGTTATAGGTAAAGCCAGATCATGTCTATTAAGAAAAGTGAAGGCACAAAAATGTATACCAACAGAACTACAAACTACATGTACACCAACCACCAACATATAGTTATGCGACAGTTTTATTACGCATAAAATGGCATTGATGGATATAGTAAAGGGTAATAATTTCAGCTGTTAAAAAAGCTCAATTCAACCATTGTTCAACAACATATTCTCCACATTTACCACATTAAAAGTTTACCTGGGCACACATCCAACCTATTTTCAACATACACTGATCACAGTTCAACAAACATTCGACCTGATTTCAACATACACTTACCACAGAACAACCAACATTCAACCGGATTTCAACATACACTAACCACACTTCAACCAACATTCGACCTGATTTCAACATACACTGACCACAGAACAACCAACATTCGACCGGATTTCAACATACACTTACCACAGAACAACCAACATTCGACCTGATTTCAACATACAACAACCACAATTCAACCACCAATCGACTTGTTTTCAACAAACCCCGACCAAATTTAGACCAAAATTCAACCTATTTTCAACATTGAAATCTGACGTTGAAACAACGTTATGTTTTCAACGTCATATCAATTTTCAATCCAACACTACTTTTTAACATGAATTCAACGTTGAAATCTGACGTTTATTCAATGTTGATTCAACGTTGTTGTGTCTGCTGGGATATACTATTGGCTTTTCCTGTTTATTGCTTTGTCTATTTAGTGTAGTTTCTAATATACACACAGGGTAAAATTCGTCTAAAAATCAATAAAAGTAAATATTTTTTATCTTGATGATTGATTTACCAATTTTGATCATCAGTATGTTGCTATTGCTTCTTTCCTCTACACTATAATGTACATGTAATGATAAGTTAGCATTGTCATATAAGGGCAATAACTCTAAGTCAACAAACACTCGATGAAAATACTTACTACTGACTGTATATCTATATTTAGCTGATCTGTTTGCTGTTAAAATTTCCGTCTGACCGTCTATCTTTTATAGAAAGGAAACAAAATATGCTAAAATGTGACAAGAACAATACTCAAAAATATAATGCTAAATGATATATGTTGTAAAAAGTAAAATCACAAAAATACTGAACTTAGAGGAAGATCAATTGGGAAAGTCCATAATCACATGGCAAAATCAAATAACAAAACGCATCAAAAACGAATGGACAAAAACTGTCATATTCCTGACTTGTCAAATGTCAAAAAAAAGTTTCATTGTTATTAGCTTTTTTATTTCGTTGTTGATAATTTCATAATTTAGCTGTAATTAAAACTAATATTAATTTTATATAATGATGATTAATAGAAAACAACCCTGGAAGTCTGTTATTAACAAACAGAGACTTTTAACTGGAAGACTGGACAACTGAAGTACATTGTTAACAGCAGAAAGAGCAATTTGTTGTTGTTGAATTAAAAAAAAATGTGGCCAGAACGCATGTAAAAAGTTAAGAATTTGGCATGATTGTAGATCATGTACAGCTGAACATTAATGCTGTTAGTTATGATATAGATTTCTATATAATAGGAATAATTAACCAACGTCAAACAAGAGATATTATGGCCTTAACCGGCCACCATAGATATTACCTTTATAAGGATCGGATTACGATTTGTTTATTTCCGTTTTGTAATATATCCCCTCAAGTATTGACGTTTTTCTACATCCCTGACTTCAAGGGTTTAGGGGCATACGGTACAATTACAGGGGAGGTAATGACGTTACTACCGTAAAATGTTATTATCAATACATCAAACTGCGACATCTCGGAAAAAGATACATGTTGCGACTGAATCTAATACTAAGGATTTTCTACCTCAGGAATAGATTGCCTTAGCTGTATTTGGCAAAACTTTTAAGAATTTTTGGTCCTCAAAGCTCTTCAACTTTGTACTTTATTTGGCCTTTTTAATTTTTTTATTCGAGCGTCACTGATGAGTCTTTTGTAGACTAAAAACGCGCATCTGGCGTAAATATAAAATTTGAGTCCTGATATCTATGATGAGTTTATTTATAACCACTGGGTCGTAGCCGCTGTTGATAGAGTTTTAATTCCCCGAAGGTATCGACTTCAGTGTTGACTCGAGTTATCATTGATTTGTTCATAATCATATATTTATTAACTGTTAACAAAACTTTGAATTTTTGGAAAAACTAATGATTTTCTACCTCAGGAATAGATTGCCTTAGCTGTATTTGACAGTCTTTTGTAGACGAAACGTGCTTGTGGCGTAAATATAAATTCAGTCCTGATATCTATGATGAGTTTATTTATCATTCAAACTGATAAAACCTGAAACTAACATTAGGCTTGAATACGTGTGAAGGTTATATGTACACAAAATGTCAACATCGAATTTTCTTTAAATTAGACGAATACAGCATTAAAACTTGTTTTTTTCTAAAACTTTAAGACTTTGCTTAAAATTAATCATTTCTAGAAAAAAAAAACTATTGTAAAGCAAACGTATGTTGACCAGCTTTTTCAAATGTTTTAACAAAAATCAGCTAGTGTTTATCTATTGAAACAGAAAAATATCGTATGTTTACCCCGAAAGATAGAAATGTCCAAAAACCTGAAACTTTCAGTAAATGTCTAAAATTTCGACCCAATTTATCTCTATTTTTTTAGATGAAAAAAAGTTATTATTCAAATTTCTATAAAAAAATCAACGCGGAATCAAAACTGAGAAAGTGTATACTTTAAGGATTGACTTAGGTGAAATCTTAAAAATCTAGAAATTAAAATTGATACTTTAAGTTGAAATCGCATTGGTTAATGAACACAAAACTATGAACACAATACTAATATTGATATGTTACGAAGCTGCTTTTTTTCAGATATTTGATTTTAAAAAATGGCAGACAAAGGCTGACTCGGTCTTTAAATTACATTTACATTGATTTTATATGGTTCCAAAATCGAAAGAAAAGAAATCAAGAATCTGCTTTAATTTTTTTAATGACTTTTCATGAGCTATTAAAGTATTTTATGAAAGAAAAATGGGTTGTTTGGAGCAAAATAGTTTACCCTGTATCGATGGGGAAAAACAAGGAGTCCGAATTTCTGACATAAATTTTCAAAACATTAACTATGTACATTATGAAATTACATGAACTATTTAGAACATATTTGTCAATTCATCAGAGATGTAAACCAGTCATTTGTGTATATATTCAGAGCATGTTTAGCTAGATATAAAACCTGGTTTAACTCACCATTTGCTTCGGAAAACGCTTATTATGATTCAGTAATATGACAGCTATTTTCCATTCGTATCAATGTCAGTTTTTATGGACTTTCCCCTATGAAATTTAACTAGAAGTTCGAACATTTTGTTACACTTTATACCATTAACCTAACCTTAATCCGATAGGTTGATGACTTGTATTATTTTTGACATATATTGCAAACGCTTAAATATCTACCTGTGTGACAGTTACATTTTGACATCAAACGCGCGATTCTACGTCATAGTTAATCTGTTGTATTAAATTTTATACCTGGTACCTTTTGTCAGCTATTATTCTTGTGTTTCTCTGTCCTATATGTTCTCCCATTTATTTGTATTGTAGTTCTGTCATGTAATGTTATCATCTTAATGTTATATTTAACATTGCCATAAACGCGGGTTTTTGCATGCCGTAAAACCAGGTTCAACTCACCATTTGTTCTTAAAATGTCCTGTACCAAGTCAGGAAAATGGCCATTGTTATATTATAGTTCGTTTCTGTGTGTGTTACATTTAGATGTTTTGTTTCTGTTGTGTCGTAGTTATCCTCTCATATTTGATGAGTTTCCCTCAGTTTTGGTTTTGAACCCGGATTTGTTTTTTCTCAATCGATTTATGAATTTCGAACAGGAGTATACTGCTGTTGCCTTTTTTGTTTAATGTTCATCTAATCATTCACCCAGTACTTAAAAGCTTACAAACCTTTATGGGTGGGTTTAACATACATAAAGAAAATTAAAAAATAAGAAAGCAATGAATCCGGTTGTTTATTTGAAATATGCCTTTTTGTGCTTCTTTGTTAAACATTTGTTTGTTTTATTGTGATTAAGAATATTACACTATGTTGACTGCTGAACCAATAATTTTCTACTTTTTTACCCATTATGTCTGTTTGTTTTGTTCACGTATCGTTGTCAATATGATGGAATTTGATGCAACTGTCGTATACGTGAGAGGTTTAGCGCTATAAAACCAGGTTTAATCCACCATTTTCTACATACGTCAGGAATATGACATTTAATTAAGATCCATTCGTTTGATGTGTTTGAGCCTTTGAATTTGTCATTTGATTAGGGACTTTCCGTTTTGAATTTTCCTCGGAGTTCAGTATTTTTGTGATTTTACTTTTCTTCATATAGGCATTTTTATAGATTTTCTAATGCGGATTTTTCTTTTTTTGGTTTGGAGATTCTCTTAATTTATTTTATCATTTGGAATATATACGGTTTAATACTACGGTAAACTTGCCTTTCAACCCGAAAGTTGGACACCAAATTTCGAAGATGAGAATTAATTATTCTTTCTACAAAGGCATTCAAAATTTAATCAGACCATGTTTAAGTTCTATTATCGACTTTTGAATTTTTCGGTGAAAATGCGATTTTCGAAATTACAAAAATTGCCAAAAAAAAATTCTCGTCTTTGCTTAAATCAATGGTTTTGATAAGAAAATAACACTCTGTAAACATTAAACCAATTGGGCAATTATTCCAACTTCACAATATATGGGAAACACATTGACTTGAATCGTTTATTATGGTGTAAACATATTTGTTAAAATTTTGATTACAGTAGTCAATTTCAGCTAAGCTTTGTGGTCTCATATGACCACGCGTGATGTTAATCCCAATCTGTTTAATCGGATTACAGACGTTGAAATTACCATTGGTTTGAACACTAGTGATTGCATTTCATCATGTTGGTGATAATCTTTTTTTAGATTATTAACCTGTAAATTAAATATAACGGCTGTTATTGACACGAATAATTGGTAGACACAAATAAACAGAATGATACAGCAGTGTGGGAGTGATATAAAATGCAGAAGATGACCAAAACCATTCATAAAAATGAAGATCTTCGCATTGATACTTACGTTATCCTTCCTATTCAGTCAAGGTAAGATTTTAAAAGCAGAACTTTAACTGTAATTGGTAGTCTCTTTTAAAATAATTGTGAATTTTATTTAGCAATGCCCTTATTTGTCCATTAATTTATTTACCTTAATTTTTGTTATATTTGTTAATTTATTCGATTTAAATGCATTATTGTTTTTTTTTAAATTATAAATCACGTTCGTTTTATGTGTTTGAGCTTTTGATTTTGCCATTGGACTAGTCTACGAACTTTCCGTTTTTAATTTTCCTCGGAGTTCGGTAATTTTTACATGAGCTTTTAGATGGCATGTCATTAAATAAACAAAAAACAAACAAAAAACGAGAAAAAAATTATATTTGTGTGTTTTGGTATATTTTATTGTTTCTAATAAAAGTTATATTAATACTAAAATTGAGAATGGAAATGGGGAATGTGTCAAAGAGACAACAACCCGACCAAATAAAAAAACAACAGCAGAGGGTCACCAACAGGTCTTCAATGTAGCGAGAAATTCCCGCACCCGGAGGCGTCCTACAGCTGGCCCCTAAACAAATATATACTAGTCCAGTGATAATGAACGCCATACTAATTTCCAAATTGTACACAAGAAACTAAAATTAAAATAATACAAGAGCTGTTTACTTATGCAACTATCTGCTAATCACTTTACTTACTTTATTTCATCATTTCATTATTTCATTATTTCATTGATATATTTGAATAGATTGAATAGAGAGAACACACAATGATTAAGTACTAGGCTCTGCTTCTGTTAATACTTCAGTTTTATCATGTATATCTTTTATATAGTCATTTTATAAAATTTACTGTTTGCAAAAGTATAAATTGTTCTGAATAATAAGGATGTTCTTATCCCAAGCAGAAAACTCTAGCCGTATTTCGCACAACTTTTTGAACCTGTGATCCTCAGTGCTGTACAACTTTGTGCTTGTTTTGACTTTCGAACTTTTGTATCTGGGCGTCAGTAGTAAGTGCCGTGTGGACGAAACGCACTTTTGGCGTATCTAATTTTAAACCTGGTGCCTTTTTAGCTTTTCCCTTTCATGAATGTAACCTACCGAATTAGACTATTTACCGGATTTGTCATCACATAAGCAACACGACGGGTGCCACATGTGGAGCAGGATCTGCTAACCCTTCCGGAGCTCCTGAGATCACCCCTAGTTTTTGGTGGGGTTCGTGTTGCTTATTCTTTACTTTTCTATGTTGTGTCATGTGTTCTATTGTTTGTCTGTTTGTCTTCTTTCATTTTTAGCCAGGCGTTGTCAGTTTATTTTTGATTTATGAGTTTGACTGTCTCTTTGGTATCTTTCGTCTCTCTCTTGTTAGCTATTATTAGTGTGTTTTCTTGTCTGATATGTTCTCCTATTCATTTTATTGTAGTCCTGTAATGTTATGTTGTCATTTAATGTTATATTTAACATTGCCATTAAAGCGGGAGGTTTGGCATGCCACAAAACCAAGCTCAACGCACCATTTTTTTCTTTTTAAAAAATGTCCTGTTCCAATTATGTTTTTTTCCATCGATTTACAAGTTTTGAACAGCTGTATACTACTGTTGCCTTTATTTAACAAAATAGATAAATCAAAAGTAAAATATATTGGAAAATTAAAATATGCTATTGATATCTTGATATAATTTATTTAACATTGAAATAAATATGTTTATAAAAGTATACTGAAATATGTGGTATTAAAAATAGCATGTAAAATGTTTTAAATGATATAAAGATAAACAACTATGACGGTACCAAAGAAAATCATTGCATGATCAGCTCCTGGTTGGGGAATACACAGAATTTGGCGAGATTAGCCAAAAACCTCGATCACATTGCCGTTAAACTACAACATAAGAACTGCATGCAAAACACAGTGAAAAAGATTTGACTCAATAGATTGGTGATATAAAACAAAAATTTAAAAAAAAAACCGAAAAGACAAAAGACTCAAAATGTCAAACTAGTCCAAACTCCAATTTTAGCTTTTAAATAATTCACGTTTATGCTATAATTAGGAAATAATCTATGGCTTCCATGAATTATTTTATTCTAATACATGTTTTTCTCGTAAACTACCGTCAAATCCAAAGTTGACATTTCGTAACTTAGGAGCCGCCATGTTGACTTGCTGAATCAGTAAATATGCGAGTATTGCAATACAATAAAAAATTAAACAAAACCTACTTCAAAATCAATTTAAATACAATATTATACGGATGGCTCACGTATAAACAGAAATTTTTCAACTCTAGCGTTTTCATTTGTATGACGTCATGTTTTGAAATGAAAATCAGTAATAGACTTTCGCGGAATTTTAATTTATTTTCATTTTGTTGATTTCTACGAGCTCTTGTGCATTACTTCTTTTCATTATGCATCCAAATAAGAATACAAGTTATTTTTCTTTTTTTAATTTACAATTTTTAAAACAATGAAATCTGCAAGGGTTTGCAAATAGGTTCCAATACATGTGGATTTACGTGGGAAGTATATTGTAAAAGCCATTATTATGTATATTTCTGAGTCTGCGCTAAGTATAGATATATGGAGAATTTTATCACGGTGTTGTTTACAAAGCGAAAGAAGCACGTCATATTATAATCTAAAATATGTCTGTTCGGCTCCAACCCGGATTAAGACGAAGGCGTCATAAGCAATTTCAGAAAAAAACACACCCTTGAGCAATGCCAACATTTAGGAAATCTACAGGATGTATATCTACGCAAGTTAATAATTGGCTTTCAATACTAATTTAATTGATTAGGGACTTTTGTTTTGAATTTTCTGCAGAGTTCAATATCTTTGTTATTTTACTTTTGATAACATTAACGGTACCGATTTTACTGCAACAAATGCGCATTTTTATAATACATGTCGCTTTAGTTGCGCTTATTGCCAGGATATTTTAAAATTTTAACCCTATTAAAAAAATACAGCTGCTCCAAGAGCACGTGATTGAACCTTTTTTTTTAAATTGAATGAATGAATGAATCTTTATTGCAAAAGCATAGACATGCTATGGCAAAATTAATAACATATATAACATAACATAAAACATGAATAGACAGCAGAGAACAATAGTATAATACAATGACATCTAAAGTTATAACCTTATTGTGCATATCAAAATTATGGAAAATCAAACGGAACGTTTGAGGGCAGACGCTAATAAAATGGCTCTGTAGAAAAAAAAAGCATGAAGATTCCCTCAGTCGTACAATAATTTTTGCAAATATGACTTTTAAAAGTGTTATTACTTTGAAAAGTATAATCATGCTTAAAATCAAAAGCGAGTCTACATTCAACAATCTCAGTCTAATATGTATGCATTGACATCAATTTGTAATAGTGCATGACATTTAGAAATGCTTTTTATGTATCTGATTATCAATGCCTAATAGCTCTGGAATTATATATTAAAAATAAACCAGTGTGTTACGTTTATCAATTCCAACATGAATGGAAAGTTGCCCGTATATCAATCCAACAAACTCAAGTTATGATACAACATGTTAAAAAGTTTACATAATATGATAGATAGTTACGTCAACCTTGAACAAAAAACTAGAATATTAAAATAAAAATAGGGAGCTTCTTTTTTTCAATCGCAACACTAATGCAAATATTTGATGAAATCAATATAAGCAAGTTATAAAACAATGACTACAACACGTTATCAAGTTTGTTCGTCCGAGGCGCTATTCTGGATTTGCCCTCATCAGGCACTCTAAAAGCCGAATATTCTAAAGCCAACAGCCGAAACAGTTATCCTACAAATATTCCTACAAATACAGAAAGTGTTTAAGGGGAAGTAACTCAGATATTTCGTTTAGAGCAAACTCTTTAATTTTTGTTTTCTGAAAGTATTTTAAAACATTTACAATATAAAAATAGGAATATGTGGTATGACTGCAAATGAGACATCTATTCACCAGAATTCAGTTCATCTAGTTCAAAATCTTATCATATTGTTTTCTTTAATGTTACACAGTTTTGCCTTTTCAATATAAAATCTAGCATGTTTCTCTTTTGTCATAAAAATTCATAATATCTGATAAAATAAATAGATTTAGCTAACAAAGTCCTTATATTTCAATAAGGTAACTTTATTTGTTAATGGAAAATTGTTTTAATGTTAATTAGGCTTAAATTAAAAATTGTTTGCTTTCCCCTCTCTGTGATTAAAGTAAGATAACTCTGGTCAATTTTCCTAACATTCAATCATTATGGGAAGATGAAATAGTTCTGTTTTCATTTATAGTCTTATTCAGAAAAGTTCTAATTGTTTTGGGTAGGTCCCAATTGTAATTTCACACTCTAGCATTCGGCACCAGTTAGAAGCTTCTGGAATAAAATGGTGGCTATGGTGTACTGTTTTGTGTTTGTGCGTATGTGTGTTTGTGTTAGGCGTTATTACACTTCTTTCATGTATTTTTCTTAAGGGATCGAGTAAAGCAGATAAGTTACATCAGCTTTCTGCTTCATTTGAGTTCTGGCATAATAGTATACACCATACCGATCTTAGAAACAAATGCCTTTACGAGTAGAATGACGAATGCTGTTGGACAGTTTTTGATGCTTACCACAACTTGAAAGAGTGTATTTTTGACAGCACAATTAATGTTTTTCACCGGCAAATTGTACCTCAAATTAAAAGTAGGAAAAAAGTGTTTTATTTTAATAATTTCCAGGATATGGCTTTAATAGAGAACAATTTCATGAATACTGGGAAGATGCTTTTTCTGTGACATAGTCACTTGTTTCCGAATATTTCCCCCTATATACCTTAACGGTATATTAAGGTATAACAAAGGAAAGTTTTATTTTGTAACGAGTGCCTGTGATCTGTGATTTAGAGCAGTTTGTTTCATCGCTCTAAGAAAGTTAGTGATGATGAAGGCAGACTTGACCTTGCTTATTTTTTGACGTATAAACACGGTATGAATACTTCCAGATAACAAACAAATATTTATAAGATAACAAAATAATTTTTAAGTTAATGCAAGCACACGAGGTGTATAGTGTCTGATACGATTACAGGTTTGTAATGTTTAACAACCATATTATATCAGTATGTAAACACGTTAATTATGAGCTTTGTAAGTCAAGTAGGTCGAGCATTTTTCTGAGTAAGTGTTAAAAAATTTCAAACAAATATTCTTTACTGTGGTTAGTCGTCAGTATCTATAGATTAACAACTTGTGGTTATATTGATAATTTAGAATCTTCCTTGAAGGTGGCGCATAAATTCCCAGCTAAATAACTCGATTGATGTGTCATTTGTATACAAGAGTTATATTCCTTTGAACTATTAGTCTATGTTTAATTTCATAAAGTCAATATGTTGATTGTCTACCTTGAACAGAGTTATAATTATATCTTATAAATATAGTTTTTTTTATTGAATTTAAAATCGTTACAAAATCTGTAATGTACTAGATACTCGTATTTTTCATTAGTTTATCAAAGACATTTATGTATATCTATAATTTCTTTTATTTGTTTTGAAATGTTTAAAATTAATATATACCAATATAAAGAATTATTTGTTATCTTATAAATATTTGTTTGCTATTACTGGAAGTATTCATACCGTGTTTATACGTCAAAAATAAGCAAGGTCAAGTCTGCCATCATCATTGCTAGCTTTCTTAGAGCGATGAGACAAACTGCTCTAAATCACAGATCACAGGCACTCGCTACAGAATAAAACTTTCCTTTGTTATACTTTAATATACCGTTTAGGTATATAGGGGGAAATTTTCGGAAAAAGTGACTATGTCACAGAAAAAGCATCTTCCCAGTATTCATGAAATTGCTCTCTATTAAAGCCATATCCTGAAAATTATTAAAATAAAACACTTTTTCTACTTTTAATTTGAGGTACAATATGCCGGTGAAAAACATTAATTGTGCTGTCAAGAAAACACTGTTTCAAGTTGTGGTATGCACCAAAAACTGTCCAACAGCATTCGTCATTCTACTCGTAAAGGCATTTGTTTCTAAGATCGGTATGGTGTATGCCATTATGCCAGAACTCAAATGAAGCAGAAAACTGATGTAACTTATCTGCTTTACTCGATCCCTTATGACAAATACATGAAAGAAGTGTAATAACGCCTAACACAAACACACATACGCACAAACACAAAACAGTACACCATAGCCACCATTTTATTCCAGAAGCTTCTCACTGATGTTGAATGCTAGAGTGTGAAATTGCAATTGGGACCTACCCAAAACAATTAGAACTTTTTTGAATAAGACTATAAATGAAAACAGAACTATTTCATCTTCCCATAATGATTGAATGTTAGGAAAATTGAACACAGTTATCTTACTTTAATCACAGAGAGGGGAAAGCAAACAATTTTTAATTTAAGCCTAATTAACATTAAAACAATTTTCCATTAACAAATAAAGTTACGTTATTGAAATATAAGGACTTTGTTAGCTAAATCTATTAATTTTATTAGATATTATGAATTTTTATGACAATAGAGAAACATGCTAATTAGTGACTGTTATATGTCATAGGAAACGTCATCTAATAATCACTGTTTTATATCATAGGGTGTGTGACCGTTTAAAAAGAAGAACGAGATTTCATAAAGGTTATTTATCTGATATAGGATGTATTCTCTCTGATACATAATGAATAGTAGAACTCTTCAAGCCTTTCAAAATATTTTTAACATTTTAATGATGATCGAATAAGTGCATTCGGAATAGTTTATGTCACTATCGTTTCATAAACATGTCAACAGTGACATCTTTGACTTAAAATGTCAAAATAAAAAATGGTTTTAGGACAAATTAGATACGATTCAAGGTTTTAACGAAGAAGATTTTTTATCCGTTTTAGTATCAAGATATCATTAAAGGTAAAATATTTCATTAATGACAAATTCTAAAAGTTAGGCTATATAGCATTTTTTTAAATTTGAAATTCTAATGTTAATTTAAAAAATCTAAGAAAAATAGTTAAAGTCTTGTGAACATTGAAAACATGTCAATTAGTAGATTTGTTTTCCGACTTCAGAGTTCCTAAAATATTATCGTATCACACCTTCTTCCATCTCGCCCTACATACCATAACCTCTTTATTTTCAGGAAGTCATAAGGAATCATATACCTGTTCTTTCGTTACGGGTGACCCACTTTTCAAAGTTTACCTTTTTTTATTAATGGTATATTTACATATCATTTATTTTTGTTGTACATTAACCAGACAATGAATTGATCACTGATTAAAAACTGCCTCTGATATATGATTCCATCCTTTACACTGGGTGATTAAGGGCTTATAAAGGGGGAAGGGTCTCTTTGTGAAAAAAAAAAACGGTAAAGTAAACAGTGAAAATAATAATAAAAAAAAAAACTCTCATTTTTAGATATAATGAAGGACCCTCGGCTGTCTATTTTATTAATTTTTTATGTGTGCAGATGAACAATTTCGTCTTAGGATGTTCTATTTTGCAAAAATATCATAACTAAGAAATATTGTTTCTTTTAGATTCAAGCGGAAAATATAAAATGCAAATATAAGAAATACAAATTTAGTAAAATTTAACTTCAAACGTACCTTATTATTATATTCATCTTGGTCATTATACATTACATCTTACAGGTTATCCCTACGATTTGAAACAAATCACAAAGTGAATAAGCTTATGTTAATGTCAATCCTCATTTTTAGTCTTTTAGTGTATTAATTGCAGCAATTTCATTATTTACGAATAAATAAGAAGTTTTAAGTTAATATTTTATGTGATAAATAAGAATAACAGTATCAATCATTACGTTCTTTTTTATCCACAAAATTTCAGCTCGTTTTAACATCAGTGGTTCAAAAAATATACACCAAAAACCTTATTTCGACAAATAATGACACTTCAGAGATACACAAGGCAAATAAAGGCAACGGTAGTATACCGCTGTCCAATAGCCATGAATCGTTTTTTCGAAAGTATTTTCGGGTCACAAACCAAAACCAAGGGAAACACATGAATTATACAACGAATAACTATTTGAAATTTTTAAAGCTAATATAAACCGGCATTAAATAATAGTAAAGTGATACGAGTTAAAAGAGCTACAATTAAAGACAAATTTAGAGCTTTCGTTATGTATTTTTTGTCATATAGTTCATCAACTGTTTCGGGGTTTTTTAATCATTGACTATCAAATATACGGCTTTGAGCGTGCCTAATAAAGGTAAAATTCAGAAAAAAGTTATTTTGGTCGCCATTTATCTAGTGTGGTTTTATTTTTTTCCCCCAAAGTAAAGTTTTACTTTGCAAATATTAGGATACTATTATTAATATTCAATCAAATGTAATAAACTATTGACCCTACATGAAACCATATCTCCAGGACAAAACAAAATGTCAATAAGCCGACTAAGATGAATATACAATCATTATCGGTTAATCAAGCATCCTTATATCATTATTAGAATATAACAGATAATTTAAGCAGGTGACAATCGCGTATTGATAAGCACATAGATTGGGAAATTCATGACAATGTTAATTTAGAAATTATGTCAGTATCATAATATATTTGTTATGCCTTACATAAGTTAGAACGTTTGATATAAATACATGCAACAGTAGTATATTCCTGTTCAATAGTCATATATTGATAAAGCGGAAACGAATCCGGGTCGCAAACCATAACCGAGGGAAACACATCAAATATATGAGGACCGCAACGGAACAACAGAAACACTGAAGTGCAACAAAAACAAACGCCATAATACTTAGAAACAATACATTAATATATGTTACAGTCGGAATAAATATTATATATCATTTATTCTGTAGAACTGTAATGTTTGTTCCAGTGGAATAATATTACTGAATATTTCCTCCACATGGAACATTTATTACGAAGGAATTTATATATCTGGACAGTATTACTTATGTACTATATATGTACCAATTTAAGAATACGACAGTTGTTAGCCAATAATGTAAATGAAAGACAAGAATATGAAAAAAGACATAACACAATAGTGGGATGTATAGATACCGAGCCAAGCTAAAACATTATTACAAAAAAATAAACAGTATAGATTAACAACATACAAATACAGAAAAAGACTACATTGAAGACGCATTAGTGGTCTTCGGCTGTTGTCTGCTCTTTGGTCGGGTTGTTGTCTCTTTGACACATTCCCCATTTCCATTCTCAATTTTACATACGCAAATAAGATAATACACAACGTCAGTACCTCGAATCTATACTTCAAAAATCATGTATTATTTGTAAAGTTGATACGGAATATTTATCAACAAGATCTTGGGATCTGAGTCTGAGTAGAATCTGCAAGCTCTTGAATACCGAATGAGTTGTGGTCATACTTATAACATTTTACAAAACTATGAATCGTTCGAAATGCTAAGAATTTTACCCTTGATTACCTTAGCTGATTACCTTGATTACCTTAACTGCCAAAAACTTGCGTTGCGTTCTTTATCAATGTTATTCAACCGCATGTTTCATTTGACATTTTAAATATTTTATATGAGAATCACTAATGAGTCCTTTGCAGACAGAATGCGTTGCAATCGTAAATAAATACAGCCCGTAAACGCGACAATTGTCATCATACAGCCATCAACCATTAGTAAAACCAATACCACATAGTCATGCATGCAGCTTTAAAAGGACTCGAAATGACCAATATAAATAATTCCAAACGAGAAAATAATAACGGCCTGGTTTATGTACATAACCTCATCATAAATACCAGGGTTAAATTTTGTATTGAAGCCTTGTTAATAAACTATGTGACAATAGTTGTATATTTGATAAGTTTTTTTAACTAGTATGCATCTATCTATTTACTCTTTTTCAGCAATAGCAGATCCTCAATGTTTTGTAGCTTGTAAACAGATATGCGCCATTTCAAAAAGCCAGGCAGCACTGCTTTGTCCTATGTGTAAATGTGAGTTTAGTAAAACGTTATACAAGATAAGGCTATCTTTAAATTATGATAGAAAATGATAAAAAGAAAACAAAGTAAAGAAAGCCATATCCGCATAATGTTAATCTTATATACAATTACCTTGATTTATGTCGAGAAAAATACAATTTTTTGATAACCCAAACTGATCTCAATAAGGAATACACCGACGTCGATGTCATCAAAATGGTGATTTTTTTTTAACCGGATACATATTTACTGAGTTCTATTGATTGATATTTCGAACGACAAACGGTATTTCAATTGGTACTAATTGTGATAAACTGCATCCCGCCTTGTTTTTGTACTTAACTCATACAGAACCTTCTCAAAGATAAAACAAAATAAATAGAAGCATAGGGTATGATTTCCAATGATACATCTCTCCACAAGAGACAAAAAGGACACAGAAATTAACAAATATAGGTCATATTACAATCTTCAACAATGAGTAGAACCCATACCACATAGTCAGCTATAAAAGGACCCGAAATGACAAATGTAAAACAATTCATACGAAAATTACAACGACCGGTTTATGTGTAAAACAATGAACGAAAAACAAATATGATATATACAACAACAAAAGACAACCACTAAATTACAGTCTCCCAACTTGAATCATATAATTCTCTCAATTGGTTAGTGTTACCTAGAATGTTCTTCTTGATAGACTGACGAATTTATACATTGGTAAACTACTGTTGTACAAATTTCTTGCGGTTACGATATAACATGTTGCTTTTGTACGTCTGCATCTTTCCATTTTTCATGCTGTTCACAGATTACATGTAGACATATGTCGAATATTTTTGTTTTTCAGGCTGCCCACAGATAACATGTAGATACTGTATGTTTGGATACGTACTGGCCAGAGACAGCACTGGATGTAGAAGTTGCCGGTGTAAATGGCCAATGTAAAAACCGAAGAAATCCGAATATACACTTTATTGGTGCAGCATTACTTAGTGAATATTTGTGATTGTTTTTGAGAATCATTAAGAATAAACCTAGATTTTTATATGTTATATAAGTTTATGGCCATAAACTCATCATAGATACCAGGAATCATAGATACCAGGATTAAAATTTTATATTTACGCCAGACGCGCGTTTCGTCTACAAAAGACTCATCAGTGACGCTCGAATAAAAAAAATGTTTAATTAAAAGCCCAAATAGAGTACGAAGTTTAAGAGCATTGAGGACCAAATATTCCTTAAAGTTTTGCCAAATACAGCTAAGTTAATCTATTCCTGAGGTAGAAAAGCCTTTTTTTTCTTCTCAAAAATCCAAAATTTGGTTAACAGTTAATTGGGTCATTAAAATATCATTACATAAACTGCTTGATGAATTAGGTATTGACAATTCACTTTGAACTCAACATATACACTCACAACACTTACCAAAGAGGAAATCCTGGACAATCATAGGTCTGTTCTTTGTTCTTTTGAAATTTCAACCAAAGATGAAGAACTGGATCTTCCATCACTGTATTGGATACCTAAACTACATAAGTGTCCTTACAAACAACGGTATAGTGCTTGGTCTTCAAAGTGCTCCACGAAACCTAATTTATCAACATCTATTTTATCGGCTCCAAAGTTATTGCGAAACTGCCCATTCTGGAGTTGGCGTGAATCAGATGTGGATACTAAAAAATTCCAAAGATCTGAAAGAGTTCATACAATCTAAGATTCTCTCATCTTGCAATAGTATTAAAACAGTTTACTTTTCTACACTTTACACAAGTATTCCCCATTCCAAACTAAAAGACAAATTGAAAGACTTGGTATTACTTTGTGTCATTAAAAAGAATGGCGAATGTAGATGCAAGTATATTGTCTTGGGGAAGGATAAATCCTAATTTGTAAAGAATCACCCTGATTAAAACAAATAATTCTCTGAAATTGACATTATCAAAATGCTTGATTTCTTGATTGACAACATATTTGTTACGTTTGGAGGAAGTGTTTTTCAACAGACTGTCGAAATTCCATAGAGAACCAATTGGGCCCCTCTTCTTGCCGACATGTTTCTTTATTATTATGAGGCTGACTTCATGCAGGATCTTCTTAGGAAGAAAGATAAGAAGTTAGCAGTATCTTTAACTTTACGTTCCGCTATATAGATGATGTTCTCTCACTAAATAATACAAAATTTGGTGATTATGTTAATCGAATCTATCGCATCGAACTAGAGATAAAGGATACTACAGATACAGTTAAGTCAGCCTCATATCTTGACTTACATCTAGAAATTGACAATGATGGTCGGTTAAAAACAAAACATTTCTATGTAGCAACATTCCAGCAGCGCCTGCATACGGAGTATATATCTCCCAATTGATACGATATTCCCTGGCTTGTATTTCCCATTATGATTTCCTTGATAGAGGTTTGCTGCTCACAAGGAAGCTATTACACCAAGAGTTCAAAATGGTGAAGTTGAAATCATCCGTTCGTAAATTTTACGGACGCCATCATGAGTTGGTTGACCGTTATGGAATAACCGTTTTACAGATGATATCGGATATGTTCCTCATGTCGTAACTACAATACTCTTCCTTTTTCACGAATGTGACCTACCGAATTAAGACTATTTACCGGATTTGTAATAACATAAGCAACTCGAAGGGTTCCACATGTGGAGCAGGATCTGCTTAACCTTCTGGAGCACTTGAGATCACCCCAAGTGTTTGGTGGGGTTCGTGTTGTTTATTCTTTAGTTTTCTATGTTGTGTCTTCTGTACTATTATTTGTCCGACCGAAACAGAAACACTGAAGTGCAACAAATCAAAGTGCTGGATAACACCTGTGGAAAGATTGGAAGAGTAGTTTGAATAATTTTATATTAAGGTATGGTTGGGACAAAAGAACATCAACAAAACAGAATTGCTGAAATTTGTATTAACAGCAGGTCTCTAGCAGGAATAAAAGTGCTTTTCCAGTATGAAGATAAAATGAGCTCAAATTAAATGATATGGGTCTCTTAATTCGCACAATTTTATTTAAACTGCAGTTTATATCTTATCCAAATAATGTTGCCTGTTTTGAACATGTTTAAAAATAAAAAAATAAACTAGAGGCTCTAAAGAGCCTGTGTCGCTCACCTTGGTCTATGTGCATATTAAACAAAGGACACAAATGGATTCATGACAAAATTGTATTTTGGTGATAGTGATGTGTTTGAAGTTCTTACTTTACTGAACGATTTTGCTTCTTACAATTATATCTATAATGAACTTTGCCCATTAGTAACAGAGAACTATATTTGGTAAAAATTTACATAAATTTACCAAATTAATGAAAATTGTTAAAAATTGACTATAAAGGGCAATAACTCCTTAAGGGGTCAATTGACCATTTAGGTCATGTTGACTTATTTGTAGATCTTACTTTGCTGAACATTATTGCTGTTTACAGTTTATCGCTATCTATAATAGTATTCAAGATAACCAAAAACGGCAAAATTTCTTTAAAAATTACCAATTGGAGGGCAGCAACCCAACAACCAGTTGTCCAATTCATCAGAAAAATTCAGGGCAGATAGATATTGACTTGATTAACAATTAAACTTCTTGTCAGATTTGCTCTAGATGCTTTGGTTTCATAGTTATAAGCCAAAAACTGCATTTTACCCCTATGTTCTATTTTTAGCCGTGGCGGCCATCTTGGTTGAATGGCCAGGTCATCGGACACATTTTTCAAACTAGATACCCCAAAGATGATTGTGGCCTAGTAGTTTCAGTGGAGATTTTGTAAAAGATTACTTAGATTTATGAAAAATGGTTAAAGATTGACTATAAAGGGCAATAACTCCTAAAGGGGTCAACTGACCATTTTGGTCATGTTGACTTATTTGTAGATCTTCCTTTGCTGAACATTATTGCTGTTTACAATTCATCTATATCTATAATAATATTCAAGATAATAACCCAAAACAGCAAAATTTCCTCAAAATTACCAATTCAGGGGCAGCAACCCAACCGATTGACCGATTCATCTGAAAATTTCAGGGCAGATAGATCTTGACCTGATAAACATTTTTATCCCATGTCAGATTTCCTCAAAATGCTTTGGTTTTTGAGTTATAAGCCAAAAACTGCATTTTACCCCTATGTTCTATTTTTAGCGGTGGCGGCCATCTTGGTTGGTTGACCAGGTCACGCCACACATTTTTTAAACTAGATACCCCAAAGATGATTGTGGCCAAGTTTGGATTAATTTGGCCCAGTAGTTTCAGAGGAGAAGATTTTTGTAAAAGATTACTTTAATTTACGAAAAATGGTTAAAAATTGACTATAAAGGGCAATAACTCCTAAACGGGTCAACTGACCATTTTGGTCATGTTGACTTATTTGTAGATCTTACTTTGCTGAACATTATTGCTGTTTACAGTTTATCTCTATCTATAATAATATTCAAGATAATAACCAAAAACAGCAAAATTTCCTCAAAATTACCAATTCAGGGGCAGCAACCCAACAACCGATTGACCGATTCATCTGAAAATTTCAGGGCAGATAGATCTTGACCTGATAAACATTTTTATCCCTCGTCAGATTTCCTCAAAATGCTTTGGTTTTTGAGTTATAAGCCAAAAACTGCATTTTACCCCTATGTTCTATTTTTAGCCGTGGCGGCCATCTTGGTTGGTTGACCAGGTCACGCCACACATTTTTTAAACTAGATACCCCAAAGATGAGTGTGGCCAAGTTTGGATTAATTTGGCCCAGTAGTTTCAGAGGAGAAGATTTTTGTAAAAGATTACTTTAATTAACGAAAAATGGTTAAAAATTGACTATAAAGGGCAATAACTCCTAAACGGGTCAACTGACCATTTTGGTCATGTTGACTTATTTGTAGATCTTACTTTGCTGAACATTATTGCTGTTTACAGTTTATCTCTATCTATAATAATATTCAAGATAATAACCAAAAACAGCAAAATTTCCTCAAAATTACCAATTCAGGGGCAGCAACCCAACAACCGATTGACCGATTCATCTGAAAATTTCAGGGGAGATAGATCTTGACCTGATAAACATTTTTACCCCATGTCAGATTTGCTCTAAATGCTTTGGTTTTTGAGTTATAAGCCAAAAACTGCATTTTACCCCTATGTTCTATTTTTAGCCGTGGCGGCCATCTTGGTCGGTTGACCGGGTCACGCCACACATTTTTTAAACTAGATACCCCAATGATGATTGTGGCCAAGTTTGGTTTGATTTGGCCCAGTAGTTTCAGAGGAGAAGATTTTTGTAAAAGTTAACGACGACGGACGACGGACGACGACGGACGACGGACGACGACGGACGACGACGACGGACGCCGGACGCCAAGTGATGAGAAAAGCTCACTTGGCCCTTCGGGCCAGGTGAGCTAAAAATTGCAAATCAAAAATTCTTCTAGTAAATGTTACCAATTCCTTGTAAGACATAAGTTCTAGACCAACAGCTAAGAACTTTAAAGTGTCAACAAAAATAATCTAAAAATGTTGTTGAGGGCTTTTTTTTTGTTGAAACATAGGTTTTATTTATGACATTGAAGATTAAAAGTTGTAGAGTGCCTTTTGATCAATTTGATCAAGTATCTTGTCTTAGGGAGGGATAAATCATACTTTGTAAAGAATCACTCGGATTCAAACAAAAAATTCTCTGAAACCGATATTATCAAGATGCTTGATTTCTTGATTGACAACATATTTGTAACGTTCGGAGGACGTGTTTTTCAACAAACTGTCGGCATTCCAATGGGAACAGATTGTGCCCCTCTACTTGCCGACTTGTTTTTTTATTATTATGAGGCTGACTTCATGCAGGAACTTCTTAGGAAGAAAGATAAGAAGTTACCAATATCCTTTAACTCTACTTTCCGCTATATAGATGGCGTTCTTTCACTAAACAATTCAAAATTTGGTGACTATGTGGAACGCATATATCCCATCGAATTGGAGATAAAGGATACTACAAATACAGTTAAGTCGGCTTCATATCTTGACTTACATCTAGAAATTGACAATGAGGGTCGGTTGAAAACAAAACTTTACGACAAAAGAGATGATTTCAGCTTTCCAATTGTGAACTTTCCATTTCTAAGTAGCAACATTCCAGCAGCACCTGCATACGGGGTATATATCTCCCAATTGATGCGATATTCCCGTGCTTGCATTTCCTATCATGATTTTCTTGATAGAGGGTTACTGCTCACAAGGAAGCTATTAAACCAAGAGTTCCAAATGATGAAGTTGAAATCATCCGTTCGTAAATTTTACGGACGCCATCACGAGTTGGTTGACCGTTATGGAATAACCGTTTCACAAATGATATCGGATGTGTTCCTTACGTCGTAACTACAATCCCCTTCCCTTTCATGAATGTGACCTACCGAATTAGACTATTTACCGGATTTGTAATCACATAAGGTAGCAATACACAGTTAGGAGTTTAGTTTCGCATTATGGCCCCTGTGGATTTTTCAAATAGGAAAGTTATTGTGAAATAAAATTCATTTTTAGACAGATGAGTGTTAATTTAGCCTTCAAAGGTAGTTTATAAGAGCATCAAGATTATTTTTTACATGTTTTATGGGCTGTTTTCTGTTTGACAGTCCGTATTTTCATAGCTAGACCGGCCATCGGTCCAGAAATTAATGTACTGTTTACAAACACTCTTTTTCTACACGAAGTTTTTGACGCAATTTTACAAAAAAATGAGATGAAAGACATATGATTTTCATTGGATTTGCTGAATGATATATGTACACAGTTTCAGAAAAGGTATTACTTCAAGCAATTGAAATTCTACTTTTAGTCAAATTTTGGGGAAATATGTGACATCTTTCCCCCCCTTTTTGCAATATTTTATAACAAATAAATGCAGATTGTTGCCATGGATACACCAAAAAGAAATTATATTTTACCATTTTATATACTGGAAATAAAATCTATGAAAGATTCTGATTACATACATATGCCCATATATGACACAAACAGTAAGCTTGATATTGCAAGAAAGCAATGAAAAGGGAATGGTAAAATTCATAAGGGCTAATTTTATTATTTTTTCCTAACTGTTTATTGCTACCTTATGGCATACTTACCAAGCTCAGAATTGTATAATTTAAGACTTTTCATGCCACAAATCTATTGATATTTAGATTCAAAATCAACTTCTGAGTAAATTAAGTGTTTAACAATGACAATGTGTGTCAATTTTATTGTTTACAGTCCTTAGCAACCAAAATTAGACATTTTGACACTAGGCTTTTATTTGTACTCTTTCGGCTTAACGCTTGCTTCTGATGGATTGGGCTGCATGTAGTAGCACAAGTATTGAACGCGTTGGTTTTTTTCTTGCGAATATATCATATTATTGTTTTTATCAAGATTTCATGTTACATTTTGGCATATATTAGATGTATAGTTAAATCAGATGTAAGAAATTGATCCCCATCACCAAGTTTTTAATCAAGTCTTTGGTATGCAATAAGCATAAAGATTAACATTTTTATGATTAAAATTGCTCAATTTTGTACAATGGTGCATCATCAGAGATCTTATTATGATATTCAACATTAAAAAACTGCCAAAAGAGGTACAATTTTTAAGATTTGGCTAAACATTGAGGTAGAGACAAGATTTTACACTTTGACTTGGCACCTTTCTTAAAATCAGTTTTTGTCGCGTTTCAGTGTCAACTGCTAACCTTCATAAAATATTCATTACTCAACCAATTTTCAAAAATAAAAGGCCAATTTACTCGTTTTAGCTAGCAGAACTCAGAAAATAAGTTAAAAGGGAGATTTTGAAAAAAATATTTACTATTAAAAGGTAGCAATACACAGTTAGGAGTTTAGTTTCGCATTATGGCCCCTGTGGATTTTTCAAATAGGAAAGTTATTGTGAAATAAAATTCATTTTTAGACAGATGAGTGTTAATTTAGCCTTCAAAGGTAGTTTATAAGAGCATCAAGATTATTTTTTACATGTTTTATGGGCTGTTTTCTGTTTGACAGTCCGTATTTTCATAGCTAGACCGGCCATCGGTCCAGAAATTAATGTACTGTTTACAAACACTCTTTTTCTACACGAAGTTTTTGACGCAATTTTACAAAAAAATGAGATGAAAGACATATGATTTTCATTGGATTTGCTGAATGATATATGTACACAGTTTCAGAAAAGGTATTACTTCAAGCAATTGAAATTCTACTTTTAGTCAAATTTTGGGGAAATATGTGACATCTTTCCCCCCCTTTTTGCAATATTTTATAACAAATAAATGCAGATTGTTGCCATGGATACACCAAAAAGAAATTATATTTTACCATTTTATATACTGGAAATAAAATCTATGAAAGATTCTGATTACATACATATGCCCATATATGACACAAACAGTAAGCTTGATATTGCAAGAAAGCAATGAAAAGGGAATGGTAAAATTCATAAGGGCTAATTTTATTATTTTTTCCTAACTGTTTATTGCTACCTTATGGCATACTTACCAAGCTCAGAATTGTATAATTTAAGACTTTTCATGCCACAAATCTATTGATATTTAGATTCAAAATCAACTTCTGAGTAAATTAAGTGTTTAACAATGACAATGTGTGTCAATTTTATTGTTTACAGTCCTTAGCAACCAAAATTAGACATTTTGACACTAGGCTTTTATTTGTACTCTTTCGGCTTAACGCTTGCTTCTGATGGATTGGGCTGCATGTAGTAGCACAAGTATTGAACGCGTTGGTTTTTTTCTTGCGAATATATCATATTATTGTTTTTATCAAGATTTCATGTTACATTTTGGCATATATTAGATGTATAGTTAAATCAGATGTAAGAAATTGATCCCCATCACCAAGTTTTTAATCAAGTCTTTGGTATGCAATAAGCATAAAGATTAACATTTTTATGATTAAAATTGCTCAATTTTGTACAATGGTGCATCATCAGAGATCTTATTATGATATTCAACATTAAAAAACTGCCAAAAGAGGTACAATTTTTAAGATTTGGCTAAACATTGAGGTAGAGACAAGATTTTACACTTTGACTTGGCACCTTTCTTAAAATCAGTTTTTGTCGCGTTTCAGTGTCAACTGCTAACCTTCATAAAATATTCATTACTCAACCAATTTTCAAAAATAAAAGGCCAATTTACTCGTTTTAGCTAGCAGAACTCAGAAAATAAGTTAAAAGGGAGATTTTGAAAAAAATATTTACTATTAAAAGGTAGCAATACACAGTTAGGAGTTTAGTTTCGCATTATGGCCCCTGTGGATTTTTCAAATAGGAAAGTTATTGTGAAATAAAATTCATTTTTAGACAGATGAGTGTTAATTTAGCCTTCAAAGGTAGTTTATAAGAGCATCAAGATTATTTTTTACATGTTTTATGGGCTGTTTTCTGTTTGACAGTCCGTATTTTCATAGCTAGACCGGCCATCGGTCCAGAAATTAATGTACTGTTTACAAACACTCTTTTTCTACACGAAGTTTTTGACGCAATTTTACAAAAAAATGAGATGAAAGACATATGATTTTCATTGGATTTGCTGAATGATATATGTACACAGTTTCAGAAAAGGTATTACTTCAAGCAATTGAAATTCTACTTTTAGTCAAATTTTGGGGAAATATGTGACATCTTTCCCCCCCTTTTTGCAATATTTTATAACAAATAAATGCAGATTGTTGCCATGGATACACCAAAAAGAAATTATATTTTACCATTTTATATACTGGAAATAAAATCTATGAAAGATTCTGATTACATACATATGCCCATATATGACACAAACAGTAAGCTTGATATTGCAAGAAAGCAATGAAAAGGGAATGGTAAAATTCATAAGGGCTAATTTTATTATTTTTTCCTAACTGTTTATTGCTACCTTATGGCATACTTACCAAGCTCAGAATTGTATAATTTAAGACTTTTCATGCCACAAATCTATTGATATTTAGATTCAAAATCAACTTCTGAGTAAATTAAGTGTTTAACAATGACAATGTGTGTCAATTTTATTGTTTACAGTCCTTAGCAACCAAAATTAGACATTTTGACACTAGGCTTTTATTTGTACTCTTTCGGCTTAACGCTTGCTTCTGATGGATTGGGCTGCATGTAGTAGCACAAGTATTGAACGCGTTGGTTTTTTTCTTGCGAATATATCATATTATTGTTTTTATCAAGATTTCATGTTACATTTTGGCATATATTAGATGTATAGTTAAATCAGATGTAAGAAATTGATCCCCATCACCAAGTTTTTAATCAAGTCTTTGGTATGCAATAAGCATAAAGATTAACATTTTTATGATTAAAATTGCTCAATTTTGTACAATGGTGCATCATCAGAGATCTTATTATGATATTCAACATTAAAAAACTGCCAAAAGAGGTACAATTTTTAAGATTTGGCTAAACATTGAGGTAGAGACAAGATTTTACACTTTGACTTGGCACCTTTCTTAAAATCAGTTTTTGTCGCGTTTCAGTGTCAACTGCTAACCTTCATAAAATATTCATTACTCAACCAATTTTCAAAAATAAAAGGCCAATTTACTCGTTTTAGCTAGCAGAACTCAGAAAATAAGTTAAAAGGGAGATTTTGAAAAAAATATTTACTATTAAAAGGTAGCAATACACAGTTAGGAGTTTAGTTTCGCATTATGGCCCCTGTGGATTTTTCAAATAGGAAAGTTATTGTGAAATAAAATTCATTTTTAGACAGATGAGTGTTAATTTAGCCTTCAAAGGTAGTTTATAAGAGCATCAAGATTATTTTTTACATGTTTTATGGGCTGTTTTCTGTTTGACAGTCCGTATTTTCATAGCTAGACCGGCCATCGGTCCAGAAATTAATGTACTGTTTACAAACACTCTTTTTCTACACGAAGTTTTTGACGCAATTTTACAAAAAAATGAGATGAAAGACATATGATTTTCATTGGATTTGCTGAATGATATATGTACACAGTTTCAGAAAAGGTATTACTTCAAGCAATTGAAATTCTACTTTTAGTCAAATTTTGGGGAAATATGTGACATCTTTCCCCCCCTTTTTGCAATATTTTATAACAAATAAATGCAGATTGTTGCCATGGATACACCAAAAAGAAATTATATTTTACCATTTTATATACTGGAAATAAAATCTATGAAAGATTCTGATTACATACATATGCCCATATATGACACAAACAGTAAGCTTGATATTGCAAGAAAGCAATGAAAAGGGAATGGTAAAATTCATAAGGGCTAATTTTATTATTTTTTCCTAACTGTTTATTGCTACCTTATGGCATACTTACCAAGCTCAGAATTGTATAATTTAAGACTTTTCATGCCACAAATCTATTGATATTTAGATTCAAAATCAACTTCTGAGTAAATTAAGTGTTTAACAATGACAATGTGTGTCAATTTTATTGTTTACAGTCCTTAGCAACCAAAATTAGACATTTTGACACTAGGCTTTTATTTGTACTCTTTCGGCTTAACGCTTGCTTCTGATGGATTGGGCTGCATGTAGTAGCACAAGTATTGAACGCGTTGGTTTTTTTCTTGCGAATATATCATATTATTGTTTTTATCAAGATTTCATGTTACATTTTGGCATATATTAGATGTATAGTTAAATCAGATGTAAGAAATTGATCCCCATCACCAAGTTTTTAATCAAGTCTTTGGTATGCAATAAGCATAAAGATTAACATTTTTATGATTAAAATTGCTCAATTTTGTACAATGGTGCATCATCAGAGATCTTATTATGATATTCAACATTAAAAAACTGCCAAAAGAGGTACAATTTTTAAGATTTGGCTAAACATTGAGGTAGAGACAAGATTTTACACTTTGACTTGGCACCTTTCTTAAAATCAGTTTTTGTCGCGTTTCAGTGTCAACTGCTAACCTTCATAAAATATTCATTACTCAACCAATTTTCAAAAATAAAAGGCCAATTTACTCGTTTTAGCTAGCAGAACTCAGAAAATAAGTTAAAAGGGAGATTTTGAAAAAAATATTTACTATTAAAAGGTAGCAATACACAGTTAGGAGTTTAGTTTCGCATTATGGCCCCTGTGGATTTTTCAAATAGGAAAGTTATTGTGAAATAAAATTCATTTTTAGACAGATGAGTGTTAATTTAGCCTTCAAAGGTAGTTTATAAGAGCATCAAGATTATTTTTTACATGTTTTATGGGCTGTTTTCTGTTTGACAGTCCGTATTTTCATAGCTAGACCGGCCATCGGTCCAGAAATTAATGTACTGTTTACAAACACTCTTTTTCTACACGAAGTTTTTGACGCAATTTTACAAAAAAATGAGATGAAAGACATATGATTTTCATTGGATTTGCTGAATGATATATGTACACAGTTTCAGAAAAGGTATTACTTCAAGCAATTGAAATTCTACTTTTAGTCAAATTTTGGGGAAATATGTGACATCTTTCCCCCCCTTTTTGCAATATTTTATAACAAATAAATGCAGATTGTTGCCATGGATACACCAAAAAGAAATTATATTTTACCATTTTATATACTGGAAATAAAATCTATGAAAGATTCTGATTACATACATATGCCCATATATGACACAAACAGTAAGCTTGATATTGCAAGAAAGCAATGAAAAGGGAATGGTAAAATTCATAAGGGCTAATTTTATTATTTTTTCCTAACTGTTTATTGCTACCTTATGGCATACTTACCAAGCTCAGAATTGTATAATTTAAGACTTTTCATGCCACAAATCTATTGATATTTAGATTCAAAATCAACTTCTGAGTAAATTAAGTGTTTAACAATGACAATGTGTGTCAATTTTATTGTTTACAGTCCTTAGCAACCAAAATTAGACATTTTGACACTAGGCTTTTATTTGTACTCTTTCGGCTTAACGCTTGCTTCTGATGGATTGGGCTGCATGTAGTAGCACAAGTATTGAACGCGTTGGTTTTTTTCTTGCGAATATATCATATTATTGTTTTTATCAAGATTTCATGTTACATTTTGGCATATATTAGATGTATAGTTAAATCAGATGTAAGAAATTGATCCCCATCACCAAGTTTTTAATCAAGTCTTTGGTATGCAATAAGCATAAAGATTAACATTTTTATGATTAAAATTGCTCAATTTTGTACAATGGTGCATCATCAGAGATCTTATTATGATATTCAACATTAAAAAACTGCCAAAAGAGGTACAATTTTTAAGATTTGGCTAAACATTGAGGTAGAGACAAGATTTTACACTTTGACTTGGCACCTTTCTTAAAATCAGTTTTTGTCGCGTTTCAGTGTCAACTGCTAACCTTCATAAAATATTCATTACTCAACCAATTTTCAAAAATAAAAGGCCAATTTACTCGTTTTAGCTAGCAGAACTCAGAAAATAAGTTAAAAGGGAGATTTTGAAAAAAATATTTACTATTAAAAGGTAGCAATACACAGTTAGGAGTTTAGTTTCGCATTATGGCCCCTGTGGATTTTTCAAATAGGAAAGTTATTGTGAAATAAAATTCATTTTTAGACAGATGAGTGTTAATTTAGCCTTCAAAGGTAGTTTATAAGAGCATCAAGATTATTTTTTACATGTTTTATGGGCTGTTTTCTGTTTGACAGTCCGTATTTTCATAGCTAGACCGGCCATCGGTCCAGAAATTAATGTACTGTTTACAAACACTCTTTTTCTACACGAAGTTTTTGACGCAATTTTACAAAAAAATGAGATGAAAGACATATGATTTTCATTGGATTTGCTGAATGATATATGTACACAGTTTCAGAAAAGGTATTACTTCAAGCAATTGAAATTCTACTTTTAGTCAAATTTTGGGGAAATATGTGACATCTTTCCCCCCCTTTTTGCAATATTTTATAACAAATAAATGCAGATTGTTGCCATGGATACACCAAAAAGAAATTATATTTTACCATTTTATATACTGGAAATAAAATCTATGAAAGATTCTGATTACATACATATGCCCATATATGACACAAACAGTAAGCTTGATATTGCAAGAAAGCAATGAAAAGGGAATGGTAAAATTCATAAGGGCTAATTTTATTATTTTTTCCTAACTGTTTATTGCTACCTTATGGCATACTTACCAAGCTCAGAATTGTATAATTTAAGACTTTTCATGCCACAAATCTATTGATATTTAGATTCAAAATCAACTTCTGAGTAAATTAAGTGTTTAACAATGACAATGTGTGTCAATTTTATTGTTTACAGTCCTTAGCAACCAAAATTAGACATTTTGACACTAGGCTTTTATTTGTACTCTTTCGGCTTAACGCTTGCTTCTGATGGATTGGGCTGCATGTAGTAGCACAAGTATTGAACGCGTTGGTTTTTTTCTTGCGAATATATCATATTATTGTTTTTATCAAGATTTCATGTTACATTTTGGCATATATTAGATGTATAGTTAAATCAGATGTAAGAAATTGATCCCCATCACCAAGTTTTTAATCAAGTCTTTGGTATGCAATAAGCATAAAGATTAACATTTTTATGATTAAAATTGCTCAATTTTGTACAATGGTGCATCATCAGAGATCTTATTATGATATTCAACATTAAAAAACTGCCAAAAGAGGTACAATTTTTAAGATTTGGCTAAACATTGAGGTAGAGACAAGATTTTACACTTTGACTTGGCACCTTTCTTAAAATCAGTTTTTGTCGCGTTTCAGTGTCAACTGCTAACCTTCATAAAATATTCATTACTCAACCAATTTTCAAAAATAAAAGGCCAATTTACTCGTTTTAGCTAGCAGAACTCAGAAAATAAGTTAAAAGGGAGATTTTGAAAAAAATATTTACTATTAAAAGGTAGCAATACACAGTTAGGAGTTTAGTTTCGCATTATGGCCCCTGTGGATTTTTCAAATAGGAAAGTTATTGTGAAATAAAATTCATTTTTAGACAGATGAGTGTTAATTTAGCCTTCAAAGGTAGTTTATAAGAGCATCAAGATTATTTTTTACATGTTTTATGGGCTGTTTTCTGTTTGACAGTCCGTATTTTCATAGCTAGACCGGCCATCGGTCCAGAAATTAATGTACTGTTTACAAACACTCTTTTTCTACACGAAGTTTTTGACGCAATTTTACAAAAAAATGAGATGAAAGACATATGATTTTCATTGGATTTGCTGAATGATATATGTACACAGTTTCAGAAAAGGTATTACTTCAAGCAATTGAAATTCTACTTTTAGTCAAATTTTGGGGAAATATGTGACATCTTTCCCCCCCTTTTTGCAATATTTTATAACAAATAAATGCAGATTGTTGCCATGGATACACCAAAAAGAAATTATATTTTACCATTTTATATACTGGAAATAAAATCTATGAAAGATTCTGATTACATACATATGCCCATATATGACACAAACAGTAAGCTTGATATTGCAAGAAAGCAATGAAAAGGGAATGGTAAAATTCATAAGGGCTAATTTTATTATTTTTTCCTAACTGTTTATTGCTACCTTATGGCATACTTACCAAGCTCAGAATTGTATAATTTAAGACTTTTCATGCCACAAATCTATTGATATTTAGATTCAAAATCAACTTCTGAGTAAATTAAGTGTTTAACAATGACAATGTGTGTCAATTTTATTGTTTACAGTCCTTAGCAACCAAAATTAGACATTTTGACACTAGGCTTTTATTTGTACTCTTTCGGCTTAACGCTTGCTTCTGATGGATTGGGCTGCATGTAGTAGCACAAGTATTGAACGCGTTGGTTTTTTTCTTGCGAATATATCATATTATTGTTTTTATCAAGATTTCATGTTACATTTTGGCATATATTAGATGTATAGTTAAATCAGATGTAAGAAATTGATCCCCATCACCAAGTTTTTAATCAAGTCTTTGGTATGCAATAAGCATAAAGATTAACATTTTTATGATTAAAATTGCTCAATTTTGTACAATGGTGCATCATCAGAGATCTTATTATGATATTCAACATTAAAAAACTGCCAAAAGAGGTACAATTTTTAAGATTTGGCTAAACATTGAGGTAGAGACAAGATTTTACACTTTGACTTGGCACCTTTCTTAAAATCAGTTTTTGTCGCGTTTCAGTGTCAACTGCTAACCTTCATAAAATATTCATTACTCAACCAATTTTCAAAAATAAAAGGCCAATTTACTCGTTTTAGCTAGCAGAACTCAGAAAATAAGTTAAAAGGGAGATTTTGAAAAAAATATTTACTATTAAAAGGTAGCAATACACAGTTAGGAGTTTAGTTTCGCATTATGGCCCCTGTGGATTTTTCAAATAGGAAAGTTATTGTGAAATAAAATTCATTTTTAGACAGATGAGTGTTAATTTAGCCTTCAAAGGTAGTTTATAAGAGCATCAAGATTATTTTTTACATGTTTTATGGGCTGTTTTCTGTTTGACAGTCCGTATTTTCATAGCTAGACCGGCCATTGGTCCAGAAATTAATGTACTGTTTACAAACACTCTTTTTCTACACGAAGTTTTTGACGCAATTTTACAAAAAAATGAGATGAAAGACATATGATTTTCATTGGATTTGCTGAATGATATATGTACACAGTTTCAGAAAAGGTATTACTTCAAGCAATTGAAATTCTACTTTTAGTCAAATTTTGGGGAAATATGTGACATCTTTCCCCCCCTTTTTGCAATATTTTATAACAAATAAATGCAGATTGTTGCCATGGATACACCAAAAAGAAATTATATTTTACCATTTTATATACTGGAAATAAAATCTATGAAAGATTCTGATTACATACATATGCCCATATATGACACAAACAGTAAGCTTGATATTGCAAGAAAGCAATGAAAAGGGAATGGTAAAATTCATAAGGGCTAATTTTATTATTTTTTCCTAACTGTTTATTGCTACCTTATGGCATACTTACCAAGCTCAGAATTGTATAATTTAAGACTTTTCATGCCACAAATCTATTGATATTTAGATTCAAAATCAACTTCTGAGTAAATTAAGTGTTTAACAATGACAATGTGTGTCAATTTTATTGTTTACAGTCCTTAGCAACCAAAATTAGACATTTTGACACTAGGCTTTTATTTGTACTCTTTCGGCTTAACGCTTGCTTCTGATGGATTGGGCTGCATGTAGTAGCACAAGTATTGAACGCGTTGGTTTTTTTCTTGCGAATATATCATATTATTGTTTTTATCAAGATTTCATGTTACATTTTGGCATATATTAGATGTATAGTTAAATCAGATGTAAGAAATTGATCCCCATCACCAAGTTTTTAATCAAGTCTTTGGTATGCAATAAGCATAAAGATTAACATTTTTATGATTAAAATTGCTCAATTTTGTACAATGGTGCATCATCAGAGATCTTATTATGATATTCAACATTAAAAAACTGCCAAAAGAGGTACAATTTTTAAGATTTGGCTAAACATTGAGGTAGAGACAAGATTTTACACTTTGACTTGGCACCTTTCTTAAAATCAGTTTTTGTCGCGTTTCAGTGTCAACTGCTAACCTTCATAAAATATTCATTACTCAACCAATTTTCAAAAATAAAAGGCCAATTTACTCGTTTTAGCTAGCAGAACTCAGAAAATAAGTTAAAAGGGAGATTTTGAAAAAAATATTTACTATTAAAAGGTAGCAATACACAGTTAGGAGTTTAGTTTCGCATTATGGCCCCTGTGGATTTTTCAAATAGGAAAGTTATTGTGAAATAAAATTCATTTTTAGACAGATGAGTGTTAATTTAGCCTTCAAAGGTAGTTTATAAGAGCATCAAGATTATTTTTTACATGTTTTATGGGCTGTTTTCTGTTTGACAGTCCGTATTTTCATAGCTAGACCGGCCATTGGTCCAGAAATTAATGTACTGTTTACAAACACTCTTTTTCTACACGAAGTTTTTGACGCAATTTTACAAAAAAATGAGATGAAAGACATATGATTTTCATTGGATTTGCTGAATGATATATGTACACAGTTTCAGAAAAGGTATTACTTCAAGCAATTGAAATTCTACTTTTAGTCAAATTTTGGGGAAATATGTGACATCTTTCCCCCCCTTTTTGCAATATTTTATAACAAATAAATGCAGATTGTTGCCATGGATACACCAAAAAGAAATTATATTTTACCATTTTATATACTGGAAATAAAATCTATGAAAGATTCTGATTACATACATATGCCCATATATGACACAAACAGTAAGCTTGATATTGCAAGAAAGCAATGAAAAGGGAATGGTAAAATTCATAAGGGCTAATTTTATTATTTTTTCCTAACTGTTTATTGCTACCTTATGGCATACTTACCAAGCTCAGAATTGTATAATTTAAGACTTTTCATGCCACAAATCTATTGATATTTAGATTCAAAATCAACTTCTGAGTAAATTAAGTGTTTAACAATGACAATGTGTGTCAATTTTATTGTTTACAGTCCTTAGCAACCAAAATTAGACATTTTGACACTAGGCTTTTATTTGTACTCTTTCGGCTTAACGCTTGCTTCTGATGGATTGGGCTGCATGTAGTAGCACAAGTATTGAACGCGTTGGTTTTTTTCTTGCGAATATATCATATTATTGTTTTTATCAAGATTTCATGTTACATTTTGGCATATATTAGATGTATAGTTAAATCAGATGTAAGAAATTGATCCCCATCACCAAGTTTTTAATCAAGTCTTTGGTATGCAATAAGCATAAAGATTAACATTTTTATGATTAAAATTGCTCAATTTTGTACAATGGTGCATCATCAGAGATCTTATTATGATATTCAACATTAAAAAACTGCCAAAAGAGGTACAATTTTTAAGATTTGGCTAAACATTGAGGTAGAGACAAGATTTTACACTTTGACTTGGCACCTTTCTTAAAATCAGTTTTTGTCGCGTTTCAGTGTCAACTGCTAACCTTCATAAAATATTCATTACTCAACCAATTTTCAAAAATAAAAGGCCAATTTACTCGTTTTAGCTAGCAGAACTCAGAAAATAAGTTAAAAGGGAGATTTTGAAAAAATATTTACTATTAAAAGGTAGCAATACACAGTTAGGAGTTTAGTTTCGCATTATGGCCCCTGTGGATTTTTCAAATAGGAAAGTTATTGTGAAATAAAATTCATTTTTAGACAGATGAGTGTTAATTTAGCCTTCAAAGGTAGTTTATAAGAGCATCAAGATTATTTTTTACATGTTTTATGGGCTGTTTT